>NC_044319.2:21824057-22455843 GCF_007474595.2 Lynx canadensis | reverse complement strand
CTCCTTTGGGCTCTGTGCTCTGTCTTAGGGGCCTTGCATAGACTCTCTGCAAATCTTTATCCTCCACTCATCTCCCAGTGGCATTTTCGCACATGCTCTTTTCCTTGCACAGGAATTTCCTGTCCTTCATCCTGCCCTCACCTCCATGCTCCCTTAACCTAGTTTAAAATCTTGTATTCAGGATTCAAGTCTAATCTTGAACACCACTTCCTCAGAGATCCTCCCTGTCCTTAAGGTTTGGCCATATATTACTGCTTTTCTCCATCACAAAGTAGTGGGGATTTCACACTGAAGAATCATGTCTGATTTAGCTCATCATTACCTTAGAAAAATGTATGGCATTTTGAACATGCTCACTTTTTGATGAAAGAAAGGAAGAATGAATGAATATACCGTTGTGTACAAATCAACACAGTCCAAATTACAGTTTGGAGTTTTAATACTTTGGTTTCACTGTTGGGTGAATGATTTGATTTGCAACTGTGTATTGTATGAGCATAATTGGGGCATAGGGTGAAAAAGCCAAAGTTTGGCATTCCAAATATGTATTCAATCATGATTATTTTATTGTGCCTGTCTCTATAATTTTTAATCATATACTAAAATAAATCATATTTCATAAGTACCTAAATGGATTTATATATTTATCCCTTGGCTAGTTTTCTCTTTTACTAAATTTATTCTGATGGTCTTTCCCACTAAAAATCCCTCATTTCCTTTTTCTTACACTGTCATTCTTTTCCAGTCATTATCTTCATACTTACTTAGAATTTACTTTTCTGCTCTTCAATATAGCAAATTCTTTGCCACTTTGGATGTCCAGATCCTTTGAAAAAAATATTTACATAAAAATTTCTAGCCTGTACATGGACCATGGGAATTAGAAATTGTGTTCCCCTGTTTGTTAAAATTTTTATGTTGCCTTAGTCTACCATGAGCTACTAAGAGCAAGGGCCTTGTACCTCTCATTGAGCCTCTGATCCACCTGTGGGATGAACCAGTATCTGCATGAAAGTGGACTTAAATAGGGATTATATCAGGGTAGCCTCTTTTAAAAATATATATTTAGCAGTAAAACTATATCAAATATAATTTAAGCTTTGATGGGGCAAAAGATAACTTAAAAACCTAATTATCAGCTTGCATTACACAGAGATTCAGAAGGGCCAAGTAATGGAGATTTCTAGCTGATAGAACGTTAAGAAAGGATTTACTGTATTCATTTCTTTTTTCTCTGCAAAAATACAGCTGAGCTGTATTCTTGAATATCTGGCTAGAATGAAAATCCCTACATTCTCAATGAGACCTGGCACTGGCACTTCCTGATTTCCTGCCTCTCCCTTTCTTTTGTTCTGAGGAATCTTCAAGGAGTGTGCTTATCCTCTGTGCTCAATTTGTCTCCAGGGCAAAGGATCATAATTCCTGACTCATATTCCATTGATTCCCTTCCCAGAGCCCTCCTGCATCACCTTTTGGACTTGAGACTGTTACAGGCAGTCCGTGGGGTTATATTCTATCTTTCTTTTCTTTTCTCCTGGAATGAAAGCGGGTGTACATTTCTCTGGAGGTTTTCTCTGGACTGGCTACATCTTATGGGTTTTATTTTTGCATTGTCTTGGGATCCAAAAGGATGCTTAAGTAGAACAACCAGTTGGATAAGAAATCAAATGTTTACTTTTTCCCTTCATTCAACATAAATATGAAAAACCTTTCATATTTATGAAAATATTTCATAAATATGAAAAAGCTCTAGGCTACATCATCACTTAACACCTAATCTAAAGAATATATTCTTTCTCCTCAGTGTTTGCTTAAAGAATATTTTATTATTTCATAAATCAGCCTAGAAACTAAATTTCACATATTTCATAAAATTTTAGTATAAAATACTAAATTTTGTTTTGTATATAATTTCCAGACTCCTCTTCTGTTCCCCTTCTACCATTTTTGGTGACTCCTTGCAAATCACTGTTATCATGAGCAACAAGAATTGCTGTCCTATTAAAGCTTACTTAGATTTAAACAAATTAAAAAAATTTTTTTTAATGTTTGTTTATTTTTGAGAGAGAAAGAGACAATGCGCGAGCGGGGGAGGGGCAGAGAGAAAGGGAGACACAGAATCCGAAGCAGGCTCCAGACTCTGAACTGTCAGCACAGAGGCTAATGTGGGTCTCAAACCCATAAAACATGAGATCATGACCTGAGCCGAAGTCCAGATTCTCAACTGACTGAGCCTCCCAGGAGCCCCTAAACAAATTTTTTTAAGTTAATAATTTTCTTACATTTGTAATAGTTTTGAAAAGAAGAAAAGTAAATTTAGTTTGAAGTAAATTAAATAATTGTTCATTAAGATTACACTAAGCTTAGCTATTTTTTTACAGAGATATGGATAACTTGTAACATAGTTTAAAATTTTCCAAGAAAAACTTAGAAAAAAATCAGTCACCTTAAATCATTACATTTATAACATTAATTTTATTTTCCTTTATCATCTTTCATCTGGAATACATGGGAGCAACTTGGAAAGCATCTGAGCTTTCTCTCTGGGAAAAAGAACGGAAGACAAATGATAATAAATGGTATTCAAACCACAGAGCTTTGAGACCTAGTATCTCTGTAAATATGCAGTGCCAAGTCTTGTCTCAGGTCACAGTCTTTATAAGGAACTGGAAAGCTGGGGTGCCTACGTGGCTCAGTTGGTTAAACATCTGACTTTGGCTCAGGTCATGATCTCCTGGTCATAGGTTTGAGCCCCACCTCAGGTTCTCTGGTATCAGCATGGAGCCAGTTTCAGATCCTTTGTCTCTCTCTCTCTATCTATCCCTTGCTTGTGCTCTCTCTCTCTCTCTCAAAAAATAAGTAAACATTAAAAAAAAGAAACTAGAAAGCTTTTGATTTTTAGAAATCAAAAAATGGTGTTGGCAGTAATATGCTTTCAAGCCTTTTATTCAAATGTTCTAAAGAACAAAAAGCAATTAGTCAGACACTTGAAATGTAAAAAAAGAAGGAAGGTATTTTTACAATAATGGAATTACAATTTTTTCATATAGATAGTTGGTCCCTAAAACTGAAAATCCTCACACATAATTTAATTTTCCTTTGTGAAGTCTTTTAGCAAAATTGACCCCCCCCAAAAAGCAGGAATAAGAGTAAAAATATGTAGAACAGCATTGTCACATAGGAACAGGATGGAGTTATGAAGAAGATGAGGTTAAGGTCCAATTATTATAATTCTTTAACAGGAATAGAAGGGTAAATAGACAAAATGCAGCAGGCTAAGGTTAAGGCGACAAATGTTTTGCTATCATGTAAAAACAATTGATGTTAGAATTAACTGCCAAAGGAGAGTATGAAAAATCATCACTAGATAGGCCAAGACTATTAAAAAGAAGAAGACAAGATAGTGCTGAGTATAGAAGAGAAATTTATGATGACAATTTGGTATACACTTTATCTAATTTCTGGTATTGTATATATATATATTTTAATTTTTTTTTGAAAGAGAGAAAGAATGCAAATGGGGTGGGGTTGAGAGAGAGGGAGACTGAGAATCCCAAGCAGGCTCTGCGCTGTCAGTACAGAGCCCAACATGGGGCCTGAACTCATGAACTCTGAGAGCATGACCTGAGCCAAAATCAAGAGTCGTACACCTAACCTCCTAGGTGCCTCTAATTTCTGATATTCTAAATCATGCTACTATGTAAAAGTATGCTCTTTATTTCTCAATTTATAGGAAAGTTTTCTTAATGAATTTTAAAAATCAAACTAATATGTGACAAAGAAATTAAGAAAAACAAAAAAAGACATGACTAGATAAAAATAACAAGAAGGAATTTTATGTCAGTGTAGATATAGACTATGGGAGATGTGATTTCCATTTTTGGTATTGGACATGATTCAACTGAAGACAGCAGCTTTTATTTCTATTTAAGTATTCTTTTGTACAAATGCGTGTGTGTGTGTGTGTGTGTGTGTATTCACTTTTACAGGAAGAATGGCATGTGTTTAATTTAGGTAAGATGAGATGAGTCCAACACATGTAACTCATAATACATGTAAAAGCTTCAAGAATAATAGAACCAGTGTCTGGCCCAAAGTGAAGGCTTGATAAATGTTAGCTATTATTACTTCTATTGTGTTACTACCTCCAGTACCCTGAAGGTTTTTTTAAGGGAAATAATCACCAAACATTTATACCGTAAACGAGCAGCAATTGTGGAATATGTGCCTTGTGATTTTGCAAGTGTTTCTCTCAATTCAGACCCACACAAATATTAATATTGCCTTTTACAAAGGAGGATACTCAAGCTTTGAGATAGTAGGTAACAATCAGGTCACCAAACTGGCAAATAGCAAAGCTGGTCACATAACGGGAGGTATTTAATGCTTAAGACAGTATCCTTTATGACTCTGTTACTTTCCTTCTAAATACTGATTTAAGTAACCTTATTAGTCCAATCAAGTTAACATTTGTTTATAGCATTTGTTTTGCATTTTACTTCAAGATAGTGCTGAAGAGAATTAAAGACGATGGTAGGCCTAGGGCTGGTTTCGTCCTCAATGAAATGAATTCATTCCTTTAAGATTTTGACTTTCACTGCTACCTCTCATCAGTTTGCGTAGTTGGCTGACCCGAAATTACTGACCAGCAAATGACAAAGTTAATTATAAACAAAATTGCTCTTTTTGCTCAGTATGTGTTCTCACTACTTACTGTGGTAAACTTATTTAAGTATGCCCTCACAAACACGTTGGAGAGACACGAGGAAAAGATGCCTTTTAAGAGATTGATAGTGTCCATACTACCACACAACCTAGTTGTATTTGTAGGTGATGTTTTGATTATTTTCATTGTTAGAGTTGAAACTTCTTGGGGCTTGAATGAAACATCTACTACAACTTTCACGTGCTGCTAGAGTTCCCTGCTAGACCATATGAATTCTCTGAGGGACAAGTAATTCTTAATCCTCAGGGAAGGAAGAGAATGGAGGGTACTGAGTGGGAATGCTTGGCTCTTTTCTAACTATCCACCTTGGTACCCTATCCAGAAGCAAATAGCTAGATGATTTCTTAATGATCTTTTATGAGCACTTCAAAGGACAGAGAGTATAGAAGAGTATTCTGACTATTGGATTACTTTTTCAAAGCAGAATATAGACATAATGACGTAGGTATGGATTATGATTATAAAATTTTGATTTTCTTTTCAAAGGGTGCATGCATGGGAAGGTTCCAAAAGGTAAATACACGAGTCATTGCAGAGTAAATATTACAGTTACATGTCACAGAATGGCATCACTGACCCATGATGCCTGGATTCACCCCATACATGCTACTTATGTAACCAAAGGATTACCCTATTCCCCATAATAAGTACTGCATCTGATTTTGTCCATTTTTAGGTGATGGTAAGGATGGAGGTCAAAGTGTTTTCCTGGGGAGAATGTTTCTTGACCTAAAGCCAGATTTCCTAGAGAAAACTATCAACCTCACTTTGAGCAAAATGAATGTAGAGTTTTTTTCTCAATTCAGATCAAGAGCAGTTCTTAAGAAGCTGTCTTTATTCTTAGGCCTTGAAAAAATGTCAAGAAGAATTGTGGAATCTTGGTATGAGTACTCACTTTGACTATTATTTGTCCAATTACCCCATCAGATGTCTGAATCCCTTCCAGAAACCTATCAATACATTAGAAATGAACTAACACCAGTTAGAGATTTAATAGCACTGATCTTCATCACCAGATGATACCTGGGGTCCTCCTCTGGAGCTATGTCTGGGAAGCTCTTTCATGTTTGAGGCCAATATAAGATTTCTTTGGCGATGGTATCAGATTATTGAATTCAGGTGCAGTTACCAGCTAAGTCCCTCAGATTTTTTCATATAAACTTTAAACCAGGTCTCATACTTCTATATTCATGTTGATTTTTGAAAGTCCTCATTTATCTGGTCTGTTTATATATATGGAATCTCCTCCTGTGAGATGATCTAGATCTTAGTTCACCAGTTTTGTTTAATGACTGCTAGCTCTAAAATAGCCCATACAATTTGTCTGTCTCAAACTTCCCTATATATTATAATGTTCGTAAATTATAATGATTTTATTAGTAAAAAATGCATTGTGTTGATAATCTTTTTGCCAAGACCTAAAGTAACATAAGCAGTATAAATATATTTTTACGCATAAAATAAAACACACATTACACAATCACATTACAATCTCCATTAACTATCCAATAACCAAGATAATACCAAATGTGCTGGGAAGCATATAAGATCCATATGTGAGTGTTGGAGTAGAAAGGAAGACAGAGATTTTAGTGGGCAGGCTGAATCTGAAGAGTGCTAAGTAAAGACAGAGAAGGGTCATAACCCAGGGAAAACAGGTAGAAAGAAAGCCTGCCTAATCCTTGAATAGACAGATAATGACTGGCTGCAAGGGCCACCTTAGACCCAGAACCCTGCCCTCTTCTGGCTCATTCTCTCTGGGCAAACAAGGCCATATAGTAGGAGAGATCAGGAATCCCAACTAGGGATCAGGATAATGTCTTAATTTTGTGGGAAAAGAAAATAAAAAGGTATGGAATCCTTGATGGGCAAGGGAAGGAATTCTCTTTTTTTATTTAAAAAAATTTTTTAATGTTTATTTATTATTTTTGAGAGAGAGAGAGAGAGACAGGGTGCAAGCAGGGGAAGGGCAGAGAGAGAGAGGGAGACACAGAATCTGAAGCAGGCTCCAGGTTCTGAGCTGTGAGCACAGAGCCCGACGTGGAGCTGGAACTCATGAGCCATGAGGTCATGACCTGAGCTGAAGTCAGAGGCTCAACTGACTGAGCCACCCAGGTGCCCCGGGAAGGAATTCTCTTAAGTAGTATGAAGGTGTATCAATTTCTGATTTATTAATGAAGATATTGAATGCACGGTACATAGTGTATCCTTTATTTAAACTGAAGTGAACTGAATCTCCTCCTAGGGCAAACAGGAAGGTAGTTCCAACAAACTGAAAGATCAATTGCTGAAGAGTTACTACTGGCAGGTAATAACCTGAAAGGCAGGAAATGGTTGTAATTGTTAACTTTTAATGCATCTGAAAGAAAGGTCAACAGTTTTTTGATGCCTTGATTTGGATTCCACCTTCTCTAAACTCAGGGCAGCATGGTGGACTGCCTGGACTTTTATTTTGATTATAGAGATTTGAAGTTTGGGCTCTGAAATACTGCAATTATCTTTCAGTACATCCCCGCCATAGTTTCTACAAGTGATGAAGACCAAATGTCACTGATGCATTAGGGTTCTGTAGTCATTCTAATTTATTTTATACTTGCTTGAATGAAATTTTATGTTAGGTTCAATGCAATGTAATGGTTTCCACATGTGCCTTTTGTTTCTTGCTCATAGAATCACATAACTGTGTTTTAAGAAGAACTGAGGGTTGTAAACTCTCATTTAGCTTGAGACTGAGTTTCATTCCTGAATTTTATAGGTAAAGGGAAAATTACAGAAATAAGACATTTCAAACAGTGAGTATTCCGTGTGAAGGAAAAATACAGTCTGACTTTGAAACAAGGCTTAGTAGGTTGTAGTTGTGTTAGAATAAGGGCAAGTACTATAATGCCAATAATACTTATTTTGGACTTAGGCATGAGCCTACCAAAAAAGTTTTATTTTTTCATTGCTTAGAGTTAGACATACCTGGAAAACAACTGGTATAAGCACCATTTCAGTGAAACTGGATGAAGAAAATAGAATTGAATTGGGTTGACTAGAAGAGACATAATAAGGCATGGGTGAGGGCCTGCTCTGAGATTTCCAGTACTCTGATCACTTGTTTGACAAACACTTTCCCATTGGGGTTTGGACAGGGACCTCATTTTTCTCCAACTCTTCTCAGGGTTTAAAGGTTCAGTTTAGTTCATTGCCACTCCCACATTGTCTTATATTTAGAAAAGACAGCATGATAATCTCTATTTTATTACTCCCTTGACTGATAAGATTTCTGTTTATTCCTATTTTATCTTGCTTTCTAGGAATTTATTTTTTAACATAATTATCACTGTAACTCTGAGGTTACAGTTTTTTTCCTTAATTCCAGGAGCGACATTTACTATGAAGGGTCACATGCTTCTGTTTTTCCAGTACACATTTTTTTTCTATCTGAAGTGTCTTTGGCAACTTAGTAAGTTGTAGCTATCAGTAGAATTCTGAAGATAAAATGAATATCAAAATACTGAGTAAGAATATGCCCACTGATACAGATAAGTTCTATCTCAGAGTTCAAATAAAAACACAGTTAACAAAAGCAGTTTGCATTGTCATGTATGTGTGCAGGTTTATGTGGTTTTAGGGGATACATTTCCATTGCCATGTTTGTTTTCTTTTGTTAAATATTAAACCTGACACCATGCCATGATTGAGAGAGACAGAGAGACAGAGAGATACAGAGATATGAGAGCTTGAAGGAGTTAGTTTTGTATACCACTTAGAGTATGTATATATAAGCACTTGTACTTCAGGAGACCTAGCTCTGCAATTATATTACTTGAAATGAGATGGGCTAGGCTTGAGTAAAGCTCAGGTTGAACACAGAAAGCACGCCTAGATTGTGTCAAGATTGTTTTGCACAGTCTCATTCATTCATATACTCACTATTCATTCATTTATCCCTTCATTCATCCAACCACAATGGACCACTTACTAAGCTCTTCAAGGAATAAAGATATAGTGGGAGGAAACATAAAAATTACAATCCAACTCAGCAGATGCCACAATAGAAGAACGTACAATATTCTGTGGGCATCTGGAAGAATGAGAATCTTTTCCCCTTCGCTTTTATAGTTTTCTCTTACAGGCTACTTGCTTGCAGTCACAGAGGTTGATGAAAGTAATAAAATGCCTCACTGGAGTTTGCATGAAAGCTCAGGCCAGGCAGAATTGAATTCCAGTCTCTGTTCTTTCACTTAAAAGTCATGGGACCTTAGGAAGAGATTTTAAAGATTCAGTCCTCTGGCAATATATTGTGCTAAAAATGATACCTACGTCATCAATTGAGATAAAGAGTAAATACCATAGTGTATGTGACAGTACTCTCTTAGTGTTTGGCTTAGAGTAGATATCCATTGAGTCAATACAAGGTATCTTACTACCAGTAAAAGTGTCAGTTAAATTAATGAGGCTTTTCATAGATTCAAGTTCATCAATTCTAAATGTCTCCATTATAGATGTTTTATGGGATATTATCTTACTGTTTTTTCCCATTCAGTATTCATATCAAAACATAAAATGTTAAGACTTTTTAAAGGACTACTTTTTTAAAGTGTGGAACTAAAATGTAAAATGGTTTGTTTTTAGTGTTTCAGTAATAATCCCATTGCCCCTGATTCTAAAATCTGTACATGAGTTTGATATAGATCAACCTGAAGTATCTGATGTTGTGAGGTTTATTTATAAACATGGACATTTTGACAATGGTTCTCTTTAGTCCTGTTCTGCCAAAACTGAGTTTAAGAATCAGAAGATCAAATAATGATTTGAGAAACATTATTAGCAAACCTGTAGATAAGCTTCATATATATCAATGTGCAAAAACTTTGTTTATAAACTTTATGTATACTTAAACAAAGTCAATAATTTATAGATTTTTGGAGTAGATTGTCACTTGATTCCTGAGCCTTAGTAAATTAAAATTACTTAAATTTTGTTTTTAATAACTTCTGACAGAAAGCAAAGTTCGTGGAAGACTTTTAGTGCAAAGCAACAACCTTATAATGAATCCTGCATAACAAAACCAAGTATCATTCTAAAGCAGTGCTGTCCAACAAAAATAGGATGTGAGCCACATGTGTAATTTTAAAAACAGTTTAAATTAATTTTTATAATCTATTTATTTAACTCAGTATATCCAATTTTTTCATCGATATGAAAAATTAGTATTTTAAATTTAAATTTTAATTAATTAGAATAAAATATTTGATTCCTCAGCCTCACGAGCCATTATTTCAGATGCTCAATAGCTCCCAAGGCTTGTTAGTGGTCATTGTACTGGACAGCACATATCTAAAGTATTCCTTTACTGCATAATTTTAGTGATTATTTATGATTTAAAATGATTAGAAAATCAAACTCAGATCCCTATCAGATAGGGAGTTTTTAATATAAATTATATGAAATTTTCCTTTGGAAAAAAACACTTATTTTTCTTTTTAAAAACTTACATCCATAATGAGATAGATAAATAGTTTCACTGAGATATAAATTATCATTTAACAATTATTTTTAATTTTCAGTTATCCACTAATCTAGTAAAGACAGAAAGATAATAATTTTAAGATATTGTACTATTTTGGTAAGAGAAGAGTTTTATTCTTGAGAACAATTTCTAATCGGTATGGAATCAATATGATTATAATATAATCTATGTCTGCAAACGTGAAATTCAGGGCAGCATAATTATTTTTATTGTAAAGAATACACTGATTTCCACAGCAGGAAAACCACTAAGCTACACAGATCACTCCTAAGGGATATTAAGTACATCTAGTATGGGTTTCTGATATACGTAGGTCAAAATGTTTCTGCTAGACTTGACATTCCTCAAATTTCTGGCTGCTTGGAGACTTTATATTAGTTTGTCCATAAAAGTCAAAGTCTTTGTTTTGAGAGTGTGATATAAAAGAGTCAAGAAATAAAAGGAATGCCTTTCATTTGCAATTATATTTGTGAAATTCTCTGTGGAGTTATAGTTGTGTGAACTCATCACACTCTTTCCTTTGGGTATTAACCAATATTAAACTTACTATATATGAAGTTCAGTGTTTCACAGAGGGGCTTTTTTTTTTTCAGGAGAATAAGGTGTTCCAATAACAGAAAATGTTGTTGACCATATAGGTTTTATTAAGATGTGGTTTTAAACTCCTCTATTCAAATTTATAGGGTAAAAAACAATAATTAAAGGCTTAGAGGTTCCACCTCAACACATGTGTTTTTTTAGGGCTACATTCAAGTTTTAGTATGAATCTCATACTAGAGAGATCTCAATGAGATGAATTCATTTAGAGTAACTTCCAAGGATTCTAATGATCTCTAGAGTCTACTCCTGGGTAATGTTGTAGGATGAACTAAGGCATCCCTGGGTCCTCTTAGAGTAAATTTGAATACAAGTCAAGTGGCTCAAAGATTGTCCTTTACTGACTGGACAAGATTTATCATTTCTGTCATTCCTAGTATGCATCCCTGGAGATTTCTTAGCTGTTCTGACTTTTGGTTCATAGAGGATTTCTTCTAATCCCTTGATATTAGGTGATATTAATTAGCAAGAGATAATCTTTCCTTAGAATTATACTACCACGGAGCTAGTGTATTGTGTACTTGGCCATTCAACAAATGCTTGTGGAATGGGTAATTTTTATATTGTGATTCACACTCAGGTGCATGATGTCAAGCACAGTTGAGGAATGTTTTTGTTTAAGTTTTGAAAATTCAATATGAATCTAGTTTTTTGAGCAGTCCATCCAGCAGTTATGGATTTGCAAAGTTGGCTTCGAGTAAAAATTATTCCTATGCAATATATTAAAGTTATTAATGTCCCCAGAAGCTATTCCACACTTTCCTAGCAACAAATGCTCATTTAAGGACATTTATTGCAGATGATAATCCTCCCGCCTCTTATGCAGAGGAAAATATGCTATATCATTGAAATGTAAAGCATATCAAAGTACATCTGGAGAGTGAAGAAGTGTATTTGAGGAGTGTTAATAGTGGAGATGGAACAACAGAAAGATGAATGAAAGCACTGACGGCATTACAGTGTGAAGCGAGAGGCATATTTAAAGAAGAGGAAGTAGTCCTAGCTTAAAGGAAGCGATTTATGAAGAGGGGCAGGAGGAGAGATAGGAAACCAGAAAGAGAATTTGATCCAACACAAGTAGTGAAGGATTTTTTTTTTTAACGTTCATTTATTTTTGAGAGACAGAGAGAGAGAGCACTAGTGGCGGGGAGCAGAGAGCGAGGGAGACACAGAATCCGAAGCAGGCTCCAGGCTCTGAGTTGTCAGCACAGAGCCTGACATGAAGCTGCAACCCACGAACTGTGAGATCATGACCTGAGCTGAAGTCAGACACTCAACCGAGTGAGCCATCCAGGCACCCCAAGTAGTGAAGGATTTTAAGTTGGAACATGATAAAGATAGCTCTTTACTGCAGGCAAAATAAAGTTTGGTGGCAGGCAGAGCAGAAGATTAGATTGGAGGCTATACGAGTAACAAAATCAATGATAAGAAGAGTGAATTGTAGGAAGTAAAGAGGAAGGGAGGGGACGAATTCATGATGGAAGTAGAAGGAAAATGGTTTGACTACTGATTAAGTGAAGGAAGAGGGAGGAGTCCAGATGACTCAGGTTTGAACCTGAATATGGAGGCAGGTGGTTTGATTAACAAAAATAGGGAAGACATAATTAGGGAAAATACAATGAGTTCTACTTTAGACACACGGAAATGTGAAGACCCATAGAACATCTAGGAGTAGATGTTTAATAAGTGGTTGAAGATGTAAAGTTGGAATCTGGGAGATAAGTACAGTCTGAAGATACAAGTGTACAAGTTTTTAAGAACAGTATTATCTGCTAAACTAAATGCCATGAAAATGCACATAAGTGATAATGCACAGCTGATAAGTCCTGCAAAAATAGAAAGGACTATTAACTGAGTAAAATTTCTGGGAGTCTATAGCCGACTTCTTCTCCTAAGTTAAGATCAGGTTATCACAGCTTTCAACCCCCTACCATTATGACATATTTGATGAGTGTTTTAATTTTAGAATCATTTTATAATAGTTGGGGCTCTGTTCCAACTCATTTAATATAATGGTACTCACAGTCTGTAAGTTTTGAGTGGGATTCTAAGCAAGAAAAGATTCTCTGGTTTGTCCAAGCTGCAGTGTAAATAGTTCGAAGCCTGGCTCTTTTGACCCTGATTAGAACTATGGTTCTCAGGATATTGTATCACAGTCTAAGACTGTTTGGAGCCTGGGAAAAGCCCCAATAAGAGAATCAAGTAGAATCTCCAGAGTTTAAAGAAAAAACCATATCACTTTCATTAAGTAATTAATTTCTTTTTAAGAAAGAACTCTTACTGTATTCTGGTGGACTGTAGAACCATAAGGCACCCCCCTATAACCCTAAATTGTCTTGTTTTTTATTTATCCTTTCTAGACTACGAGTTCCTTAAGGACAAGATACTTTACCTCATTATTCATCTTTCTATGTTTAAATCCTAGTGGGGTGTTAAGCAGTTTATTGGTTGCTCAAAACATATTGGTTGAAAGTCCATTCCCTTGGCCCTGTAGTTATTGACATCTATGCTAAGGAAGTAATCAGACATTTTATATATATACATAAAATAAAATAGATTTGTATTTCTAAATTTATAGTATAGGAAAATTTGGAAGAGCATTAATTTTCAACAGTAGAGAAATTATGGGATGTAGACATAATGGAATATTATGCAATCATTTAAGCCTGTGATAGTTTTTAAACTTTTTTTAATGTTTATTTTGGGAGAGAGAGACAGATCGTGGGCGGGTGAGGGGCAGAACGAGCGGGAGACACAGAATCTGAAGCAAACTCCAGGCTCCGAGCTCTCAGCACAGAGCCTGATGCAGGGCTCGATCTCACAAACTGCGAGATCATGAGCTGAGCCAAAGTTAGATGCTTAACCAACTGAGCCACCCAGGTGCCCCCAAAACCTGTGATTTTGAAGAACATTGATAACATGGAACATAAGGATAATAATCATAAATGTAAAATATATAAAACTGTAAATACAGCATACTTAGTTTTATCTATAAACCCCTATAATTTTGAATGAAATAAATGTGACAAGAATTCTTCTTAGGATGAGGACTATTTTTGTTTAGGAAAATATATGGAGCCTATGCAAGTAGAAAATAAAACAGAGATCATGTGTTCGTAGGAAAAATGAAGCAGAGTGAAAAGGGTGACAAAGGGTGTATTTAATATAAGGTGGACATGGATGGTTACTCTGAAAGGTAACATTTGAGCAAAAACTCAAATGGGAGTTCTATATATGGTGTATATATATATGGTATATGGTTATATATATGGTATATGGGAGATATACCAGTGTGTTTGTTTGCTGGTGGGAATGATCCAGTAAAGGAGGAATTTTTGGCAGTGGAGTAGAGAGAAGGGACAGCCAGAGAGGGGGCACACAGGAGCTATGTCTTTGATTAGGCACACGTGAGTAGTTAGCCTTAGCTATGTCTAGATGATTCCTTCACCGTGAAGGCAAGGCGGGTGGCTGCTATTACAGGTAGGTTCATAGACACCATGGTGGGAGTTCATGAAAGTTCTCTTCTGATTGCTAATCTTTTCCCAGTACAGTAGAAACAAGGTCATCAAATGAGGGATAAGAAAAGAGGCATGTCGTGAAATAGTCATGTAAGGGAATGAGAAAGTGAGTCAACATTTAATTAGATAAAAAGTATATGACAATTTCTATTATTTTGTGTATTTTGGGTGAGTTTTTAATTTATCCATAAATACAGGTTTTTTTTCTATCTCTACATAACTCTGTATCTTTTCCATCTCCTGGCAACTAAAGTAATTAATACAGTGGCAAACTGATAGAAAATAAGTGTGAAGAGAACTTGTTCAGTTCTGGAGCTTCTAGAGCAACTTATCGTAACTAGAATATTTTCTTTTTTTGTTGTTAAATAATTGCACTTTTTTCTCTGCTCCTCAACAGGGTGGTGGTGATTGTCCAGAAATGAGTATTGGAGCTATAAAAATTGCCTTGGAAATTTCTCTTCCGGGGTCTTTCATCTATGTTTTCACTGATGCACGGTCCAAGGATTATCGGCTCACTCATGAGGTGCTACAGCTTATCCAACAGAAACAGTCACAAGTGAGTAGGAATCAGCCCCCCAAATTTTCAATCTGAATACAGCTGGAAGGAATTCAGGCATACCTTGGAGATATTGTGGGTTCAGTTCTGACTACCACAATAAAGCAGATATCACAATAAAGTCAAATGAATTTTTTAGCTTCCCAGTGTACATAAAAGTTTTGTTTACATTGTAGTCTACTCTCTTAAGTGTGAAATATTATCATGTCTAGAAAAACAATATATATACTTTAATTTAAAAATGCTTCATTACCAGACAGTGCTAACCATCATCTGAGCAAGTCATACTCACTGATCACAAATCACCATAGCAAACATACTAATAATGAAAAAGTTTGAAATACTGTGAGAATTACCAGAATGTGACACAGAGACATGAAGCAAGCAAATGCCATTGGAAAAGTCGTGCTGATAGATTTGCTCAATGCGGGGTTGCCACAAACCTCCAATTTGTAAAAAACAAATAAACAAACAAAAAAAACCACAGTATCTGTGAAGTACAATAAAGCAAAGTGCAATAAAACAAGGTATATACCTGTATGGCACATGAGAGGTTGCCTCTCCTCTTTGTCTATACTTTGTGTGGCAAAAATCAATAATTACAACTATTGATCTGTATATATGTTCTCTAATATACATGTGCCATTTAATTTAAACATAAGTGGATATGTAGTATTTGTGCATATTAATACCTTATTTTTTAATATAGAGAGGAAATGATGGGGGATTAATGAAAGTTCTTTCTTTTTTTTTTTTAATGTTTTTATTTACTTTTGAAAGACAGAGAGAGAGAGAGAGCCAGTAGGGGAGGGGCAGAGAGAGAGGGAGACACAGAATCCCAAGCAGGCTCCAGGCTCTGAGCCATCAGCACAGAGCCTGACGTAGGGCTCGAACCCACAGACTGTGAGATCATGACCTGAGCGGAAGTTGGACACTCAACCAATTGAGCCACCCAGGCATCCCGAAAGTTCTTCTTTCTATTTTATCCCTAGAATTGACAAGAGCATAGACCTACAAAGAAGGCCTGTGTCTCAAATATCACCTCCTATGTGGAATCTTGTCTGAGTCAGACTTACTCATTGTATCAGTTAGCTATTCCTGTGTAACAAACTGTTCTACTCTCAGTGGCTTAAAACATATTTGCAGGGCTCCATTGGTCTAGGCAAGGCTTGCTCACTTGTGTGTCTGGGGATAGTTTGGGTTTAACTTATCTAGGCTGATCTTTGGGGTGACTTGGCTCTGTCTCACGGGTTTCTCACTTTTTTTTTTTTTTTTGAGACCAGTAGGCTTGTTTAGGCATGTTCTTTTCATGGCCAGGGCAGAAGCACCAGAGACCAAGGGGAAATATACAAGGCCTCTTGCATGTAGGCTCAGAACTGATAGAATGTCCCTTTTGCCTTGGGCTGCTGCCCAAAGCAAATCACATGTCCACGCTTTGATTTGGAGATGACAAATTAAGCTCCACCTCTTAAGTAAGAGGGACTTCAAACACTTTTTCAAAATGCATATAGAGTGGAATATATATATTATATATTATATATTAATTATACACGTATGGTATTATAGACATATGTATGTATATGTATATGTATATTATATATGTAAGATGTATATATAATATATATGTATTCCAGTTTAATAGTAATATGTTAACACATAATAGGTAGTCAATAAATACATGTTGATTTATGAAAACCCTTTAAACTGTCTTCTTTTTTTAAAAAAATTATAGGTTGTATTTGTGCTCACTGGAGACTGTGATGACAGGGACCATATTGGATATAAAGTCTATGAAGAAATTGCCTCTACAAGTTCTGGTCAAGTGTTCCATCTGGACAAAAAACAAGTTAATGAGGTCAGTTTAATCAAGTGGGTCTGCTTTATTATTAACTACATTACCATAATTAGTTAGGCTGACCTAATTGTGACAGATATGATTTCAAAAACAGTTTGCAAAGAGATTTTTGTTCCCTGCCCTAGTCCACAGGTCAATAAAAGTATTAAACCAATGTGGAGAAGCATAGATTTGTATAGTATTAGTTTATACATTGTATTCTATACTGATGTATTATTTAGATTTAAGCATAAATGTATTTAAAATTTATTCAACAGGAATTGAAAAGTTTTGTAGATCTTGTTTAGTAAAGTCAATTTGTATTTCTGATGCACAGCTTTTGAATAATTGGTAAAATAAGGTGTGATGGTTTACTGAAGTCGAATATGAAAAAGTTATTGAGCAAAATTCAAATTATGTTAATCTCTAAGATTAAAAGTAAAAAAAACTATAAGTAAGTAACTTATGTAGTTAACTAAAATTTTTTATGGTAATAAAATCTATAACTTACATACTAAGAAAATCTTGGTATTTTCTAAAAAAGCGCTTGAGATACGTCTGTCACAATTCTTTCTCCTTTCTGTTACCTTGTTGTGGCCTCACTATGGTAAGAATTAATTAATTAATTTATTTATTTATCTATCTATCTTCCATTTAAGTTTCTAGGAGCATGCCAGTGCTAAGATAAAGTTTTATGTAGGCACAATTCACATCTGATTGATGTGGTTACTGTTATCCAAACAAGTTCTATTAATTTCATAACAGATTCCTTTGAGTCTTGAATGAAATGGTTCAGTAATTCTTCTTATACCTAAAGAATTCTTATTACATCATGGTGGAAATAATAGGACATTGCAAATTTCTAGAATAATATCTAGCAAAAATATTTTTATCAGCATATGATATACAAACTTGGAAGGTTATTTTAGTAAAAAGTCTTTTGTTGGAAGAAACAGCCTTAAGAAGGTTATGGCTTGAGTCCATATTGTGTCCATGATGGAGATTCTGAAATGCCTGGGCAGGGTCTGACAACTACAGGGGAATCCTTTAGCAGTTATTTGTATGAACATTTGCATGAGAATTTGGGAACCTAGGAAGAAAAGAATTGGGGAAGAGTACAAGACTTTCACAGGACCTGGGTTTCTTTAATTTTTTTTTAATGTTTATTTATTTTTGAGAAAGAGACACACACAGAGTGTGAGTGGGGAAGGGTCAGAGAGAGAGGGACACACAGAATCCGAAGCAGGCTCCAGGCTCCGAGCAGTCAGCACAGAGCCCACCTGACCCAGGGCTCCAACTCACAAACTGTGAGATCCTGACCTGAACCGAAGTCGGCCACTTAACCAACTGAGCCACCCACGCGCCCCCAGGACCTGGATTTCTTGTCCCATCCCATCGGCTATGTTTGACCTTAATGAAGGAAAGCCCTCTTGTAGTTGTTTTTAATCTGGAATTGTATAACATTCTGGGGTACAGTCAATATCATCAGCACAAAGTAGAGGGTATAAGTAAGGAGAGTACTGCTTTCTCTTGCATCAGTGAGGACACCACCTGCTTTGGGTGTTGTGAAGTTCCAGATTAAAAGGGACAGTGTCTTCTGCAGAAAAATGGGGCAGAAGATGCCATTCCCAGTGGACATGGTGGTTCTGGAAGAAAGTACTAGAGAAGAGAATAGGCGAGAAGAGACATGGCTGGCACCTCGGGCATTTGAAAGAACAGTTGTTCAACCCTGTTAGTAGTCAGGCACAACTTGGAGCTTCCCAAAACAAATTGGATGAACTTTTAGGGAGAACCATAGGACTTTATTAGGAGTTGGGTCCCAGAGCTAGAAAATAGCATGGTGATTCTCATAAATGTAACTCCCATTTATATCCACATACCCAGGGAAAATGGACTAACACAAAATTGAAAATATTATTGTTGTCTTAAATGGAAAAAATAAGCCCTACAAAGATACACACTTTAGTTACTAAATAAATGGTGTGATGCATAATTTTTGTAGTCCTAATAATTTTTAACAATTATGACAATTACCAAGTAATTTACAAGAATAACAATTTATAAAAACTTGATATAAATTGCCAAAAATTATAGATACAGATATATAACAGAAATTTAACCCGCTGATATTTTGACCTTGAAATTTAGCTTAGGCAGAATAGGACTAAAGAGAAGCATTGCTAAAATTGTCCATTTTTATAAATTGAAGTTTGAAGCAAACAGGGTGAGCCTTAATTTAGCTGTCCATCATGGGAATCCCAACCCCCTCACCATCTGGTTCAAGAAAGATCATCTCATCTACTTTGGGCCACTTGAGACTCAAGAGGAATTTAACTGGAGTCATCTTGAAAAAATTCTCTTCTAGGTATTATCCTGTATGGATGTGAATCCCAGACCTGATGCAGGCATCTTCATATAATTCTGAGAATTAAACAAATGTAAGGGAGAGTAAAAAGCTAAGAAAATCCAAAGCCTGTGGGTTAAGTCAACACTCAATCCCATCATACTGCTAAGCCTCCAGAGTTAAGGAAATGACCCTTTTGCTTAAGCCAATTGGAAGCAAGTATTCAGTTACCTAAAGATAAATGTATCCCAAATGAAAAGAATTCTCTATTCCTTCATGACATGGTCTCTTTAAACTCCACTAAACAGGGAGAATTTGTAAATTTGTAATTTGTAAAACAGGGAGAATAGACTTCTCCATTTTCGGAAGTTATTATAAGATTAAATAAGATAATGCGTGTAAAATGTTTCAAACAAGTTCTGGTACAGGGTAAGTGCCCAATAAATGTTAACTAGTATTTTTATAATCCTCACAATGTTATTTTGCTTTCAAAGTGGAGAAATTGTGCCCCTATGTTTTTTAGAAACCAGATGGCTAGCTGTTGCTAGGAAATACATTTACTCAAATGGGAAAAGGCTGGAGAGATGTTTTTTTTTTTTTTTTTTTTTTTTTTTTTTTTTTTTTTATTTCCTGTGTGAGGAAAGATACTGTGAAGGGGTTACTGGAAACTGTATACACCAATGCTTTCCTTAAAGAAAGCCACCAAGGTAGAAGATTTTGTTAACAAAAAGCAGAGTGACAGAGTTAAAATTGGATTTGCAGAATTTTTAGCATGTAATTTAGCCATTTTTCTTTTCTCATTGCTCCAAATTCTCCTATTGTATAAACATAAACAACTCTGGGAAAAATTGATGATATAGTGATAGCTGCACATTTAACATACGTGAGAACTGCAGGAGGGCCACACGTGTGCTTGGTCCTTACATTTTACTCAAAAGCGATTTTCATCTCTTATTTCTAATGAAAATTGTGAAATATTATGCTTTATCCCCTCTAGTTCATCAATTTCCTAACCTAGTGGGATATTTTTTGTATCAACTTTCTCTTGAGATAACTTGAAGTTTCCTCTTTCTTCCTCTTTTTTTAAAATAATAATTAAGTAGAGTATCTTTCATCTTTATTTAACATAAAAGAAACCAAAGTGAAGAAATTATTTGCCAAGCATCAGTCTATAAATCATTGTACGGTATTACATTTTGGAAACACAAGTTAAGACACATCTCAAGGATGTACTTAATTCACCTTTGAAGTTGAAAAAGGAACTAAACAGTGTTACTCGTCCATTTCTTTGTAAACTGGGTTATTATCAATGGATATAATTAATGCTTCCTTAGGTATAAGAAACGTCCAAGTTTGAAATCTCAAAGTTACCCACAGATGTTATATGCTTGCATCAAAGAAGCTAATGCGAAAGATCCATTGTTAATTGGATGATTTACTTGTTCTGAATTTCCCCATTCTTTTTCCCTACCTCTCCCAGTTCACGTCTCCAAACACTCTCCTCCTGTCTCTCCCTATCCTCCTACAAAAAACCTTCCACCTGGACATCCTGGCCCTATGGATTGGTGTAACTCCCTACTTGAAAGTAATGCTGGCTGTATTATATCAGAGGGAGTTTTATTAAATAAAGGAATCATTGTCAACTAATTTATATTTTTTGAAGGACATAAATGATGATATTTGGAAGTCTCTCAGTAAATCTTAACGACTATCTTATCATGTAACATGCAGGTCTTTGGTATAAGATGTATTAATTCCAGCGGTCCTTCCAGCACTTAGTGCTTTCTTTGGGAGAGACTCCTGTGCCGCTCTGTTTAGAACGGGCAGACTCTTTTCCTCATTCTCTATTAGACATGAAAGGCTCCCATGATTCTTTCCTTTTCTCAGGCTAAGAAAATAATAATAGTATCAATTTAGATGATCGAGAGCTTGATATGGCCATTCAATAAGAGTTTAATTTTATTTCATTTAATCTTTACCATATAAGCAAGACAGCATGATCATAAACCTCAATGCATAAATGAGGGAACTGAAGCATAGGGAAGCAGAGCATCTTGCTCAAGGTTAAATTGAACTTAGGGGACATACTTAGTCTTTCTCCTCAGATGATACCCTTGACCACCATAAGTCCCTGCCTGTGATTTCCACTTTTTTTTTTTTAATCGGAGGATGCATTTCTTTATGTAAAAGTAGCACACAATGTTATATTAGTTTCAGGTGTATAATATAGTGGTTGGAAAATTCTATGCATTATTCATGACTCACCACGGTAAGTGTGGTCATCTATAACCATACAGCATTATTACCATATTATTGGCTATATTCCCTATGTTGTACTTTTAATCTCTGTGACTTATTTATTTTATAACTGGAAGCTTTTGCTTCTTAAGTCCCTTTATCTGTTTCACTTACTCCCCTACCCACCTCCCATTTGGCAACTACCAGTTTGCTGTCTGTGTTTAAGTCTGTTTTTGCCTGTTTGTTCATTGGTTTTGCTTTTTAGATTTTACATATAAGCGAATGCCTTCTTTCACTTAACATACCCGCAAGGTCCATCTATGTTGTTGCAAATGACAAGACATCATTCTTTTTTTATGGCTCAGTAGTATTCCAGTGTGTGTGTGCATGCACATGCGTGCAAATGTGTGTATATGTGTGTCAAATCTTCTTTATCTATTCATCTATTGATGGACACTTGGGTTGTTTCCTTATCTTGGCTATTGTAAATAATGCTTCAATAAACATAGGGGTTTATTTGAGTTAGTGTTTTCATTTTCTTTGGGTCCAGTAGTGGGATTACTGGACTATATGGTGTTTCTATTTTTAACTTTTTGAGGAACACCCATATTGTTTTCCACAGTGCCTACACCAATTTACATTCCTACCAACAGTGCATGATGGTTCTTTTTTCTCCTTGCCAACCCTTGTTATTTCTTGTCTTTTGGGTACTAGCCATTCTGAGTGCTATGGAGTGGTAACTCATTGTGGTTTTGATTTGCATTTCCCTAATGATTTGTGATGTTGAGACTTTTTCATGTACCTGTTGGCCATCTATATGTCTTCTTTGGAAAAATTTCCAAATGAAGCTGTATAAACGTTCATGTACAAGTGTTTGCATGGACATATGCTTTCATTTCTTTTGTATAAATACCAAAGTGGAGAACGACTGAATCAGATGATAGTATGTGAAGTGACAGTCTTACGCCTAATCTATGAAAAATCCTAACATCCTGGCAACAAAAAAGCTTCATAGATGAGATATTACTGGATACATTTCTCTTGCTAGTTTTATACTTATTTTCATTGGTTCATGCTGATATTAGAAAGACTTAACTTTGCTGGAGTGTGAATTCAGCGAAACCCCTTCCTGCCACTTTGGCCAAAGATCCCTTGTGACTACAATTCAGACCAAGAGCTTTCTGCATAAAGCTTAATGATGAGACTGAAACCCAGAGTTTTGAACAATTAATACTCTGGAGTGAGGTATCTGCCATTTTATTTTCCCTTATTCTGAGTTTCACTCCACACGTTATTTCAGAAACATAACCTTACTGCTGACCTTGAAAATAAGTAGAAACGGGTGTTTCCTCTGAAATTTGAAAATGTATCAGAGACAATTATAACATTCTAGAAAACTACAGGAAATGTTAGAAAACAATGCATAAATGTTTCCACTTATTCATTCTTTGACTTCACCTAATTAAATGTTGAAAATGAAGTGGAGAACTCAGAGCTCATACTTTAAAATAATATGAGGTCTTTACATCCAAAAGTACACCAAAAAGGAATATTTATCCTAGTTCCAGTAGAATACTTTCTTTTTCTATTATGCTAAGATTGACATGTTATCCTCATGCATGTGTGTGGGGAACCTCTCATACTCCTGTCACATTGTTACCTTATCCCTCCAAGGCACCTAGGAGTCATTAATTAATTAAATTACTGATATGGCTATACGAAGTCATGTGTACTTTTTGTTTCTATTTGCTTAGAAAAAATAAAACATAATATACTTAGTTTATTATTTAAAAATTATTTATTACAGACCTCTGAGCATGTGAACGGTATTTAAAAATGACATTGATATTGTGCATAGGACATAATATTCTTTGCAAGTGGAGAAAAGAAAAAGATGACTTTTCTCAGTAGAATCTTACTTACGCAGAAAATACCAAGAGTCAAGTGGAGCCCTCCTGTCATGTGGAGCAGTGGGGAATGGGAAGTGGGGAATGCATTGTTTAAAAGGATGAGCCTGTAAAAAATGAGAATGTCCATCTTCCATTTTATGGTTTCATGTATTGGCTCTGGGAACTGGTTGAAGCACTAGGTACAAACTATGGCAGTGTATTCTATGAAGGCAGTGGAGTCATATCTATAAAACAAAACTCGTGAAATTTAGAAAACAGAATGGAGAGAGAAGCTTATATGAATGTCTGAAAGAATATTTCTGAAAAGAAAAGAAAGATGTGTTAAGGGCAGATGGTAGTGATTAGGTTACATGCATTCAACAGAACCATAACAATAGAAAAAGAAACGAACTGTTTTCTTAGTTGACTCTATTTTTTTAATATGAAATTTATTGTCAGATTGGTCTCCGTACAACACCCAGTGCTCATCCCAACAGGTGCCCTCCCCAATGCCCATCACCCACTTTCCCCTCCCTCCCACCCCCATCAACCCTCAGTTTATTCTCCGTTTTTAAGAGTCCCTTATGGTTTGCCTCCTTCCCTCTCTGTAACTTTTTTTTCCCCCTTCACCTCCCCCATGGTCTTCTGTTAAGTTTCTCAGGATCCACATAAGAGTAAAAACACATGGTATCTATCTTTCTCTCTATGATTTATTTCACTTAGCATAACACTCTCCAGTTCTATCCACATTGCTACAAAAGGCCATATTTCATTCTTTCTTATTGCCAAGTAGTATTCCATTGTATATATAAACCACAACTTCTTTATCCATTCATCAGTTGTTGACTCTATTTTGATTAGAAGCTGAAATAAAATGTTGATTTCGACTGTGAGATGTGAGCTTTAACGGAGCCAATCACTTGCATAGCTAACTCTGGGTTTGCAAGAGTCTTAACTATCAAAACATTATGGTGTCAATCTCAAAGTCATTGAAAATTTTATTCAGTCCAAACTGGCTTGAAAGAAATGATCTATTCTAACCATTTTGAGGGCTTGGGATTTATTTTTATTGGAGTTATGGTGGAGATTAAAGATTTGAATTGAAAGGAAAATGTCCCAAGTGTTTGATATTCAAAACTGAAACAACTTAATCATCACTGAAGTCACTGACTATAGTCTCTTGAAGAGTTCACCTGTTGGGATCCACAAAGGAACACAAGGGAATGAAATACATCTGTAGTGTTAAAAGCAAATAAAATTCCATTGGGTCATTTTCACAGAGCCTCAACAATTTGGATATTTCCTTTTATATTTTATCAATTTAAATTTTAAAGGTTTCTTTTGAAACTTTTTGTGTAGAGAGTCATGTGTCTATGGTGAAAGGTATGTCTTTCTCTCTTTGTACACACACACACACACACACACACATGCACGCGCATGCACACACACATGCACACACACACACACATACATACACACACCAGAGTACATATTATCTTATGGGAATTTAGAAAGAATAAGAGAACTAATACAGTTAAGAGGTTATATACCTGTTGTTTCAAAACAATATTGTATTTGTATGTTTGTATTTGTAAAGATTTTAAATCATTAAGAAAGCAATTATGTTTAAGTCATCTAAACCAGGGATTACTAAAGACATATGTAACAAGAATTCTTTGTTATATATGTAAAAATCAAGTGAGGTCTTTTGTTGAAAGCATTTTGAAAGGGACCTAATTTTGAATCTTGGGGAAAAGGAATTTTAGAATCATAGCCTCTCCTTTACACAAAGGTGCCTGAATATCTAGGCCAGTTGGCCTAGCTGACCAAGAGATTTGTGTGCCCAGAAGACCAAAGGTCAGTCTTTATCTATCAAAGAAGGGGAAAAATAAAAAGGTCTGACTACTACATCTTTTCTCCAGATTAAGAGGTACCTACTGCTAGTATTTTCCTTTAATTATGATAATTAAATAATCTGGCTCAAGGTAATTGGTTGTTGTTAATTTCTAGGCATAGAAGAGCTTATAGTTTTTTAATTTTCTTTTCTCAGTTGACTATCCAGGAGTCCTACTATTATGATTACTGTTCTCCTGAGAGAAAAAGTTATAACTTTTGTACTAAACACAGTAGATCAATATTATTTTACCATTGCAAGAAAAGTCTTGGTTAATACCTTTGACAAAGTAATTATATCAATTAAAAGTAGCTTACTACGTTTGGAGAACACATATAAATTTGTTTTTTGAAAAGCAGTTTAAGGGTTTTCACATACAAAGAATGAAGAAAAGACTGTATTTTAAATACTTCTGTATACTACAAATCCATAGGCAACTTTGAAAACAGTAGGCATATCTAATAAAGTGGTAAGCAGTTCCCTGAAGGTATTAGGTTGTAAATGCTAAATACATCTCATGATTTATCCTTATTTGTACTTTGCTCAGCATAAATAAAAACATTCATCAGGGACAATCTAATTTTTATTTTATATTCTGCAGTAGCAAAGAGGAAATGGAAGAGTTAAGAGTCAAAGTAAGGCAAGTTTTATTTAAGAAATTTATGGCCTACGGTAAATAAATGGAAATAGGAGTCCATGCTTCATATATTTTCCAGGTTTCCTTATGCATTCCTAGAATGAACCAACTGTAATAGGTTATAAATGTAAAGTCTTTTGAGAGATGGTATGAGCTACTTTTGAGACCTCCCTTGTAACATTTTGGTTATGATTTGGCTTTGTGACAAAAATTATAAATGGTTTTTCTCTTCTTGCTAAAGGCCCTGAGGTTAGGGGGAAGTATGTTAAGGTCATTTACCATATAATTTAAGCAGCTTGGTGTGAGTGAATGAGTAAATAAAATGGAAAAAAAAAACCTTTCAAAATAGGTGCTAATAATTTATTTACTTTAAAAGTATCATCATTGGGTTATTTTATCAACTTTTAAATTATGAACTTAGAAAAAAGATACATGGTATGGTTAAACCATTTAAAATTTTAAAATTAGTTTCTGTGATTAAGAAGAGAGTTTCCAGGAATTAGTGAAACTGTTTATGAAAATGTGGCCATTGTTCATTCAAATAATATTTATGAAATTAATAAATTAACTCAATATGATAAATAAAGTTTAAATAATAAAAAGCAAGTAAAATTATTATTGAAAATGATGTTAAAATTATATGTCTGGTAAGATATTTATTTACATATATATGCATATTTCTAGAATAAAATGGAAAAGCCATACCAAAAATGTTGATGGCAATCACTGGATAGTATAACTATAGGTAATTTTAATATTTTTTTCTTTAATGTGCCTTATTTTTAAAATAATGAATATATTATGTTTTTAAATAAAGGAAAAGAGTGAAGGCATTGTCACTTAAAAAAAACAAAATTTCATTTGTTTCTCAAATTCCATATATGAGTGAAATCATATGGTATTTATCTTTTTTTGACTGACTTATTTTAGCATAATCTTATCAGTATCTTAGCATAATCCTGTCTAGCTCCATCCATGTCATCGCAAATGGCAAGATTTCATTCATTTTTTTTGGCTGAGTAATATTCCATTGTGTATATGTGTATGTGTGTGTGTGTGTGTGTGTGTGTGTGTGTGTGTGTGTATGTGTGATCTAAACACAGTAGATCAATATTATTTTATCATTGCAAGAAATGATAAACACATAGATCACACATACACATACACACACACACACACACCACATCCTCTTTATCCTTTCCTGAATCGATGGCCACTTGGGCAGTTTCTGTGATTTGGCTGTTGTAGCATATGCTGTTATAAACAAATGAGCAAAAGTGAAAAAAGAGAGAGGCAAACCAAGACACAGATGCTTAACTATGGAGAACAAACGGATGGTTACCAGAGGGGACATAGGTGGGCAGATGGGTTAAATGGATGATGGGGTTTAAAGAGGGCACTTGGGATGTGCACTGGGTGTTGTGTGGAAATGCTGAATCACTGAATTGTACACCTAAAAGTAATGTTACACTGTATGTTAACTCACTGGAAGTTAAATAAAAACTTAAAAAAAAAAAGAAAAGAAAATTTCAAATATACTCCACATACTTCCAGAACAGATTTATAAGCAAGGCTCTGTGTTGTGTGTTCTGGGGACGCTAGGATGAATCACACATAGGTCTGGTGTCTGAAGATGTCAGATTCTGGAATCTAGGAGGAGAGAGATCAAGTCTTTCCTAGGCAAAAGCGAAGTGAAGAGCCAAACTCCTCTTTCTAAATTTTGCTTCTTCCTCAAGAGTAGACCTTTTCTTCTTTATCTTCTTGAGTGACGTTTATTTCCTTTTTTCCCCTCATATTTATTTATTCTGTAGTCTTTAACTTTCACTATCTCCACCCAGTTAGAATTGTTCTCTTCGTGTCATCCAATGACTGTTGCCTCCATCCTCATTCTTTGTAAAATGTGACACTGTTGAGCATTTTGAACTTTTTTCAAACTCTTTGTTTCGCCCCAAGGACCCATGATATGATGTTGTTCCCAACAGATCTCCATTCCTTTTCTGCATACGTTGCTGGTACTTCTTCCTCCTCTTATTCTAAATGTTTGTGTTTCTCAACCTTGGCCAGCCTCTTTATCTTTATATCATAATTCGGTCTTTTCTTCCTTTCTCTGCATGGCTTCTTTTCTCTGTTCACTAAGACCTCTACTTCATTGTTTCTTCTTCCTGATAGCATTATTTAAAATAACACTCCTCGTTTTGTGTTATACTTCCCATTACCTTCATTTATGATAACATTACTGTTTACCTACTATTATGTTACCTATCAATTGTTTATGCCTAAAACAGTGTTTGACACATAGTATGTGCTCCATTAATAGTTATTATATAAATGTTTGAATGAATGAATCTCACTAATTTTCTTTTACTCTGTGCAGATAATGTCCAAACCTCCAATCCTGACTGCCTCCTCAACTTTCGTCCTGTATTCCAGCTCTCTTTGGTCCTCTTAACCTTACCACATGGCCCATTCTAAGTTAGAATCTCCCCATTAGACATGTTCATCATTAGAGTTACCCTTTGCTCTTGATGTTACCACTTTTCTTACAGTCACCTCAGCATAAGTGACCTGAGTCAGTCATCCTTGATACCTTCTCTTTTTATGCTGTTTACATTCAGTTGGCTATTAAAATATTTTCCATTCTATTTCCATACTAGCCTTCTCAGTCAAACCATCCTTTCCTCACCTAATGTCTAATTTATCTTTGGCCATATGACATTTTCACTTATTTCTCTACCATTCTCTCATTTATTTATATCTTCATTTGTTGCTTTACCCATTTGTGCATTCAACAAAAATTATTGAGGCCTACTTACTATGTATTAGGCTTTAAGAATTCAATATTGATCAAAAAATAGATATAATACATGTTTTCATGATGCAGAAGGGTTATAGAGGGAGCAACTGAGTAAGGACTGGAGGACTTGGAGATTATGGTAAGAAAATGAGATGTCTAGACCAGCCCTCATTGAGGACAAGTTCCATAGTGTGGCCATGGAAGTTTGTGACTGAAATGAAACAATAATCAGGGTTACAGGAGGTGAGTAGGTCAGAGTATTCAGGGTTTGGCAAACTGGTTCGGTTGTCTGTGTGAATGTGGAAAGCACTGAGGTGACAGCGAGACATGGGATGGAGAGAAAGACAGTGGGCTAAGTGTCATAGTCTTCAGTAAATGAGGAACAGCAGCAACATAACAATAAAGATGGATGACACAAGTCTCAGTGGAGCAGGATTTTCCTCAGGGTGGGGCAAGTAGGAGTGAGGAAAGAGAAGGCTGTTCCAGGTCCCATCTCTAAGATATATGGGGTTAGAAGAATGGGCAGCCTTCATTAAAGAGAGCTGTTGGAGAAGAGACTAGTTCAGATGAGAGACTTTTTTTTTTTTTTGAGGATAGGAATTTGAATTTTTCATGAAGACTGGGAATAAGAGGGTCCAACAATGGAATGGAGTTTTTAGAAATCACAGCGAAGAACTTTGGGTTAGAAAGACAGTAAAGAATTAGGTTAATGGAGAGAAAACACAGAACAGAATCTGGAAGAAAGTATAAAAAAGTGGCTGATAGTTTTGGGTACTTTCATTCTGGAGGATCATCCTAGAGTTTAATGTAGATGTGAGTCATGGTGAGTTCAGTTTTAATGTACTTTTCTTAGTTCCCCTGGTTCGTAGTGTTTTCTCCTCTGAGACTTTGGATTGGCTGTTCCTTCTTCCCAGAAAATTTTCCAGGCTGTGCACCAATAACCAACCACCAACCCCTCGTCTTCACTTATCTGGCTAATTTCCTCTCATCCTTCAAAATCATGTTGGATCTGATTTCCCTCAAGACCCTCTCTGAATTCTCAAATCTGTGCCTCTCCTTTGTTCTTCTCTCATCTTATAATCATGTTGTATTGTGGTAACAGTGGATCTACCACAATAAGCTGTAAACTTCACCTGAGCAAGAACTGCTTTTGTTTTTATATCTCTGCTGCCTATCAGAGTGCCAAGCATATAGTAAATTAGTAGATACTTAATATCTGTTTACTGAATACATGAAAATTGAAAAGTAGAACAAAGTTGAGATTTGGACTAGGAGAAATCCACACTGATTTCCACATTCACATAAAATCTCAGGTCTGCTATTTGTTAATTAATGTAATCATAGAAAATTGAGGAAGAAAGGAATTGTCTTGCTAATAGTTTTACTGTGCATAGGGAGGCCCTATATCAGAATTTATTGATGTCCCATGTAAGCTGGGATGCTGATTCTAAATCAGAGCATGACCGAGATTCAGGTACCCTGACTCAGGGTTGAGGGTTCCTTCTAATATTTCTTTCTGCCAAGAGCATGGAACTTTCTTTAATGGAATCTTGGAAGTGTGGGGAGGGAAAAAGATTTTTTTCTTCTACCCTTATAAGACTCGGCTTGCAACAGGCAGATTAATAAGAGAAAAACAAGCAGAAAAATTTTAACTTGTATACCTTATGTATACATGAGGGATACCCAGGGAAAAATTAGTAACTTTACAAGATGGTTTAAAACTCAGGCTTAAATGCCACCTTTACTTTAAGAAAAAGAAAGAAAGAGGTAGGGGAGGCCAGTTTTGGAAAGGTGACCAGGAAAAGCAAGGTTACCCAGGGTAAAGTTCGTTATGCAGATTTAAGTGGAGCCTTCTACATTAAAAAGAGTCTCGATGGGGGGTGGGAGGGAGGGGAGGGTGGGTGATGGATATTGAGGAGGGCACCATTTGGGATGAGCACTGGGTGTTGTATGGAAACCAATTTGACAATAAATTTCATATATTGAAAAAAAAATTAAAAAAAATAAAATTTTGGATGGAAAAAGTAAAAAAAAAAAAAGAGTCTCTTGTAACTTAGAGACATCCTCTTCTTGGAACAGGGAAGGGAGATACCCTCACAAATGGAAATTTCCTTTGTAAATGTAAATTTCCCTTATTAAAAAAGGTAACTTCCACTCTGTTTTCAGAGCCTCTCTTGTGTCTGCTGTTTCACAAAATAATCAGGGCAAAATAATCCTTATGGCAAAGGGGCATATTTGAATTAGCCTGTTCATTGCCTGACATTGTCTTCTTTTTACATATATAGATTTAGTTGTTCATGTTGTTTTTGCCACAGAATATCCTTTTCCTCTGTTTTGGTATTCTTTATTTTCCTAAAGACTAGTTTTTAAAAAGTAAATATGCAGATATATCATAAAACTATTAGAAACCTGTTAAACAGATTTACTTTATATGTAGTTAATTGATATGTAACAAGGATGGACTTTTTGTAATAATATCTACATTAACATAGCCTGTTGGAGTGGAGGAAGTCAGTGGATCAATTAGGAATATCTAATACTTTACACTTTTATGAAATAATGCTGTCTTACAGAATATATTTAAGTAAGCAAATCATGAATAGGACTAATTTGATTTGCTAATAAATTTAATTCACTTTCATATTTTTCTTAGGAACAAGTAACTTCCTTTGAATTTCAATTATTTTGTAGTAATATAAATGTCACATGAATAGGTATCCTAACCCTGGCTTCCTGGATTTTTGACTTTTTGTTTTTGTTTGTTTTACAGTGTTCTCCATTTTTATTAGAAATGGAGAATAGGACATAATGCTCCATAAATGAATTTAGACAAATGTCATTTGTGAATTCAACCTACAGTATCAAACAGAATGAAGTTTATTTGCAGATGAGGTTTCCAAAGTAAACACAGTAGGAATAGCCAGTTTTTATAAAATAAAAACCAATTTGTACTTTTCCCCAAAATTACCCTGAATATTTTTGCAGCTTCAAAAATATTTGGATAAGTCCCTTAGTATTTTTTCATTTCACTCACTCCTTATACTTCCTCTTTTAGCTGGGGTCTGGAAGTTAAATTCAGAATTTCACAAGAGAACTGTTCTTTTAGAAATTTCTAGCCTAAACAGATGTAGAAAAGTCTAGGATCCTAATGGAAAACCATTTATTACATATTTAAAGGTTTGTTAGACTCCATGACTTTTTTGGAGGAAGTTTAAACTTATTTTTGTTTTAGAAGATTAGTTTTTAACTGTTATTTTAAGGGTCACATAAATTTACTTGGCTAGCTGTATTGACCATAGAAGACTTTCCAAATATATGTTGATTTATGTAACTGTGGAATGAAGGAAGCAAAGTTTACTCCCATCTGGAGAGAGACCCTCTGAGCCTAGCTTCATTGAATAAACTCTAATAACATTTACAGTTTATCATTCCCTACCTAAAAGAACAATAAGCAAACGAATGTATTGTCCTTGTGCCAATATCAAAGAAAGGAATCAGTTGTGTTTTGGTTATAATGTTATTTTTTGATTATGCAGCTAAGTAGTTTTAAACGGTGCCTCATGGAGCTTGTTTGGGGGTAGGTCTTGGGGACTCTGAGGTGGACTCCCCTCCTACTGCTTCCTGTTGTCTATGTTTATTTCTGCCTAAGATTTGATTTGACGAATGTGTCCAGTTAAAAAAAAGAAATTTGAAGAGCATTGATATGGGTTGTTTTCTTTTTCTGGTCTTATTGAGATATAATTGACCTCTAATGTATTAGTTTATGGTATATGATGTAATTGATGTCTATATTGTAAAATGATCACCACAATAAGTTTATTTAACATCTATCACTTCATGTAGTCACACATCTTTTCGTGTGATGAGAACTTTCCAGATCCCCTTTCTTAAAAACTTTAAATGTATAATATAGTATTATTAACTACAATCAACATGCTGTACATTATATCCCTAGTACTTATTTATCGATGTAGGCTGTTGATTGCCACAAAAAAAATGACATTGTTTGGTATTTATTTATGTAAAACCACCAGTCAGGAAGTCACTACTTTTCCGCTTCAGAAATTAGAGCATAAAGAATGATAACAATAACATTTAGTTTTGGGGATTGAAATATTAACTAAGTTTATTTTATGAAAGTTTTTTTTCTGATGCCAACACTAGCATCAGCTTGAGTCTTCAGCCATAAGAAATAATTATTTATAATGTCAACTCTTCAAAGGTTATCAGGAGAAAATCTGTGCCCATATTTGGCAAAAGTCAGGGCTAAAAAAGTATGTGCTATTTTTAACTTGTGAGAGAGCATTTACAAAGATGGCAAAAGGTTGTGTCCTCCTTCTGCTTAGCTGCCACTTGAATCCTTGGGCCCACCTGAATTAATCTTTCCTTCCTTGAAACTCTTCTTGCTTCTCTGATCTCTATTATAGGTGTTGCCTGTGAGTTCTTGGGGGCAGGGGTTTTATCTTAAACACTTTTAGCATCTTATCCTACTGTGATGTTCAGTTACTGTTCTTTTTGAACAGTGAATGAATGAATGAATCACAGTGTGTGTATATGTGTATATATATATTTTTATATATACATACATATATATGTGTGTGTATACACATGCATACATTTATGTACATATATATGCATATATTCACAACTTTACCCCATATGAACACAAAAAAGCATACTTATGACATATTTATCTTTGTATTCTTATGATACTAATTGTATTTCTATACATATTATATATTCACATAATAACTTTATAACCAGTATTGCTGATGTGGAGTTTGCATGAAGTACATTTTGATGAATTTTGATGAATTTTGATGAATTTATACACCTGTGTAACCACCTCCATAATCATGATATAGAACATTTCCATGCCCCTTGGACTTTCCCTCATGCCTTATTCCAGTCAATTCTTTTCCTTGCCGTTTAGCCTGTCAACTTTCTGTCACTTGATCAGTTTATTTTTTCCAAAATTTCACATAAATGGAAACTTTTGTGTCTAGCTTTTTTCACTCAACTTGATATTTTTGAAATTATCCAAATTGTTATGTGTGTCATTCTTTTTTGTTTAGTACGTTTGATTTTATGGATATACCACCATTTATTTAACCATTTCCCAGTTGTCAAACAGTTGCATGTTTTCCAGGGTTTGTTTTCTTTGGTTAGAGTTGTGTTGAACATTGCAATATGGTTCTTTGTGCAAACATATGTTTTTGTTTCTCTTGGATGAATGATTAAGAGTAACCAGGTCATATGCAAGTACATATTTTAGTTTATAAAAAAACTACCAGGCTGTTTTCCAAATGATTGTACCATTTGCTATTTACACTAGTGATGAATGAGTGCCTGCTGATCCCCATTGTTGCTAATAGTTGGTAATATGAATCTCTTTAATTTTAGCCATTTTAATATTTGTTACTTTTTAAATTTTTTTTGAATATTTATTTATTTTTGAGAGAGAGAGAGAGACAGAGCACGAGTGGGGGAGGGGCAGAGAGAGAGCGAGACACAGAATCCGAAGCAGGCTCCAGGCTCTGAGCTGTCAGCACAGAGCCCGTCGCGGAGCTCGAACTCACGAACTGTGAAATCATGACCTGAGCCGAAGTCGGACACTCAACCGACTGAGCCACCCAGGCGCCCCTTAATGGTTGTTATTTTTAAAAATTTATTTTTTTAGAGAGAGAGAGAGAGAGTCTAAGCAGGGAAGAGGGGCAGGGAGAGAGAGAGAATCTTGAGCAGGCTCCAAGCTCAGCACAGAGGCTGACGTGGGCCTTGATCCCCCGACCCTCACATTATGACCTGAGCCAAAATCAAGAGTTGGATGCTCAACTGACTGAGCCACGTAAGTGCCCCATTAAAAAAAATCTTTTTAAAATTTATTTATTTTAGAGAGAGAGAGCAGGAGAGAGGGCAGAGGGAGAGTTAATAGTTGTTTATTTTTATCTCATTGTGGTTTTAATTTACATTCTTCTTGTAACTAATGATGTTGAACATGTTTTTTCATGAGATTATTAGCCATTTGTATATGTTCTTTTGTGAAGTGTCTGTTCATACTTGTTGCCTATAATTTATCAGGCTGCCTTCGTTATTGATTTTCTAAAATTTTGTTAAGGATGTTTTCTACCTCATAAGGGATATTATTCTTGTAATGTTTTTGCTGACTTTGAAATTAGAGTTTTGAAAAATGACTTAAATGCTTCCACTCCTATTTTTTTTTTTGTTTTTAAAGATTTTATTTTTAAGCAATTGCTACACCCAGTGTGAGGCTTGAACTTACAACCCTGAGATCAAGAGTTTCACACTCCATTGACTGAGCCACCCAGGTTTCCCTCCACTCCTGTTTTCTAAGAGAGTTTGTATAAGATTGATATATAGTTTTTTCATTACTGCCCATTTCATCTTAGTTACTAAATTTATTGACAAAGTTTTTTGTAATATTTCCATATTATCCTTTTAATGTCTGGAGAATCAGTAGGGATGCTACTTCTTTTATTTTTGATATTGGTTATGTTTGTCTTCTTTTTTGTCTGATCAGTCTGGCCAAAAGGCTATCAAATTTTAAAATTTATTTTAAGGAAACAGCTTTGAGTTTTATTGATATCTTTCTTTTTTGTCTGTTTTATTGTTTTCTGTTCTTTCTTACTTTGTGTTTAGCTTACTATTCAATTTTCTGAAGGTAGGAGTGTAGATTATTATTTTGTTCTGGGACTTGTTTTTTGGTATAAGTATTTAATGCTATAAATTTTCCTGTAAGCATTGCTTTAGCTGCACTACAGGAGTTAGAATCTATTGTGTTTATTTTTATTCAGTTTAAAATACTTTCTAATTTTTTTGTGCTTTCTTTTTTGATCCATGAGTTAATTAATTTATTTTTAAAGTTTATTTATTTATTTTGAGAGAAAGAGAATCCCAGGCAAGCTTTGCCCTCCACATTGACCTGGCACAGGACTCAATCTCGCTACCATGAGATCATGACCTAAGCCGAAATCAAGAGTTGGATGTTTAACCGACTGAGCCACCCAGGTGCCCCTGATCCATGGATTATTTAGTAGCATATTATTTCATTTCCAAATATTTGGAAATTTTCCAAATCCCTTTCTCTTAAAGATATCTAATATGATTCCACTGTAGTCAAAAACCATGCTTTGCATGACTTTATTTTGAAATCGCTAAGGCTTGTTTTACAGTGAGGCATAGATCCACACGCACTTGAAAATGTGTGTTTTGGGGCGCCTGGGTGGCGCAGTCGGTTAAGCGTCCGACTTCAGCCAGGTCACGATCTCGCGGTCCGTGAGTTCAAGCCCCGCGTCCGGCTCTGGGCTGATGGCTCAGAGCCTGGAGCCAGTTTCCGATTCTGTGTCTCCCTCTCTCTCTGCCCCTCCCCCGTTCATGCTCTCTCTCTCTCTGTCCCAAAAATAAAATAAACGTTGAAAAAAAAAATTAAAAAAAAGAAAAAGAAAATGTGTGTTTTTCTTTTGTTGATTGAAGTGTTCTATAATGTCAATTAGATCTAATTGTCTGGTAGTATTTTCCAGATTTATATGCTTACTTATTTGGTGTCTACTTGTTCTAACCATAAGAAATGCCAAAATTTAATTGTATATGTGTTTACTATCTTTTAGTTATGTTATATCTTGCCTCATGTATTTGAGTTTCTGTTATTGCGTACATATATGTATAGAATTATTATATGTTCTTGTTGAATTGACCCTTTATCATTTTGAACTCTCTTTTTTTGTTGCTGGTAATATTTCTTTTTCTGAAATCTAGTTTTTCTTATGTTAATAAAACAATTCCAGTTTGCTTATGTTTAATGTTTACATAATAAATCTTTTTTTTCGTCATTCTTTTGCCCATAATCCATCAGTGTCTTTATATTTAAAGTGTGTTTCTGGTAGACAGCATATGATTGGATCTTGCTTTTTGTATCCTGAATGATACTCTCTTTTTTAACATTGAAGTATTTAGACCATGATATTTAATATAATTATCAATGCATATAGGCTTAAATATATCATCTTACTGTCTGTTTTTGTTCCATGTGTTCTTTGTTACACTTTTTTCTTTTTTTTTTTCTGTTCACTTTTTCATTAATTGAGCATATTTTGTGTCTCCTTTAATTTCCATTTATTAACTATAGCTCAGTGTTTTATGTTTATAGTGCTTAATTTAAACTTTAATATCAATTTTAACTTATCGCAATGTACCTTCAGTAATATAACCTTTCATATTATAAAAATAACTTTTACGACAGTATATTTTCATTTCCCTCCTTTCATCTATTCGTGCATTGTCATGATTAATTTTTTCTGCATATATTATGAAACAGTACATTGTATTCACATATAATGTTTTAGATGGTCAGTTGTCTTTTGAATAAATTTTTAAAATAGCATTTTATAATTATCCTTACATATGCCATTTTTTACTTTATTACTTTGAGAAGGTCTGAGTTTCAACTTGGTATTTTTTTTTTTTCTTGGTGCCTGAGGTGCTCCCTTTAATATTTCTTGTGATGCAGGTTTGCTGGTGATAAAATATTTCAGCTTTTCTTTTTCATTTTTTCTTTGCTTGCTTCCTTCCTCCCTTCCTTCCTTCCTTCCTTCCTTCCTCAAGAAGTGTTATTTTGCCTTTGCTGTACATGGAATTCTAAGTTGACTTTTCTTTTTTCTAACACTGATTGCTTAGTTTTTGTGAGAAGTCTGCAGTTATTCTTAGATTTGTTCATTTGTGGGTAATGTGCCTCTTCTTTGATTGCTAAGATTTTCTCTTTGTCACCTGTTTTTCTCTGCTTTATTATGGACTTCTTTTGGTGTTTATCTTACTTGGTTTTTGTTGACCTTTTGGATCTCTGGATTTATAGCTTTTATCATATTTGAAAATATTTTGGCCATTATATCTTCATATATTTTTTCTGTTCTTGTTCTCCTTTGGGATATCAATTACATATATTTTAGACCATTTGATATTAACCCACAGATTATTGAGGTTTTGTTCATATTATTTAATAACTTTTATCTCTGTGCATCATCTTGAATGGTTTCTATTGCTATTTCTTCAGATCATTAATCTTTACTTCTACAGTGTTTAATCTTTTGTTAACGCTATATAGTATATTTTTTATTTTAGATATTGTATTTCTGTTTTTAGAAGTTCGTTTTTAAATTTCTCTTCTCATTATGTTCATGTTTTCCTTTATATCCCTCAGCATGTGGAACGTATTTATAGCAGGTGTTTTAACATTGTTGTCTGCTAGTTCTATGATTTCTGTCATTTCTTTGTTTCAGTTGACTAGTTATGGTTTATGTTTTCCTGCTTCTTTGTACGTCTAGTGATTTTGGATAATAGGCTAGACATTATTAACTTTATACTGTTGAGGGTTGGATTTTGTTGAATAAATTTTAAGATTATGAGACTATATATGACAGGGAGTTGAGTTACTTCTGGATTTGGTTGATCCTTGTGGCTGGTTTTTAAGCCATTATAGAGTGAGTAAAAATATGCATTTAGTCCAGTGATAATTTACTCTTACTTATAAAGGTTGGCCCTTCTGTGGTCTCCACTAATTTCCCCATCAATTCAATAAGGCCTCTCTGCTCTGGCTAGAAAGAACCCATGCAATCACTGGTCCTGTGTGATCTCTAGGAATTTTTATCTTATTTATCCCAAGTACTTTTCCTTCTGTGGGAAGTAGTTGTCTCTTGTCCTCATGGGGTTTATCTTATACGTGGTGCAGACTGTTACTCAGACAAAAACTAAAGAGGCCTCCTGTGGAAATATCTGGCTCTTTTTGTCTTCATAGCCCTTTCTTCTCTATAATTCTTTTCTTAATATTCTAGTTGCTTCAGCCTCTCCATATTCAGATATCTGTCTCCTCAGCTCAATTTGATTTCCAGGCTGGAACTTGCCGCCAGCTAGAAATCTTAGGCTCATCTCATTTGTTTGTAATCTCTTAAGGATCACAATCCTTTGTTATCATTGGATTATATATTTTAAGAAGCCGTTTTCTCTATTGCCAAGTGTTTTAGTTGTTTTGGGGAGGATAATTCCTATCTCAGTACTCCCTCATGAAGCAAAATTGATATGAAAGTGTCTGAAACAGGTTACTAAGCCAATCAAATAAACATTGTGTCTGTTTGGGAAAGCAGGTAGTGCTTTGCAAAGAATGTTTTATAGAGGACCCATGGGAGACCAAATGGAGGAAACTGCCAAGGGCATGATATCTCAGAATCAGAGCTGTTTTACTGTATCATGTCATATAATGGTCATTCTGCAATGAATAAAATTTGTTATTTTAAATGACTCAACAGTATTGACTTGGGGGAGACAATGCAAATTATTAGGTATAAAGTAACAAAATAGGCTAGTTATAAATAACAGAAACCCTAAAATCTTAAAATGGTATAAAGCTGAATATTAATGGTTAAGAACTGATATTATACTAATATATTATTAGAAATGATTTATAATAATCAATGGAAAAATACTGTCCTTGGACAAGCCTTTATTTTATATTTGTCTGGTAGTCATCCTTGTTTGACACAAGAACTGTGAAAAACTTGAGGAATTCTAGAAGAGCAAAAGTTAATTAAGGGAATTACAAATTCAGTATATTAGAAAAGAATATTCATTCTTAAGAGTGAAGATATTTTACTAAGTGAATTTATAAATATAAAGATAATATACAGAAAGGATACCAAACTTACACAGGGAAGAACAAGAATTACTACAGTTTGCTTACATGATGACGTGCAGACCTAAAGACCATGATTGTATAATTTTTGAAAATCATTTAACAGCATTCACCACCATCTCTGTTGAGTTATCGACATCAGTGAAGCAGAGAACTGGGTGATCTGATTCCATCATTTTCTGAAATTATTATGTTCGATAGGTAAATGGTAAATCTTTCATTGTTAGCTGTGTTAAAAACCACCTTTTTACTTTTAAGTTGTGACCAAAGTTTTTCTTTTTTCTAAACTATCTGCATGATTACACTACATGTCACTACATTAAAGGACTTTGTTCTTCTATTCAGTCCTCTAAATTAAGTCTCTTAAGTTATGGGTTTAACTTCTATTGCTCCGTTATTAAGATTTATAAACACAAGTGTATGTCTATAACTAAATGGATCAGAACACTTTGAATGAGTAGCACCTTAGCCCCTTTAATTATATCTACGCTGAGCACAGGAAGGGCAGCAGCCAGTCTCCTACCCTGCAATCCATTTTTCCAAGAAAAAAATTGACTCTAGTTTCTCTTTTGCTATGCCAATGATACTGTGCTTTTATGGCTCAAGAGAATGATTCTGTGTCATGTGTACGATACCAAATTTAATTCAAAAATAGTCTCTTTGCAGTTGTGTAGTCATCAAGAAAGGATTCACCAATTGGAAGTCTACCTTCTTGAGTTAAAAAAATTAAAAAAAAAAAAGAAGTGCCTAAATGCTTATTGCGTACTTGAGATTCTGTCTAAAGACATAAACATTTGCATAACACAGATCTTGCCCCATTTCATTGAGCAAAGCACTTTAGTAAACATTCTAGGACTTAATATAAAGATTGCAAATACTTGAGGTGCTGTGTTCTGCATGTTCTTTTGGGGGAAAAAAAACTAGCTAGAAGAGAAAAAGGGATATAAAAATAGACAGATAGATAGATAGACTGACCCAGTTGTTACATGCTCCGTACCTTATAATCATTCATGATCTAAATGAAGTAAACATCCAACATACACAGTTAAGTAGGTAAATACCCAAGAGATTTTTTAGTTGGGTGTTTAGAAACTTTTAATAGGTCTTAAAAAAGGTAAAGCTTAAATGTATCTACTTTGAAAAGGTTGAGGATATTTATTTCTCATTATAACGCTTTTTTATTCATCTATATTACTTGCACAAAATATGTTTATAGATCGGTCTCATGTTCAAGTTTCCAATCTTAAGTCAAATGTTTCATAATAAAGAAAAGCATGGAGTTTCTTTTTAGGTAGTTATGCTTACTGTAATATCAAATTTAGTTTTACATATGGAATGCATCATAAAGTTATACTGTGGAAATTTTTATTTAATGCACTTTGTAATGTCAGCACTGTAGCCCAAGTCTTCATCACCTCACACCTGTATTACTGCAATGATTTCTTCTTTCTCTACTTCTACTTTCCCCAATCTAGTCCAGTAAGATAAGCTTCCTAAAACATCACTGCAATCACATCTGGCCCATGTTCTAAAACCCAACCCTTGCTGCCAATTGAATGGTATCCAAATTGTTTTTGTTGGAATCCGAATCCCTCTATAATCTGGTCTCACCTTGCCATCCAAATATGTCTCCACATATTTCCTAATACTTCATTCCCCACTCTAATTAGACTATCTCCACCTCCACACAGTGTGGCGTACTTTGCTGTCTCAGCATTTATGCTCCTAAAACTTCTTTAACTTAAAATAACCTCACCTTCTAGCTTTTAACTTCTTGTCATTTCACTTTTGAAGAGCCCTCTTCTATCCCACCTAATACATGAATCCTTCCTGGAGTGTACCTACTATATGGATGCTTTCCTGGTCTGACCATCTGCAGTACTTACTTTCTGTTTTGGCACATTTCTTATCCATTATAATATATTTTAAATGGAATTTATTTAGCAATAAGTGGCATGTCATAGATTCATTACAAGTGGTTTTTTTTCCTAACTAGCACATAAAATAATAGTGCATCTTACAATTTATGGTATCCTAAGAGTTGAAAAAAATTAGTGTATATATTATTATTTATTGATACTAGTGGTTTCCTTTGTGTCTGGTGTGTTGCCCACATTATTATAAATTTTGTTACCATGGAAGCCTTTTGTTTTTTTCTTCCCATCTTATGTCTTTTGAATACCCTATAATTCTAGATATATAGTTGGGCTTCTTGAATTTAATTAGTGAAATTTTATTTCAATTAAATTATGCCTAAAAATACAATGAATATGCTTGGTTGTAAAAGTGCTTTTATGAATAATTGTTAACTTTTCTATTTTAAACTTTCCATTGAAGCGTTATTTATGTGCAGAAAAGTGCACATAAGCGTGCATTTTCATAAACTCAACATACCCTGGGTCACCAACATCCAGATTGAGAAACAAAACATTACCAGGACCCTAGAAACCCTTTTTCATCTCACCTTCTAGTTACAAGGGTTACTCTTATCCTGTCCTCCAAAAGCATAGATTAGTTTGGCAAATTTTGTCCTTTACATAAATGCGGTCAGACAGCATGTGCACTTTAGCATGTGGCTTCTTTTGTTCAACAGTGTATACATGAGGTTCTGCCACATCGCTGCCTGTAGTTGTAGATCGTTCATTCTCATTCATGTATTGAATTCCATTTTATGACTACACCACAATCTATTTATCCCTTCCATTGTTTATACGTATTTGGATAATGTCCAGTTTTGATCTAATGTACATGGCACTGCTCTGAACATTCTAGGTGTATCATTTGTTGTACGTATGTATTAATTTCTCTTGGTTAACTATCTAGAGTGAGAAGGCTGGTCACAGAATATAGGTTCACCTTCAGTAGATGACACCTGTTTTCCAAAATTGATTCAGTTTACACCCAAGAGTACTAGTATATAAGAACACACTTGGTGTTTTCTGTCTTTTTCATTTTAGCCATTCTGGTGGAAGTGTATGGCATTATTATTATTTTTTGTACAAATAAAAAAAATGCTTCCAGCAAAACTGTTGGATTTTCCTTCAGAAATATATGCAGACAGTTATTGAATATAAGCACTTTTGTGTTGAAATATAAGGATTCATATGAAAATAATTACTGAAGCTCTAAAGATTACTCATTTTGGATATTTACTTGACTATAGTTCAATGTCTGTAAGACTAATAAACATCATTTGGGGCTGTTCTGGTGATATATTTCTGGTGATATTTAACTATAATCCTTTTTGTCTTTGTGGAAGTTTCTTGAACATTTCATTTAGTCTCTAGAATTATTCATTTGGTTCTCCTAACTTCTGAGTCAAGAATTAGTTACTCTCATTCCTGGGTATTGGGGTCAACTTAATTAGCATTTTGTTGATTACTTCTTTGGATTAATATCATTTGTTATTTTTTTGTTTACAAATATGTCTGATTCTAATCAGACCAGGATTATTGGGGTGTCTGGGTGGCTCAGTCTGTTAAGCGTCCAACTTTGGCTCAGGTCATGATTTCATGGTTCATGGGTTCAAGCCCCATGTCGGGCTCTGTGCTAACAGCTTAGAGTGTGGAATCTGCTTCGGATTCTGTGTCTCCCTCACTCTCTGCCCTCCCGTGCTCACACAATGTCTCTCTCTCGCTCAAAAATAAACAAAAAAATTTTAAAAACACAAAAATTAAAAAAATACCAGCATTATTAATTGCGTAAAGTTAGAAATAAAATGTTTGAGCTCCACTGATGCTATAACTATTATTTATTATGAATATATGTTGCGAATGAAAACTGTGATTTGAAATCTATGCATTAAATTTCTAATGAATTAATATTTGTCACTGATTTTTTATCTGTTCCAGTGTATTTTATGTGCTTAAAGTATTAGATAATTAGCCTGTAATTCCATTTCCCTACCCTATGATTGCTGAGAGAAACACTGTGGCCATTTTTGTTGCCAATATTCTTTCCTATTTACGTTCAGGCCAAGATATTTGGTTTCTTACTGAATCATAAAACTATATTTTTTTAATTGCACTAAAATCAAAGATGCTGACTTCAGTATATTTATCTCCAGAGGTTTGTACAGGTTGTGTGGCTAATTACCATAAAAATTAATTATGGCTTAGGAATGAGATAGGTGAACTCCCTCTATCACAATGTTCCATTTACAAACTAAGGCCTTAGAAAATAACCAAGGTATCAATGCAGTAGGTTTTTTTTTAATTTTTTATTTTTTAGTGTTTTTATTTTTGAGAGAGAGAGAGAGACAGAGCATGAGCTGGGGAGGAGCAAAGAGAGATAGGGAGACACAGAATCCGAAACAGGCTCCAGGCTCTGAGCTGTCAGCACAGATCGTGACGCAGGGCTCGAACTCACAAGCTGTGAGATCATGACCTGAGCCGAAGCCAGATGCTCAACTGACTGAGCCACCCAGGCGCCCCATGAATGCAGTAGTTTTATGAAACCATGATAAATTTACAAGTACTGTATTTCTTTTTTGTGGTGTGGAAACTCAAAGTTCTCAATTCAACCAGTCCATGATGGATTGCATGTTAAGAGTCTTTTACTAAATGAGAACCTGTAAGGCATTTCTTGCATTGTCACTGAGTAACAAATATCTAGTCTTAGGATTTGCCTCTTTTCCTGGTAGGCTGGACACTGATTAGCTCATTACCTATAAATTGCTGCATTTAAGTTTTTGCCTCCTAACCTCAACCTTAAGTATCTTATTACAATCTCATTTAATAATAAAAAAATTCTGCTTCAGGCATGAAGTCTAATTTCTTTTGTATTTTAATTGTCTATTAGATTCATGAGTATATAGTAAGTTCTTAGAATAATATGTATTGAAATAAGAAGTGTATAAAACTGTATGTGGAGGGCGCCTGGGTGGTTCAGTCAGTTAAGCTTCTGACTTCTGACTTTGGCTCAGGTCACAGTCTAGCACTTCATGGGTTCAAGCCCCACATCGGGCTCTGTACTGACAGCTCAGAGCCTGGAGTCTGCTTCAGATTCTGTCTCCCTCTCTCTCTGCCCTTCCCCCACTTGTGCTCTGTCTGTCTCACTGTCTCAAAAATAAATATTAAAAAAAACTATATGTGGAGTAAAATCCTAATTATGTACATAGGTCTACAGATAAGCCCAGGTACGCACACACATGCACAAATATGGAAAGAAATACCAAAATATTGATTATTTGCAGGTAGTACAATAGGGTTATTTATTTTCTTCTTATACGATTGTCTCTTTTCCAGTTTTTTTACATAGCATATGTTACTGTTTTGATAAGAAACAGTTTCAATATAAAATTTGAAAACAAGAATGTAATATGAAGTTATTTATGTTAGATGTAGAAGCAGGATTTTTAGAACTGATCCCTCAAAACTTTTGGTCAAACTGAATCCCAGTGTTATGCAATTGATAAGAGAAACCAGATTTCTTCTGATTGTTTCAGTATATAAATCAGTTTAATAGTCATGAACAGTTTTATAGTCATTCTGTTGTAGTATAGGAATCCAAATCTAATTAGCTTACCTAGTCTTTGAAATGATAGGTACACTATAACTTAAGAGTTTTTTTTTCTCATTCTTTATTAAAGGTAGTCATTTTTAATTGGTATAACATTTTGTGTTTATAGCAAATTTTAAATATACTCTCATGTTGTTTTAGTTTTCCTTTTTCCTCTTAGTTGAAGTATTCGCCTTTTAATGTGATGCCTCTTGAACCATACTTTCCTTTCACATTTCTGGTCAGAGTTAAGCAGTATCATCAATCTTGTTTCTCATGCCAGAAATCTGAGTCATTCTAGACTTTCCTTCTTTTTCACGTCTCACATTAAATTGTCACCTAAGGAGGGCATCTGGGTGGCTCATTTGGTTAAGCGTCCGACTTTGACTCAGGTCATGATCTCACAGTTCGTGAGTTCAAGCCCCGTGTCAGGCTCTTTGCTGACAGCTCAGAGCCTGGAGCTTGCTTCAGATTCTGTGTCTCCCTCTCTCTCTGCCCCTCCCCAACTCACGCTCTGTCTCTCTCTCAAAAATGATAAATGAACATTAAAAAAAATTAAAAAAAGTTGTCACCTAGGTAATGTTGGACCTAAAGTATCTTTGCATCTATTTCGTCTTCTTCCTTCCTGCTATCTATTGGTTTTCATTATCTTTTGCCTGGTCTATTTTAACTGCCACATTGCTGATCTCTCTACTTCCAGTCTTTCCCTGACCCTCCCAATTCATCCTGTATATTCTTCCAGTATGATCCATCTTATATATAAACTTAATTGTGATACTGTGTTTCTAATTTCCTTCATGACTTCCACGGATCTTCAGGGTAAGGTCTGGCATCTAGCATGGCATGGAAGGACTTTTGTTTTCTTCCAAGTCCTCCCCCACTTTTATTTCTTACCACTTTGTATGCGCACCAGCCACCACACACTTTTGAACCTCTCAGATACGCTGTGTTGTATCCTTCCTCCATGTCTTCGAACTTGCTATTCCTTCTGTCCCAAATGCTCCCCTTCTGCTTGTTCCATTTGCTTCCTGCTCATCCTTCAAAACCCATCTCAAGTATGGATGGCTACCTTTCCCAGATAAACCCAGAGTTAATCTGTGCATCATACCTGATATACACTTTTATTATTGTACCTCTTAGCGTCCTGTCATTGTTTATTTACATGTTTGTTTTCTCCACTAGACTATGAATTCTCCCCACCCAAGAGTATATCCATTCTTTACCCCTTGGTGTCTCTCTATAGCATGGGATCCTGCTTCTTTTTTCTTCCTGGCTTTTAAAAGATAAGGTTCCCATTTTGATATTTAACTCATTTCCTCTCCTCCAGATTATAAGTATGCACTTTTCCTTTTTATACATGCTGAAGATTTCAGGATAATACTCATTCACCCACCCTACCTACTCCTCAGTTAATTCTGTAAAATGGGAGAAATGCACAGTTGTTGTTCAATAAGGATTGTGATAGTATTATTTATGGGAAAACTGAATGGGAAAAGAGAGAAGAACCTTCTGTCTCTTATCTCATATTTACCCCACACCCAGTCATAGACCCACTATTGAGTGGTCTTCAAGAAGCAGAAAAAACTCTGATATTGATGGTGCCATTTGATTGGTGTGATAAGTTGGCAGGGACATTGTAATAAATGGGTTCTTTGAAGAATGGGAGTGGAGGCAAGATTACAGTGAAGGTAACAGAACTTAAGTCTAAGGGACTTTGTTTTGTGTGAACCCCTTCCAAGGCTCTGGGAAATGAGTTGAAATGTGTTCACAGAATTAAAAAGTGTGAGGAACAGATATGCAAAAGTAAGACATTTAAACTGTGATTGGTCAAGACTGCTGTCTTCTTCAACTCCAACTTCCCCCCTCAACCCATGTGCCCTTGTGTCCAGTGAAATTGGGGTGGTCTTGACTATTTTTTAGTAGTATAAAACCACTAAAGTTCTAGCAATACTATAGGCACCAAATGTGTCAATATATGAAGTTGAAAGTGTTAAAGAATCCCAGATAAGAATTTAAAAGTGCTTTTTGATAAACAATATTAGAGAAAAGACTAAATTATCTTTCTATTCTCTTTATAGAAAATATTATGCATTTTTTATTATGGGAATAAGACAAAGAATATCAGTCAAAATGCAGTGAAAAAGTATCATAGACTCTTGTTCGTTAACAATAACAAAATTGTTAATTTCTAGATTTGTCAGGCTTTAATAATTTGAAATGTATGTATCTGATTTTTTATCACAGGTAACTATTTTTGTTCCAACTTTTATAGTTGTGATTTTATATTTTTTTTCCTTAAGTATTAGGGCCCCCAAACTGAACAAGCTTTGGCCCCAGAGGATTTGAATCTGTCTCTAAGCAGGAAGTTTGGGGAAACATCGATGTTCTGTTATCTTCTGCTGAAGCAGCTTTTCATTGCTTTTCAGAGACCCAGAACTTTCTCCCCTGCTCAAAACATGAATTTATTAGTGGTTAAACAGAATATATTACCCTAGTTTATTTGTTTATTAAATTTTATTAATTTCTTTGAGAGAGAAAGAGCATGAGAGGGGGAGGGGCAGAGAGAGCAGGAGCCAGAGATCCCAAGCAGGCTCTGTGCTGTCAGCCCGGCGCCTGACATGGGGCTCAAACTCATGAACCACGAGGTCACGACATGAGCCAAAACCAAGAGTTGGACACTTAACTGAGCCACCCAGACATCCCAACCCTAGTTTATGGTAGCAAATGCCAAATGCAGGGGTTCTCTAGTTGCTTAAAATCTGGCCTTGTTAAACTATCATAGGCGGGAACATACTCTTTCACCCTTGTGTATCTAGTATAGAACTGCTATTTGGTAAAATGACTGTACTTAAATGTTTATTGACTTAATATAAAATCCATTTTCAGGCCATAAATCAGTTTTATTCTTCCATCAGCTGTTAAAATACTGTGATAATTAGTTTTAACATAAATAGAGATACTATTTAGCCCAAAGACCCTAATAGGCTATGGATTGGATGGCTCTTCCCATTATTTCCTCCCCCCGCCCCCCAGGGTTGAAATATGTTCTCCTGCCTCTGTTTCACTTTTACTTTGTTATCTATTCTTTTTCAGACTAGATTACCTGTTGGTACATGTTGGTGTGCTGATGGGTCTTTCTCTGACTTAATCCATTACTTTCATTAACTTCCCAAATTTGAGTCTTGCTTTACTTTCCTCTTTTACCCTTGGGACCTCCTAAGATTTGCACAGTTGTTTCCAACTACCATCTCTGGAGGGATGATTTAGTTGTAGGAGCTAATAAAGTTTTACTGTAATTTGAAAGGAAGATGTTTGGCAAGAGCTGAATATTCACCTATTGCTCACATTATTATTATTGCTAATGTTACCAGTAAAATCCAGGCTGTTATATAAATTGAAGGGTCCTTACTAAAGATTAGAGGGAATCTGGAAAGAGTTAGTGTTACTGAGGTTTTTGTGTATGGTGCCAGGTTTTAAAAGCTGTGTAATGTTGAAGTTTTACCACCTCTATAAAGCTTTTCCCAATAATTTTAGTCCACGTTGATGACTCCTCTTCCTGACTCCCTAAAGCACATCGTTATTAGCATTTATGCCTTGTGGAACCTTTAAATGACTGGACCTTTAAAATCCTCCAGTTTCTCTCCTCATTGAATGTACTTAAAGCTGTACTGAATGACATTTGAATGTATACTTCCTAAAGCTTCGTTTTTGAGTTTGTTATTAATTCTTAGGAGGCTGTTTGGAAATATGGAAAATATGATGAAATCTTGAGTACTTTACTTTAAAATCAACACTTGTTAGAGCAGATATATACAAATGGCTCCTTTTAGTGGTGTATGGCCTGGGGTCAATGAAGCTTGCCTATAACTTGACTGAATGTTAAAATGTCTAAATAATGTGTAAATCAGGAATGGTGCAAATCAACATATCAGCGTGGAGACAGTTAAGTCATTAAGGGAAATGTTTGCAGTGCCCACCCAAGTTCTTACAGTGGTTCATATCATGAGATTTATAATTTGAGGGATCCTCAACCAGCTGTATTAGGATCTATTTGTTCCAATATGGTTATGATTAAGGAAGAAAAGAATGGTAGTGTATAAGCTATAAGATTTTCCCATCTCAATGAGAAGAGCACTTGTATTAAGTTAATCAGCCAACTGCTGTTAAGTGTTTAATGCATTTAAATTCCCTCTCTTGTGTTTTTCCCAAACTCAACGAACACCTGACAGTGCAGTGTATTTACGTTTTAAGTGTATGTGGAGGGATGTCGTTTTAAACTAAGGCATAATTTGAAAGTTGCATAGAGTCAAAATTATGCTTAAAACCCATTGAATCATTTCTAAATTATTAGGACATAGGTCCTTAGAAGCTCAAAATCTGATTTGTTTTCCTCTCTCCCCTTCTCCCACCTTTCCTCTCCTTCTTTTCCTCCCTCCCTTCTTTCTTCTCCCACTTCTTCCTGCCCCCTCTCTTTTCTTCCTTGGGTCAGTTGGAATCTAAGATTTCTTTCAAAGGTAGGGATGTTAGGAGTGATGGGAACCTAAAGAACGTCACCCTATATTATAATCTTACATGATTAACAGCATGAGATTTAGGGTTCTTTGCCTTTTTTTGGAATCTTATATCTTATCCTTACTGACAATGCGTTACATACAATAAAATGTAAATATTTACAGGATATGGAAAAAATTTAATGAAGTAAAATTTGTGAAGTTCTTAGTACAAGGCTTAGCATGTAAGTGCTTCTTAAATGGCATCCATCATTAGATAGATAGATAGATAGATAGATAGATAGATAAAATGGTAGCCATCAAAACAATTATACAGTTATAATTTGAAGCCCAGAATAAGTCTGCTTCTAGAAGCCAATAGAGAAATCACGTGGTCATTAAGTGTCCTCGTAAATATGATTGATGTACATTTGGCAAATGTATGTCTGCCCCAAAGAAATAAGTTCCCTACCCTAATTTTATTCAATCTCAGCTGAAATTAGGTTCCTGAACCAGATCTTAGACCCTAGTAAATTCTTCTTGGGAATGAATTCTGTATTTTGAGGGTCTTTTGGAAGAAATCTTGCTAATTTTCATTAGGTGTTTGTTGTAAGGAACCAATAGGATTTTTACATGCCAAGTAGAAACCAGACAATCTTGTGTTTTAGCTTCTTCCAGTAAAATGGGATTGGGGGTAGATCAGGGCACATAAGTACATACTATTCTTAGTTGTTATGAATTAAGGTATTCTCTAGAACTTGGAGGCATCTCAGCTCATAGTCTCTTCTTCTCTTAGTTATTTAATGACTATTAAAAAAAACACTTGAAAAGAGCCTGGAGCCCATTTACGAAATGCAGAATTTCTTTGCAGTGTGAATTATTTCATGCTCTAATTTATCTTTTTTAAGTAAGATGTTCACATACTTCAAAATATTTGTTTGTTTAGTAATGCAAAAGACTGTTCTACAGAAGAGACCGTACCTTTCTGGAGTTTTTTTTTTAAGTTTATTTATTTATTTTGAGAGAGCACCAGTTGGAGAGGGGCAGAGAGAGAGAAGGAGAGAGAGAATCCCAAGTAGGCACCGCACTGCCAGTGCAGAGCCCAATGCGGAGCTCAAACTCACAAACCATGAGGTCATGGCCTGAACTGAAGTCAGACACTTAACTAACTGGGCCACCCAGGTGCCTCTGTAAAGTTGCTTTAAAAAACCCTTCTCTAAGCTGCCAGAACTGATACATGAATTCAGCAAAGTTTCAGGATACAAAATCATTGTACAGAAATCGGTTGCATTTCTATACACCAATAATGAAGCAACAGAAAGAGAAATGAAGACACTGATCCCATTTACAATTGCACCAAGAACCATAAAATACCTAGGAATAAATTTAACCAAAGATATAAAAGATCTGTGTGCTGAAAACTGTAGAAAACTTAGGAAGGAAATTGAAGAAGACACAAAGAAATGGAAATACATTCCATGCTCATGGATTGGAAAAATAAATATTGTTAAAATGTCAGTACTATCCAAAGCAATCTATATATTCAATGCAATCCCAATCAAAATTGCACCAGCATTCTTCTCAAAGCTAGAACAAAACAATTCTAAAATTTGTATGGAACCATAAAAGACCCCGAATAGCCAAAGTAATCTTGAAAAAGAAAACCAAAGCAGGAGGCATCACAATCCCAGACTTTAGCCTCTACTACAAAGCTGTAATCATCAAGATAGTATGGTATTGGCACAAAAACAGACACATAGACCACTGGAATAGAATAGAGAACCCAAAATTGGACCCACAAATGTATGACCAACTAATCTGACAAAGCAGGAAAGAATATCCAATGGAAAAAAGACAGTCTCTTTAGCAAATGGTGCTGGGAGAACTGGACAGCACCATGCAAAAGAATGAAACTAGACCACTTTCTTACACCATACACACACACACACACACACACACACACACACACACACACACAACTCAAAATGGATAAAGGACCTAAATGTGAGACAGGAAACCATCAAAACTCCAGAGGAGAAAATGGAAAAACCTCTTTGACCTCAGCTGCAGCAATTTCTTGCTCCACATGCCTCCAAAGGCAAGGGAAATAAAAGCAAAAATGAACTCATCAAGATAAAAAGCTTCTGCACTGCAAAGGAAACAGTCCACAACTAAAAGGCAACTGGCAGAATGGGAAAAGATATTTGCAAATTACATACCGGATAAAGGGTTAGTATCCAAAATCTATAAAGAAATTACCAAACTCAACACATGAAAAACAAATAATCCAGTGAAGAAATGGGCCGAAGATATGAATAGACGCTTTTCCAAAGAAGACATCCAGATGGTGAACAGACACATGAAAAGATGCTCAACATCAGTCATCATCAGGGAAATACAAATCAAAACCACATTGTGGGGTGCCTGGGTGGTTCGGTCAGTTAAGTGTCCAACTTCAGCTCAGGTCATGATCTCACAGTTCATGGGGTCAAGCCCCATGTCAGCCTCTGTGCTGACAGCTCAGAGCCTAGAGCCTGCTTCAGATTCTGTCTCCTTCTCTCTCTGCCCCTCCCTTGTTTGCGCTCTCTCTCTCAAAAATAAATATTAAAAAAATTTTTTTAAACCACATTGAGATACCACCTCACACTGGTCAGAGTAACTAAAATTAACAATTCAGGAAGCAACAGATGTTGGTGAGGATGTAGAAAGGGGAACCCTCTTGAACTGTTGGTGGGAATGCAAACTGGTGCAGCCACTCTGGAAAACAGTATGGAGGTTCCTAAAAAAAATTAAAAATAGAACTACTCTACGACTTAGCAATAGCACTATTAGGAATTTATCCAGAGGATAAATTTGGGAGTGATGATGTGTTTCATTTTTTTCCCTCGACTAAATACCTGTCTATTTTAGAATGGCAAAAATGGAAAAAATCTCAGTGAAGTCAATTCTCTCATTAAAACTCTTCCTAGTGCTGATTCATAGGGGCACATGTACCCCAATGTTTATAGCAGCGCTTTCAACAATAGCCAAATAATGGAAAGAGTCTAAATGCCCATCAACTGATGAATGGATAAAGAAGATGTGTTTTATATATACAATGGAATACTACTTGGCAATGAGAAAGAATAAAATCCTGCCATTTGCAGCAACATAGATGGAACTGGAGGATATTACGCTAAATGAAATAAGTCAGCCAGAGAAAGACAGATATCATGTTTTCACTCATATGTGGGACTTGAGAAACTTTACAGAAGACCATGAGGGAAGGGAAGGGGAAAAAAATAGTTACCAACAGAGAGGGAGGGAGGTAAACCCTAAGAGACTCTTAAATACAGAGAACAAACTGAGGGTTAATGGGGGCGGCAGGGGAGAGGGGAAAACGGGTGATGGGTATTGAGGAGGGCACTTGTTGGGATGAGCACTGGGTGTTGTATGTAAGCGATGAATCATGGGAATGTACCCCAAACAAGAGCACATGGATACACTGACTTGACAGTGTATGTTAGCTAACAATAAATTATATTATTTTTAATATGTTAGCTGACTTGACAATAAATTATATTAAAACAAAACAAAACAACCTTCTCTTATCTTGCTTTGAAAATCTGGCTGAACTATGAATCCTCCTTTCGTGTATGTTTCCACATACACGAAATATGTAACTCTGCATATCTATTTAGCTAAAAGGCTAACTTTAGGGGTGCCTAGGTGGCGCCCAGGTCATGATCTTGCAGTTTGTGAGTTCAAGCCCCAGGGTGGGCTCTGTGCTGACATCTGGGAGCCTGGGGCCTGCTTCAGATTCTGTGTCTCCTTCTATCTTTGCCCCTCCCCCACTCACACTCCATCTCTCTCTCTCTCTCTCAAAAATAAAAATAAACATTAAAAAAAAACTAAAAAACTAACTTTAATAGTACTTAATATTTCTATAACTAGGGGTGTTTTTGCTACCCATAAAGAGCTTGCAGTAAGTTTGGACTTTTTCCTGCTTTGGTATAGCCAGGAGTGAGACCACGACTAGTTTATGTATAGGCATACATGCAATTATGCATGTATGTACAGATACATGTATCATGTCTATACATGAAAGCACGTACTTATGTTCTTGTGTGTTTTTACAATTTCATTTCCTTTAATAACTAGGAAATGTTTTAATGAGAGAATTTACTTCACTGAGATTTTTTCCATTCTAAAATAGACAGGTATTTAGTAGAGGGGAAAAAATGAAGCACATCAACACTCCTAAAAACCTAAGCAAACATAAAAGGATTCAAATGGGAAACATAAATGAAAAAAATCAAGCTTTTATTTTTTTCTCAGCCTTATTGGGGTATAATTGAGAAATAAAACTGTAAGATATTTAAAGTATATGTTGTGATGTGATATACATAAACATTGTGAAAAGATTCCTCCCATCTAGTTAATTATCACATCCATCACCTCACATATTTATTGTTTTAAAAATTATTATTTGGTGAGAACATTTAAGCCCTACTCTTTTAATAAATTTCATTAATTTAATACAGTGTGATCAGCATGGTATCACTCATATGTGGAATCTAAAGAATATGTCAAACCCAGAAATAGAGAGTAGAAGAGTGGGGGAAATAGGGAGAGGTTGGTAAATGGATACAAACTTTAAGCTGTAAGATGAGTAAGGTCTGTGGATCTTATGTATGAAAGTCAATCTTTCATATTTTTATTATTTTAAAGTGTATTTTCTGGCAAACCAAATTTCCTCAGTCATTTGTAACACATCAAAGTTGTGACACATAAGAATTTTATGAATATACATTAATGAAATATACTTGGACACTTTAAAGTAGCCAGCAGGAATGATTTTACCCTTCAAAAATGTTGAACGTGTGCTTTTATTTTTTCGGCTGTTGCACATTAGAGAATTCCCATCATGTTAAAGGTGTGGTACACATATTTTACACACATTTTAGGAGTTCACAGAATTGAAGGTTGAGGGTACTTTTGTCATCAGTTCTCCGTAGTCTCCCCATTGAACCCAAATTTCCTAGTGCTGTCCCCATTTCTAACCCTTCCCCCAGCCCATGTTCTCTGAATGACTTGGGTAAAATGTTCGTTCCACCAGAAAGCCTTTAAAAAAATAACCTATAACACAAATTATTTCTTATTTTGCATACCCTTAACACAAGCATTGCACAGACTTGTACAATGAATCACAAACCACACTTGTTTTTGAACACTCACTGTTGGAAAAGCTCAGTGTACAGTTTTCCAAATCAGGCAGGTATTAGATACACAAAACGTAATATAAATGGATACTATTAGCAGAAGACCTTCTCAAGAGATCTCAAAGTGTGACATTTCTGTGGTGGATTTGTTAAAATTTGCTAACTGTGAAGTTGGGTTTGTCAGCACTCTGTGAGTGGGCCCATCCTCAGGAAGAGACTGTCATTAACCAAATTCATAGCAGTGTTGTATAAAATCAGAATGCCAACTCACTCATCTGTGGTGAGAAATCTAACTGCCATAAGTCTAGAACACTTGTATTGACATGGTTAGTGCATTCGCTGCCTGCAGGCACATATACAGGGTGGGCAGATTGTCATCTGAAGGTTTCCTGGAATGAGAACAAGGGAAAAGTTGTTCCAAGGCTCCATTTCAAGCCATTATGTGTGGGCATCTAAGCTTCTTGTCACAGGATGATATATTTCTTCCTTTGTGTAAGTTCTTAGAGGGGAGGAGCTGCAAGGGAAACTTCATGACTTCAAATTCCATGATATCTCCTGTCTGGATCTCTCAACTGAACTGGTCCAGTCCCATATATCTGAACATCTCCTTTGTACTTCTACTTGGATGTCTAATAAATAGATATCTTAAATTCAGAATGCCCAAGCTGAGAGCCTCCCTCTCATTCTCATGCCTCCACCCCTTTAAATCAACCCCTCCCACAGTCTTCTCAATCTCAGTTAATGGCAACAGAGGTCAGAGGTTTCATCTTCAGACCGACCCCCCCCCCCCCCCCTCCCCCCCCCCCCCCCCCCCCGCCCACATCCAGTCTTCGGGAAACCTTGTCAAGCCTGACTTCAGCAAACTTCCAGAACTGGTCACTTCTCTTTGCCCCACTGCCACAGGCCTTTTCTGGGTCACCCTGGGTCATCTCCCACCCAGATTATTGCAACAGCTTCATATCTGATCTCCTTGCTTGTGCCCTGGCACCCCCCTAGAGCCTAATTTCAACACAGAAGCTGCAGCGATCTTTTTACCACATGTCCTAACATGGAACTCCTGAGCTATCAAGGCTTAACTCCCATCTGTCCAAACACAGGAATACATAGGATCACAGTACTATCTACTTACTCTTGAAATGAAAGTGAGCAGTGTAGTTTGCATGACTACATATCTGATGTACGTGGGAGCTCTCTGAATTAGTGTCTGTGTAGAATACAACATTTCTTAAAGGGAAAGTAATGAAAATGTGCTAATTTGAAGCTTACATGTTTTATTAATATTCCACAATAATAAGAGCAATTGTTTAGATTTCAGAACAACAAAGATGTTTTTTTTTCAAGGAGGAATCTCTGACATTGTTTAGCATTACTATCACATGGAGATATTAAAGAACAGACCAACTTTTAGTAAGTTTTATTATTATTTTTTTTTATTTTCCCATAGACAGTGTACCTTTTTATTGCCTGCATCCAGGGTGGATGGCCGACATTGCCAGCACTTTAGTATTCTCTTGGCTTGGGCTTTATCCTGGATATGACTGGGAATCATTAAAATTTTTTGAGTAGAAAAGTGCATCACAGTTTAGGACTATACACTGAACATTTGTATTCTTCTTTTTAATGTTTATTTTTATTGTTGAGACACAAAGAGGAGTGGGTTGGGGAGGGGCAGAGAGAGAGGGAGACACAGAATCTAAAGCAGGCTCTGAGCTGTCAGCACAGAGCCCGACATGGGGCTGGAACCCACAAACCATGAGATCATGACCTGAGCTGAAGTCAGAGAGGCTTAACTGACTGAGCCCCCCAGGTGCCCCTGAGCATTTGTATTCTTATCTTGCTTATTTATTACTTGAAAGTAAGAGCTAGTTAATTTGTTTTTAATGTCTACCCCATTTCTCCATCTAGATTGTCATATTATAAGGCAGGAAATATATTTGTATTTCTTTGGTATTCTTTATAATATCCTATATTATCCTTTATATTCAGTAGATGCCCAGTTACTACTTGGTGACTTCCAAGAATATTCTGTATTATGGGCTGTATGGTGGAATGCAGAGTAGAAATGAATTTGAACCTGGGGGGAAAGGCTTTCCTGGTTATCCAGAGGGTCAGAGTGAAGGCTGCCTCTGCTATTATGTAAGGTTTACCACAAAAAGATGGTCTTGGACATGTAGCAAGTCTTTCTCATATCAAATACAATCTAGATTTAAAGGCTTTAATATTTTTGTACAATTTAATTCTTGATAATTTTTTTTGCCCAATAGTGATAAAAATATGTAGCTAATCAGATCATTGTTTTGCATGCCACTTCTCATTAAAAACCCCTGCACTGGTTTTTGTTTTTTGCTAGCTTTATTTCTGATTTATTCTTGAAAACTGCCATTTTTCTTTATGATATTTCAGAAAATGTGCAAGGTTACTGGGATCAAAAGGCCAGCCCCGCTTCTTTCTAGTTGTGTGACTTACAAACTTTGCAATCTAGGCCTCAGTTTTGTTTTTGTTTTTGTTTCTTCATCCATAAGATGGAGATAATCGTACTGTATCAAAGAATTGTTGCAGAGTGTTGTAAAGCTTCTAAAGGTATCAGCATGTAACAACACTATAAAAGTACGTACCATTATTAGTATTAATATTACACAAATCTTTTTCAGAACAGGTTCTGATTATTAGATGGGTGCATTTAAACCTAATTCTGCCTTTTCCATTGCTCTTGCTTTATTGAGTTCATTTTCTGACATTCTTCCATTACTGAACTTGAAAATCTGCACCCAGGGCTACTGTGAAGCATACATTTTGGCATTAAAAAAAAATTACTGACTTAATTTTAGAGATTTCTTCATTGCATTTTGAAACCCTAAGCTAACTAACCAAATAAAGAAGTAAAAACTAAACAGAGCCTGGTGCTCACATTTGAGACCACAAATGCAAGTTTTGGGGCACCTGAGTGGCTCAGTCAGTTAAGCGTCCGACTTCAGGATCTTTTAGTCCGTGAGTTCGAGCCCCGCATCATGCTCTGTGTTGACAGCTCAGAGCCTGGAGACCACTTCAGATTCTGTGTCTCCCTCTCTGTCTTTCCCTCCCCCGCTCATGCTCTCTCTCTCTCTCTCTCTCTCTCTCTCTCTTGCTCTCTCTCTCAAAAATAAATAAAGACTAAAAAAAATTTAAAGACCATATGTGCAAGTTTGTACACTCTTCAGCTCCATATTGAAAATTCGGTGCTGAGAGAGGGCTTGTCACAAATGAATACAGAGCCCAAATGCTACCTTTTCACATACTCTTAACTCTAAGGCTAAGGATCTGGCATACAGTTTCTCCTTTACTCTCTACCTCCCTCTTTCCCCTTTTTCCTTTTTCTTGCAAATATTTATAGGGAATTTACTAGATCCTATGCACTATATTAGTTTCAAGAGACATAGTAGTGAATATGTCTCTGTGCTCTCTGTCATGGGACCCAAAGTTTAGTAGGGAAGACAAATGATAAACAACAACAAAAATACAACTATATGCACAATTTAATTAAAATTGTGTATAATACCATATTTCTGTTCTTCCAATGAATGGACAAAAGATGTTCTGGGGATGTTCTTTGGATGTAATTAATTGCATTAAAAATGTCCTTCAAATTGCATTAAAAGAATAAAATACCTAGGAATAAATTTAACCGTGGAGGTGAAAGACCTGTACACTAAAAACTATAAGACTTTGATGAAATTACAAAGAAATGGAAAGCTACTCTCTGCTTGTAGATTGGAATAATTAATATTATTAAAATGTCCATACTTACCAAAGCAATCAGCAGATTCAAAACATGCCTGTCAGAGTTCCAATGGTATTTTTTCACAGAAATAGAATAAACAGTCCTAAGATTTGTATAGAACTACAAAAGACCCCAAATAGCCAAAGTAAACTTGAGAAAAGAAGAACAAAGCTGAAGACATCACACTTCCTGTTTCAAACTATTATTACAAAGCTATAATAATCAAAGCATATGGTTTTGGCACAAAACAGACACTTAGATCAATGGAACAGAATAGAGAGCCCAGAAATAAACCCATATATGTGTATAGTCCATTAATTTACAGCAAAGGAGCCAAGAATATGCAATACAGAAAAGACAAACTTTTCAATAATGATGTTAAGAAAACTGAACAGTCAGATGTAAAAGAATGAAACTAGACCACTATCTGAACACCATACACAAAAACTAACTCAAAATGCAGTAAAAACTTAGATATGCAACCTGGAACCATAAGACTCCTAGAAGAAAACATTGGCAGTAAGCTCCTAGACACTGACCTTGGTGATGATTTTTTGGATTTGCCACCAAAAACCAAGGCAACAAAAGCAAAAAATAAACTGCTGGGACTACATCAAACTAAAAAGCTTCTGCACAGCAAAGGAAACCATAAGCAAAATGAAAAGGCAGTCTATGGAATGGGAGTGGATAGTTGCAAAGCATGTATCTGATAAGGGGCTAATATCCAAAATATATAAATAATTCATGCAATTCAATTGCAGAAAACCAAACAACTTATCAAAAATGGGCACAGGATCTAAATAGACATTTTCCAGAGAAGACATACAGATTATCATCAGGTACATAAAAAGATGCTCAACATCACTAATCATCAGGAAAATGCAAATCAAAACTATGAGATACTACCTCACACCTGTTACAATGGCTGTTTCCAAAATGACAAATAATAATTGTTGGCAAAGATGTGGAGAAAAAGGAATCCTTGTGCACTATTGGGGGGGGGGGAATGTAAATTGTTGCAGCCACAATGGAAAAACAGTATGGAGGTTCCTCAAAAAAGGAAAAATAGAACTATTATCCATCGATTTCATTTCTGAGTTTTTTATCCAAAGAAAATGAAAACAATAACTTGAAAAGATATATGCACTCCCATGTTCATTGCAGTATTATATGCAGTAGCCGAGACATGGAAGCAACCTGAGTTTTTACTGACAGATGAATGAATAAAGAAGATGTGGTATATATGCACACAGGAATATTATTCAGCCATAAAAAGAAGGAAATCTTGCCATTTGTGACAACATGGATGGACCTTGGGGGCTCAATTTTATTATGCTAAGTGGAATAAGTCAGACAGAAAAAGACAAATAGTGCATGATCTCACTTGTATGAGGAACCTAAAACAAAAACAAAACCCAAACCAAAACTGAGTTCATAGATAACGGAGAACAGACTGGTGGTTGTCAGATGTGGAGAGTGTAGAGGAATTAGAGAAATGGGTGAAGGGGATCAAAAGGTACAGTCTTTTAGTTATAGAATAAGTCAGTCTTGGGGATGTAACGTACCACATGGTAGCTATAGTTAATAATACTGTAGTGTTATGTTTGAGAGTTGCTAAGAGAGTAAATCTTAAAAGTTCTCATAAGAGAAAAAAATTGTGACTATGTATGATGATGGATATTAACCAGATTTATTGTGATTATTTTGCTATGTATACAAATAATGAATAAAACTCATATAATCTTATATGTCAATTATATCTCAGTGCAGGGGGAAAAAAAGATGTCCTTCCAAGCAGCTAAACAAAGCTCTTCATGTTTTGTTCTTGAAGGGTATAAAAAAATGATTTTGCTTCCATTTCTGCTTAGCACTATTATATTTCATAATATATAACAATGTATCCTGGTTTTGTGCTTTGAAATAATACTTGCATCTCATTCCCATGTAAAATAGACACATGACCTTAATTTTATTTTATTATGTTTTTAAATTTACATCCAAGTTAGGTAGCATATAGTGCAACAATGATTTCAGGAGTAGATTCCTTAATGTCCCTTACCCATTTAGCCCATCCCCCTCCCACAACCCCTCCAGCAACCCTCTGCTTGTTCTCTATATTTAAGAGTCTCTTACGTTTTGTCCCCCTCCGTGTTTTTATATTATTTTTGCTTCTCTTCCCTTATGTTCATCTGTTTTGTGTCTTAAATTCCTCATAATAGTGAAGTCATATGATAATTTGTCTTTCTCTGACTAATTTCGCTTAGCATAATACCCTCTAGTTCCATCCATGTAGTTGCAAATGGCATGGATTCTTTCTGAGTGCCGAGTAATACTCCATTGTGTATATATACCACATCTTCTTTATCCACTCATCTGTCGATGGACATTTGGGCTCTTTCCATACTTTGGCTGTTGTTGATAGTGCTGCTATAAACATTGGGGTGCACGTGTCCCTTCGAAACAGCATCCCTGTACCCTTGGATAAATACCTAGTAGCGCAATTCCTGGGTTGTAGGGTAGTGCTATTTTTTAATTTTTTGAGGAACCTCCACACTGTTTTCCAGAGTGGTTGCACCAGCTTGCATTCCCACCAGCAATGCAAAAGAGATCCACTTTTTCCACATCCTTCCCAACATCTGTTGTTGCCTGAGTTGTTAATATAAGCCATTCTGACAGGTATGAGGTGGTATCTCATTGTGGTTTTGATGTGTATTTCCCTGATGATGAGTGATGTTGAGCATTTTTTCATGTGTCGGTGGGCCATCTGGATGTCTTCTTTGGAGAAGTGTCTATTCATGTCTTTTTCCCATTTCTTCACTGGATTATTTGTTTTGGGGTGTTGAGTTTGATGTTATTTATAGATTTTGGATTCTAACCCTTTATCTGATATGTATATGACCTTTTAAATATTGATCATTACATATGATATAAAATATATAAACTAAGAAAGTATCTTCAAGAACACAGGAGTCTTATATAAAACAATTATTGAGCTAGAATAAGTCCAGTTAGGTATTTAAGAGGTACAAGAACTCTTTGAAATATCAGTTTCCTATCTGTAAAATAAAGGAGCTGTATTAGATGCTCTCAAAGCCCCTTGGAGATATAAACTGATATGAATTATTAGAGAAACATTTTTAATTAAAATTTTAATGTATAATTAATGGTTACCTAGTGGTTTGAAACAGTTTTTACATTAGTAAAAATGTACCAATCCAAAGATTCTCAGATTATTGTAATTCTGTTCCATTTGTCATTAAACAGAAGATTATTTCCAATCTCATCAGAACATTTCTCATGGTTAAAAATTTCTTTCTTATATGTAGTAACATAGGAGGCCAGAAATCTCACTAATGGTAATTCTGTAGCCTGCAGTGATCTTCATTAATGCATACACTGGTAAAATCTATATTTTCTAACAAAATGGATTGCATCTGTTTTGATTTGATTTTTTTATAAATGGATAAAAAAGTGACTTTTAAGAAGTCTGAACTGTATCTTTCACAAGTAATATTATGATACATAGTAATCCTTTGTGAAAGCTTCATAAATGTTGGTGATTTGCAAACAGTATTGAGTAAACTCAAAAGCTCTCATATTCCATACCATTTGAACACACTTGCCTTATGAAAATGCAACTAAAGTAGAAACTCTCCCATTTTTATAAGAATGCCTAGGACTTAGGCATACGTAATAGACAATGAATAGATTCCCAGTGATATATCATAACCTCTGCATTGGGTTTGAAGGAAAGATATATTTGAGGAGCCATCCAGAGATATATATTCATTTAAAGAGGGATGTATAAAAAATTTCTCTTCCATTTCTGTTGCATTTCATTGTTAAACTTGAGGTGGGATGCACTTCTTGTTTACTAATTCTTTTTCTTCTTTTCGACTAATCATTTACAGCCACAATATGTGTCTTGCCACTAAAACAAATGTTCTCATTTATCTAGTTCTCTTGTCCTTTGCCTTCTTGCATCTCCTCACTGGACATTATCCTCAAAGTTATTTGTTATCAGTCACATTTCTCATTTGCTTTCTCAGACAGTAAGCCAGTATTTCCATTTCCTTCAGTTAGACAGCCATATTCTATGTATAAGAAATAAAAATGTCAACACTCAGATTATTAAAATGTGTTTTACTTAGTCCAATAGTAGTTACAACCAGTCTGATTTCTATAGCCATATGGACAGATTTATTAGGCAGATGATACATACATTTCTATTCAAGCATGATCACTGAGAGAACCCATTTTTCAAATATGGCATCTGCTTCTTTAGACAATTGTTTTGATATATACTTCATTTTGTATATAAAATCCAGGTGCCTTCTAAGGTTAAAACTTGAGGAAATATGTAATTTCCTTTTAGGGGTAATTAACTATAATGGATTTGGTCTTTCTGTTCAATTTGTCTATGACACCACTATAAGGTTTGTGGGTTTTTTTTTTTTTTTTGTAAAATAACATTTGTACTGTATTAGTTCTCTGCTTAAAGCCTTTCACGTAATTTTCCAGTGAGATATTTAGGATAAAATCCAAATGTCACAGCCTGACTGGGTGATCATACATAGTTTGCCCCTGATGCTTCCGCCCTCATCTTCTACGTCCTCTTCTTCTGAACACTTCACCGTAGCAACATGGTTTCATTCATGTTCCCAACATACCTGGAGTACTTCTGTCTTCATGTATTTTCTCAGGTCCTCTCTTCTTCCTGGAATGACGTCGCCCCCTCTTTTCTCATTTACAGAAATACTGTCTGACTTTCATGAATGAATTTTTTCACTTTGCGCATGAAGCCACTGGTGAAATATTCATTGAGGGGAAAGAAGGGAATTGAGATATAGCGGCAAGGAAACCTTTGTCTATTATGTTGCAACTATTATGATCGGCACTTTACATACATTACTTCAGCAAGGGCTCTCTGTTTCATAAATCGCCATAACGTTTTTTATTTCAGAAGAAGTCATTATTATCCTCATTATGACCAACTTCATGGACATTAGTGCATATCCCACCTCTATCGTGTGTACAGCATGCCATGTGGTTTCCGGTGTACAAAGATGAAAGAGATGTGGGCTGTTCTTGACCCTGGAGAAAAGACAGGAAGATTCATTAAAACTAAATAATGCATAAAGCGTGCGAGAAATTTAGTAAACACTAGTTCAGAGAGGAAGAGTGGTTGCTAAATATTGACTAAAATACTTAGTACCTGGAAGAGTAGCTTGAACCTTAAACATGTGTTTTATAGATGAACATAATTGCCTAACCATTGTTACTTATGTGATGTGTTAGCTACTTTCCTTATCCTTGTGGACAAAAATCAAGGGGTGGTTTTGATAGAGAATGAAGTTATTACACAGTACTTGTCGGATTGATTTGTGACTGCCACTATTGTAATTAAAAAGAAGGTTTTATTTTGGGATGAGCACTGGGTGTTGTATGGAAATCAATTTGACAATAAATTTCATAATAAAATAAAATAAAATAAAAAGAAAGTTTTATTTATTTCAAACATTTAGGCTGTAGCTTCATATTCAGCTCTGTTTAGTATTTTACGCGTAATTACAAGGGAAATTATTCATGATAGGATATAATCTTGAAAGATATATGAACCAGAGGAAGATCAGAGGTAGATTAAAGATTATCATGATTTAGAATCAATTGTAGGAAGTTCAAATAAGCAGTTCCTACCCAGACATGCACTATTTGTTTAATGAGAACTTGTATTTGCTGTTGCAGAACACTTCTGAGAACTGGAAGTCTTTCTTGTTTACAGTGAAGCATTAACACCTTCTTATAACCTAATTTCTTAATATTTCCCCCAAGGCAGTGTTTGCAAAATACACTACTTTCATTCATTCTAACCTGAAATATTTTTCTATTTTTCAAAAAATACAGTGATTAGTTTCTTCCATTATTTTTGGTACTTTCTTATTTTATCATAAAAAATGAATATTTTTCTGGCATTGCAATTATTTTGCAACATTTGATATACTGCAATATATATTACAATATTCTATATATAATTACCATATACTATATTCCAACAATTCATAGACCCAACATATTGAAATTGGATTAGATAATTTGCTAGTTATCTTTTAAAAATTGTATCTTCAAAGAAATCCAGAAAGAGAGGATGGAGGGAAATGGGATCTCACAATTTGGCAATACCATGTTTTTTATAGGTTCTTTTTTATTTCTCTTGAAAAATATAAAGCTGTCCGTAATATCTCTGCCTACTTCACTTTACTGGCTTTCAGACATCATAATCTCATTTTTAATATATTATTCCAAATAGAAAACTTGAAATCTGAGCATGGATTACACTAGTTACTTGATTCTGAAGCTACTACAATAACTGGATGTAGGAAAAGGTTTCTCTTCACCGTGATGGAACTAAACCCCATACTAGTACAGGAAGTGCCAATTCATGTGATTAACCAAAGAAAAATACTGTATCTGAAGTCATGGATGTATGATACTGTAAATGTTTCTGACATCACTCACGCTTCTTCTTTTCTTTTATAGGTGTTAAAATGGGTAGAGGAAGCAGTGCAGTCCTCTAAAGTTCACCTGTTATCAACAGATCATTTGGAACAAGCTGTAAACACTTGGAAAATTCCTTTTGATCCCAGCCTAAAAGAGGTTACTGTGTCTCTGAGTGGCCCTTCTCCAGGGATTGAAATTCGCAACCCTTTAGGTGAGATATATCATACATCATATAATAAAATACGAAAACCATGAAAGGTAAAAGTTTTTTGCACACTTATTTATGTCAAGTTAATGCTAACTTTATGAATAAATTCAGTGAATTCAAAAATGACTAGGAAGGATTTTTTAAAAATAAAACTTTTTAGTCCTAAGTATTGTTGAATTAACATGAGATTCAAAAAACTGAAACTCCTAATAATTTATATAGATCAGATTTGGTAACTTAATTGTAGCTAAACCACTCAAAAGAAAAAAATATTTAAATTGAGCCTGAAATTATATTTTCCTAATTTATGTATGAGGAAATATTTCATGTAACATATTCTATAAAATTTAGTATTTTGTGTTATTTTTAATGAATCACATGAAAAACCTCCTTTTAAAACTAGCTGCCTATTTTTTTTTTTTTACCATATTGTCTTCTTGATAGGGTTGACTTTTACAGAAGAGAGTTAAAAACCACATTCTTTAATAGAATAATGTTTTAATTTACTTTGCTTCCTCAGTTGTATGTCATAACCCTAGGAATTGACCTGCTTCCTTGGCTAGTTGAATATTCTAATAAGACTTACATTGAAAAGGAATCTAGTAAAGATAGAAACCTCATTTTCCCTATTATTTGCATTTAGAATTTATTTATTTATTTGTTTGATTGTTTATTTATTTACCTACCTATTGATGTTTGTAACATATTATCATTTCCATTGTGGCTTTAGTGTGCTGCTTTTTAAAAACCTATTTGTGAGTATTTGTAAATGGAAAGAGAGTAACTAGCTTACTTATTCAATTTAAGTCTTAAGAAATAACTAATGCCTAAAAGAAAACAGCATAGGAAATTGTCCCCAAAGACCACATTCATGCTACCAATCAAAGTGGAGATTTACCAAACAAATAAGACCTATTTTTCAAGACTCCTATGGGTTTAGCTGAATACATGAATTTGTCTGTTGAGGTAGCATTCCATTCTAACCTTCCATGCTCCCCAGGAAAGATTTGTGGTTTTCACTACCTGGATAATTAAAAATATGTTATTCACTGTATTATGTTTATACTACTTTAAAAAGCCATTGACATTGATATTTTAAAAGTTGTTTACAATAATTGTAAAACTTCTGATGCAAACATAGATTCTTATAATTGATTTGTTTATATAACTGCAGAAGGAGTCTATAGAGAGCCACGAGTGAATAACTAAACTATGGCTTAATTCCTAATTTGCTTTTCTTCTTCTCTATGTCCCAACTATTAGATACTTTAGGTAAATCTCAGGTCATAGGAGATAGTATCATGCTACTTTATTTCACTGCCTCCTTTAAATGTGACAATAAAAGCTTTCTCCTGTGCTTCATGGAATATAGGTTAATGTTTTGGGCTTCGTGCACAAATATGCCCAAGGCTCTCATGTTAGTAATACCTTGAGTGATCTCCAAAAAGACATTTATTCTGGTTTACTGTTCTTGCCATCTGTTAAATCTAAATGTCTCTAGTGACTGCACGTAACTTCTCAGTAGCCATAATAATTGTTACCTAGGCTGGCTTTGGAAATATGATTGCAGTCTGCCAGTTGTTATTTTTGTTTTAAGACCAAATCCTCATAGCAAATGGGAATCTGATACTTCAGTTTCAATGTCCAGAAACCATAAAATTAAACATATTTTAGAAATAAATAATGTTTTGAGCTATAGGCACACATGTCCATCAGGTAATTTGTACTGGAAATGTATACAGCTAGTACACATAGCTGAAAGAAAGCTTATGCTTGTTACCTTTATGTCTGTCTTTCAGGGAAGCTGATAAAAAAAGGATTTGGCCTGAATGAGCTATTAAATATCCATAACTCTGCCAAGGTGGTGAATGTTAAAGAGCCAGAGGCTGGAATGTGGACAGTGAAGGTATGGTTATTTTACAAAGTCTGTTTATTTTGTTTTGATGTTGGCATGTTTTATAAAGTATATACAATATTTATATCTTCTCTCGCAATCACGGAGAATGCTTTTACTAAAAAGCAGTATACATAATGCATTTGTAAAGGTGTCTTGATCACGTGAATTTGGTAGTGTTAAGTTTTGATGACCATGAACGGCATTGATATCACCACAGAATACACTTAAATTCTCAGATAGTTTTCCAATAATCAAACCTGTAGATTGACTTTTTTATGCACCTCCTTTTTCCAAAACAATCAGAGATGAGCTAGTCGAGAATAATGGTTAGGGGCATAGGCTCTAGTACGGGGATGCCTGGGTGGGAATCTCAATGCTGCTACTTAAAAGCTTTATTTCCTTGGGACTGTAGAGTTCTCTGTGCCTTGCTCTCCTCCTCCTAATGTTGGAATAAAAAAATAATACTCTTTTACTTCATAGAATTGTGCTGAGAATAAAATTAATATGATACAAATGAAATACTTAGCATAGTTCCTGTTACAAAGTGAGCACTCAGGTTCTGTTGGCTCTTGTTATTTGGATAGATCTACATTCATTGTTTACTTGAACCCAATATGGTGTTTGGATCCTAGAATTACACGAAGTAGTATGTATTCACTCTAAGCATTGTATTATGTTAATATGGAGGAGAGAACATACACCCCGAATTCAGAATACCATAAATTGAAATCCAGTTCTGCAGTAGATTATGTGTGTGACTCATTGTCATGGATATTCTGAGGGACTTGCCCATGTTTCTCAGGCTTTTCAATGTGCTCTGGCCTAATTCCAACTCCAGTATCTGCATTTCTGTGCCTAAGAGTTTTTTTTTTTCCAGAACAGAAGAAGGCTGTTCTGCCAGAGAATTAAACCCCTCAGGAGCAGCTTTCAGTCTCTGGCAGGAATAAACTCCAGTTGTCCACATGAGAGGAGGACTGAAAGCACACCCTTCTGGGGCTACATTCCTTTTCCTGTATCACTTCCCTCTTCCTATGAGCATCCTTTGTACCTCCCAAATAAACAGCTTGCTCTAGAATCCTTCTGGGATAACTCAAATTGAAGATACCTCTTGCATCATTTACTCTTGCTATCTCAGCTTCCCTACATTAAAAAAAAAAAAAAAAAGATTCATGGGCTCATGATTGAAATGTTGGAGCTGCTGTGAATGTGCATGGAAGTGTTCATATCCCAGGCATCTGAGGTGCCATTTCTTGCATGCCATTTTTTGTTTTTGTTTGCTTTTTCCTTTTTAAAAGAATACCTATATTAATTCTCCCAGCTTAAAAAAAGAAAGCTTCCATTGTAACTTCATTCAAGCCCTAGAATATTCTCAGAACTCTCAGCCTTATAGGGAAAGTAGAAACGGTCATATGGATTTTTTGAGGGGTAGGGGGGAGGTGGATAATATGGGATAAGGGTTTGGGTGAAAAGGCAGTGTGAAATGTAATGGCCCCATCTGCCTGTTTTATTCACCTCCTTTCATGCGCTTACTAGGTACTCAATATTTACTGAGGGCATTCAGTTGTAATGATGCAATGTTTTACTGCTATATTTTAAACAAGTGTAGCCAAATTGGATGGCATAGTTAGTTATTTTAACCAACTCCCCCAGTGTATGACTAGTGTTGAGTCTGACCTTCTGTGACCACAGTAAGTATAGGAGGTTTAGAGTCTTTTTTTTTCCCTCAAATACTTTAAGTGTGACCTAAACCAACAATGTCTTGACTAGCAAGTTCAGTGAGGCAATTTCTTCTTGCTTTCTGAATAAGCATCAAGTTACTGATTGTGAAATATGTACAAGTGATGACATTTCTTTCGTATTATTGGCAACTTATTGCAAAGTATATGAACCTCTTTTGCAGGTGATTTGGTTTGCTACCTGTAGTATTTCCTCTAGTAAGACTCTTGCCCAGAAGAAGAGAAATATTGCATGGCTGTTGCTTTATCTTGTGCCTAACACATCTACCCATTCAGTCATCCATCCAATAAACATTTATGGAGTTTTGCCCTTGGCCATGTTCCCTGATACTTAATGGGCACTAAGCACATTTTAATTGTAATTAGAACAGAAAAGCACTGAGGATTACTTTGTGAGTGAGGAGGGAGACGATAAGGGGATGAGGTGAAGGGGACTCTGTTTAGACAAGTCTGTAAGTTCAGACTCTTATAATTAAGGAAACAATGAAAAGACACTGTAAATAGATAAGAGTTCTCACAAAAAAACCTCTGGTTCTGATGTCACACTATTTATAGAGTACAATTAGTGGTAGCTAAGCAAAGGATATACATTACAATGCAATTTGAAGATAATAAACTTATTTTGCTCCTATATGAAATACCAAAATAATATATCAGGTTGATGCAAAGGAAATTGAGCTGAACCTAGAGACATAAATATCACTGCTGACTTTGGATCTCCCTTTTTGATGGCTAATGAGTGATAATGTTTTACATGTGCACTTTCTCAAGAAGAGAAATGTCTGAGATTAGATAGTATTATCTCTGGTGCTATCTCTCATGCACTCAGCTATCTGGAAAATGTCTGCTCTATCAGTAGAATTCATAATGGCTTGTTGAATATTTCACATAGCAGTTTTTATCCCAAGTATGGAAAACTATTATTTGACTTTAGCATGGTATTCCAGGGTCACCCAACTGAGCCTCAACCAATCCTTCTAACTCTTGTCTGTCGCTTTCCTTTACACTCTAGTCAAATATAACTTTGTACTCTCTCTCATCCTATCTCCTACCACATTCTCTTGACCTGTGTTTTCTCTTAAGTTGTTCCTTCTCCTAGAATGCCCTTCCTTTCCATCTGACTTCTGATTTTCATGGCAAATGACAACACTTTTATCAAGCCTTTTCTGACTTTTTTCCATTTAAAGGCTCTCTTTTCCCTCTGGCCTTCTACTGCAGTTTTTCTGCACCTCCCTTTTTGATGATTTCTCTACAGATTTTATATTTATTTCTGTACAGGTTTTCTCTTCCTATTTTACTCTAGACCAGATTTTGTTGATGGTGTATGCCACAGATGTCTGGGAAAGAACTACATGAATATTCATGAATAAAAATGAATGCATTTATTTTGATAATATCCAAGGAAGCAAGTTGAAGAGTTGATTTAGTTATGTGCTGGCATGGAACTCTTTAATTTGTCCATGATTTAAAATACTGTGAGAGTGGCAATTTCTTTTCTTCTGTGGTTTTCCTCTAAAACCTTGGTAATTACTTTTCTGTAACTTATTAGGACACTGTTACCAAATAGACAATGAGTTTACTCATCTGTATAGTTCACATAAATGACTCAAATGCTTTAGGTTGCCTCTGATGCAGGTAAAAACATGTTAGAAATAGATGAGTAAGAAGAATGTAAAGGTTTACTAAAAACACAAGATAATGTTGTTTTATGTCCCTAAATTTCCATTGTAGAGAAACTACAAATCCTGAATCTCGTTTCTGTGCAATACGGATTTTCCATTCAGGCAGCTATATCTATATATAGAATGTTTGAACATAACCACAAAGACTCTCAGGCCAAATTTTGTTCCTTAAGTGAAGCTTCCTACAAAGACATTAAATAATTGTCAGCACCCTTCGGGTTTAGGTGGCACAAACTGTTTCTATTAGTCTAGGATTATCAGTGTGATCAATATAATCCAACACATCCCTTGGGGCACATTTCCATTAAGTAAATTTGGATAAACTGTCCTTAGATAATCTTCCAAGTAGAGAAAGAAGTGTACCCAACCACATGATTATATTGAGATTCTGAGACTAGTAGAAATGTTTCTGTTTTAGATAGCTATGCTGGTTGCCAGAGACTACTAATGGATTTTCTAAAGATAAGAATATTTTGGAAACCATACTCAAGTGGCATAAGCTTGTTTAGGAATCATAATTAAATAAATCTCAAGTCAACGAAGGACCACACAAGATTATTAGACTGGCTTCCAATTATTCTCACCTGGTGACTCTTTTCAAAAAGCCTGAAGATGACACCAGGTGTGTTATTTAAATGGATTAGGTGCAGCATTAATTCAGATGTTTTAGGTCAATGGAATGCTTTATACTAGAGATTTTCTGGAAAATTTCCCAGTTTTTTTAGTCTGCTGATACCAGATTATCAACCAAATAGAATGTTTCCTTTAAAAAAAAACTGTACATTTATATGTCTATGTGTATGTGTATGTATGTGTATGTCTATGTGTATGTTATGTGTAGTGTGTTATTATGTGTGCGTGTGTGTGTGTGTGTGTGTGTGTGTGTGTATAATTTATTCTATGCTTTGGATACATTTCTTTCCTTATATCACATTTCTCTAAACATCCAATGCCTAATAGAATGAGAGTATTTAAATCTAGCTGGCATTATTATATCTTTGTGCCTGGCACAATGCCCAGCCCATAGTAGGTTTTCTTTTTTTTTTTAATATATGAAATTTATTGTCAAATTGGTTTCCATACAACACCCAGTGCTCATCCCAAAAGGTGCCCTCCTCAATACCCATCACCCACCCTCCCCTCCCTCCCACCCCCATCAACCCTCATTTAGTTCTCAGTTTTTAACAGTCTCTTATGTTTTGGCTCTCTTCCACTCTAACCTCTTTTTTTTTTTTCCTTCCCCTCCCCCATGGGTTTCTGTTAAGTTTCTTAAGATCCACATAAGAGTGAAACCATATGGTATTAGGTTTTCAATAAATATTTGAAACTGCCATATTTCTTTAATTTCTAAAGAACAGTATGTCACTTAAGAACAAATACTTTGAGAAGAGTTTGCACCCATTTTCATCCAAGATCCACTACTTAATAGCTCTTTGACCTTGAAGAAATTACCTAATTTCCCAAGTCTGAGAAAAATGGGGGAAATAATGCCTACTTACTGACACATTAATGTTAAAATTAGTTGTACTCTTGAATATGTGTAAATTGAAGATTGTATCTATACTATTTCTATTAATGCGGATACACATGATTTTTTCTTACTTTGGGCTTTGTTTTTTTGTGTGTTTTGTTTTTTAGAGAGAGAGCATACAAACGGGGAGAAGGAGGAGGAGGAGGAGGAGGAGGAGGAGGAGGAGAGAGAGAGAGAGAGAGAGAGAGAGAGAGAGAGAGAGAGAGAGAGAGAGAGAATGTTAAGCAGGCACCATACTCAGCACAGAGCCTGACTCAGGGGCTTGATCTCACAACTGTGAGATCATGACCTGAGCTAAAATCAAGAGTCGGACGCATAACTGACTAAGCCACCCAGGTACCCTGGGCTTATATATTTTCATAAAGCATTGAAACTCTTTAGGAAAGAGAATTAAAGCCAGTTCTATCAATCACGTTTTAATTCAACGTATAAAAGGGCAGGCTTCACATTTAGTAGGAGGAAGAATTCTTACTGGTGTAATGTAAGAAAGGTAATTCCTTACTAATGTTACATGTTCTTTGGGTGTTGACAAGATGTTCTACTTTACACAGTCACTCACGAACCCAAGCTGATGGAGGCTCCACCATAATTTAGAACATTCGGCCTCTTCAGTTATTTCAGTGGGAGAAAAGACTAGAGAATGTGCATTGAACTTTTTTAAAAAAGGAATTTGTGTCACTCCTGGAATGACACAGATATCTCTGTGAGTGACAGACACACTTTAGTCCCTATTATCATGGCCTAGTGGTATACTGGATCTGGCTCATAATGGCTCATGGAGAGGAAATTATGCACTTTCTCTTCCCACCTCTGTGTTCAGTAACGTCATGTTGGGAGCTTGAAATCAGCCATGGTGGTAGTATTTACACCACAGAAATTGGCAAGTGCCCAGAATTAAGGCTTTTTATTCAGAAAGCAGTTTACCAACTCTCCACTAACCAACTTGACCTCTCCTAATGGAAGTGTATTTAGAAATGTAGAATGGCAAATGAATAATTAGATGGCATCATTATCTTCTATTGCCACAGTGTGCAAATCATCCCAGAGATGATGTTATCCTAAAATGCTATGCATCGACTTGGGTACTATAGAAAAAGCACTGAACTTGGAACAGCTGCCATTTAACTTGCTATCTAAACCTAGGCAAGCAATCATTTCTTTGAACATCAGTTTCTTTATAGTGTTATAAAGTCATCTTTGGATGCAATAGGATTACATCAAATAATGTGTGAAGAAACTTAGCATAATGCTTCTGGAAAAATTCACAAATTCTTGATGAATCTGGCATTTGCTGGTTCTTAAGGAGTCTAAGGAAAAGCACCAACATTAGTTAGGCATTTGGAGGGCTTTAGTATCATTTTTTAAACCTACACTTACAAAATGCCTGTGGTAAATAAGAGACCGTTATCACCCTATGGGACTTTCAATATAGAGAGGTATTTAATAGGCCTTTATGTTTAAACTAAGAAGTAGATCCATCCACAGATATCAGAGGATAACTAATTTTTCCTGGAGCTCTCCATGGTATTGTAGCCTGTCCTCCTTCACTCCTCACAGAGTCACTTCAATTCAGAAACCTAGACTTGGTCTACTCTGTTCCTTCTTTTCTGTTACTCCTTTGAGGATCAAGGTTACCTATTTACAATTTTAGGATGTCGGTAGGTATCTAGTATAACTTTATCTTTGCCTCAGCTCTGCTCACACTGCAGCAGCCTGTGTGTTCTTGACTCAGACCTTTCCACAACTTGACCAACATGACATTGTAATTCAGAGTTGTAATGAATTCAGAGTCATTTTGAGTTCATGACATTGAATTCAGAGAGTAATTCAGTGTAATTCAGAATAAAGTTCATAATAGATCGTTTTGAACTTTAAAAAATTGTATGAATAAATACACTGTGTGAAATACAATTCTCAAGAGTTCCTAGCCCATACAAACCCTGTTTAGTGCCTAGTGTCTAGAAATTTTCCTGTTATTGTTGGAGCTATCATGCTGCTGCTAGGTTTCCCTCTTCTTAACTATAGAAGCCATGAGATTAGAGTGGCTTTGTGCAGAAATGGTACTTCAAGACATTCTATGGTGGAGAGATGTTTTTTGGAGCCAAATTCAAATAACCCACATGATAAACAGACCAAATATAAAAACATTAAGTCAGTAATGTGGTCTTACTAATATTATTATATATAAAGAAAAATGATATTAAAATTGCTAGAATAATTTGGAGGAGAAAAGAGAGGGAAAGGAATATGCAGCTGGACTGCCTCTCTTTTTCTCTGTTTGACTCAATTACAGAACTAGCTGAATATTCTTTGTCCCACTAGGACCTTCACATCATTAATTCTCCTCCAACCCCACTATGTCCATAATATGTGAGAATCCAGAGCCTTCTCCCAACGTTTATGGAGTTTGCTGAAAGCTTACTTTCTTAGGTCTCCTTGCCTCCTGATTATTTGTGTATTGATTATCACCTTCTGTACTTTGATACAGGACAAAGCTCAGCCTCATCAAAAATATCACAGGAAATCCACTAATAACAGGACTTGTGAGTTTAGTAGATTTAACTGAAGATTTGGGGTTATGTCTTGAAGCACCTTATCCCCTTCTGCTCTCTCCTTGGACCCATTCCTCTTTTCTTCTTATTATGCCTCTACTTCTCTCCTCTGAATAGTCTCATGAGTTCCACATTACTCTCCTACTATGTAGATCAGTTCAGCATTTTCCAGTGTTTTCCTTGAAACCAGCATAATCAGGGGCACCGGGGTGGCGCAGTCAGTTAAGCGTCCGACTTCAGCCAGGTCACGATCTCGCGGTCCGTGAGTTCGAGCCCTGCGTCGGGTTCTGGGCTGATGTCTCAGAGCCTGGAGCCTGTTTCCGATTCTGTGTCTCCCTCTCTCTCTGCCCCTTGCCCGTTCATGCTCTGTCTCTCTCTCTGTCCCAAAAATAAATAAACGTTGAAAAAAAAATTAAAAAAAAAAAAAAAGAAACCAGCATAATCAAATTCAGTGAGATAAGCATGAGAAACATATAGGGTGGCTATAGAGGTTGGTTTCTGGAGCCTCACTGAGTGTATACCACAGCTCTTCCACCTGATATATCTGTGAAATTAGGATAATATACTCCCACAAAGGGGCTTTTGTAAAGATCAAAAGTGATCATTTATAAAATGAAAGATTTAGTCTGTTGTACAGTTTGCATTTTGTATATGTTAATATTTCTTCTCCTTTACCATTTACTGGTTTATTTACCATCATTATACATAGAACCCTTTTGTTATTTTTCTAAAGTTCATTTATTTATTTTTGACACAGAGAGAGTGTGAGTCAGGGAGGAACAGAAAAAGAGAGAGAGAGAGAGAGAGAGAGAGAGAGAGAGAGAGAGAGAACACCCCAAGCAGGCTTTGTCCTGTCAGCACAGAACCCGACACGGGGCTCAGTCTCACAAACTGTGAGATCATGACCTGAGCTGAAATCAAGAGTTGGATGCTTAACTGACTGAGCCACCCAGGCCTCCCCCGCTTTTTGTTCTTATTAACACTAATATTTGAAAAAGGGAGCTGAGTTAAGAAGCAGACTAAAAAAATAATTTACCTTAAGATAACAGACAAAAATTATAAACTATTGGCAGTTTCTTAAAAAGACATTTTAATATGATGTTTTGTGTTCCCCAAATATTATCCAAATATTGTTGTAATTATTTTCAGAGAATGATTAGAGAATGATAAATGCATGCATGAGTGTCAGAGGTCATTTTAAACTAAATTAGTTTAATTTTTAAATTTTTATTCTATTTTTAAACCACAATTTTGGTTTATTTGTGATGCCCTTCATTCCTATTACCCTGATTGATACAGAGTTGGATGTAGTTTTACATGAAAACGGACTCACTTGGAAATATTTTTGCTTACAAACCCTTTCAAATTCTATACCGACTGTTTAAAATATAATATAGAAACACAAAGTTAAAAAACTTGGTTAACCTATTACCCTTCATATTTTTGGCATTGCTCAGAGAACAGGAAACCTACATCCTTATTTCCATATACTTCATTAATTAGTGTGGTATTTTAAGGATCAAAATTAATTTATTTTACAATAATTTTATAGAGGTTAAAAGGAGCTCCTTATTCATTAGCTCTGCTCTATTTTTAATATATTGGTTAGTAATAAAATGCCATATTTTCAAACACAGGTAATTTCTAATTTTGTCACTTTGATATTAAGCACTACTCTTAAAATGGACTCTTTGTCACTTGATTTGTACACAGCACATATGCAAGATAATTAACACCTGATGGCAGTCATTTGGCAAATTATGGGTCATGTGTAGCTTTGGTAACCTCAATCATAGGAGACTTTCTGAGTAACAATTAATGATAATATATCATGTCAGTGAATAAATATAAATCAAGTCATCCTAATATTGACCCTTTTGATTGTCCTTACATGAAATCAGGAGGCAATAGTGTCTTCAGTAAGGCACTGTGTGATCTAAACCAGTTGAAATAGACTTAACAAGGTTTTGTATAACCCCTAGGAAATCCCAATGTAAAATTGGATCGTAGCCCATATGCACCACCACTCCCCCCTTTTCTTTGCTCTACTGTATGGAATTCATGACACATCTTCCTTTAGAAATAATGGAATAAATGGTGGTACTGAGACCCCCCACACTTACACAGTCCTTTGTAAACCTTAGGAAAATGAGCTGGAGTAATTAGCAGCAGCATTTACACTAAAAATACAACAAACCTGTTTTTATGGCCATGTGTTTTTTCTTTTTTTTTCACCTTCATTTTCCTTTTTTTTTGTTTTGTTTTTTTTTTTTTTTTTTTTTAGTTTTTGCAGGTTTTGCTCAATGAGAAAAAAATATGGTAGTAAAAGGGACATATCTCCTTCTCTTTCCTCTCCTGGTTGCTAAATAACAAGGAATCGCAGTGATTTCAGGAAGGCTGTGTAGTTTGCAGAGCTCTGGAAGTGGCATGTTTTTTTTTTCAATATATGAAGTTTATTGTCAAATTGGTTTCCATACAACACCCAGTGCTCATCCCAAAAGGTGCCCTCCTCAATACCCATCACCCACCCTCCCCTCCCTCCCACCCCCATCAACCCTCAGTTTGTTCTCAGTTTTTAAGAGTCTCTTATGCTTTGGCTCTCTTCCACTCTGACCTCTTTTTTTTTTTTTTCCTTCCCCTCCCCCATGGGTTTCTGTTAAGTTTCTCAGGATCCACATAAGAGTGAAACCATATGGTATCTGTCTTTCTCTGTATGGCTTATTTCACTTAGCATCACACTCTCCAGTTCCATCTACGTTGCTACAAAGGGCCATATTTCATTCCTTCTCATTGCCATGTACTACTCCATTGTGTATATAAACCACAATTTCTTTATCCATTCATCAGTTGATGGACATTTAGGCTCTTTCCATAATTTGGCTATTGTTGAGAGTGCTGCTATAAACATTGGGGTCCAAGTGCCCCTATGCATCAGTACTCCTGTATCCCTTGGGTAAATTCCTAGCAGGGAAGTGGCATGTTTTTAATCATGGTCTGCCTTAATATGGCTGTTTATCAGATTGCAATTTTATATATAATTATATATATTATAGGCATGCATATTTCTAGTGCATTCTATCAATGCTGCTATCATGTGGTCATTTTACTTTGAGAGAGAATCTTGGTGATCAATGTAATAAAATATGGTGAACTCTTTTTCTTTCTTTTTTTAATGTTTATTTTTTATTTTGGGGGGTGGGGAAGAGAGAACACGCAGAGGATCCCAAGCGGGCTCCATTCTGACAGCAGAGAGCCCAGTGTGGTGCTCTAACTCATGAACCATGAGATCATGACCTGAGCCGAAGTCAGAAGCTTAACTGACTGAGGCACCCAGGCACCCCTGGTGAACTCTTATTCATAAATGTTAGGTGGGTTTTTGAAATGTCGATTCCTAGACTCCACTCACCATACATTCTGATTCAGTAAATCTGGGTTGGAGTCTACATTTTTAAGAAACAACCTGAGTGATTTTGTATAGCTGTAGATGAAGGTGCTCCTCAGCTCTTATTTTGAAAGACGTTGAGATAGAGGCTAACTCTGACTTACCTTGCTCTTGGGAGACAATGTAGCACTCTGGTGAAGACCTGGGAGCCTGACCTTACCATTAAAACCCCACCTCTGCAGTTAAGAAGCCTTGTGAACTTAGGAAGCTACTTAATGACTTAGTGCCCCATCTGTTTATCAGTGCAGTGGTGATAATGATGATATATATCTGATAGAATTGTAACAAAAATTAAATTAGCCAATATATTTAAAGAGTCTGGACATAGAGGGAGCACTCAGTAAACATTAGTGTTACTATTTTATCCTGTGGCCTTCATCCAAATTATTTATTATTTATCCACATATGAGTCATTTCAGTGCAGAGCTATTCAATATTTAGTCCAGCCATCATCCCCTTTAGGAGGTTTTAGCCGAACTACAGGCTAGTCTATGTTGCTTTTATGTATTTTTGCATACCATTTATGTGTTTCTAATACTGCATCATATTAAAGCTTTCTATTTCTCCATCAGTCTCCCTCATTAGCCATGAGTACTTAGAGGATGTGGACCATGTTTTATGCACATTTGTGTCTCAAGCACCCAGTGCTTTTGCTAGGACGCTGCTGAGCTGAGGATGCTGGTTGGCCAAAATCTGGATAGTGGTCAGCTCTCAGTGCTCGTCCTGGCTGTATCTTCCCAGAAGATAGGAAGATCTTCTTCCCAGAAGAAGGAGATCTTTTCCAGAATCAAACTTGGATAGTGTTTAGGGGAGAAGATTTAGTCATCCATTCATTTCATCGATATTTGTTGAATGTCTACCATGTAAAACCACAATGATCCATGTCCTTATGGAGCTTTTACAGATTAACTTCAGGGGTATTCACTAGTGACTCAACATCTATATCTTATACCATTGGGCCAGTGTATTACTGAATTTTATTTTAGAACAATCCCTTGGGATATGCGTTATAAAACTTGCATTTAAGGTGTAGAATCATAGTTAAGTTTAGAACACCCAGATCAGAGCCTCAATTATTGGACATCAGTCCTAATTAAACACTTTGTAGTTTCCCATACCAGGTAGTGTTTATTGTGACCAGCAACCTGGATCAACTCACGGGGTTTGTCGTTAAACATTTTTCAGACTTCTAGCAGTGGAAGGCACTCTGTTCGCATCACCGGCCTTAGTACGATTGATTTCAGAGCTGGTTTTTCCCGAAAGCCCACCCTGGATTTCAAAAAAACAGTCAGCAGACCAGTGCAAGGTTTGTATGCGCATATTACCAAAGTTGACGTAGTAGACATCCAAGTGCAAAACATTGCTCAGATTGTCTGTGATTTTATAATTTTGTGGAATTCAACAGAATTGGGAGTTATATTCTTGGCCTCATCACTTTTTTCTCGAAGTGTAAGACCAGTGATATTAAAATTACTCAGCTTGTTAAAAATTAAGATTCCTGGGCCTCACCCCAGATCTCCTGAATTAGAACCAAATTAGGTTGGACCCAGGAATATGCACTATATCAAGCACCCCAGTTGATTCCTAAACTTACTGAACTTTGAAAACTACTGACGTATATCTTGAGATTTTTACTAACATCTATAAATTACCTTGTTGTCAAGGTGAAAAATGAGGGTTTTATGTGTGTAGATGGCTAAAAAATTAAAGACATTATGTGCCATTGTATGTTCAAAGATAAAATTATTGCTGCTTTTTAAACCTTGTTCTTATTTTATTCATGCAAGATTATAGGTTTATAGATAAAAAGATGTTTAATCGTACCATGACTCCTTAAATTTATTTTTTTCTGATCATTCTTTTATTACTACAATTACTGGAAGGATACACATAGTGAATCCTTAAAAATTAAATATTTATGTAATTAAACATCAAGTAATACAGTATTCACAATTCTGATTTTTCTATGTATGATATTATTAAAATACCATAAAAATAATTAATTAGGATTTCCTAAGTTTCTCTGGTCATGAATAACTGTCTTTAACGTAGTAGAAAAGATTCTATAATTAGGCCACAATTTGTTCGACAGTTTGTAGTACTCATATTTATGATACTTCTCTCTTATTGTAGTTCAAAGATTTATCTAATAAATAACTCAATTGTACATTACTTATTAGTAATAATAATAAAGTCTTTCTCCTCTAGGAATTCCTACTTATGTGCTGCTGAATACTTCTGGAATTTCCATCCCAGCCAGAGTAGATCGTCTTGAACTTCTGAGTATCTCAGGCAGTTCTCTGAAGACTATCCCTGTTAAATATTACCCTGACCGAAAACCTTATGGCTTGTGGAATATTTCTGACTTTATACCACCAAATGAAGCCTTCTTTCTCAGAGTCACAGGCTATGATAAGGATGATTATCTCTTCCAGAGGGTTTCAAGTGTTTCCTTCTCTAGTATCATCCCAGGTGAGACATCATTTTATAAGACCCTGGAGTATTGATAGTTTAAGGGAGTACTGTGGTCCTATAGTAAAGAATGGACTATAAAATAAAGAATAATATCTTCACATTATTACTGGGTTGTCAAATTGATGGACATTTACACTTAGGTAACATAATTTTTCTTAATCATAAAAAGCACATCCAGAGTTTCATGTGAAGTCTCACTGACTGCAGACCTGAAAATTCTGATTGGTGCAATCAGTGTAACAACTGGGAAATTCTGGTACTCTTACTCCCCCTAAAAAAAAAAAAAAAAAAAAAAAAAAACCTGGCACACACGCTCAGTGTTTGATCAAGCTACCCAAATTGGCCAAATGGGCTAAATGCTTATCAATGATTGTCAGAAACCTACTTTGTGAATAGTAATTCATTGTAAACATCTGGTGATGATTCTGCCTTTATGTGATAAGTTGGCAGTTAATCAGTAAGCTAGTTACTCATATATTTGCTGTTGTATAGAGATGAGAACGTAGATTAAGGATTCTTTGGAAGCATGAGGTAGCATTTCAGTTTGTCTCTACTCTTGCTATTTCTCAAGGCTAATGACAACTGTGATAAAAACTTTGGCACTGTAGCCAAAACTGTGGATATGCAAATCTGTAGAAGGATTATTTCTAATATTGTACTATTGGATGGAGGGACAACAATTTATCATTTATACATAAGGTTGTAATTTGAGAAATTCAGAAACAACTGTACAGCTATTCTTTAATGGTTGTCGAACGGCGAGATTAGAACCAACCTCAGTATTTCCTCATAGTTAGTTGTCTTACCCCTAAATTGAATACTGCAAAATCTGTTGGATTCTTAAAAATCAAGTTTTTTTCCCATTATTTTTGGGAAAACAATTACTGTATGACCTCAATTCTTTTTTTTTTAAGTTTACTTATTTTTGAGAGAGAGAGAGAGAGAGACAGAGACAGCATGAGCAGGGGAGGGGCAGAGAGAAAGGGAGACATAGAATCTGAAACAGGGTCCAGGCTCCAGGCTCCAGGCTCCAAGCTGGCAGCACAGAGCCCGACTTGGGGCTTGAACTCACGAACCGTGAGATCATGACTTGAGCTGAAGTCAGATGCTTAACCCACTGAACCACCCTAAGCGCCCCAAGAGGCCTCGTCTTTTTGTAGAACCCGTGGGCAATGTAGCAAGATGGTGCTGGGGGGGCAAAGCAAGGAAGTTACATTCAGTACCCAGACTTTTTTGGTCCAGGTGAGGTGACTTGCTAATGGCAGGGCTTCCCCCTACCATCTGCTAGCTAAGGTGTATGACTTCAATTCTAAGCCATGTAGGTCCTTTTCATATATTTACATTTTTTAAATAACAATAGATTCTATAGTGGAGGAGGTATTGTAACTTATTCGGTAGCCTTTGTTTGTTTGTTTTTTCTATATTGGTAGCACAAAAAATAGTGTCTTAAAAAATAGAGTCTCAGGTTTAATGAATACGTTAGTAAGGGTTCCATGGAGAGATCCAGAAATTAATGGGGTTTGAACAAAGAAAGATAATTAAAGTGATTTTTAGTGATTTAGATTAATTGGAATGCAGAGGGTTTACTAGAATAATTAAGGTTTGAAGATTTTGAATGGATTAACAGGAAGTACCCAATATTATTGTGACCTTGTTGCCCATGTTCTATTTTTCCTAGATGCTCCCAAAGTTACAATGCCCATGAAAACCCCGGGATACTACTTGCAGCCAGGCCACATTTCCTGCTCTGTTGAGAGTCTTTTACCCTTTACCTTGAGCTTTGTCAGAAATGGAGTTACACTTGGAGTAGACCAGTATTTAAGGTGTGTACATGTTTTATTAGCAGTTATAGAAAGCATTAAACATCTTAATACAAACAGATACTTATTTTAATGTGCTTTTTCACTGGAAATTCCCATTTATTTGTTCCATAGTCTTGGAATATAGCAGTGAACAAAACAGGCGCAGGTCTGTGCCCTTATGGAGATTTTATTATAATGGAGAAAGAAAACAGATATGTGTTTTATGATGTGTTAATTTCTCATTTATAATATGTTAAATATGTTAATTTAGTAAGTGCTAGAATTCATTCAAGGGTTGATTCAGGTTTTATAGAATCTGGATGTTATATAACTTGACGGTCTCTTGTTAAGCCCAAGAATACAAAATTATGAATATAAAGTTAGGTACTAAACTTTGGAAGGGTCCTCGCAAAAGAGAAGAGTTTAAGCTTTGTTGGCTTTGGGGCAAACAAATCTCTGAATATAATTGAGAGATGGGGTGCATGTGGTTTTGGCCAACTTGCAGTTTTAAAATTCAGGATAAGGGACATTTGAGCAAAGACCTAAACATGGTGAGAGATGATCATGCAGATAGATATCTAGGAAAAAGGATTTGCATGCCAGGAACAGTTAGTGCAAATGCACAAGGCTGGAGCTGACTGGGCATGGGGGAAAGAAAGACAGGAAGGAAGCCAGTGTGGCTGGAGTGCAGTGAGCCAGGAGAAGGGTAGAGGATGGGGTTCGGGAAGTGAAGTGTGCTGGGACAGCAGGTGGAGGGACAGCATGTGTGGCTACTGCACGTAACAATCAGTGGGAGTGGGTGAGGAAGCACTGATCTTCCTTGTGAAGATGGATGGCTTTTTTAGATAAATATAAATAATCAATGAGAAAATTGAGTAGACCTTGAAATCTGGAGGATGATTTCTGGAATTTTTTTTTAATCTTACTAATGAAACAAACTACATTTGGAGAAAAACTCTAGAAATTATTTTACAAAATTTCTATGCTGTTGATTCAATAGTAATATAAATAACTTCCATAAAATGCTAAATATTTGACAGTATTAGCCTATTTAATCTCTTTAGGGGGTCATTTTAAGCAAAAACTATGGCAGGAATATTCAGTATAACTTTAGAAAAAAATTCCACTATTTGAAGATTGAACTGTATTACTTCCTGCTACTTTTTTTATATTGTGTATCTTAATGATTCCCTAAGCTCCATGTTTAATAACCAGCAACATAACTGACCAGGATATTAAATGATGAAGCTACATAACTGCCTGATGAAATCAAATAATTCTGTTTCATGTTTAAATAGTAACATGTTTCAAAGACACTTGAGATTCTTTATAAATATTAATTCATTAATTCCACACAATTCCTGGGAGGTAAGCCACAAGAATTCTTTCATTTTTCCAGCTCTGTGGCCCAGAGATGTGACATGCCTTGCTGACATATATTAAGCTCTTTGTGTGTAAGAGGCTAAAGACAGAATTTGGCATGGGTGGTGATGGATTGATACTCTAACCCTGATTCACTCACAAGTCCCTGCCCTAGATTTCCTAATAACTTGAGACATGTGACTTAATCTTTGTTATGTGAGTCGCTATGGTCACTAGGGGATGTAAGAGAGAATTAGTTTGCATTAGCAGCAGGACACATTTCTATTTGACATGTTCTTTCCTTATTCCAAAGGTCATGCCTTCAAAACTTCTTAGAGTTTTAATGTTAACTGAGAAGACTACATGAAAAAAGAGAATTATTTTCACATAATATTTCATAAATGAGAGGAGCAAGTATCACTGTCAAGAATATTCTTTACGTAATCTCACCCTGTTTACGTGCCTTTGAACTAATTACTTATCCTTCTTCCTGAATCTCGACTTACTTGTTTTTAAAACGAGGGACTAGAAGAATTGTCACTATCTGTTTCTAAAATATCCATGTGTCTAAGTTTTGATGAATCCTAATGTTGTGTGCTTGGTTCCGAACTAGGCATTGCAGAAAACACGACACACTGTATGTATTTCAAACTTCTGCCTCCCTGGAACTTACCAGTACCTCTTAGATGATGACAGTTATAAACTTGGACTTAGCTTACTGCTCTTAGGCATTAAAGATATAGCTTAGGTGATGACTGTGGCTTAGAGTACACTCATACTCCTTTTTCTTCTGAATGGAGCAGTAAGGACTACTGACACCTCATGCATACATGGTTGAAAGGAAACATTAACTAAAGTGAATATTCTGTTACTAAAATATATGGAACAGTGACCTTGCTTATTTTGTCCCTTTTCTGATGAACAGGAACCTGTGCCTTCACTTTCTCTTACAAAGTCTAGATTAGTGATAAATACACATTAAGAGCTCAGTAAGTTCTTCTTGGCTTTTTGATGACAGGTATGTTTTTTTTTTTTTTTTGGACAGCAAGAGATCTGGTGTTATAACTGAGCTATTATATCTCATACCACTTTCAGACTTCAGTGTACGGTGTCTTTTGCCTCTGCAATGGGCTTTTCATCTCATCTATGTCTTGAATGTTAAAGAAGGTTAAACATAGCTATGGATGAGTGTAAGAAGAAAATTAGGAAAATAGTTATGATTTTCAATTCTATTTTAAAATAAAATAATGCCTATTTTGTAGATTATTGGAATCCTTTAAAGTATCTATTAATATCTATTAAATAATTAGATATGAAATATCTATCAGAATTAAATATCTATTACTAAAACACTTCGAAAAAATAGAAAGCAATTTGAACAGTGTTAAAGGCCAAAGAATAAGTATTTATTAAATGAATGGATACATATTATAGCAAATGGGTTTTTTTAACCTAAATGACAGGTTTGATAATAAAACGGGTAATTTTTTTTCTTTTGTCAACGTATACATAGATTGAACCAGATATGTCCCATAGCCTTATATGGAGCTTATATACAAGAAAATTAAAAAGAACTTTTTGGGATCAAAAAGTCAATTTTCTACCTTCAAACTCATGAATTACCTTGTTGAATTGCTTTGGTTGAGAACCTCTACTGAACAAGACCCAAAACTGGAAATAATATGGAAGGAGAGAGGATTTAAGGAGTGTTTCTCTATTAAATCTTTATCTTATATTTTCACATAGCCAGAAAATGTTTCCCTAAAGAAATTCACAAACTCTGTATCTTGCCTTTGGTGTGCCTTTTGCTCAGAGAGCTTAACTTTCTTCTTCTTTTTTTAATATGAAATTTATTGTCAAATTGGTTTCCATACAACACCCAGTGCTCATCCCAATAGGTGCCCTCCTCAATGCCTTTCTAATTAAAAGGTGTATAATTTTAAGCTATGAGGAACTCTGTAGTTTCATCTGCTTATTTTTACATCGTTCTTTTGAATGAATACTTCCAAAAAATCACTGCTTTCAATTTTGTCTTGCTTTTGTCGTAACTAAAATGGTTTCTATTTTCTTGCCCCAGGGAATCTGCCAGTGTGAACTGGGAGATTGAAAAGGTCACTTTGTCTGATGAAGGTGCCTATGAGTGCATGGCTGTCAGCAGTGCGGGGACTGGACGGGCACAGACATTTTTTGATGTGTCAGGTAAGTAATTGTCACTAATTGCTTTGCAGTTGCCTGGAAATTAGTGCAGCTATGGAAATAGGATGTTTGATAATCCTGGCTTCACTACATATTAGCTGTGTGACCTTCCTTGGGACAAGCATTTAAGGACTCAGTGCCTTGGTTTCCCCAAACTATAATAGGAAGATAATTATCAGTAACAGTCTCTTATCTCATTGAGAAATGTGAGGTTACATGAGATAGTATAAACTCACATAGAAGAGAGCCTGGCACATAGAAACACTTAATAGACCCTAGCCATCATTGTTATTGTTCTTGTACTATTATCATTATTATTGTAGGCTCTCTTAATAAATATTTTTTGAAAATATCACCTAGCATTTTTATTAAAATTGAAAGAAATTTAAAGAAAGGAAGGGATAAAATTTAAGAAAAGGGAGAGATCTATTCTGGGAATAACAAGGTTAAATTTCCCATTTTCTTTCCCATATTTGTAATAAGCAGACTGTTTTTATGAATGCATTCTGACATTAAATTCATGACAGTGAAAGTGATCATGTTCAAGAAACACAGGACCTCAGTGGCTACAGTATTGGTATTAAGAAGAGTGGAAGAAATGCTAATTATTTCACAGTAGATAGTATGTTTCCTACAAATAAATGGGAGACAAAACTCATTGCTTTTTATTTATTTTTGAGAGAGAGAGACAGAACCTGAGCTGGGGAGGGGCAGAGAGAGAGAGGGAGACACAGAATCCAAAGCAAGCTCCAGGCGCTGAGCTGTCAGCACAGAGCCCGACACGGGGCCCGAACTCACAACCTGTGAGATCATGACCTGAGCTGAAGTCAGATGCTTAACCGACTGAGCCACCCAGGCACCCCAAAACTCATTGCTTTCTAAGGTAGAATATATTTTAGCGAAAAAGTCATTTTTCCTTTAATCTCCCAGAATTCTTAGGACACAAAAAGATTATCATTTTTAACCAATGATCAGGATTTAAGCCACTTACTCAGAACATATCTAGAATTTATTAGAAAGTTTGTTTTGATTGAATTATTTTCTACCTGTCTTATAGACTAGTGTTGCTGTGTGTTTAATAGTAACCCTATTCTGACCTAAATGTAGCTGCTGAGTTTATAACATTGTCTATACCTACTTTTAGTGTGGATGTGCATTTTCTTTAGGCAATTTAACACAAAAGCAACTGTATAACTGTTTAGAAGTCTAGGATTTATGTTTGTTATCAATAAGTCCAAGCTGAACTTTAAAACAGAGGCATGCAAGCATGTTCTTCTTGGCGTGAATTTATTTGTATTCTCTTATTCTTAGAAAAATAAAGCTTGTCTCCTGAAACAATTCAGTTGACATGCATCATAAACTATTCATTTTTTTTTTCATCGCCAGTAATTATGAAAAGCATTGGAATTGTGTCAACGTTCCTCAGCTTCTGGGAAAACAAACACTTGAACACTTGACTATTTTTTCCCAACAATATTAATTGAGAGAAAGACAACAGGGAAAGAAGTTTGAGTGAGTTGATTTAGACATCTTGCATAAACAACTAGGAAGTGCCAGTAAGAATTTGTGAACTGACTCTTAAGAATTTGACTCTGTAGTGTCAGTAACTTCCATATGTGTGTTGTACACATGCCCCATTAGTTTAATTTGTGCCAGCCAAGCAGTGGTATCACTAGGAAATTATAACGTGCCCAAGCCAGTGTTCAGGAATTATGTCCCACTCAGTCAATTATGAAAGAAGGAACAGAAGCACTGATGGTAACAGCAGTGACTGTGATGGCAGAAATAACAAGCAAGTGCCCCTTTGGACTTGGAAGAATAGACATTTCTTGCCAGGTTCACTGTTGCCTCAAACCTCCACCCACTTCTGAATCCCCTGTAGCCTGGGCTGAGATCCCAGCAGTTAGCTAAAGGCATGCTGGAATCAAGTGCAAATTCATAGGACAGTTAGGTCTTATATTTTGGAAAGGAGTGTTGGAAAACAAGGCATTTTGAGATAGTGATGTTCTGGTGTCACTATGGACACGAATTTATTTTGTAAAGTCAAAGGACACCCAAGCACAGTTTGAAGAAAAGCTAAAGTTCTACCAATATGTTACCCTATTTTTTTATTCCAGCATTTTCTTCTAGCTGACATGTGTAAGGATTTTTAGTTCATGAAAAATGTTGATTATTGAATGTTTTAGATGCAAAATGGGTATAAAAAGCATTGTATTTCTTTTATTACATATAAACATATAGAAACAAACAAGTAGAGTTGCAGAAACATGAAAAACTCTTTTCAAGGAATAATTGCTAATTTAGTACGGTTACAAAGTTACATTAATTTTCTTCACTGAATTTCTTTCTTAACACAATGCCCTCCCCTGAGGGAGTACACGCACAGAGTACTAAAATTCTGGGTTTACATAAAATACCGGGAATACAGAAAACTTGTCAGGGGCATGTCAGTGACAGACAATCTTAAATTATAATTACAGGATATTGTATTAGAACAGGATAAGGGCTTGGAAATAATCTTGTACCACCTTGTCATTCTGTAGCTAAAGAAACTTAGGCCTGGAGCAGGCGGTGACCCATTATGATTATAGGGATGAGAAGAAGGTTCCTGGCCTCCTGGCTCCCTGTTCAGTGATCTTTACCTAATGTCACAAGGCCTATACTTGTCATTCTTCTCTCAGTTATGAGGTTCTGAGGTTTCATCTCTGGTTCCCTAATTCTAGCCTTAGTCATTCTTTTACTTAGGAAGGGCTGTCCCTCAAACTTCTAGGACCAGGCTATTTCTGATAATCTATTGTCTTGGCCTCCTTTGCACACTGTTGTCATTCTCCCTCATCGTTTCCCCCAACCCCACAAATTTAGTTATGCGTGCATAAATATTTAAGTATATACACTATTTATTATCTCTAGTTATTTAGGCAGCAATGATATTGTATGTCATTCTTTCAAACCTTATCTGTTCCCATATATTATTAGAAAGTTAGCATTTTACATATTTCAATTTATGTTTGAAAAGGGATTAGACTCTGAGGTGGGGTTTGTATACAAGAAGGTTATTTCTAGGAAAATGCACTGGTAAGGAAGTAACAGAAGTGGAAGAATTTAAATTGTGATATAGTCACTGCTAGGGCCTTACTGGATCCCACAGGGAATTCTGGAGCTGTCATGGCCCTGAATCAAGGCAAGAGAACCTCGATTTGTTTCCTCATTAAGTGGTCACTGAATGATGGGTGCCCTGGAAAGGGGGGATTTACCCTGAGCATGTTAGCTCCCTTGGCTATGAGCTGTATATAACCAAGAAGCATAGCAGCCAGGGAAATGAGTACCTATATCCTTAAGAGGACTCTGGGCATGTGCCCAGCATTCCCTACATGCCTAATGTACAATTTTCCATTTTCTAAAAATCTCAAAAAATACCTAGTTTAGTTGAGGAAGTTTGTGTCAAAAGAACAAAAAAGAAAACCATACAAACATCATGTGGCCTTCATAAAGATCTCGATAGAATGTGAACACATGTACTTATGATGACTTTCAGGTCTTTGATGGTCTATACCATCTTGGATATGAGAGTCATAGAGCATTAGAACTAGAAAGGGTCTTTAAGATAACCTAATTTGATTATCTCATTTTTCAGACAGGGAAGCAAACCCTGTGGATAAATTGACTTATCTAAGGTCACATACCTAGAGAGAGAACTAAGCAGCCTATGGTTGACAGATTCAGTACGTAAAAACATAGAGTGCCCAATTAAATTTGAATCTCATATAAGTATGTCTGAAATATTTCATGAGGCATATGTACACAAGAATATTATTTGATGTTTATCTGAAATTCAAATTTAACAAAGTTTCTCGTATATTCTGTCGAGCCTAGCCAGACTCCAGAGCTTTCTAACTTTGTCGTGTCCTCTTTCCACATGATTCATCAACCATTTTCTTAAGACATTTTAAGAACATAGCAGAATGATAAAATTTTGTTTTTTAAAAGATAATTTAAAATAGGATCTACTCTTCTAAATGTTTCGAAAGCAGGATAAATATAAAGGAAAATATGAAAAATATACACATTTCTGTCCCTCAGAGATTACCACTATGGTTTTGGCATATTATTTCCAGGGTTTTTTTTTCCAGGCTTATGATTCATCTGCACTTATATATGGTTTTAAATAAATAAGAATAAAATTTGATCTTGAATATCTAATACTCTTTCATATTTAAACTAAACAGGCACATGGGTTTCCAGCTGGAATAGCTCACTGCAGTTTTATTGCTGTATTATTGCTGAATAATAGCTTGTTACAGCAGATCGTTTTAAAGCATTTGGGCAGAACATGTTTTAGGGGGGCATTTGTATTTATTCTCAAACCTAGCTAGAGTAATATGATTCTCTCTAGAATGTTGGCTAAATATCTAATTAGTAAGTTATTTTTGACGGCATTTGAAATGTGCATGACTTATTCAATACCTTTTGTGTGCATGGTTTCATGTGTACAATTTTATTAAAGGCCTATGCCTACTCTTAACTTGTCCTGCAGTCAAAACATCCCTTGTTCCTTTGGGGGAACATTTGTCATACTCTGCTGTTGCACTGTCTTCTTAATGAGATTGTAGCCCTTTGAAACCAATATTATCATATTTAGTATACTATCATCTACCATACTTTGTGTCCTCTTTTCTCTAAAACACCAAATGAGCATTTTTAAATTTAAAAAAATCCATAAATGCTACCTTCTTCAAAACCCAAAAATTTGCTTCATTCCCCAATCCCTAAATTAGTCTAGTGATACCCTTTTGCCAAGGCTTTTTGATTCTCACATCTATAATTTATAAATTTAAACTTGGGTATGCTTTGGTGTGTGAACAAGCACTTCTTTTCTTTTCTTTTCTTTTCTTTTCTTTTCTTTTCTTTTCTTTTCTTTTCTTTTCTTTTCTTTTACATTGAGGATTAAAGGCACTAAAAGCATATCCTGTGCATGGTGTCTTCAGGCTACAAGTGCCTGTGCTATTATTCACTTTTACACTGCGGTGTTTTCAATTAGAGAACATTCAAATCTTCCCATTGAAGACATAACATCTAAAACCACAGTGTTCGGCAAATGTGATAAAAATCAGGTGGTCGTTTTTTTTTTTTTAGAACATGTACTACTTTTTTAAAGTATCTTTTAACTAGATAATTTTCTTGGGGTCAAAGACATATATACTAATTAATAAGCTGTGTCTTCTGCATCTTCCCTACCAGGTTCTCAATATACACTCATTACATTTTTAAACTACATCTATAAGGGAGCAAACTGGCTATTAGGTCTCTTGATTTGAATCTTTTCGTTTCACCCAGAGCCCCCTCCAGTCATCCAAGTGCCTGATAATGTCACAGTCACTCCTGGAGAAAGAGCAGTTTTGACATGTCTCGTCATCAGCGCGGTGGATTACAATGTAACCTGGCAGAGGAATGACAGAGATGTCAGACTGGCAGACCCAGCAAGGATGAGGATCCTGGCCAACCTCTCATTGGAGCTAAGGGGTGTGAAGTTCAGTGATGCTGGGGAGTATCATTGTGTAGTCTCCAATGAAGGAGGATCATCAGCTGCTTCGGTTTTCCTCACGGTGCAAGGTATGTGTGTATGATAACTTCAGAGTTACAGTGCCTTTCTCTCTTCTTCATTTGATCTCTATTCCCTTAAGTTTGGTTTCTCTATTCCCTTAGGTTGGCTATGACAATAACAATATCTACCCAAACAATTACTATTTTGAATGACAGAGTCCTTATGGATCTTAGGTGGCCTAAAGCTGACCAAACTGGAAACTAAAACATCACTAACAAATAGGTGACGTTTTAAGACAAACACAACCAACCAGTCCTAGAGTTGGAGACCTTTATTTTAAGAAAATGTAAATAGAAATTGTCTCTGGATGATTTAATAGTTTTAAATTCCCAAGTCTATCATGTGGACTTAAAAATTCTAATTGTTGTAATGATTGGTTAAAAGTCTTTCCCGAGTTGAGTATTACATTATTTCTGATGTAACTAATTTGCTTATATCTTTTTAAAGTAAGATTTAAGATGTTTCTCATCTTGGTGAAATTTTATTAAATATTAGCAGAGTTGTTTTTATCTTATTTATCTTATACACACAAGATAATAAACTAAGGGTAAGCCAATCTTTAATTATGCCTTTAGAGACAAAATGTTAGGTAGCTGAAAACAGTGTGTTAACAATGTGGTTTAATGGCTACCAACTATATATATATATATATATATATATATATATATATATATATCATTCAGGATGATCAAATGAAGGTCAGAATCTGTTCCAGTGAATCTCTTTCAATAGAATCATATTTAGCTTCTAAACGTCTGTACCAGCTGAGAGCCTTAATGTAATGAGCAAATTACTATTGCCAGTTTTACACTGTTAAGCTGAAAGATTTAGTTACCACCTCAACAGAATATTTCATTTCAAATCCTCGATGTGGGAGACTGATTGCATCAGGATTGTGTCTGGCTATCTGGTTATGACATCAGAAACAACTTTTTGCCATGCCTGAAGTAACACTCTCAGATGATGTTTTTAACAAGATTATCTAAGAAAATGACCACTGAGACTCAAGGCTAGCGCTTAGAGTGTTATTAGAAGCAGAAAAGTAAAAATACTATGAGAATTAGCAAATTGGTCATCTGATTCTAGTTTTCTCGCTGGTATTTAAGACCTGTTCTGCAGTCTGAATGTACATCTCTTTTGTTAGTGGATCTGGTGAAACCTCTAGGGAAACATTGCTTTTGTAGATGGTTCACTGCATTTCCACATGGTAGACAGCCTAGATCATTTGAGTCAATCCAAGTGGTAACCTGAGTTACCAGAATTTTGAAACTGTTCTTTACTAAACTGATTGTTTCAGATAGAACAAAACGCTAATGGACTTTGGAAAATTTGATCTTGGTTCTTCACTTGAAGTCCCTTAGAATAGGAATGTAAACTAAAATCAGAACCTTCCTAGTTTCCTCGGGTTAACTTTTCAATGTATTAGCATCCTATTTAGTTGATTACACCAGTGATTCTCAAACTTCCATGGATAAAGAATTGTCCCAGGCACAAATTTTCTGGTTTAAAATCGCATATCTGTGGCTGCTGCAATCTCTCCTCATGTAACAGTAAAATATCAATAAGGACCTCAAAAAGACAAAACTGAAGAATACCAAAACCCAGTGGCAATTAACAGTAGTAAAAATTTGGGGAGGAATTTTATATATATGTCTGTGTGTGTGTGTGTGTGTGTGTGTGTGTGTACACATTATATATATATATATATATATATATATATACACACACACACATATATATATATATAAACACACAGACATATATATACACACACATATATAATATTTATTTATAATAAATATATATTTATAAATATATGTAATAAAGATTTTTATTTATATACATATGTATATATAAGTATGCATATGTAATCTTTATATTTTAAGGTCAGTATATTGAAAATCTCAATCAATGGTGCATCTTTTTTATGTTCACATGAAAGCTGAGTGGATGCATCTTTGTCCTTCTGTTTCATACTTTCTGAAAAAGAGAATGTTACTCTTTAGGAAGCCATAATGGTATTGCCTCACACATACTGATAGCGATAACCATCCAGTAAGGAAAACAGTAGAACTGGAAGTAGACAAGCATCCCGGATTCTCATAGAGAACTGTAACCTAGGATATATGTTTCTCTCCAAATGAAAATATTTGGAAATGAGAAACATTGATAGGGGTGTCAACTAGCAATTTTAAAGGCAGATGGTAGCAGAGGGCAGCATCCCAGTCTCAGCCAGGAGAGCATCATAGATGAGAATCGGGCAAGGAGCTGTGCACATCAGACTAACTCAGTTAGTTAGTTAGACATCAGACTAACTCAGTTAGATAGTCTGAACTGCAAAGGCAGTTCAACTAGAACAACAGTAGCCAAATAAGCTAGGTCCATCCAAACACTTTCCAAAACTCTTTGGAACTGAAATACCTGAATGTGTACACACTATTCTGACACTTTGGTCATTATATTTCTGTCTTATTGATACAAATGGCAAATCATTACCTTAACTTTTACAAAGAATATTATTTATATATTACAGAAGATAATTAGAGTATGATCTGGCAAGAAAAATTACCTATTTTTATACTGCTACTAATATAATTTGGATACACTGTTCAGAAAAATAAGAAGTTTGTAGCAGTGTGAGGCATCATCACTGGGCAATATTATTTTCAGCTTTCCTCTATGTAAAAAAGAGTTATACACTATTTTTAAGTATTTGATGTGTATCCTAGGTAGAAATAGTTGTGTGTTTTTGGTAATAAAATAATCTACCAAAATTAGCACTTACATTAAATGTATGGAAACTACTTTTGGGGTATTTGGTATTGCTTATAAAATGTGATCTCAATATCTTAATATATACCATTTTCTGCTATTTTTCTAGGATAAGTTGCAACACAGCCCTCCCTTCCTATTTTGATGTCTTTTAAGTGATTTTTAAGTGATTTTTGTACAGGATGATATTTTTAATGCCTAAATAAATATCAATACATTCCCCCCCCCCAAAAAAAAACACTTTGTTGACAGACACTGGGTCTGGATTTGATGTCACCTGATTTGAGTGTGAATAAACAGAAAATTATCGAAACAAAATAGGGAAAAAAATAAAGCACTGGACCTAAGGAAAAAATACTGAGGAACGCAACAAGGGGGGATAGCCTTGAAAGAAATGGATGCTTTTGAAAGCAGTTCATTCTAGAGACTGGGAAAAAAATGTTTAGTGTCACCAATGTCTTTCTAAAAGACCTATCCTCCTTTGAGCAGTAGTATAGAATGATAGAAGAAGAAGTGGCTGATGTGAAAGATCAACAACAAGTGTGATGGAAGAAATAAGAAAGGATTTGATGTTAAAATGCAATATTATGATGCAAATTTGAATCAGAGGCATTAAAAAACAGAATTTACACTACATAAAAATAAAATCAGGGATGTGGTGCGCAAACTTGAGAAGTTCTTTCAGAATGTTGAGGAAAAAAACTATGAGTGAGTAATATGTTGTTGTTTTTCAAGTAGAAATAAAAAACAGAGACTGGAACTTGGAACTTAAAGCTATGTAGGTATATAGTATATATATTTATATAACAAAGGCAAGTGACACTAAAGAAATAGAAAAAGATATAATTGAAGAAAATTATCCTAGAGAAGAAAAAAAAATTGTCCTGGGTAAGCAAATCAAGTGAGGTCAATGAAGAGAGAATTTCATCTAGACACATCCTGGCTGAAATTTGAAAGTATTAGTACAAGGGAAAAAACTCCACAAGCATACATTCAGACTCACCCAGTATGTTGTAAATGGAGGGATAAAATCAGACTGGTGTCAGACTTCTCAGATGTGCTAAAGGCTAGAAAATAATTGCAATGACTGTTTGTCATAGTTTGGTTCTTAGGGTCTGAATATGTTCTCTCATATGGGGAGATATTCTTTACTCTCTAAGGGAGAAGCAGAAAAGCAGATAAAATCAGATTATTCTTTTCCCCATCCTAGAATAAGCCATTCCAATGTTCCCAGTGGGACTTTAACTCTTCCTTAGACCATGGACACTTCAAAGACCTCAGTTTTGGCAGTATCGTGGAATTTTGAGTCCAGCCTTGGCAGAAGCAAGTGTCCTAGTGGCTCTTTTCCATCATTCTCATTTCCCTTAGTGACATTAGGCTAATTATCATTCTACCAGAAGAGCCTTGAGAAGAAACACTGATCGTAGAAACTGTGGTTGTTTGAATCAGTCACATAATGAGCATGAGAGAATGTGAATAGGTTGATTTGCTTCCTTCATTATGAGAATTCCTCACTGTGGGGAAAATGGTATAATTAGATACAGGAAATTCTTCCAAAAGGGGATTTCCTCAAGCAGGGCTTATAAGACTCAGAAGTCCGGCTAGTCAAACATATAAACAAACAAATTGAAGCCACCCACAGTTATGACGGGAAAGGGTCGGGGGGAAACCCAGTTAGATTGATATAGACAAAAATGTGAATATGAGATTGACCATTGCTTGTTTGGGGACAGTGGAACTATAAGTGACCTTCTTATTTATACTTTTATGTACTTAAAAAAAAGTGTTTAATAGGAATGCATTATTTAAAAACTTTGTGTAAATAGGCTTTAAATTTTTTTGAAAGTGCTCATATTAATTTTATTGGGAGATTGAATTATGTATGGGTAATGTGTTTTCTTTCTTTGCTAAATATTCCATAAATTTGTGTTATCACTTTTATATTTAAAATAATTAAGGTATAATTAAGAAAGTTAATAAGAGGTAGTGTAAAAATAAGGAATAATTAAGAAAATAAATTAAGAAATAGTGCCTCTCAAAAGTGTCAGATTAGAACTTTTATCAGTACAAAAATTCATACCTGAAAGCTTAAGGGTCTGGAATTTTTTAGGACTATATTGTAGAATAAGCATTTTAAATCCTTTCTGCAACAAAGTAAGGTCAAGCAAAAAAGAATAAATTTAGAATTTCAGTTGATAAGTTAGGTTTTCTTATACTGAATAACCCAGTAACAGAGCCATGACAATCTCTTCAATTTTTCCCTTTGCAAGATTTTCACAGAAATAAATTGTGATTTATAGAATGTGATATCCATGATTGAATAATGAAAACTGCTTTTTATTTGCTTTTCTCTTTTCTTAGACATTTTGATACACTAAAGTCTTGCTAGTTAAGCCTTCTGTTGTTGGAAGTTGATCTGAGACATGTATATGTATGTTTTAAATACTAGTGCATCTTTGTGGATTTCATTTAGATAAGATGAAACCACACACTTAAAATGAAAACCTCAAATCATTACTTGCTGTCAAAAGTTAATTGTATTCATTTCCTTGGTTGTTTGATGTCCCAGTATGAATCAGCACAAATGAATAACATGCTCTGTTAAGATACTGGCTTTTGTTGCCTTCTGTACTATGGATCTAATAAGGAGTAAGTTGGAGGCCTTTAGATTTGAGGGAAAATAATCTAGTGAAGTTTTGATTCAGATATTCACTGCACTGATATCCAAGGAAAATGCAGTTTCCCATAGAAATATTTGCTTTCCTGGTTCTTTCTATGGTGACTGTAAACTTTATGAAGAGAAAAGTTTAATATTCACTTTCTTTATCTGATGAATGTATTCTAATGACTCCATGGTTTCAGGCAAGCTTCTGTTTATAACAAAATGCAATTCTACTCAATAAAATTATACATCTTCCTTGACTTAGGATGGGGTTATGTAATCCCTAGTGGCTTGCCCTAGGTTACAAAGCCAGCAAGCGACACAGCCCAGATCTAAACTGGGTCTTTCCATTGTTCTGCATTGAATACAGAAATGCCTACACAGGCTATTAGCAGGCCTTAAGTTCCGGCAGGTAGAGGAAAGTGTAAAAAGATAATATAAATAAATGGCTTTTGGGTATAGACAGAAAAGTGAGAGCAGTGAATTTTTTTAAAAGTAGGCTCCATGCTCAATGTGGAGCCCCACATGGGGCTTAAACTCATGACCCTGAGATCAACACCTGAGCTGAGATCAAGAGTGGGATGCTTAACCAACTAAGCTACCCATGTGCCCCCCTAAATTTTTTTCAATAGCAAAGTTACAAATGTCCTCAGGTTTCTGTGGCATAGGTTAAGAATCTCTGGAAGTCTCCAGCATTGTGTGTAATGATGATTTAGAGAAATCACTGCTTGATTTTAATTCCCTATCTCTCCGTTGCTCCTTCCTTCTCTGGTGCCTTATACAGTAGGCCAGGTAGATCACAACAGTTTGGTAAATCTTTTGACCCAAGTTCTGGTAGAGTAGCTAAGGAGCAGGTCAGGGGAGAGAAACAACCATAAATATGCTCCAAAACAAGCACACAGAGAAAATGTAAGACAATTAAACCATAAGTTCCATGATGGCAGGATCCAATTTTCTTCAGTTTGGTGTCTTTAGTGCCTGACACAATATTTAGTGCATAGTGTTGCATCCTGTCTGTGGGAAGTCTGAATGAGAAGTAGAGTTCATATTTCCTTTTTTTTAATTTTTATTTATCTTTTAGTCCAAGAGAAATTTTTCAGGGGTCCAGAGACCATAGAGCAGCAGTGAAGAGAAATGTTAGGATAATGTTAGATGGTATTGGACAGTAAAGAAAATGAGCTAGAGTATATTCATTTGGTACAGTGCCTGGGATGTAGAGAGTGGTTAATAAATGTTAATTGGGGAATTAAAAAAAAAAACAGAGTAGAGTGTTTAGGTAAGGCAAGTCCAAAAAATATTTCCATCATAAGATGTACTAAAAAATTATTTGAGTTATATTCTTCCTGAACATCGATTAATGTTTATTATTTTATAAATTCATTATCCAATTAAAAGTAAATTCTGTTTCTACAGATTAGATATTTGTAATACAGGAAAAAACATAGTAACTTACTATTTTTATTTATGAGGAAAGGGATATGATATTTGACTATTATGAATAAAAGTTCAATTAATTCTTAGTACTTATTGCTGGATCTGCAGAAAGGTATACATTAGGAGCATTTGGTTATTGATAGTGCTAAACTGATAGATAATCATTTTAAATGATATTTAAGTGATAAATGATGATAGAATCTTCATTTATGCTGTTTCCTACAGCACTGTCTGAATAATACTGTTATCAGTATACTTTTTCATAGCACTAAAACAAATACTGAAACACATGAAGTGTCTTGACTAAAAACACAGGTCTGCCAAAGATCAGGGCTGGTGTCTTATTTGTTTATATATTCATTATTCCTTCCTTCCTTCCTTCCTTCCTTCCTTCCTTCCTTCCTTCCTTCCTTCCTTCCTTCCTGTATTCACCAAAACTTTAAGTGTCAGATATTGTGCTCTTTGCTGAGGGTATAAATGAAGATAGAACAGCATCCTTCCCCTCAATAAGTTTATAATATAAGAAAGGGAATAAGTAAATTAAATGAATATTTATAACACAGTGTGGTAAGAATTTCACCAGGGTATTATACCTAGGAGGCTTTAATTCTTAGTGATGAGTGGATGTTGAGAAAGGCTTCACACAGGAGATGGTACCTGAGGTATCCACTGGAATATAAGTCAGCATTACCCAGGTAGAAATCAGGAATGCCTTTCTAGAAGGAGAAAGTTACATGTGTAAAGTCACAGAAGAATGAAGACACAGCAATGTGGGCATGCTGAGAGTAGAGGGTCCAGCTGAAGAGGGAGATCTGTCCCTAGGATGGTGTGATTTTCTTTTTCCTGCTGTTTTCAGGATCCTTTTCATATACAAGTGGAAAAATCATTCAGGTTTGTGACTTTGTGATGTTGGCTCAGCAAACAATAAAAACAAAGTACCCGGGGGAAAAAAGTGGTTGCAGTGATAGCTCTGTGGAGTTTAGGCTGGATAAAGAAAGAAAGAGAAGGTTAAAGGCATGGTCTGATAGATTGGAATAAATCAGAAGGGTCAGAGGAGTTTGGGTCATGATGAAGTTGGGGAAGGAGAGTGTGGGAGTCAGGAAGTGACAACTGGAAGGATGGGAGGTTCAGAACCTCAGATTGGACTTGCAAGGCTAAGTGTTTTTTCAATCACATTGTGGGTCACTTCCCTGATAAGATAACTAAGGTAACAAATGAATTTGTCTAGCAACATAAAGTAACTGCCAGATTTTTAAGTCTTTCCTGCTAGAAGTGCTATGTAGATCTACTTTTATGTACTTTTGATCCTATAAGTGTTGCATACTTTATAAAATTATCCTTTTTTGAGTACCATAACCCTTTTTTTGAAAAAAAAAACTATTATTTTAGAGTAGTTTTAGGTTCACAGCAAAACTGAGAGGAAGTTACAGAGATGGTTCATATACTCTCTGCCCTCTGCCATTATCGCCATCCCCCACCAGAGTGGTACATTTGTTACAATTGATGAACTTGCACTGACACTTCATAATCACCCAGAGTCTGTAGTTTACATTAGGGTTTACTCTTGACATTGTACATTCCGTGGGTCTGGACCAATTTATAATGGTATTTATCCATCATTATAGTACCATGCAGAGTGTTTATTGGCACTGCTGTTAAAAACCTCTGTGCTCTATTCATCTCTCCTTTTCACCCTCCCAACCACTAGAAAACCACTTATCTTTTTATTGTCTCCATAGTTTGGCCTTTTCAAAAATGTCTTACAGTTTGACACATACAGTACATATCCTTTTCAGATCGGCTTGTTTCACTTAGTAATATGCATTTAAGGTTCCTCCATGTCTTTTTCATAGCTTGATAGCTCATTTCTTTTTAGCACTGAATAATATTACATTGCCAACTTTTGATAGTCAAAAGATATCCTTGCCATAATTGTGTCTGGGTCAGAAGATACATGTACATATATGTAAAGCTTTAATAGTATTTTTTCTAATATGCTATGAAGTAATAATGCTAATTATGATTGACCCTTTTTTCCCCAAGTCAAATGAGAATGGACTTTCTTCTATTTGGAAATTATGTGATTTTGGAAAATTGTTATAAAAAGAGCCCAGTAAAGAAAAGGTAATGCAATAGTCAATGCTGGTCGTCATTTAATTGAAGGTTTTCTAAGTAAGAAAGAATAGACTTTAAAAATTCTAACCTTCTTATCAATCATATTTATTGTCTTAATCTGTTTTGACTAATCACCCAAAGAAGCTCCTGAAATGTTAAGGAAAGAAAAAATATAGTATTATATGGAAACAATGTTAATGTATAAATAATTTTATACTAGGAATTAGTATAATTTTATATGAGGAATTTTATACTAGGAATTCAAATAGATACCAAGGGAGCAAACATTTGCTACATATATATATCCTTATATTTTACATTGGGAAAATAAAAATTGTAAATTTTTAATAAATCTTCATGTGTTTTGCCATTAGTATTTTTTCACTAAATAGAATTTAGCCTAAATTTATCACTGCCTATCTCTGAAATTATTGCCCTTCTCTTATTAACTGTATTTTCTAACCATATTGGTGTTTGGGTATGGGATTTTTTGCAAATCCAGCTATAACTGTCAAGATTTAGTCCTTGCCTATGTGTTTTATTGCTAATGCACCATCTACTGGTAAATCAATGAATAAATGACCTCTCAGATTTAACAGACCTTCTCTCTGGTCCAGCACTGTCTAATAGAACTTTCTACAATGATAGACGTATATCTGTGATGCTCTGTGTGGTAGCTACTAACTGTATGTGGCACTTGAGCACTTGAAATATGGCTAATGCTCCTTAAGGAACTTGTTCTGAAATTTGATCTAGTTTTAGATAATTTAAATGTGAATTTAAATAGACATTTGGCTAGTGGCTACCGAATTGGATAGCACAACTGTAGTATTTTCCAGAGAAAAAAGAAAAGCAGAAATAGCAAGAGCAGAAGTCTTAGGAAATTTATTGCAGCTGCTGTGTATATTAAGGACTCTCATAATTCATTGGAATTATTGCCATTCAGGAATAATTCTGCCATTTTGGAAAAGTTATAGCCAGGTCTTCATATTTACATTGATGAGATATCATTTGGAAATACGCACTTGATTCCATTATCTTTGGGATTTCAGTGGCCTTTGCCTCTTTGTTCAGGCAGTTGATTTCTGTTTTTGTTTGGCTGATTCGTTGGCTTTTAGTTTTCATCCTGTGCTCTCGCTCTTTGGAAGGAATCCCTGGCCATTTTTATGGGAACTTTCTAGTAGGCATGGAAAAACTTAAAAGATGTGAAAATGTATTCCATTAACATTTCTACTCATTTGAAAATTAAGGAAAATTTAAATGAACAAGCACATCTGTCTGTTGTAAATCACTGTTAGTGAAATTCTGTTACTCATTGTGCAAGCTTCATACTTAAAAGTTGGTTACCACTAGAACTAGCTGGAGTTACCTCCCTAATCAGAAGCGGAAGTAATGCATTTTCAAACAATGTCAGTATGTTTTAAATACACTGATTGAGCTAAATCACTAGGTACACATCTGTTGGGATAGGACATAACTACTAATTACAATTCTCAGCAGGCTCAATGACAGTCATTATGTAACTTTTTGAAGTTAGCTTTTTCAACAGGAAACACAGATATTTAGAAGAGTCAGAGACTCTGTAAAATACATTTTACAGTCTGTACAATTCAATAGAAATTACGTTCAGTAATTAAATACTAATTATTTTCCAATTTCTCATCTAGCATTGCTTGATGTTAGATCATTCAACGTATCATCCACAATGAATAAAAGTATTTGGGGAGCAGTTGTAAATCTGTTCTATTATGTTTTCAAATATACGAATCAATTAAGTGGTTAGGCTGAATGTAGGTTTTTAACTATCTCCAAAATAAGGATATTTATTTAGATTTTATTGTGAGAACTCAAGTAAAAAACAGAAACTTAATACTGAAAACTACTTAATGGAGTATCTTCTCATCAGTCTTAATTCCTCATTACATGAAATTATCACTAGGAACACTTAGAAGCTTGGAAATCTTCCATCACAGGGATTAATTGACAGCCCTGAAAATACATTTTTTTTTTTTTTACCAAAATGTAATTCAATGCCTTTTTAAACAACAATTTACAATTGGTTGCTCCACTAGGTGACTTTTGGACACATATCCTTTTGGAGGAGGCTAAGGAAAGCTTCTAGAACTTTATAACCCTGCTTCTTAAACTGAAAGTTGCTGAGATAAAAATCCTTTCTTGCCTGATTCTGTGAATCTCACTGCTTCCTGGGGTAATGAAAGCACTAGACCAGGAGTCCGGGCACTTGGGATCTATTTCAAGGAATCATGCCCTCCCCTTTCTCGCTTTCACTTTGTGTGCTCCTTCCTCAGACCACACAAACACAGTATCAATTTTTAAAATTGAATTTCCAATTCTCTTTTTATTTATGGATGTATTGGGACATATTTTCTGTGGGCCAATGCTGGAATCAGTGGATGCTTGGCAATGCTAATAGGGATCAGTGTGAATGAGCTAATGTGAAATTTAGAGTTCAGATGGAATTATCCCAGGTATAATGATATGTTTAGGCCCAGGTGCTTCCCACTTTCCCTACGCATAGTTAGTTCAGTTTGTCAGTGTCTCTCAAATCACTCCCTTCCTTATTTCCCTGGTAATTTTTCATGTCATCCCCTTTGCATGTCACAAACCTAAACTACTAAAATTCTTTTTTTTTTTCATTTTTTTTTAACGTTTATTTATTTTTGAGACAGAGAGAGACAAAGCATGAACGTGGGAGGGTCAGAGAGAGGGAGACACAGAATCTGAAACAGGCTCCAGGCTCTGAGCTGTCAGCACAGAACCCGACGCGGGGCTCGAACTCACGGACCGCGAGATCATGACCTGGGCCGAAGTCGGCCGCTTAACCGACTGAGCCACCCAGGCGCCCCTACTAAAATCCTCTTTTCTTGGACTTCCTTCAAATTTTGTTCCCTCACTTTAATTCATAGTGTAATCAGGTGAATTTTCCCCAAGATTGCTTTAAACTTTTTTTTAATGTTTATTTATTTTTGAGAGGGAAAGAGACAGAGCACTAACAGGGGAGGGGCAGAGAGAGAGAGGGAAACACAGAATTCAAAGCAGGCTCCAGGCTTCCAGCTGTTAGCACAGAACCTTGAACCCACGAACTGGGTTCAAGGGTTCTTGAACCCATGAACTGTGGTGCTTGAACCCACGAACTGTGAGATCATGAACTGAGTAAGGTGGGATGCTCAACAGACTGAGCCTGTCAGGCGCCCCTCCCTTAAATGCCCATGCATTCAGAACCTTTTTGTGGTTTCCTAATTACCTCAGAATAAAATTGACAATCGTTAGCCCTCCACACACTGACTCTTCCATAATACTTTTAATTTTTTTATGTTTATTTATTTTTGAGAGAGACAGACAGAGAGAGAGAGAGAGAGAGAGAGAGAGCAAGCGAGCGAGAGCGAGAGGGGGAGGGGCAGAGAGAGAGAGGGAGACAGAATCTGAAGCAGGCTCCAGGCTCTGAACTGTCAGCACAGAGCCCGATGGCGGGGCTCAAACCCATTAGCAGCTAGATCATGGCCTGACCCTAAGTGGGGTGCTTAAATGACTGAGCTCCCCCAGGCATCCCATCTTCCATAATACTTTTAACATTTTATCTTCAAACTTTATCCTCCTAAAACAATGTATGGAGAAAAAAAAAGAAATAAAAATGTTTCCTTTCAATATATGGATACTATTCACTTTAAATGAATCAGATATTCTTATGTCTTTTCCTTTATGCCTATTTCTTTAACATGGGTAACTAAATATTTGAACTTGTTCTTAAAACTTCACCTCTAATTATGAATTCAAAGTAGAGAAACTATCAGATTATTTTCTGCCATGAAATATTACTCATGCTGCTAAATGTTATCTCTTAGAGCAGTATCAGGCAGACAGTTTGTAGTGTCTGTATGAGTTTTGAATTTTCTTGGTATCGAATCTCTCCAAAGGGTGGCTAGGTACTACACCTGTCTTCATCTTCAGTCTCCAGAACTGATTTTCTGGTGGCCAGTGAATGTTTCCTCTACCAGGCTCCATGTCCATTATACTGTCAGTGGATTCCTGTTTTCTGCTGCTTTGGCTCTACCTCTGCTCTGTTACTTCTATCTTTCCATGATTTGCCCAATTCCACGCCCATTGCTTGAGTCACAGAAGCATCCCGACTACTCCAGATTACATGGTTCTCACTCAGATTCTATGACCTAGCTCAAAGAGCTATTTTGACTTTAATGTTTCCTATCTAAATCCTACCTTTGATGTGAACTTCCTCTCATAAACCACCTTCTTTCTCCCATCCAAGTACTAACCAGGCATGACCCTGCTTAGCTTCTAAGATCCGAGGAGATTCAGGTGGTATGGCCATCAACTAAACCATCTTTCTGAATAGTCAGGCTTCTGTAGAACTTTTTGCTTTCTTTCTCTTTCTTTCTTTCTTTTTGTGACACACAATTTTGTACTTAATTACCATCATTTTTCCCCAATCATATTATATGTACTGAGGTACTTTTTTACTGCCCCCCCCCCCCCGCCTTTTAACCACAGCTCCCTGCACAAAGAGAAAAACACAATTGGACCCAATAGGTGTGTGTTCCTTAATTGCTGAATGGACCTCAAAGTAATAGTAACAGACTATAGGAAGATTTGGGTCACTAACTTTATCTTTCATGTTTCCATGTGAATTTCAATGGCTTATCTGGGTCACATCAACAATGTTCGATTTCATTACATAAGTACTTTCTTTTCCCCTCGCAGCACATGCCAGCAAATCACTGCTTACATTTAAAACCTATTTTGTAACAAAGTCTGATAGTTATCTTATGAAAAATTTATAAAGATTTTTTTTAAGTATTGTTTAGTTTACCATAATTAAAAATTATATCATGTGAGTAAGTTTGGCAAAATTTTTTGAAAGAGGCTAAAGCAGTTTATCAATTTTAAGGTGACGTGGCTGCTATATTTCCAAATGCTTGTACTGACCAGGCTGAGGAGTGAAAGTTAGAATAAATGGTGTGGTATGTATTACACGGTATGAATTTAAAGTTTTGTTTAAAACACACTATCATCCTGTTTCTCTGGGGACAAGAAATAAGTCTACTGATTTTATTAGTTGCTCCTTTATGAGGAGGATTTTTAAAGCTGACAATGAACAAGGGAGTCCTGGTTAAATTGTTGAGTATATTCCATGGAGAGCTGACTTTTCTTCCATAATCACATGCTGCCACATGGAAGTCAAAGGGCCAGACAAGGCTTCCTTTTTTTTTTTTGCCATGTTATGTCTGTATGAACATTAGAAGTATTAATTTTTTTCTATGGTGTCAGGAAAGGGTGGATGTCTGTCACTAATTAGTTCGCGTCACCAGAGAGAATGTTGCCGTAAAAAAAGGAAATATTTCTCAAGATGATGGATGAAGTTAAACCCTAATGACCAGAATTACTTCACTCAGTATGAAATTGATATTATCATAACCATATGCTAATTACATCATCACATCCCCTTTTTAACAAGTGCCAGGTGACATAGGTATTAGCGTGGGTTTTTTTTAATCAGCAAAATGTGGAAAAACTAGATTTATCTATTTTTATTGAAATTTCTAACAAATTTTGAGTATCTAGAACTTGTTACATTTCAGAAGAATCAAATAAGGTATATTTCATATCATTTATTAGTGGGATGTGTGATCTAAATAGAACATGCAAGTATGAGAATTGTGATCAAGTTTCATTTGTAAATGCCTAGATAATATATATAGACACACCTATTTTAAATGCTATGTCGCTTATTTGATCACTCTCTGTCATACTTTACTGTATAATGGAATGTTGATAATAGCTAAAATTACATAGTGCCTACTGTGCACCAGCAATTGCTTTAAGTGTTTTATGTATGTTAATTTAACTAATCTGCAATAACACTGTGCCTTATTATCCCCACTGAGGCATAGACCAGACACATGGATTACTTAACCATGTTGAGGCTTGTTAGGTGCTTTATCTGTAGAATGGCTGTGACACTTCATAGAGTTATTGTGGAAAATAAATGATAGGCCTAGAGTTAGATACCTACCATGTAACAGGCACTCAATAATTTTGCCAACCTTCCTATTTGAAGAGCTGACTACCAGAAGGAGTTTAGTACCTCATTGTACATAATTTGGATTTGTATCCAGTATTCTGTGGGTTCTTTGTGGTTATAAAGTGTCTAAATTAGGGGTACTCAATAAATGTTTGTTGTGTGAAAGGATGAAACACAAAGAAATTTGCCCAGGTAATCTACACATGCCAGTGGTGAAAATATTTTGAATTGTTGCTTAGATAATTCAGAGCATTTCCATCATCTGATTAATTTATTGGTGATAATTAAATGACCTTGAAGAGAAAGTCTTTTAGATCTTTTCTTTGAGAATGTCGTATCAGAGGCAAAACAGCAACAAGTCAGATCCAGCTGACCACCAACAGGAAATATGTCTTGAGAGTGTGAGGTTGACATTGGAGATTTGCAAGAGTTAGGCAAGATTTTATCTTCCACAGCCTTTGCAGGCAGAACAATAGCTATTTTCAATTCGTTTTGCTAGCCTTGCCATTTAGAGTGTGCTAAGACACCTAAGTCTTTTTTTTTTTTTTAATTTTTTTTTTCAACGTTTATTTATTTTTGGGACAGAGAGAGACAGAGCATGAACGGGGGAGGGGCAGAGAGAGAGGGAGACACAGAATCGGAAACAGGCTCCAGGCTCTGAGCCATCAGCCCAGAGCCCGACGCGGGGCTCGAACTCCCGGACCGCGAGATCGTGACCTGGCTGAAGTCAGACGCTTAACCGACTGCGCCACCCAGGCGCCCCTAGACACCTAAGTCTTAAAACAGTATTTATTTTTTTATTTTTAGTATCATAATCTATGTGTATCTCTTTAAATCATTGGTGAGAAATTGTAAAAAACTCACCTATTTTGCTTTTTTTATGACTAAAATATAAAGAATGGATTAATGCCTTAATACTAATAGAGCGCCATGTTTCCATTGTTTTGGCTAATGAAAAGCAAGTTGTTATTTATGGTGATGATGTTGGTGGTTGATGGTGGTGGTGGTGATGATGATGGTGATAATGGTGATGATAATGATGATTATTGTGGTGGTGAAGTAGGATTGAAAACCAACTAAGAATGGATTACTTCCCCCCAAAGCCTAAAATTTGACTCTAGACTTTGATAGAGTTGAACTAAGGCTTTTAAGCTTGTTCTGCTCCATTAAAACCACTTTATTAAAACAAGAGGAGCTGTTTTTCTAGAAAATTAAAAATTCTAACAGTTGAAATAATTATAGTGAGGTCTATTACAGCCTTATTTAACCTAATCAAGTGAAGGCTGAATCATTCTGACCATCTTTATCCAACTGTTATTTGGCAGGAATCTAATTTTGCTTCCATGTTTGTTCATTTCCTTTCTGATTTTCTTATTGTCAGCAGAAATATTCTTTCCAGGACAATGGCAAATTTCTCACCTTCTGTGAGATGATGTCATCCCATCTGTATGTATGCACACAGACTGATTTCATGACCCTGAGCAGCACCCTATGTCCAGGCTTTATTTGAGAAATGACCTCTTAGCCCTCTGCATCCTGGTTTGAGTAACTGACATTTATTTTCACTTTGATACCTGAATTCTTGCTGGGAGAGATGCCAGGCCAATTCTGTTAGACTTTATCGGGAGGCACCATGTTTAGACATAAATCCCAAGAGCTGCTGAATCTTTGCAGCAATCCTAGGTCAACATGAGCTAAGCATAAGAAACATTTTATTTTCAGAAAGTGGGACTGAATAAATGTGGGTATTCAATAAATTCCAAAGAGAAAGAAGTGTTCCTTTTCCCCCTCATCCCCTAAAGATTATCTGAAACACTCCCACAGCATGTGTAGTCCTCTGGCATTTCAGAATTGATGGATTCCAGATGGAATCACAACTTGAACTTACTGGCCATGGGCAGTCTGCCCTTGACCTCCTGTATTTCTGTAGCCATATGTTCACCAAGAAGAATCCATGGAATAATAAGACTATCAACCAATTCCACAGGCAGGAAAAACCCTTTAAACATTAACTTCAAAGACAATCATAATTTGAAGAACACAATGTAAACAGGAAAAAAAGGAGGGTGATTGTAAGCTGCTTGCAATTAGGCACTAATTAGTTTTATCCAGTTGTGTAGCCTACTGGTCTAGTGTTACCACTTGTATCTCCTTCAAATGTATCAGGATTTCTCAGACTAATTTTTCTTAGTGAAATTAAGCCACAATTTGCAGGCTAACTTATAGTAAAGATATATCATAAATATATAAAGATCTAACTAATTGAATTTCTCTATCTCATTTATATTAAAAATGCAGTTAACTGGAAAGTTGGCACCATGTCTGTTTGGCTCATCATTGTCTCCCTACAGGTTAGCACAGAGCCTGGAACATAATAATTGTGCAAAAACCACATGTTATTAAATTTATTTATTTTTGTTAATACCTATAACTTCTATTTCAAACACTGTGGAAGTGAATTTATTTTCATTTATCTTACTGAGTGGGAAATATTTACACTAAGAAAATTATTATTTCTTTGATGGTACTTTCTTTGAAGATTAATTCGCATTCTGTAGTAATATAGATGTAAAATGTGGAATTGATTAGGCCAGATATATCAACATTCCAGTTACCCCAGGGAATTTTTGTATCCTTTTTGACAATAACTTCCTGATTCATTACTTTACTTTCAAAAGTCTGTTTTCTGCCGTAGAAGTGGAATGTATGCAATGGAAACTTTGAATAATTGCTATTTCCTGTTGTGTCCTGTGAATCCATGGGCATGAGATAAATGATCAATATAGCAGGACCTTGAACAGTGGCAGGCATAAAAATTCTCAGAGCCAAGTTACAATTTAGGAAGGGACTGTATTCCCTCAACAGTTTTAAGTGCCTGTTATTTACAAGTCACTATATAGCATGAAAGGGATATTAAATACTGTAGAAAGCAATGTAATATGGAATAATATGAAAGAGATGGTCTTCACCTCAACAAATTACAATCTAATAAATAAAGAGCAGCAGCCAGGACAAGTGGTGGCTCCAAACCTGTGTTCACTAAATGGAAAGAGGCAAAAGGCCCTATGTAGAGACCTTTCCTGAGAATAGGTTTATACTGAAGTTCCAACTTAGCAGACAGAAGCCAGTGGTCAGCTGGTGGGAGCAAAGTAGGAAGGGGCCACCTGGTAAACACTGGAGTACAGAAACATGACATTGGAACCAAATTCATTTTACTCTCAAAGAGTATTTACTTCCTCTGCTTTAAAATTCCTTTGGTCCCTTCCCTGTACAGATTGGGCTAGACCCCTGATGGGGGTCATATAAAGAGCTCTTTCTGGTTTGGAGTCCAAGGAGGGGGCTCAAGGCCAGCACAGTTGGGTCCACAGGGCACTCCTGCAGGTGAGCGGTCCCAGTGATGCCCTGGTCATGGAGCTCTTGCCATGGCTGACCACCATTCTCCTGCTGCTGCTGCTGCTCATACAGCTGAGCCACATGGCCAAGTTCTAAACCAAGATCCCCTTGTACTGTGTGCTCTGCCTCGCGGTCTCCAGTATGGCCAGGGTCATCTGCTTATTACACCATAGCAGTCAGATGGTGGAGAACATGAATATCATCAGTTGCTTTATCCAGCTCTTCAAGTACATATAGAACCCTTCACTTTGAGACAGAGGGCCACTAGAAGGTGGAAGTGGGCCAACTCTGAGTCATCATTTTTTAACCACCAGAGTGTCCTGAACATGATAGGCCTCTTGGAGGCTCTCCACAAGTGTTGCATGTAGATCACCAAGCAGGCATTCTCTTCATGGGGCCCATAGGCCTGATCATGTGTTTTGGGGACATCTTCATCAACTGGCAGTGCTCCAGGACAAACCCTGACTCTGATGTCTGACATAGGCCAGCCCATGGTCATAGAGTACCTCAGAATGTGGATCCACCCTGAGGACATGCAGAAGGACAATCTTTCAAGAAAGATGCCTTTTACCTGGCAATTCAGGTCTAGGTGCCCATCATTTCTGTGGTATACTCCACCTTCTCCTCCTTCTGTGACCCCAAAAGGAAGCTCTTAATTTTTTTTTTACATTTATTTATTTTTGAGAGACGGAAAGACAGAGCACAAGTTGGGGAGGGGCAGAGAGAGAAGGAGACACAGAATCCGAAGCAGGCTCCAGGCTCTGAGCTGATAGCATAGAGCCTGACACGGGGCTCAAACTCACAAACCGTGAGATCATGACCTGAGCTGAAGTCAGACGCTTAACCGATTGAGCCACCCAGGCACCCTAAAAGGAAGCTCTTTATCTCAGGGACATTCAAGGTGGAGATATTAGATGCCATCCCCACCAGTGACCTCACCATGACTGATGTCCCCAGGCAATGAGGACTACTTTCTTTTACCTAAGACACCTCAAGAGAATGGACCACATCTGCCCCTAGGCCACGAGGACCACCTTCTTCCACATGTTCAAGACACTCCAGGAGAATGGAGTTACTGCAAGGCCAGCCCAGTAAGCAAGGCCATGGAGCAGAGTAGGACTGGGGGGCAGGACCTGCCGAGAGAGTGGACAGAGGGACCCTTCCCAATTCCTCTGGCCTGCTCCAGCTGCCAAATATCACTGTATCTTGCTCCTGCAGCTCCCATGGCTTTCATTCAGGCCCTTCCTGTCACTGGTCTCCAATCCAGGTCCCTAAAGTCCCCCAGAGGAGAGTTAGCAGGACCTTTCCCAAGTTCTGAGGGCAAGGCCTCATCTACTCTCATGCTGTGGGATCTGGAAGTAGCAGTAGGCCTGACACGGTTGGGCTGAGGTGCAAGGTCTCAGGACAAATGGCCAGAAGTAAGGCCCTCTGCCCTGGAACTGCAGAGTAGTGGCAGGCTCCAGGGTCCCAGCCACAGCATCAGGCTTTCAGGGAGAAGAGGGGCTCTGCAGGGACCAGGAACCCCAGTCTCATGCAACCTGGGCCACAGAGAGCCAGGGTGCAGAGTCTGCAACTCCTGTCAACTTTGGGGAAGATCTCCCAAATCCCTGCTGCAACTTGGTTGTTACTTGTATAAACGAATTCTTGAAAGTGCAAATAAAAATAAAGGTGTGGTAAGAAGCCTACAAATCTGCTAAGATAGGAAGCTCTTAACATCAGGATAAGTTGCCATTTCGCCATATATGTTTCTTTCTATTTGCAGAACCACCCAAAGTCACTGTGATGCCCAAGAATCAATCATTCACAGGAGGATCTGAGGTCTCCATCATGTGTTCTGCAACAGGTTTTCCCAAACCAAAGATCACCTGGACCATTAATGATATGTTTATCATGGGTTCACACAGGTACTGGGTTTGTATCACATTCTTTGTTTTTACTGAGTGAAATATTAATTAGAATGAATCAAAAGCCGGACAAAACTAATGTGACTAAGTCCCTATGGTTGAGGGAGCTTTGACCAAAATCCACAGCATTCGATTTTCTAAATAGGCCAGGAAATGTCCATAAAATAATAAATGATGACTTGACAGAGTTGGATGTTCTGCAGTCTTGAATTTAATGGCCAGGACTAAGAGCTTCACAATACTTTGCATTGGAAACATGACACCATAACCCTTGGCTTACCTTGAATAATTGAAATGGGGAAAATAAATGTTCTAGGGGGCAATATGTAGTTTCCACTGATCTATTAAAGATAGTGATCATGGGATTTAATAGGAGAGAAGGAGATGTCACGGATGGAACAGTAGCTCTAATTAAAATGTGTGCAGACATTCTTTGTAATTCCTAGTCACTTTTGCCATACTGCATTGAGATATATTTTATCTGCTGGATGCCTTTTAAAGACATTGAATCTTCTCACGCTCAGAATGCAATGACCATGGGGAACAGAAACAAGGAAGCTTCCAGCTATTGAGCTTCCATTACTCTGGCTTTTGTCTGAGGAGGAGGGCTTAAGTATGAGCCAGATTCTATTTCTAGACTCATCACTGACTTGCTGTGTGACAGGAGGCATTGTATCTCTCAGGTTTTCATTGTGAGGAATCATTTAGCATAGCAGTTTACAGAGTGTGATTGCCTGTTTGCAAATTCCACTTCTTCCATTTACTAACTGCCTTTGGGTGAGTTATATATTCCCTTTACTCATCTGTAAAACAGAGATAATAATCGTATCTAACTCACTGGGTAATTGTGAAGATTTAAAACATTAATAAACGTAAAACTTCTGGAGCACTTTCTGGCACATAGCAAGTACTGAATACTGGCATCTGTTATGATTATTGTTATTATTATTACTACTACATCTACTATATTTCTTATAAAATGATGACATTAATAGTTTTTGCAAACAGCATCAAAAATATAAGTCTAAAATATTTGTAAGGAGGTACTATAGTTTCTTCATACTGTTACTAGGGTATTTTCAATTTTATTTTCTTTTGTCCATAGGTATAGGATGACCTCAGAAGGTACCTTATTTATCAAAAATGCAGTTCCCAAAGATGCAGGGATTTATGGTTGCCTGGCAAGTAATGCAGCTGGAACAGACAAACAGACTTCTACCCTTAGATATATTGGCAAGTATAATCAGTTTAAAAAGCAATTAAAATAGGATGCATATCATATCAAGCAATGTAAAAGTACTTTTCTGAAAATTAATATTAGGAATCAGTTATAACCAGTCTTATAATTGATTGTTTATTTCACGCATTAATTAAAGCAAATATTGTAACATTAAGTTAAAAGTTCCGCGAGTGGATAGCTTCATTATTCAGTAGAAATCTAGGAGGCTTACGTCTTGTGGTAGAGTCCCAGATTGTCTACAAAGTCTGTCTTTCCATGGCTTTTCTGTTCTTTGCAATATTTTGCTTACATATTAATAAATTCTATATCCTTTCTAGTTTACCTCAACTTCCATTTTATATTTTTAACTTATATTTAAAGCTTTATAGTATTTCTATAGTAATGACATATTTATAACATTTCTGTCATTTATCCTGTCTAGCTGTTATTTCACTTTGCATCTTCAGTTTTTCCCCTCCAAACTCAAGCATTTATTGAGGATGCATTTTGTGATAATTATAATAAATATTCCATAATAAAATGTATAATAACATATAATATATAATCTAATATATTTTAATATAATCATATCCTCTAATAATATATAACAGAATAGAGTATTTCTTTTAATTTGGTCTTTCTTAAACAAATAAAGGACAAGGACATGACATGTTCAGTGTTAGTTTGTAATTTTGAATAATTAATGGCTAGCAGTCTACCCTGCCATTTATGGTAAGGTAGTGAAACTGGCAGTGGAGAGTAAGAAAGCTACAATAAAAATTAAGAATTGTAATTTGGTGTGTATAGATGAGGGAGGTAGCAAAAGTGTTGTAAATATCAAAGCTGAAAGCATAGAAAGAAGTGGTCTTCATTGATAGAAATGAGGAAGGCACATGGTAAGTTTGGAAGATTAGAGAAGAAATAGACAGTGGGACTGTAGAAAGCGGGTTGAAATAGATTCTGAATCATAGACACAAATTTCATTTCATTCACAAAGAAGCTAAAATAGTTGACCCACTTATTCACCTTATTAATTGCCCAGAGTATCTAAAATTGTGGAATGTGAAATAAAAGATGTATGTTATGAAGTCCTAACTTTTTGAGAGCCTGCATAATGGGAGTGGCTATACATAGAGATATAGAGGAAAGCAGACAGACTAGTACTATAGCAGAGGACTGGTGGAGAGGAAGATTAATTCTGACTGGGAATTTGTAAAGATTTCTCAAAGGAGGCAGGACTTAAGCTCAGTCTGGAGGAACAAGTGGGATTAGAAGAGTTGTGGCGAAGGGCATTTCAGGCAGAGGAAACAGCTTTGCAAAAACAGGAAGATAGGAGAGGGTAGGGGGTGCTTTGGGCTACCATTTTGCTCTGTACCTTGTGATGAGTAAGAAAGTGTTATGGAAGGTAAGTTACAAGAGAAAGCTCTGTACCAGTGTATGATTTTTGAAAGCCAAACTAGAGAATTGTGGAATGAATTCACTGAAAGCTTTCTTTCTAGGAGAGGGATAACATGATCTTTGAGAAGTTAATTCAATTTCTTTTAAACTACTTCGGTTGAAATTAGAAAGTCCTAACATGCCCAGCTAAGAGAAAAATGTATGAGTGAACTCTAAAGAATTAGGCAAAGAAACTTAGAGAATGTATGTATTTAGCATCAAAGGCAAAAAGAGAATGGAGGCTCTACTTTTTATAGATGGAACTTTTAGCCTTAGACTACAACCCTCTCTCTGTAGTGAAACATGAATATCCTTAAAATCACATAGAAAATATTACAACAAATTCATCTACAATTATATTATCCTCATAATTTAGCCAAGTCAGCCTTATCATAGCTCTTTTGATATTTTTATTACTATTACTCTTCTCTCTGTTCCTTCAGTATTACTTACTATTTCTATAAGATGTGTTCAGATTTCTAAGATTTGTCTTTCCTTATATATCTCTTTTTTTTCATAAAGACCTTTCAGTTAATTTCCTAATTTTTTGTACTCTTTTATCAGAATTATTTTTGCCTAATATATATTTTTGGCCTTATTAAATAATCTTTTCATCACACACATCTATCTATGAACACTTGCATTATAAGAGTTTCATTCTGTTTATAAACATTGAAATAACCACAAGCTCATAAATACTGGTAGATTTTGCTAAATTGGTTCATTTAGTGTAATCATGAACAAGGTCCACGTGGCACTGGGCCAGATGTTGACGATTTGCATGTTTGTTTTTTTCAGAAGCCCCGAAGTTGATCGTAGTTCAGAGCGAGCTCTTGGTTGCTCTTGGGGATACAACAGTTATGGAATGTAAAACTTCTGGTATTCCTCCACCTCGAGTTAAGTGGTTCAAAGGTACATTTCTTAAATATGTTCATGTCTGGTTCACTTGGTTTTGTTTTCTCTTTTAAAAAAATGATTTGTTAAAATTTTGTTTTGGTGTGTGACTTAGCAGCCCCATAAAATGTGTTTATGATCTCACTAGAGACAATAGTTCAAAATTCTGAACTCTAAATTTCAAGATTTGACATCTGGTGTGGATTATAGGACCGTGAAAATCAAAGCAGGAAAAGTTCGCCTTTGCTAATCCAGCTGAACATTCTCTTTGTTAGTTTAGGATTGTTTCCTGTAGAAAATTGTCCAAGAATACTCTGTTAACGTTTAAAATGGCTTTCCTGATTTCAATTCACTTAGAGATAATAGCTGTCACTATTAGAAAGTTTTCTAGATTCCCAAGGACACGGTCTATAAAGTGCTCAAAAAAAGACATAACATTAAAGCTTACAGGTAGTTGAAAGACAGTGTGATGGGCATCATCATGCATAGTAGATGTTTATATCAAGCATGGAAATTTTCTCCCTACATTCGTAACATAAAGATTACACCTTTGTGATTCTATAATAAAATAACAGTAATGTGTCTTAGTAAGAATACTCTTGGGTCCTGGTCCAGGCTCAGATGCTGACAGTAGATATCTGTGTAAAACGTCCTGCTTCTGTTTCTGTCTCAATTCTTCCAATATATGAGAAAGAAAAATTCCCGCAAGCACTCTAACAGGGAGGTTGCTAGGATTATTGAGATGCTGTTTGCAAAATACTTTTTAATCTTCAGATGAAAAATGCTAAACAGTACAAAGAACTATTGTTGTGATTCTGTTTGTTAAATCACAGACATTCCCATAGCAACGGGTTGATGTCATAATCACAAAATTATGAATTCACCTCGGGTTCAAACTCTTGGGGAACATGAGGTGAAAAAGAAAGGCTTTATGTAGAAAACAAACACATTTAAATAATACAAATCAAAAACAAAAACTAGGAGGTAATGCTATTTTCATGGTTTTCTATGTTAAATGATTTTTTGTCTTCATGTTTTCTCTGATAAGAAAGTGTTTCTGAATTTGCTTCTAAATTAGGTTTATTTCAGTTACCATAAGCTATAATTTTAGTTACTTAAAAATCTTAAGTCTTTGGATTACAAATGAAATAGATAATCAGTGTCAAAGTCACATCATAATTAAATAAATCCAGAAAAAAATGTGTTATAGAAGCAGTAGTTCTCTTTTTTAAAAGTCAATGTGACCTGCCGACTTCTCTGCCTGTAGATAGCAGAGTCACACAGAAAGTCTTTTATTTTCCCAAATTGAGGCTACTTTTCTGAGTAAACTTAGTCTTCATGTTAACCTGGGTCCCATAAATGGCTTGGAAGGTAAGGAGGAGTTAGGGAGCCATGCAGTGACCACATGGAAGATTCTAGAATTGGTTGCCTTTTAATTTTCTAAACCAAAGATGTTGGAGTTCAATGGGCCCAGTTAAATATATTCCATTTCTCTCAGTTATGAAACAACAGAGATAGAATGTGGACATTAAACACTGACAGACCAAATTAGAAGACATCCTCCAGTGTTCATCAACAGTATGCACAGTAGGCATAAACCCCAGAAATAGGCCAACCTACTGTCCTATATGTACCAGGCAAGCATTTATTGCATATGCAGAGTCTGGATCATCAAGAACAAAATTAGAGGATAAACTCTGATGCAGACTGGTTCCAGAAAGAAAGGGGGAAGAGGCAGCTGGGCTCTCCTTTTCCACCTCTGCTAGGGATGAGACAATGGGAGGTTAGGGAAATCCTACCTTATGGAAACCAAGGGGTGAAGAAGAGTCCTTACCTTAACCAGAAGAATAACTTTTTCTTCATACCCCTTTTTCTAGCAATTCTGATTGAATATAGGTAGTGATTAATTGATTGTAAGAACACATGGAATCTGTCCTCTTAACAAATTTTGAAGTGTGCGATACAGCATGGTTAACTATGGGCACTTTGTTGCACAGTAGATCTCTAGAACTTACTCCTCTTGGATAATTGAAACTTCATACCTGTTGAAGAATATCTCATTTCCTTTGTCCCCAAACCCCTGGCACCTACCATTCATTAATAAATTAATAAATTATATTCTATTCAGGCCATCAGAGAAAAGAAATTGCATAAGTACAAATACCCATAAAAATTTTGGATTTTTCATTTTAGAAATAAGCAACATATAGTGGGTTCAAAAAAGAATAGAGACACTATCAAAATGTTTTATAGAGGATATTTCTGGTGAAACATTAAAGAAAGTAGGTTTTTCAATTTAGATTGGTGGTTCTTAAGAGTAGTTGGGGGTTCCCTGTCATTTTTTTCAGGGAATCCTCGAGACTAAAATTACTTTCCTAATTATACTAACATATTGTTTTTCTTTTTCATACTCATTGTCTCACAAGTGTATAGTGGAGTTTTTGGAGGGTACATGAAGTGTGATATCCAACAGAATGAATGCAGAAGCAAATATGAGCACTCAGCTGTCTTCTATTAAGCTAGACATTCTAGAAATTTGCAAAATGTGAAACACCACTCTTCTCACTAAATTTATCTTATTTTTTGAAAAATAATTAATTTCTCATAAAATATGTTCACTATGTTAAAATGTCATGAGTTTATTATAGAATAAATACATACATTTAAATTTTTTCAATTTCTAAAGTACTAAATACAAATAAATATAATCTATACAAAAAAAACCTCATTAAAGTCCCCAATAATTTATAAGAGTGTAAAAGGGGTTTGAAGGAAACATTTTTGAGAACCACTAATTCCCATCAACTATTTGAAAGGATCTTATGCCAGGGATAATGATTTCTCTGTTGTTAGCCTTTACATCCACAGAAACCAGAATTGAATTTAAATTACAGCATAAAGAGAACCCTCTGCAGTGGTAATGATTGTTAAATCCTAGCATGGGTTGTCAGGAAAGTTTGTATATTTCCCTCTGTAAAAATTCTAATCTTACCTAATATTAAAACTAAATAATCCCTATTCCATTACCATCTCAAAGTTCCGTATTTCTCAATGGCTTCCCAATAATTTGATGACTAATTTAGTAGATGACTTGACTAAACTGGTGTTTCCCAATTTACATTTTCATTATTGCTATTCTTTTAGCTTTTTTTTTGAAAAAAAAAAAAAACCTACTAGCTAAAAGGTCTTGATTTTATCCTTTGACATAAACAAAAGAAATAAGGGAGAAGTAAATTCCAAAATTCTAAATGCATTTTAGTCCAAACATTCTAATACTTGATGAACAGCTAGGTCATATTGCATTCTCCCTTAGTGGGAGGAAAGTTTATGTCAACATCATCTGCTTTTATTTATGAAAATTTCCCAGAGGCACATAGACACAGCTTTGGTTGCTTCTCTCATTCTCGTGTGGTGTGTAGTAGCAAGCTTAAAAGGATGATTTGGGTTTTAAATATTGGAATGCTGAAAAATACTTTATTTTTGGCACTGATGGTCGCTATTGCAATTTTTTTGTTTTCAAATTTATGGCTCCTTTGACCCCTTCTGTTCTCAAAATTATAAAAACAAAAACAAATATAATTGTCTGCTTGTCGCCCTGAGTCTGTTGATTGGTGATTTTTATAGTATTCTAGAGGATTACTTGTTCTGGGTTTCTCTCTCTCTCTCTCTCTCTTTTTTTTTTTTTTTTTTTTGTTAGAAGCTAAGTGAGATACTATGGTGGTCTTCAAAGCACATGGCTAGGGTAGTACATGACCTTTTGGAGAGCAGTTTTTTAGACTTGACATCTGGGCATGCTGTGCACCCCTAAGAGCAATGGCCTTCCAACCTCCAGGAAGATTTTAGGATCCCCACAGGAAGTTTGCTATTACTCTTTACAAAAAGGATGTGGACACTAAGATAGTATTAAAGATCCAGTAGTAGGTATTTTTTTTTATGAAACTGGCCATCCAGGTAATTACATTCTTGGGAGAGGAGTCACCCTGAAGGAGGAGAAACATAAGGAGAGACTAACCTAACTTACAGATTAGTTAAGGCATTGTTTTCCTTCATAGAGAAATGGTTCTCAGGGGATTGGAGGGGCTGAAGGGACACATAACATCAGAGACACACAGATAACTCAGACATAACTAATTTTTCTGCTGTCATTCTAGCCTCACACTGAGGTCAAACTCAATGCATGGTTTCATTTTCCACACATTTATTCCCTACCTGCCTCTTCGAGAAACCTGTAACTCCAACTTCAAGAACTTGATGAATAATATAGATTTAGTAGCGGTACTATGGGAAATTTCTATAAAACACTTCTTTCTGGCCATTGTTAGAAATTTCTCATCCAGGGGTGCCTGGGTAGCTCTGTAAGTTAAGCGGCCAACTCTTGGTTTCGGTTCAGGTCATGACCTCACGGTTTCGTGAGTTTGAGCCCCTCCTCGGCAGCCTATACCTCTCACAAGACACTAACTGTGACAGCATTCAGCAAACCAAAAACCCGGTCCATTGACCAAACAAAGAACACCTGTAGTCTCCTAAGCACTTTCTTTTCTTTTTTTTTTTTTTAACTAAAAAAAAAAAAAAAAAAAAAAAAGATTTATTTGGACCTGACAATATGTATACCAAAGAAATAATTATAATCAAAATGCATTTAACACTCCTATTTTATTTTATTTTTATTTTTTAATATCAAATTTATTGTCAAATTGGTTTCCATACAACACCCAGTGCTCATCCCAACAGGTGCCCTCCTCAGTACTCATTCACCCACCGTCCCCCCCCCCACCCCATCAACCCTCGGTTTGTTCTCAGTTTTTAAGACCTAAATAAGAATGAACTCTTCAAAGCTGTACTGGGAAGGACGAGGTTGGGGAGTGGGGTGTGGGAAAGGATGGCAGCTGTCACTGTGGCTGTGTTAGGTAAGAAGAAAATGGGAAGATGAAGGTTGAAAAAAAAGTTTCTACCAGCTTTGTGGACCAGCTTAGAATCTCCTAAGCACTTTCTAAATAACTGAAATTCATCCTGCCACAAAGCTGGTAGAAACCTTTTTTCAACCTTCATCTTCCCATTCCCTTCTTACCTAACACAGCCACAGTGACAGCTGCCATCCTTTCCCACCCCACTCCCCAACCTCATCCTCCCCAGTAGAGCTTTGAAGAGTTCTTTCTTATTTAGGTACATTCACAGTAGGAAATAGCTGGGGCCAGATTTTTGGCTCTTGGTTAGCACACAGAATCATACAGACTAATAAATCAGCTTAGTGCCAACAAACCCTTTGTCCTTTCTTTGCGTAAACATTGTTTAAGTGTCTGCGTTGTGCCAGACAACAGTATTGTAAAAACTTGACAGTTGATTTTCTTCAGCAGTCTTGAAATCAAACCAAGAGCAGAGTAAACTATGTAAATACTTTAGGGTTTAATGTTCTCTCTTTGTTTTGACCTAGGGGATCTTGAGCTGAGGCCCTCAACATTCCTCATTATTGACCCTCTCTTGGGACTTTTGAAGATTCAAGAAACTCAAGACCTGGATGCTGGTGATTATATGTGTGTAGCTGTCAATGATGCTGGAAGAGCAGCTGGCAAGATAACTCTGGATGTTGGCTGTAAGCATCCAGCTCTGATAGACACATTTGGTTTTTTCCATGCTAATAACTCTGAAACATTTGGGTGGAAATATTTGTCAGAAAGGACAAATGAGAGTTAGCGTCTCAGATTATTAATATAGTCATGGTGGTAAACATTTACCAAGTGCTTTCTATATACCATGCATTGTGCTAAGAATTTTATATGCATTAGCTCATTTAACTCTCATAGCAATCCTAAGACGAAAATACTATAAATATCTCCATTATATAGATAAGAAAAAGGAGGCGTAACAAAGCTAAGTAACTTGACCAGTATCACAGAACTATGGAGGGGCAGAGCCTGGATATTTGAACCCAGGTAATCTGACATCAAAGACTATAAGCTTCACTGGAATATCATCTATTGCCAGACATTTTCATAACAGGAGTCATCCGTTCCGACACAAAATTGCTAACTATTAACATCTGGAGGCCAGAAATTAGACTTTGGCTCTAGACCATAATTTGGAGATGTTGATGATAGCAAAGGTAGCACATTGTGCTTTTATTTAAAAAAAAAATTTTTACTAGCAATTACTCCTCAAGTACTAACAACAAATAAATGTCAGTCACAATGTGAAGGATACAGCATGTGTATGACCACTGTCATCAGATTACTCAAGAAGTTTGGTTCTTTCTCCTTCTTTGTCTCTGTATGTCATGTTTCTTAAAAAATAATTGATACACAGTGTAGGAACACATGAAATAAAACAGAGCTTGCTTTGTATGAAAAGGAACCTGGCAGCTTAATTCTAACAAATAATTCCAACATTGACATTAGTTAAACTTATAAAATATGACATTTTCTTAAATTGTATTTTCATTTATGTATGATGATTTTCATGCCTCAGCTGTTTTTTTTTTTTTTAAACAAAAGTTGGGAACTATAAAGAAAATGCAGATTTTTTTTTTAGGATACAGTAATACAAACCATTCCAGTTCTATCTTAATTCTCTAAATGAATATCCTGGCCCTCCAAGCTTAATATGTTGTTTCATATAAACTAATTTCTTTCCTCCTGGGATCTTTTATGATCCCCTTGCCCCTGGGCTGTCTGGTGAACACTCTGTACTCTTGGTGATTATGCTCTTGGGGTAGAATCAACAGAGCTGGAAATGGCCATAAAGACCACTGTAGAATCTGTCTAAGGCACAGCAAAATGTGTTTGACCGTGACTAAAAGCTGAGGTTATTGAAAGAAGTGCCTTGGAAATAAGATTGGAATCTCCGGGGGGAGGATATCTGAAGTTAAAACACAAGGAATGCTTTTAGAAATGTAAGGCCCGAATGAAGAGGGTCACTTGGTGCAGAATTCTTGTTTCTAAGAAATATATAAAGTATCGTGTTTCAAATTCCCAACATTTTCTAGTTCTGCCTCTTCCTCTTTCCTGCTCAGGTATTTTATATTGACCCAACATCCTTCTAGAGTTGTCTGGCTTTAAGGAAGAATGAATTAGCCTGAGTAATTGTTCCCAGCAAAAGGGGAATGACACTCTCACCCCTCTCCAAGATTATGGAAAATATAAACAACATACACATTTCCTTGCTTACTTACTGCCTTCTTGATGATGTTTTTAGTTTCTGAACTTTCCAGGTTCTCGCTGTTGGCTAGTGAAAATCCATGTAGCCTTAGGGCTATCTGTGCTGGAGTGACTTGCATTGGATTAGGAAACATCCTAACCAATATTTTGTATTTATCCTCATTCCTTGAACTGAATTTTGTTTTATCTTCACTCATATTCAAGATCTTCACTCTCTATGACCTTTTCTTTTTTTTTTTTAATTTTTCTTAACATTTATTGATTTTTGAGACAGAGACAGAGCATAAACGGGGGAGGGTCAGAGAGAGAGGGAGACACAGAATCTGAAACAGGCTCCATGCTCTGAGCGGTCAGCACAGAGCCCGATGCGGGGCTTGAACTCACGGACTGCGAGATCATGACCTGAGCCGAAGTTGGACGCTTAACCGACTGAGCCACCCAGGTGCCCCACTATGACCTTTTCTAAAACAATGGCTTCTCAACTTTTATTCCAGTAATTGTTCTGTTGGAGCTATTAACATGAACTCAATTGTGTCCTTACTGTAACCATGATCATTAACAGTTGCCAGATAACTTCATTCTAACACCATCGCCATACATGCATCCATTATGCCTTAATAACTATCTCCTTACCCACCATTAGAATTCTGATCACTGTGGCTCACAAAGTTTGGTTAGACCTTTTCTGTCCACATAAAACTATGGTCCCATATCCTAGCAGACACAGGGTGTAACTGCTAAGGCCTGTGCAAATCACAGTTGCAGTGATGGTTGTGGTTATCACTGTTAGGTTTAGAAGCAAACAAACGAAAAACCAAACTTTTCCTCAGAATTTATATAGTGGCTAAGAGAATGGGCTTTGGAGAGAGGCTGGGTTTTCTGCCTAACTTTTAAGAGTACCTACCTGCTACGTTGGTTATAAATTTGAAATGAAGCATCATCACCCATGTGCATTCAGCATGTCCATTGGTTACTGCTGTTCATCTAAAGCTGCTTAATGGCACATGTATCAAAAAAATGAACTCCACAAATTGAATTACCATTCTGATTCTCTGCGTCTTAAAAAGTAATATAGCAATGCATATATAATAGTGGCATAGTATTTAAGATTAAGCATTGGGCTTTTAATATGAAAGTCACTGTTTCCAATTGATTTTCTTTAAAGGCTTGAGATAATTCAAGCCTTTACTACTACTATTAGTAGTAGTGCATAAAATTCATTTGAGTTCCAAAACTATCGGGCATAAATTTAAGTAGCTTATGACCTAAAAAGAAAAACATACCTTTATCCCTATCATGTAGCTGTTGGACTTTCAGATTGTTTTTGTGGGCCTATTACTTTGCATCAATAGTAGATCAAAAAAATAATAGTAATAAAGCTGTTCAATATTATTGTTGAGTTATAGTTTCTTGTAGTGAGTCTCCTTTTTCCTGCTTCTCATTATCAGGGCTCTGAGTTATGGACATTTCAGGTCAAGAGGGAAAGTTACCAGTGCTTTCCATCCTTTTTTTAAAAAGAGGTAGTGAATTGTGAAGTCATTTGGAAGAGAAGAAGATTGGCTACATCAAACAAAATGTTGGCCTGGCAGCGATTTTATTTGCAGCATTCCACACCACTCAGGGTTTGAGTCCTAGACTGCGGTTTTGTGTTTTGTGGTTTGCTAGAACCAAAACAGTGTGTTCAGCCATTTTAGGAAAGAAAATCTTTGACTAATGCAATGCTAGAGTTGCCCAAGTGGGTATACATTTAATTATCACCAAAGGAACCAGAATAATTTTATGCAATAGATTTTAGAGCAACATGGTCAATCTGTTTGTGACTTTCTATTTTCAAAATGATGTATGTACACAGCCATATCTATCAGTGAGCGACAACAAAGCTGTACCATGCATTAATTTTACAGTTCTCAAGGGGTTTGCACGTAAATACTTAGGGGATCACAGTGATCCAGCATAATCCTGACAGGCTGTATGCAGAAGCTGATATTGAAATTAATAATAGTTTTATTAAGTTCTGGAGCTAATATTTAAAAAAAATTTTTTTAATGTTTATTTATTTCTGAGACAGAGAGAGACAGAGCATGAGTGGGGGAGGGGCAGAGAGAGAGGGAGACACAGAATCCGAAGCAGGCTCCAGGCTCTGAGCTGTCAGCCCAGAGCCCCATGCGGGGCTTGAACTCAAAAACTGTGAGATCATGACCTGAGCTGAAGTCAGTCGCTCAACTGACTGAGCCACCAGGCGCCCCTGGAGCTAAGATTTAATGCATGAATTCAACAGTGTTTATAACTAGTGATAGTTAATATTTGGGTGATTACTACATGCTAAATGATTAATAAAGACCAGGTCTTTTAACAACACGAGATAGGAACGTTATTATCTCCTTATTGTTCATAGAGAGATTTAGACTGAGGGAAGTAAAAGAATTTTCCAATTTTGCAGACTAAGAAATAATGGAGCTGCCATTTAAAACAACCTAACGGACTGTAACATCTCTACGCAACACAGCCTCCTCTGAACAAACCCCGTGTTTCGTACTACAGTCACCACTGCCCCTTCCGTAGCCCTGTTAATCTGTTTACCATCCACCCAGACTTGAGTTTGAATTGGCCACAATCAAGAGTAGGAAGTATTTAGAAGGCTTCTTGGCTTGAGTTAGGAGTTGCTTCATTTTTGAGGTTTCCTTGTCACTGATGCTCTCTTGGCTCCTTACCTAGTGCCTGGTACTCTCATTTGCCTTGTTTTCTGGTACCAGGATGTATATTCCCTAACCTTTTGCTTGTCTTGTACCTGACACTGTTCCCAAAGCTTCTTCACCACAGATGACTTCTCCTGTCTTAACCGAGTTTTATGGGCACAACTTGAGCTCTGCTTATCCTTTTCTAGTCCAGTTCGTTCTTGGCTTTTTTACTTCTGAAAATTCTGATTTGTTTCCATTTTGACTGATGGCTATGTTCTGCTGTGTCAGTAAGCTTGGTTTCCTCTCAAATGTCTGGTCAACCCCAGGCTTCTGCATATCTTTTTGTTCTTCTGAAATTGATTTTCTGCCCCATTTCCACATCTACCTGCCCATACTCTGCATCTAACACATCCTGAGACTTTTATAACCTCTGTTTCTCCGAAAAGCAACTGGCTCTGGGATAAATGACTACTGTCAATGCAGAGAAAAGTAACTAGTCCTTTACACCTAGGATAGAAAAACAATGAGCTACTTTATGAATTGTTTTTAAAATATGTTTATTTTGCCTATGAATTTTATATGTCAGTTTCCCACATAGGTGGATTAAGAGAAATCTAAACACAGCTACTCTCCTTCTTGTTAAAAACATATTACATTGTGGATTTAATTTAATTTAATTTTATTTAGGCTCAGTAAACCAACAGTAGGCTTCTGAAATTGCCATGTTTTTTTCAAAAGATCAAACTTGTTAACACCACATACGCTTACATACATATACAAATGCACATACTACATTATTATTGAAGCATTTTAATATTGATTCACTCATTCACAGATATTGAGCAGCCATGGTAATGCACAAAGTACTAGGTTAGCTGCTATAAAAGATAAAATATGGTTGCAAACATAAACTCTCTAGGGAAAATCAAACATACAGTCTAATAAAAGGCTGGATAAGGCCATTGCAATGGAAGTGGTACAGAGTGAGTTTTGTACCTCGCAGAGGGAGGAAGTCATGTCCATCTGGGAGGATGAGAGATGACCTCAAAGAGGGACCTTTTGAACTGGACTAAAGAATTGTCAATATTTCAATAGCCAGAGTTACCAACATTGCATTTGAGAGGGATGACTGTAACACAGGTACTGGTATGAAAATGGTTAATTCTTATTTAGAGAAGAGTAAAGAGTTCTGATGGTCCCTTGAATAAGATTTCTGTAGGTGAATAATGGGAGATGAGGCTGCAAAGTTAGAGGATATCCTTTAGCCTAGGTTAATAAAGCATTAATGCTGCTCAGGAGACAACTGTGCGTCCGAGTCTCAAAATTCCCAATGAGAAAGCAAGAAGTGATCTCCGCACCCATTTTTATTAGCTTGCTAAACACCTTGACTTCGAGCAGTTGTAGGAACTCATAGAAAAGGGGAGGCTGATAAAATGACAAAAAACTGTTACCAGTATCAACCTGGTTTTCAATCCTACCTCCAGTCTTCAATTCCATGTAACACTTAGCAAATCTGTGTGTCAATTTCTTCATCTATAAAATTCGAGTAATAATAATACTTACCCCACAGCGTTATTGTGAAGATCAAATGAGAAAATTAATGGAAAGCACCTATAACAGTCCTTGCTTTGTAAGTGATAGTTGAATTCCTAAGCAATATTTAACCTTGACGTTACCAACGATCCCTCTCTTGGGCTCCTCCTCTTAGAATCCAACATGAGCAGGTTTCATGAATTACTTCATGAATGCTTTAATAGCATTCTACCTCCTTGTCTGATGCCTCATACATCACTACTTATAAGTTCTGGGGAACTTATTTGGGCTGGCTGATAGCTTTCTCCTGTATTTCCTTCCCATGTTTTCCAAGTTGTGCCAACAACACATTTCTAATTCTTCCTCCTGGCTTCTGTGTTTACCTAAATTATGTGGATAACTGTAGCCTTTTAATCTATAATTTTATAATTTCTGAATCAGATTTTAACTCTAAGATATTAAGCTCTCATTATTCTCTTTTTATCAAATACTATATTCTGTTGTTATTATTGATTCTCAAGCTTAAATTCCTTTAATTAAAAAAAAAAACAACAAAAAACAAAAAACAAACCAAAGGTGAAAGATAATGAGAAGCAAGAATGTGATATAGAGCAAAGATTTAATTTAGGATTAAATATTTTAGCTGGAGATACAGTAATCTGTTAAAGAATGTGCTCTAGTATAAATTAAGTTCTTTAAACCAGTAGGAGTTAAGTTTTGGAAAGTGTCAAAAATATTTCATTATAAGGCAAATTTATTTATAAGAAAGTTCAAAGATTTGAGCTGTATGACATAACTAAAATTGAAGAGAAATTTCTAAAATGAAAGGTTCTCTTTATTTAAAGTAGTCTTGATTTAAATTCCCACTCTTGAATTCCACTCTCTTTATCATTTGTCACTTTAAGGAAGTAGTTGAACTTCTTTGTGCCTCTATTCATTTATAAAGCAAAAAAGAAATATCTGCTATTTCAATAGCATACAGGAGTAAAGGGTAAATTTATAATATGTGAACAATACCTGATTCAGATTCGATCTGTTGACATTTTATTAATTAAGTTTATATTTAATGTGCCTTTACACTGTCCCAACAACCTTTTTTTGTTTGTTTTAAATATCTTCTAGCACCTCCAGTTTTCATACAAGAACCTGCTGATGTGTCTATGGAAATTGGCTCAAATGTGACACTACCTTGCTATGTCCAGGGTTATCCAGAACCAAAGATTAAATGGTGGAGGTCAGACAACATGCCAATCTTCTCAAGACCCTTTTCAGTGAGTTCCATCAGCCAACTAAGAACGGGAGCTCTCTTTATTTCAAGTAGGTTAAAGGAAATATATTTTGTACAAGTATGCACATTTATTATACATTCATGTTTTATACACAGGGATTACTATGTGTAAAATTGTGAATTAATCATAACACATTTTGTGTTTGTTGGATTTCACTTTAAAATGGTGTTAAACTCTTATATTTTGGAATTGTCATAAATTATATTTTATTCAAATGTATGTGATATCATAAAGGCTTGTGAAGCAATGTGACTTCTTCATATCTCACTGTTTCTTATTACAAATAGAGTCACCTGGGCCTCTAGGTGAATAAGTGATCACATTTTATTGACTCTCATACCAACTGCTGTATAGAAAGGTAAAATATTAAAATAGTAGTTAGTTAACTTTAATGAATTATTTTTGACCAACAGTATATAACCATAGGGACTCTATACTCTATGGAAGCTCCTTGATTAAAAATTATATCCACCTGGAGTGTAAGATTTTTTAAAAAGTACTCTATCATCCAAGAATTTTGCCTATAAGCTATTAAGCATTCAAATATTTGTAAATACTTTGTACTTTTTCAAATAATATTCAGAATGTTTGAATAGTGGCACTAGAGGAATAAAAACATTTAGTCAAGTAACTGATTTTTAAAGGGTAATTGTATCTTTGGGGTTATTTTGTAGAAAGCCTTCAGTAAGTGATTTCCATGTTTATTAACAATATTAAATGTACATTAGCCACTTAAACTTCCAAATATGAATTAAACGAATTAGAAGTGCTTAAGTGATTAGCTCTAGGCTAGGCTCTGTGGTTAAGACAGAAGTCTTATATGGAGTCCCCCACTTAGGCATTTTACAACCCACCGTCTAAGGGGATGGCCACAAAAGTACCTACTGGGTCAGATTATGCAGGACCTGGAATGTGCAGGTGAAGAAATGCTTTTGATGAGGTAGAAAATAGCCCTCCAAGCTTCACTGCAGGACAACCCCTCTGCAGGATAAAAGATATGAAAATGGGGGAGGCTTACAGGGTTATACATGTGGGGTAATAATAGTGATGAGAAAAGCCTGGGTAACAAATTAGACCTGAAACAAATCAGTTAGAGGCGATGTAAAAAACGAAGAATGAAAGAGGGCAACATATTGACCAGTGGTTACCTAACTGTCCACCTTAAACTATCTAGAAGGAAAGTAGAGATTAGAAACCATTTTCTGCAGTCTTATGTATTCCTATACAAATTAATCCAAGAGTTCATAATATGAAAAATATCTTGGGTAAAAACAATGTGACTTATTAACCAGATGATTTGGTGAATTTTCCTTTGCAAATGAATGTTTGCTGTTGAGAGTGGATACTGCCTGAACTTACCAGATGTAATTCTGAAGTTGTATGCCTATGGTTAACAAAGAAGTAGGAGCTTTGTCACTGCTCTTTATCTGAAATAAATGGAACTGTTCATAATGGAGAGCTACATTTTTCTCTGCCAAATCTTATCAGTAGATTAAACTGTGCTTATTTAGTGAAGATATTTGCAAGGATTATAATCATTTCCCTATTTAAAATCTTCTGTTGACTCCCTTGTTGCTCACAAGACAAACCACACTCTTTACAAGGCACCACACTCTGTCTTTAGCTTGACCCCTGACTATATCCACACAACCTGTAACCTAGTAGTCTTCATCCTGATCCCTTTACCACCCTCCTTAATTAAAAAAATATTTTGTAATATCCTTCTTATTATCCTGAATCAAAGTCTATCTTTTTGACCTATCTACATAATAAAAACTCTTTTAATATCCAAAATGTAGTACAAAGGAAAATAAAGGAAAGTAATTTTTACTGAAATAATAGACATTTCAATAGATAAATACTCCAGAAATGTCTACACAATATGCATACATGTTTCTGTGCATCACCATAAATTTGACAGCTCAAATGCAGACTGATACATGTAATTATTATATAATTATAAACAAAGCCATGAAACCCATGAATTTCCAGTGGGATCTTCAGAAGTCTTGCTGGATTTGGGATAATTGTTCCTTCCATGAATCTGCCCTCTGCATGGCCTACCTACTTCTTGCCCCAATGCCAGTATGCTCCCCCAATCATTGGGCCAACTAAAAAAAAAAACCAAAAAACTCCCTTTCTCCCTTGCAAACCTTCAAAATACCCCCAAGGTGGTGCTGCAGCATCCATTGGTGGTACAGCTTTACATTATTTGCACAGACCTTGATTTTTCAAGTCATGCTTTTGTCTTGGCAGCCCATTGGGCTTAGACTGCCCTTCCTCTCTTCTACCTGCTGTTTACAGTACAGCTTGTATATTACCTACTACGTGCATCCCTCCCTAATTCCTCTGCATGCCATCAGTCTCTCATGTCTCTGTGTCTCTGTGCTCCCACAGCTCATTGTTTCAAACTTGTATTATAGCATTTATCACACTGTGGTGTGATTGTTAGTTCTTATGTATGTCTCCTCCTGTAGAATGGGAAGTAACAAAAGGCAGTACACACACATTTTCCACCCACAAATTTGAGCATTGTGTCTGGCATGATTATGCTTCATAGATGGTGTTGAATGAGTAAACGATCTCTCTCTCTTTTTTTTTTAGACTTATGGGCAAATGATAAAGGAACCTATATTTGTGAGGCAGAAAACCAGTTTGGAAAGATCCAGTCCCAGACAACAGTAACAGTGACAGGACTTGGTAAGATCAATTATGTGCTTAGCTATCACACTCTTCCAAGTCATCAGACTTCTTTTATTACATCATCTCTTGTCTGTGCCACTTTAAACAGAAACAACAGGTAAATATTTGATTACTAGATTAGCCTCCTCTCCCCCACTCTATTTCATATTTCATGGGATGTTAGAACTGGAAATAACCTTACAGATCATCCTCTCCAAGTTCCTTATCTTTCATTTAAATAAATCAACTTGAATAAATTGATTTAAGCCTAAATACAAATACACACACACACACACACACACACACACGTTAGAGCCATGGCATTCTTTTCTGGTTACCACTTTTTACACTTTTCATTTTAGTCCACATGAAATTATTTGGGGATATAATATGAAGTAAGAATGCAATATTGTTTAGTGGTAAGACATTAGTTTCATTATCTTTTTTTGTTTTCATTTTTAAAATTTATTTTGAGAGAGAGAGAGCACAAAAGCAGGAGAGAGGAGCAGAGGGAGAGAGAGAGAGAGAGAGAAAGAGAGAGAGAGAGAGAGAGAGAGAATGAGAGAATCTCAAGCAGGGTCTACACTCAATGCTCAGCAAGGAGCCAGATGCAGGGCTTGATCCTGCCATGCGGGATCATGACCTTAGCTGAAATCAAGAATCAGACCCTAACCGACTGAGCCACCCAGGTGCCCCATTATAGTTAAAAAAATTTTTTTTTCATTTCAGAGTCTTGTATTGAATATTCTCTTTCCACTGATTAAAATACCCATTTGGTTACATGCTAAATTTATATTCCTGTGTCTATTCCTTGGAATTCTATTTATGCACTGGTACTACATTGTCTAAATTATGATAGTATTTAATATGATTTTTAAATCTCTCAGTGCCTGTTTCTCATTAATATGCATTTATAACATTTTCTTTCTAGATCTCCCTTTATTCATCAACATATACTTGAAATTTCCAAATAGAATATCTAGGGATTTTGCTTTGATTTATGTTTAATTTATTAATTAATTTCTACAAAAGAACATCTCTCCATCTAAGAGAGTCCACCTCATTTTATTTGCTTGAGCTGTTATGATAGCCTCCTCATTGATCTTATCCATTCTGATTTTTCCCTTCTCCAATAAGTTAGTCACAGTTTTCAGACTAGTATTTCCTGAGAATGGTTCTGACGATCCCATGTTTTTTATATGTAAATGATTTCAGTTCCTCTCCATTTGTCCATCAAACAGTGCAAATTTCTTGGCTTGACATTTCTGGCCTTGCATGCCATAGACGAATTCTCTTTTAGTGTCTACTTCTCTATTACTACCTACCCCCTTTGCCATTCCTTCTGCTTTGAAGGGTCTTTTATGTCTCTCTTCCAGTTCAGACCTATTTACATTTAAAAATCTTATTCTTGAAAATTCATTTTTTAAAATAGTGGAATTAGTAGTCATCGGCCTAGAAGAAGATTTGCCTTTCTATTGGGTGACATAGAGGTGATAATACCTGTTTCTCTACGACTTAGTTGCTCCACTCATTGGAATCAGCCCTTCGGTGACCAGCGTCATTGAAGGACAGCAGCTTACTTTGCCTTGTGCTCTGTTGGCTGGAAATCCCATTCCAGAACGTAGGTGGATTAAGAATTCAGCCATGGTAAGAACATTCTAAATCCATGCATTCACATTTGTAATTTTCTTGAGTAAGAGGCAATTTATTTCAAACATTGAAATATCAATTTAATAAATATACAAACATATACTTTGTAAATATAACACCAAAACTTTTTTTCCATATTGACATGGTTCAGTTCACGTTATTTGGGATTAATAAAACGGAGAAATAGTCAATGGTGTGATTTCTATTGTTTTGAATTCAATTCAGTGCAACTAATAAACTCTTCAGAGTATGTAAAAACTCAAAATACAAAATTATTTTTATAGTATTTAAATATTTTTATGTTCTTCTTCACAGGATGTAATAAATGTTAACACTCTCATAAAATTTTTCCATTTACTAACCTTTATTATTAACTCCCAATATTATATACTTTATCATGAACTTTTTAAAAATGTGAGTCTATTTTGTGTCATTGGCTTTCAGGGTATAACTTTTGATTATGAAAGAATATGAAAATTTATCACAGTTCTATGGATTTTTTGTAAATATGCTACCTATGATAAATTTTCATCTAGTTCAGAGCATTTTTCCTTCCATTTTCCAGAGTAGTTAAACTCACTTTTTGAAGTACCAATTAGAAGTGAATTGCCTCCATGGAATAAGATGTAAACTTATTCATCTTTGCTTGAAATCCTGAGAAAAATTAGTATACCTCACTCAACAATTTAATGCCCTTATGACATAGGATGATACTGCTTGAGCACTCAGGTGTCCTGTGATTGAACAGAATGCATATATGGTATAGTTAGCGTGATCATTTTTACTAGAAAATACTGCCAGCCTTCTCTGACACAGTTCCTGTATCATACGTTGCCTCTGATATTTGCGTCTGTCACTGAAAAAGGCAAGTGTTGAGAATAGTCACATTCTCTCAGCTTGAATGAGTTCCTATTTGCCAAAATAAAAAATATCAAATAGTTTGCAAGTGGTAATAGTCTCCATGAAAAAGAACAAATTAAGCCAAAAGTAAAAATGACTAGTGAAATTTGGGTCCTGAGTGATAACAAAATTCACAGAAACATGAAATAAGTGATGCTTCTGTTTCTTTCCTTTTTCCATCGTTTGCATAACTCCAACAGATGTTAGGAGGTATACTTTTTGGTGCTACATTAGGTAGACATACAATTGATTCTACATTTGGTAACATGCTCATCATTTTTCACTTAAAGGTGTTAAAATATTTTGTTATAAGATATTTAATAACCCAGTTGGAGAAAAACAAATCTGGTTTTGATTTAGGGAACATTATCTTTTAAATTAAATATGACTTCTTTTTCTTTAAGTTGGTCCAAAATCCTTACATCACTGTACGCAGTGACGGGAGTCTCCACATTGAGAGAGTTCGCCTTCAGGATGGAGGCAGATATACTTGTGTGGCCAGTAATGTTGCTGGAACCATTAATAAAACTACCACCGTGGATGTGCATGGTAAGAGACGCACCCATTGTAATTCTTTCCAAACCGTGTTCAAAGCTAGGTTTGTGTCTTTAAACCAACTAACTCTGTCTTCTGGTTGTAAGAAGGAGATCTTTTTTCCTAATTGTTATTTTTAACAAAAAGCCTTATTTCTTGAACACTATTTACATTGTTAAGGGTGTTTCCAGAATTCCTTTTTCTACATACACAACAAGGCTTTATTGGGAGTCACCAGCTGAGTCTGGCCAAGGGCTTTTGTAAGTGATTTCTTAATTGATAAAAGTGAACTCAGTTCTCAAAAAGTTATGTTTAAAAATACATTTTAATTTCAGGCAAGCCGAACTTATTATTCCATCCAAATTGCCTTTTCTTTTTGGATTGTGCAATAACCATGTCCTTACTAATGACCCCTTTGTGTGTTAGCTAGAAATGACCTAAACTTTTCTAAAGGCCACCTCATGTGCTCCAAACAATCTTTTTGCGTGTTAGATAACTTAGAAGTTCACAAATAAGAAAATCCAAAAGCCATCTTTTTCCATTCATAACTAACAGTCACGGACTTTTTACATCTCAATAAATAACTGACAACTTCATAGTTTAAGAAATTTTCATAAATTTTTTTGTGTATTTTCTTTAAAGACTTTGCAACGTTGTTTTTTAAAGTATGGTATTAAAAAATAGTTCCATATACAGAGATGAAAGTAGCATAGAACATTTATTTTTAGCAAATTCATCCCTTTATAAGGACATGAGTTGGAGATTCCGGTAATTTCCACATTTTGTTTGGTCTATTGAAATTGTCAGTGGATATAGACCATCTTTTTTTTTTTTTTTGTAATGTCTGCTTCTCATTGTAAATAGCCTCTTCTGTGGCGCCTGGATGGCTCAGTCAGTAAAGCATGCGACTCTTGGTCTCAGGATTGTGAGTTCAAGCCCCATGTTGGGTGTGGAGATTACATAAAAATAAAAAAAATCTTTTAAAAAAAATAGTGTCTTCTGCCTCTGTCAGTCTTATACCAGCCTCTACCAACATCACATGAGATATTCTTGAAGAAGTATTATTTTAAAGAAATATTAAAGTAACACTAAATTATAGTCTAAAAGAGTAAACACATAATGCCAGATTGAATATATTTATAGTTTGTACTTAACGATTTTTAGAGAAAATCAGCCCACAGATTTCCTGGAGGGTGCTTATGGACTGGTTTGAGAATTTAGTATAGAAATATAATCATGTCACCTCCATTCAGTACTGTATTGAGAAGGATTCTGAGGCAAATTTCTACTTGAGTAAAAGAGTAACATGATTAGCTATGATGTCTGCCAAATCGGAGGAGTGAGGAGATAGACAAACCAATGATGTGGTTTATTGTGATGCAATAAATGTTGGACAATTAAAAGTTAAAAACATCACTTTGCAACATCGTTTCATCTATCTTAGTCCAAAATGAGTAACTGATTCAGTTACTAAGGTTAAAAGGAAAAAAAGAACCCAGACATCTGACAGGAACCCAGTAACCATTTATCTGACAGATTAGTTTTTGAGTTGGATGTGATGCAATATGCCAGGTTCTCCTTATGTCCGCATTTATTTATGTCCATATTCTTTCATTACTAGACCTCTCCACTTTGAAGAATAGTCGTTAGAAGCTCTCAGTGACCACTTCTTATGAGGATGAATTAATGCATGCAAATATAAATACAAATTAAAATGGCAAGCCATTTAACTGTCATCTTGATTTATATAGGTTGACAATCTGGAAAGAAATAGCTCTTCCATGGTCAAATGTCATCAGATTTGAAAATGCCTAACTTTATCACTTTCCTTTATAGCTGTCCAACTCAATATGCATGTAAGAAAATGGCTTATTCCATGTTGCCACAAAATTACAGTATAGTTTAGATTTGACTCTTCCATGATGATTCTGGAAATTAAATTTCTTGCTTTAGAGAGTAACCTGACATAGAGAGTATCTGGTAATTTGTTGCCATTTTTTCTTAAGAAGAAATTATCTTAAGAATAAGCCCAGCCTTAGAAAATATGAGTATGTAGCAAAGCTAATCTCAGCCTTTCAGGGAAGTTTTTGTACTGAGGTCTCTGGTATCTCTTGTTCTGTCAAACTCCTCCAGGGTACCTAGGATAATTCTAGAGAAATTTGACTCAAAAGGCAAGAGACACGGTGAGTGCTTGAGCTCTAGGGAGCAGTTCCAGTCACATCTTTCCAGGGGAAGGAAAGGAAATGCCTGGTGTATATAGGGATTTTATTGTGTTCCTTACTCTATGTTAAGAACTTTCATGTGTGGGAGCTTCTTTAATCAAATTCGTTATTTTGAGAACATTGAGTATTGGTCTTTTTTCATATGCTAGTTGCTTGTGATTAATTGAGATATACACAGAATGGAATAATTAACAGTCTTCCTTTTCCTTTTGCTTCTGCTCATATAATGTTAATTCTTCAGTTGCTTTCTAAAGTCAAAAGGTATGTTTTTCCTCTCAGTGAAAACTATTGACTTAGAATCCTGTATTTTAGCCTTTAAATGTAAACTCCTAAGGCCTTGCAAGTTTTATTGTTGAATTTCTTTTAAGAAAACAAATCCTTTTTTTCTAGGTTAAATTTAGTAGCTCGCTAAGTAGCTCTTGTAAACAGACATTTAATGTATAGTGGCTAAAACAGTCTACTTTTCTGACAGTGGGCTTAAGTCAGCTCACTGCAGCTTAATGGGTGATGGACAATGATGAAAGGTATGCGTTAAATATGTAAGTCTTAGGATGTAATTCAACCTCGAGTTTCCAGGAAAGCATGGATTTTATTCAGTCTTATTTTTGTTAGGAAAGTCAACTTACTAAGCATAATTTACTACTTGATTTTAAGTTTTCATTAAATTCTTCAGATTACAGCTACTATATTTACTTTATTACACTGCCTTACCAGGTACCCTACATTTCTATCAGAAAATGTTGAGTCTCAGCTAGTTTTTACAAATATGCAGTGTATCCTGAAAATGTACAACTTGAAACAAATGAGGCTACATGGAAAGACAGATGCTCACATTCTAAATATTGCTTCCTTTTTCAGTTCTGCCAACCATTCAGCATGGGCGGCAGGTACTCAGCACAATTGAAGGCATTCCAGTAACTTTGCCGTGCAAAGCAAGTGGAAATCCCAAGCCATCTATCATTTGGTCCAAGGTAAATGGCCCATCTGGTGGTGTTTGCCGATGTCATGGGTTATAACAACATTATTTGAATATTTTTGGTCATACATGGGACTTGACTGTACCACAGAACTTTATAAAAAGGAAAACCCATACACTCCTACCACTTGGAAGGGACCTCAAAATGTCCTTAGTGTAATCACCTACCTGAGGCTTGAGTAACGTTAAGAACACAACGGTGGACTGTAATATAACACCAGGGGCTTTTCTTAGCACTTTACATGTTGTAGCAGATCCTTTCTTACCCCTTGCCACATCCCTTCAGCTCTTTTGATTTCAGCGCAGCTCTGGTGGACAGCTCCGTGCATTCTGCCAGAGTCCCACTTCATGTGTGTACCCCTCTCTGGTTTCTGGACTCGGGGCTTTCTCCAAAGCCCCACAAGGCCACTTAGCCTGCTATCAGGTGGCCAGGAAGCATAGGGACATTAACACCTGTGGGGGCAGGTGTCCTATATGAATGTCCTGCTTCTCATCCATCAGAAGAATACTTCTGGCCTGCTTCTTTATAGCTTCTCAAAGGATCCCCGGCACCAGAAGCTTATCAACCTAACCACAGAGGAAACCAGAGCACTGAAACCCTTTTTAGCTTTCCTTCCTTCTGTGCCTCACTCTCCCACTCACCTGCTCAAGCATCAAACTTCTTGCCTCCATATCTTTGTCTCAGACTCTCTTCTTTTAGGAAGCCAAGATAAGACCTCTACGAAGTCATTTATTCCCCTCTACATCCCTATCATGAAGTTGTCCAGCTTTTACTTGTACTCTTGCAGTGAGGAAAAAACCACTCCCTGAGGAGGTCCTTTTCATCTTTGAACAGTCATGAGGATAGCATATTTCCTGTAAATTAATTTAAATCTGGCAGATATAAGTAATATAAAATGACTGTATAATAACAAAATGAGACCTTTGTATAATTGTTTGTGCTACAACCAAAGTATTTTACCATACTATCTAACTTTATATATCTAAAAAGCTCTGAAATATAAAGAAGTTGGTGTTGGCATCTGTAAATTAATTAAAAAGGTGAAGATTTCTGCTTTCTGGACACAAAAATACAGTGGTGAAGCTTATCCCCAAACTGCACAGTGTCTAGGACTGAGTATAAGTTTAATGCATTTTAGGAAAACATAAGAATGAAACTTTCCAGGGTGGCCTTTGTGTTGTGAGAAAGCACAGAAGTTAAGAGTTGGGCTCCAGATCCTGACTGCTGGGGTTCAAGTCCCAGCTCTACCACTGAGAGTCTGTGACATTGGGCAAGTTACTCCACTTCATCCCCAAGCTTTAATACTTTCAGCTGTAAAATGGGACTTGTGGTAGTTCCTACTCATATGACCCTTTTGAGCATTAAGATAGCTAATTCATTTGAAGTACTCAGAACAGTGTGTGACTTTGCATAAGCACTGCCCCATCCGTTAGTATTACCATTATTCCCTCCAGTTTTAAGAAGCTCTGGAACAAAGGAGACATGGTTCAGTATGAAGAATTATCACCTTTGCTTTATTTGTTTAGTTTTTCTTAAAATTACCTTTCTTCAAATTAGCATTTTTTTTAATCTAGGATTTTCCCCCTTGGAGATTTTTTTCCCCTTCCTCTCTTCCTTTTCCAGACATTAAGTCACTCCTTCATTATCTTAAAGAAAACACTTTGCTCTTTGTTGTGTTTTGCAGAAAGGAGAGTTGATTTCCACCAGCAGCGCTAAGTTTTCCGCAGGGGCTGATGGAAGTTTGTATGTGGTGTCCCCCGGGGGTGAAGAGAGCGGAGAGTATATCTGCACCGCTACCAATGCAGCTGGCTACGCCAAGAGGAAAGTGCAGCTGACCGTCTATGGTGAGAGCCCCTGGGGGAATGTTTTTCTTTGACACTCTCTACCGGTGCCAAAACTCACATTTCTCTCCCAAATCATATTACCGGGGGCTGTACTCCTAAAGTGAACCGCATTGACAAAAACGCATTTTTACTGCCAATGAACATCTTCTCTATTTAGATTCTGATTTAAAGGGAGAGTAATTGTACAGCCATTCGGGATAATGTTATGGTGTTTTCCCAAGGAGTATGCTTATTGTATGTACCCAGTCTGCTTTAGAAACACCAGTTAGTTCCAACTCCTGGCAAAGCCAAACCTCAGCTGTGTCTCAGTTTGCACTTCTGCCTTGAGGGTTTTTACTTTCATAGATGGCAGACTCTAAAAGGGCATTTCAGCTGACCTCGTCATGATGTTCTGAAAGGAAGGGTGAGGAAGGGAGACTTTCTGGTCCTTTTCCTTTCAGCTCTCACCGTAAATGTGTTAACGGAAAGTTTTAGATGGGTACCAAAGCTTCGGCATAGACAGCATCTTCTTGTAAATTTGTAAAGAGTATTAGTAGTCCACATTTGAATGTAAGTGAAATGTTTTCAATGTACTATTTCCCTTCCAAAATGTGCATTTATTTTAGTAAGGCCCAGAGTGATTGGAGACCAACGAGGACTGTCCCAGGATGAGCCTGCTGAGATTTCCGCCCTCGCAGGAGAAGACGTGACACTTCCATGTGAAGTGAAGAGCTTACCCCCACCCATCATCACCTGGGCCAAAGAGACGCAGCTCATCTCCCCATTCTCTCCAAGGTAGGGGATCTGGGATGAGCCAGACACAAGCAAACACAATCTCTTGGGACACAAGGTTGTGCCTATTCAGGTTTTCAAATGTATCAAGAAATAACTTTTAAATTTGAGATAATTTACACATACATCTGAAACTACAGAAAATATTTTTACCTTCTAAGTCTATCCTTCTTCCTTCCTTCCTTCCTTCCTTCCTTCCTTCCTTCCTTCCTTCCTTCCTTCCTCTTTCTTTTAATGTTTATTTTATTTTTGAGAGAGATAGAGAACAAATGGGGGAAGGGCAGAGAGAGAGGGGGACAGAGGATCCAAAGCAGGCTCTGTGCTGACAGCAGAGAGCCCAATGCGGGGCTTAAACTCACGAACCATGAAATCATGACCTGAGCCGAAGTCAGATGCTTAACCAACAGAGCCACCCAGGCGCCCCTAAATCATTCTTTAATATCAGGAATGCTAACAGCCAGCTTTGACATAATTGCCCGTGGCTGCGTATACAAGGTAGTTATTAAAACAGAGCATATTTGTATATAGACCTGTTAGCACAAGTGCATAGGGCACACAGAATCTCATTAATCCCTTAGGAGCAGTAAAACACAATAAGTACTCTCATGTTTAAGATTTGACTCTCATTAGATGCTTTTGTAAAAATCTTCGTGATTAAAGCCTTGTACATATAAAGGCCTGCTGAGACAATATATCTGATATATTCCATTGACATGGAAAGCAGAATGCCAGAGCCTTTGAGAGTACTACCTTTGTTGCCATGCAGGTGTGAGTTTAAATTTACCTCCACCACTTAAAGCTTGCCTGAAACTTTTGGCGCCTTTCTCAATGGCCCTCTGAACCTTAGATTTCTTATTTATAAAATGGACATAATACTTACCTGAAAGGCATATATAAGATAATGTATATTCCACATCTCCTGTCTCTAGTTCTCAAGGAATAGTAGCAATTACTATTTTAACTCAATGTCATGCCAGAAGTTACTGGTGGAATAAGAATTATAGTTTCCAGCTATGTCGGTTGGACTTACTGGCGTATAGTTATGAAGCTGTAAATGGTGCTCTTGTCATTTCCCTATCCACTGGTGAGGAGATAAAAAATAATTTAAGAACTACTTTACATAATGTTACTATTTTTTTTGAAAAATATGTGTTTGGGATGTTTTTGAATGAAAGGAATACCATGTTATAGATAAACTTGAAGTTTCATTGTTTTCCTCCCCAGTCGCTTTTCTCCCTCCCCAGGGGGCAAATACTGCAAACAGATCTCATGTGCATCCTATGCACCCATTCTTAAACAGTATGGAATCATGTTTCCTGTAGTTTTCATTTCATTTTATGTGTCTGTTTTTAATTTGCCATGTAACATATTATATATTGTTATTCTACTGCTTGCTTTATTAAGTCGATATTTACTCATTTTTATACATAGAGATTTGCTTTATTCATTTTTAAAATTTTCTTCTTAATGTTTATTTTTCAGAGAGAGACAGAGCGCAAGCAGGGGAGGGGCAAAGAGAGAGGGAGACCCAGAATCTGAAGCAGGCTCCAGGCTCTGAGCTGGCAGCACAGAGCCCGATGCAGGGCTTGAACTCATGAGCCATGAGATCATGACCTGAGCTGAAGTCGGACGCTCAACCGACTGAGCCACCCAGGCGCCCTGCTTTATTCATTTTTAACTACCGTATACATATTCTGCATTTTGTTTGTACATTTCCTAGTGTACAGACATTCAGGGTTTTGCTTGTTTGGTTTGGTTTGGTTTTAGTTTTCTTATTTTGTAAACAAGGCTCTTGAGTGAATATCTTTATATATGTCTCTTCATATACACGCGCATGAGTTTCTTTAGGGTTGGCCCAGAACTATAGTTTCTGGTCAGAATGAATTCCTACTTTAAGCTTTGTAGACAGTGCTAAATTGCTGTCCAAAGAGGCACTAATGATTTACCTTTCTACCATGAGCATATAGGTGCACCTATTTCCCCATTATAATCAATGCATGGTGTTTATGGACTTAAACATGTTTGTTGGTTAGATGGGTGTGAAATGGTATCTTGCAACTCTTAGTTTTCATGTGACTGACTGCCAGGGAACCAAAAATGATTTTACTTTTTTGTCGGCCATCTGTTTCATCTGTGACTTGCCTCTTCAGACCTGCTGCACAGATTTATGATGACTGGTTTGTTTATCTTTTTCTTGTTGAATGTAGAAATTTGGTCTGTATTCTTAATAATAATCCTTTGTCTGTTGTATGTGTTGAAAATATATTTTCTCAGACCACTGTGAGACTTTTAATGTATGATGTCTGCATAGAATTTTACATTTTTTATGTAACTCAGTGTATTAATCTATTGTTTTTAAGATTTGTACTTTCTGGGGTGCCTGGGTGGCTCAGTCACTTAAGCATCTGACTCGGCTTCAATTTAAAATTTTTCCAAGACCATGGTCTAGTGGTTCTTTGCATTAAATTACTCTACTCCCTCTAGGGCACTTGGGTGGCTCAGTCAGGTAAGCGTCTGACTTCAGCCCTGGTCGTGATCTCATGGTTCATGAGTTCGAGCCCCGCATCAAGCTCTGTGCTGACAGTGAGGAGCCTGCTTGGGGTTTTCTCTCTCTCTCCCCTCTCTGTCTGTCTCTCCCACTCTCTCTCTCTCTCTCAAAGCTAATAAATAAACTTAAAAAAAGATTTGTACTTTATGAAGAATATGTACATATCTTCCAGAGTTTTATTCTAATATTTTAAGCTTGTTTTTTCACATTTTTGACTTTAATACATCTGAATTTTTATGTTGTGTCTAGTGTTAGGTAGTGCTGTATTTTTTTTAAATTTATTTTTCCCATGTGGAGAACCAGTTGTCCGTCATTTTTGAATTATCAATCCTTTCCTTGATCTTTGTGATATCAGCTCTATTATTATATGTTACATGTTGGATTCTCCTATGTGCTTATTTCTTTGGGGAAGAATTCTGTCCTTAACTATTTATTCATTTTTCTGTCTCTGGGCCAGTAGAACACTTTGAGTAGGTTTATCTGGCCTTCTCCCTTTAAAGCTATTTCAATACAATAAACATAATAACGTTTTTATATGTAGATCTAGTTCACCCAACTACATTATTGTTCTGTAGGAAAAATATATTCAATATATTTTTGAGAATTACATATGTACCTTATTTTGCCTTTAACACACTAAATTTTTTAATGAAGTATTGCAGAAAAAATAATAAAATTCAAAATATAGCTGAAATTTACTAAAATATATATTGGCTTTTTATAGTTACAAGTTAATAAAGCAGAGAGATGTACAGTTTTTGGATGATTTGAGACCATTAGGTTAGATCTAATGGTAAAAAAAAATCACATTTTGTGTTTGCAAGAATATCATACAAAATACACAGTACAATTGTGAAAATCCCTGAGTTTTAAAGTATATAGAAATATAGATGGGAGAATGGTTTCAAAAACTGCTTGCAGAGTAATGATTTCATACTGAGGGGCAGCTGCATAGGGGATATTTAAATTCTCATGTTCTATGGTCTACCATGTGGTTTCTTTCTTTCAGGCACACATTCCTTCCTTCTGGTTCAATGAAGATCATTGAGACCCGTGTTTCAGATAGTGGGATGTATCTTTGCGTTGCCACAAATATTGCTGGGAACGTGACTCAGTCTGTTAAATTAAATGTCCATGGTGAGTTTTGAAATGAGGGCATATAATATCTTTGTACAGGCCACAGGGAAACTCATCATACCAGTTTCTTTGATAGTTAATCTCCAAATTGTTTATAGAGTAATTAGAGAAAATTTTTCTAAAATTGGAGACTTGTCATTTTCTTTCATTTACTCTGGAAAGTTTATCTGCCATTTGTAAACAACTTTCCCCCGTTTCCTCAAATGAACAGTATTAAAGGTTTGGTTCTCAATTTTACTGAATGTCCACAGTCACTTATGGCGACTATTAATACACAGTAAAAAAAAAATGTGTTTAGACTTATGGCTTTTTAGAAGTGAATGTGAGTTATCAAAGAAGAATTTACTAGTATTTATATGGTCATTTTCAATATTCAAAGAACTCAGCAACTGAAAACATTCTGCTTCCTGGGACTCTAACTTTTTAAAAACTTTCTAGTTAATCTGTTTGATTACCTCAATTTACCATGGTCTGTCCAAATATTTATTTATTCAGCACATGCTTACTGAGTATATACTCTGTCACACATTTGTATAGGTAGGCCAGATATTCAAATATCAGAAAAGTATTTTCTTACATGGTATTGATCTGATTTCATTGTCAGATCAATCACTATAATAGCATCCTGTTAACCATGGGATTTGAGATAGAATTCTGTAATTTACAAACTCTAGGTTATCTTGGGCATATTACATAACCTCTCTTACCTTTAGTTTTCTCTTTCATAAAATGATGATAACAATCCTATCAAAATTATAAGGTTGTCATAAGTGACAACCTTTACAGTGTATTGGTTAAATATTAACAAAAAAAGGACAGAGGAATGGGGCTTTTGAGGGATGTAAATTCTAATTGTATAACTAGAACATTTATTGTATAACGTAAGTCAACTTGATTCTACAGTGTGTAACGCATGTACATGGAAGCCAGTTGTTACAGGGGGGTGGGAGAGACGCTGGTCCTTGTCTCATGGAGTCAAAGAATGAATCTCGGGGACAACAGAGAGTGAGCAAAGTGATAGAGTTTATGGAGGGAAAGTATAAAGCTCTCAAGAGTGAGAGGGGTCCTGACCAGGTAGCTGCTGAAGATTTCTGTACCTGACTTTTATTGGGACCTTATCAGAATGTTTGTGAGACTTCATCTTGGCACCTAGCTCAGGGAGGTCTGGAACAGGTTCGTCTCATCCTCTTTTTTCCCAAACTCCGCTGCCGCTGTTGCTTTCTCAACCTCCCGGCTGAAGCTATACAGCCTGTCTCCCTGAGGGTCCTTATCTCTCCCTGCTTAAAGTCAACTGTTTCCCTATTTGCATTAATATTGGCAATGTTTCTGATAAATTATCTCATTTAAATTTCTAAAGGAAGGTACTGTAAAGACAAGAAATAGAGACTCGGTTTTGATGTTCTTCTCTGAAATTAGCAAAGGCTTTTTTGAGAAACTTTTTTTGTTTTTTAAATGAGAAACTTTTCTTCCTATCTGGCTAAACCTTCCACAAAGAGAACAAAAAGTAGGAGTACCTGAAGAGAAATGCTTTTTCTTTCACTTTTTTAAATTATATAAATCATCTAGATTGCCTTTTGAGGGAGTTTTAAACTTCAAGTTATTTATAAATTAAAGGAAACCTAACATTTTTAAATACTTGCTTTTTCCTCAAGTCTGGCATGAGGGGTTTCAGATTTATTATTTCCCATAATCCTTGCAGTGTACTGGTATTGATTAGGTTATTTGGCCTGGATTATTAAGGAAACAAGCCTCAGGAAATTTACTGACTTGCTCTAGATCACACAGCTAGTAAGTGGCCTGAGCCTAGGTCCAAATCCTGAGATCGTTCCACTTTTTCATTCTGCCTCTTGGTAAAGAGTTCTTATTTAAAGTGAGAAAAGGAAAGAATTTGTTTAAAATTGGATTATAGGGGCACCTGGGTGGCTCAGTCAGTTGAGCGTCAGACTTGGGCTCGAGTCATGATCAGGTCATGGTCTCGGGGTTCATGGGTTTGGGCCACATGTCGAGCTGTGCTGATAGCTTGGAGCCTGGAGCCTGCTTCAGGCTCTGTGTCTCCCTCTCTCTGCTCTTCCCCTTGTCTCTCTCTCTCTCTCTCTCTCTCTCTCTCTCTCAAAAAATAAATAAACATTAAAAGCATTTTTAATTGGATTATTAATCCTCATTTGTTTCTAGTTCCTCCAAAGATACAGCGTGGTCCTAAACTAATCAAAGTCCAAGTTGGTCAAAGAGTGGACATTCCGTGCAATGCTCAAGGGACACCTCTTCCTGTAATCACCTGGTTTAAAGGTGGAAGTGCCATGCTGGTTGATGGAGGGCAGCACATTAGCAGTTCAGATGGAACTTTAAGCATCAACCAAGCCATGCTGTCTGACGCCGGCATATATACATGTGTTGCTACTAACATAGCAGGCAGTGATGAATCGGAAATAACCCTACATGTCCAAGGTGATTGGGGCATAAGAAAATATAAGTATGGTGGGGGTGGGGAGTGGGGAAAAACCCCTGGAGTCTATACAAAATATATAATCTTGGAGAGTCATGGATCACTTTTGGAAGATTTCTGTAACTTTTATGACTCGAGTTAACTTTGAAAGGAGAACCATTCTAGAAAGAAGTGAAACCATACTATTACTAAACCTGGATCCATTTTTGTATGTTTACTTTTGAAAATGAAGTTGCCATGGATGATGTCAATGGAAACAATCCTAGATAAGTACCCCACCCACTATTTTTGGTTTGGGAGAAATTGTGAACAGAGTGAGTTGGAGTAGGATTTCACCTCATCCTGTTAGCATGCACTCAGTGTTGATCCCTAAAAATCTAGATCTGCTGTTTCCCCTAATGATGTTGGCTTTGTGTTGAGGCTTTAAAGATAAATATTTATTCCTTCAAACAACAAATATTTATCAAGCTCCTGCCAGGTGTCTGTCATATCGTAGGCAATGAGGAGAAAGTAGTGAGAAAAGCAAAGCACCAGCTGTCATAAGCTGTTCTGTGCATCGGCAGAAAGCAAGCAAGTAAGCAAGACATACAGATAGTGAGAAGTGCTAAGTAGAAAATTAGAATAGGGTGATGCTCCCAGCAATTGACTACTTTAGATGCACTGTTAGGTAGAACTTCTCTGAGGAGTAATACTTGGAGTGAGATCTGTTGACTAAGGAGAACCAGCCATATGGAAATTAAGGGGAAGAGCATTCCTGGCAGAGAGAATGATAGTGGAAAGGCAAGAAGGAAAGATAAGGAGGTATTGTATTTAGCATAGTACTTAGTACTTCATAACTGCCCCATTGCAATTTGGGATGGATGGCTAGCACACTGTTGGAGAGCTTATCCAGTTCACCCATTGATTCAGCAGACTTTATTGAGTGCTTATGTTTATGGTTCAATGGGAAAGATAGACATTTACAAGATAATCTCATGCACAAAAATTGGTTAATGCTGTCATGAAATGGTAGATCTATAAGAGTTTTTAAAGAAAGACAAATCAAAGAAGGCTTTCAAGGATTGGGGCATGCAAGTTGAGATTTGAAGAAGGAGTAGAAGCTTATTAGGTGATGGGCAAAGATACAGTGGGGTGGGGTGGAGTGGTGAGAGCCTTCTAGGAGAAGGATGTCGAATGTGAAGAGGAAATATGACATTTTGGATATACTGTCATAAATCAATACATCAATCAGTAAAGGCCAGCTGGCCCATTTCAGACTGAGTGTTGCGTGATATGTGGTAAAGCTGGACACACAGTCATGGGCCAGATTGTCCAAGATCTAGGAACCTATATTAAGGAGTTTAGACTTTATTTTGTATGCAGTTAAAAGATTCAGAGGGGTTGTTACTGGGAAATGATGTGTCAGGTGTGGATTTTAAGAGATCACTCTTTGGGGGAGAGAATGGTTTGTCTAGAGAAGGTGAAGAGAAGCAGCTGGGGGCTACAGAAGTAGCTCAGGCAAAAGATGATGGTAGCTGGACTGGAGGAAAGAAGCCAGTGGACTCAAAAAATAATTAGAAGAGGAAATCATCAGGGATGGTGACCAATTGGATATAGGGAGCGAAGGAGATAGAGGACTCAAGAAAGACTCCCAAATTTCTTCATGATTTCTTCATGGATAGTGAGGGTGTTCAGGGAGATTGGATTCACTGATAGGGTGTACTGAAGGAAGAACAGGTGTGAAACTTTATCCTGCAGGTAAAATGAATACAAGTAATGATTTTCATCAGGGAAGCCCCAAATGAGATTTGCGGTTCAGAGAGAGTATTCTGAGGACTCTGTAGATTATGAATCCAAAGGGGAACACATTTGAAAAAAAAGGATTCCTGTAAGAAGTCTATTGAAGTAATTTTGGCAAGAGGAGTGAGGGTTTGAAATCAGCAGTGACCTTAAGGATAGAGGAAGATACAGATATGTGATGAACATATGGCACTATATGATTGGATGTGGAGGTCAGGAGTAAGGGAGGGAAACATAAGAAAAATGGATGAAGCATGACACCTTAACTGAGGGAATAAAGGAAACACAAGAGAATTGTGGGAAGCACAAAATGATAAATTTGGACAGTGGGGACATTTTGAGTTTTAGATCCCTAGGTCACTTCGAGGTAGAAATGTCTGGCAGCTAGAAATTTGTGTCCTATTTAAAAGAGGAATCCGGAAAGATAGCAGTTCACCAATGTAGTTGGTTGATGATGCCTCAGGAGAGTTTGATATTGCTTAAGGAAAGCATGTGATAATGCATTTATGTTTCTAATAGAACCACCTACACTGGAAGATCTAGAACCTCCATATAACACTCCATTCCAAGAAAGAGTGGCCAACCAACGCATTGCATTTCCATGTCCTGCAAAAGGTATGTAGTACTTGGACATATGGGCACTGGCATAAAGTTATATTATATCACATTTCTCTATTGAACCCAAAACATCATTATAAAAAGATCCATTTGTTGGCCCTTGCTATAACATTTGGGCATAATGACAATTAATCCCTCTTTTGTTTTATTTTTTTAATATCTCTTTTAAATAACAGCTCATTGAATAGGTATTTTTCCCCAACACATACTTTATTTGCTTCAGTGGAAAGACCTGTTATTCCAAACTTGTCTTATCTAGTATCTTTCCCATTTAGTTCATGCTACTTCCTGTTACTTCTGACAGGATTTGTCTTTAAAATGTGGGAGCCAGAGGAGTGTCTTGGTGGCTCAGTTGGTTAAGTGTCCAACTTTGGCTCAGGTCATGATCTCATGGTTCATGGGTTCAAGCCCCACATTGGACTCTGTGCTGACAGCTCAGAGCCTGAAGCCTGTTTTGGATTCTGTGTCTCACTCTCTCTCTGCCCCTCCCTTGCTTGCACTCTGTCTCTCTCTCTTTCAAAAATAAAAATAAACATTAAAAATTTTTAAAAATAATAAACTAGCTAGATACCGTATCATCTTTTACAACAAATTTCATCTTGACCATGATTGTTCTACCACTTACCATTTAGAAGTTAAAGATAATACTTCTTTTGCTTGTTCATTTAGTTTTTCATTTATTAGCTTCACAAATATCCACTAAGTCTGAAACCCATAAAGGAATGAGCGGGATGTAAAGAAATGAGGAAATGATTATACACCTTTTTTCTTTGGCAACATAGACAACTGCAGACCATCAGTTCACCTTCTCTTTCTCATCAGTCAGCCTTTTACTATCAGCACAACAAAATAGGCCAATCTTTTTGTTTTATTTTTTCTCATAAATATAACTTTCACAGTTACTTTTATAAGTCCTTTAGCATTAATGGCACATTTTATAGATTCTGCCATTCTTTTGTTCTTGTCTTGGATTATATGCCATTATTTTAATATTTTTATTACCCATTAATGTAAGATTATTAATAATGTGTAATCATATTAATTTAATGTTCTTTTTTATATTTTTATAGATATTAAGTAAATTTTAAAAGTACTTAGAATAGTACCTGATACCTTGTTTGTTAAATAAATATATTCTTAATACAGAATTAATGTTTGTCTATTACCAATATGTGCTTTGGGCTCAATTATGTACTTCAGAATGGTTTTGTCAGTTTTACTCATGAGCACATCACTTCCATTTACCCTTTTGTCATTGATAAATCTGGGAAATCAGTCCTCTCTGCTTTCCCAACTTTCTTTTCAATATAAGAAGTCAAGAATTGTTCTACTGTCCTATGTTTAGCAGCATGAGATCATCAGATATGTGTAGATAGTAGATTGCTCATCTCTACTATGTCAGGCCTATTTAAAATGTGAATTATAGGGGCGCCTGGGTGGCTCAGTTGGTTAAGCATGCGACTTCAGTTCAGGTCATGAACTCATGTTTCATGAGTTTGAGCCCCATGTTGGGCTCTGTGCTGACAGCTTGGAGCCTGGAGCCTGTTTTGGATTCTGTGCCTCCCTCTTTCTCTGTTCCCCCTCCACTTGAGCTCGCTCGCACTCTCTCTCTCTCTCTCTTTCTCTCTCTCTCTCTTTCTAAAAAATAAAGATCAAAAAAAAATTTTAGGGGTGCCTGGGTGGCTCAGTTGGTTAAGCGTCCGACTTCAGCTCAGGTCATGATCTCATGGTTCGTGGGTTAAATTTTTTTAAATGTGAAATTATAAAGTATCGCTTCTGCATATCATGTATGCATTCTATTTGGTTGGGCAATTTTTATGTTGTATTCCTGTGATAGTCTCTTGCTTTCTGTCCTTCATTTGTTTTCATCCCTGAACTCTCCCATTTGATTAATATAGTTTTTTTCCCCCTAATGATCATGAACTTACTCAAGAATGTGTTTTGGTTTGCTTACTGTCTTCTGAATATCTTGATATAAACAACTTGCTCAAACTCTACACTAGAGACCATAGGTCTCTTAAGACTGATCAGGAATTAGAGGCCTTAAATACCAATCTCTTTGCTATTTCATGCCAGGAGAAATATCTTGAAAGTAGCATAGTGCCTTAGTGTACAAATTATAGTCATAACAAAATTTTTATTTCTCCTAAATATATTTGATATGTTGTAATGATTCCTAATTTTATTTAAAATGTCACAAAGCTTTGCTTTCTTATTTAGGTACCCCCAAACCAACCATCAAATGGATATGGAATGGTAGAGAGCTAACAGGCAGAGAGCCTGGGATTTCTATCTTGGAAGATGGTGCATTGTTGGTCATTGCTTCTGTTACACCCTTTGACAGTGGGGAGTACATCTGTGTGGCAGTCAATGAAGCTGGAACCACAGAAAAAAAATATAACCTCAAAGTCCATGGTAAACATAGAAAAATCATACAATTGAATATGTGACATTTTCAAATTCTTATATATGTTATCCTCTTAATGTATTATTATTTAATATTAATGTGAATAGAATGTTATCAAACAGAAAACTGAAAATCTGATTGCACTGATTGATTGATGGATTGATTTAAAATTTCGTGAAATTTTTTTATTGTGACTTTATTCAAAATTCAAATGGTAGAATAGTCAGAAGCCTCATGGCCTAAGCTAAGCTATCTACTTATCCTCCCTAGGGGCAAAGAAATTTATTAGCTTTGTATGCATGTATGTGTGTTTGTGTGTGTGTGTGTATTTTCCCAGAGATATTTTATGCATAACAAGAAAATATGAATATATATTTTATTCTGGTTTTTTTGTATAAAAAGGTAAACATATAGGAGAATACTGTATACATGGCTCTACACTTGTCTATTTTACTAACATATCTATCTTGGGGATTATTCAATATTCCGAACCCTTATTTATATCTACATAGCATCCCACCGTATGACTGTGCCATGATTTCCTTAACCTTCATCTATTAATGATGAACATATAGGTGCAACCAATTGTTTAGTTAATATAAGTAGCACTTCACTGAAATACTTGTACATTTGTCATTTTGCAGCAGTCACAAGTTATGTTCATTTTAAAATTTCATTGACGCATCTGAGTGGCTCAGTCAGTTGAGTGTCTAACTCTTGATTTCAACTCTGATCATGATACCAGGGTCATGGGATCAAGCCTTGCATTAGGCTCCACATGGAAACTGCTTGAGATTCATTCTCTCTCTCTCTCTCTCTCTCTCTCTCTCTCCCCCTTGGCCTCTCTCCCCTGCTCACACACTGTCTCTAGAATACATACATACGTAGCAATTTCATGGATATTGGCTTTCATAGACACGGGGCAGTATACACTTCCATCAGCGAAGTAGTGAGTCCCACATGACTTCATTAAGACCCTAGCAGTTTGCATTTTCAGTGGTATGTGGACTAACTAGGTTTTCCTTAAATGTATCCTAAGTTTTATCTTCACTATAAAACTCTGAACTGACAGAGTAAAAATTTAATAAGGGTTACTATATATTGGTTGAGATATTTCACTTTATGTTAAGGCATGTGCTTAAATTATGACCAGCCTTTCTTAGCTATCACGTATCTCAGAATTTGCTTTCTAAAGGCCTGTGTAAAGAGACTTCATAAATAATATTTGTTATAAAATTGTCTAGCCATGACTTCTCTCTTTTTGCAGTTCCTCCAGTAATTAAAGATAAAGAACAAGTAACAAACGTATCTGTGTTGGTCAATCACCTGGCCAATCTCTTTTGTGAAGTTGAAGGTACTCCTTCTCCTGTCATTATGTGGTACAAAGATGACGTCCAGGTAAATGAAGACATCAAAATATGCATAACTCATTGCATCCGTCTCTGAAATAAACCATTCAGATGTGACTTTCTCATTAATAGTGATATAAAACTTTTACATCAATTCTTAATTATGCATTTGTATTAGGATTGGAAATAACACTGACCATTTTGGCCTTTGAAGGTGACTGAAAGCAGCAGTATTCAGATCACGAACAATGGAAAGATATTAAAGCTCTTTAGAGCCACTCCAGAGGATGCAGGAAGATATTCCTGCAAAGCAGTTAATATTGCAGGCACTTCTCAGAAGTATTTTAACATCGATGTGCTAGGTAAGGGAAATGGTCTTTTAAAAAAACTACAGTTTTCAGGGACACCTGGGTGGCTCAGTGGGTTAAGAGTCTGACTCTTGCTTTTGGCTCAGGTCATGATCTCACGGTTCATGAGTTCAAGTTGCGCACTGGGCTCTGCGCTGATAGTGCCAAGCCAGCTTAAGATTCTCTCTTTCCTTCTCTCTCTGGCCCTCCCCCGCTTGTGCTCGCTGTCTCTTGCTCAAAATAAATAAATAAACTTAAAAAAAATACTACAGTTTTCAGATGCATTTCTTATAATTGGATGGAGCTGACAGTGTGAAAGAGCAAAGAGATTAGAAAGAAATTGATAAGAGAAATGTAATTTGTTTTGGTCTGCCATTATTTTGTCTTTGATTTGGTTAACCAGAGTCATATGCTATAGAATGTTTTAAGCTATTGATTATTTATCATACAGAGATGTCTGTGGATGTTTGGTACTGTATTACACATAAAATAGTAAATTACTGCTCTTGTCAATTTCTCCTGCTAGGCAGGCAGGAAATTCTCTGGGAAATAACTATACATGACGATGCAGAGTAAAACTCATTAATGTTGTTGACATCCGAAGCTGCTAGGTTGTAACTGGAACTGGAGGAGATAGCAAATGCTCCTTTCCCTGCATTCTAATTAACTCATAACTAAATCACCTCTGCCCTGATTCTAATTGAGAGGGGAAAATTCTGAGTGCGGGTAGAAGAATTGGGATATAAATTGGGTTATGAGGCATTTATAAAATTTTAATGGTAATCATAAATTTAAAGTTTTGTCATTTTAGCTTGTGAAATTGTATTTTCCAATTAAAGTTTACTTTGTGATAAAATGAATTCCTCCCTTTTCAGTGTTTTGTTCACCAAAATGGGCATATGTTTGTCAGTCTGGGGTGGACAAACCAGACTGGGAATGATGCTGCATTCAAATTGCCATTTTTAAACTGCTTTAGCATGAAAATAATCCCTCTCATTAGTCTTCTCAGAGCCTGAAGTACTTTGCATTTCCTCTACCAAATTTATCCTTATATGTAAGCACAGACTATAACAAACACACTAAGTAATCTTTCCTATCATTAGTCTCATTGCTATTATTTCTCTCAGCACTCATTTACTTTAAATTCTATGTGCTGATGACTCCCCAAATTTTTATTTCCAACTCAGACTCTCTGGATCTTAGAATATATATCTTGTCTTCTCCACAGTGTCTTGACTTGAATGTCTCAGTGGCATATCAAACAGAAAGGTCAATGAGTATCTGTTCTGCTCATCTTCAGCGATGCCCATCACAGCACCCCCATCCACCAGCCTGCCTCTGCTAGAACCTGGCACTCATCCTTTCTACCTCCTCCTCCCCAACTTAATAAATCTACCTACATCCTGTTAAATCTACTTCCTAATCCAATGTTAAACTATCTACTTCCTTTCATTTTTAACTGTGAAAGTATCATCATTTATAAGCCGAATTAAAGTAGCCTCTGAACTGCTCCCCTTCCTCCACTCTTTGCCGCTGAAATCCAGTCTTCATTCCCTAGCCAATGTGATCTCCGAACACAAATCTGATCACACCCCTTCTCTATCGACAGAGCTACTTTGGTGGCTAGTCATTGCTCTGAAGATGAAGACCAAACATCTTAACATGATATGAAGGGAGAGGATTTCAAAGTCCAGGAAGTGTACAGCAATTCTTCAATATTTTGATAATTCTGAGAATAAAAACTAGCATAGTCTTTTTCATAGTATGTCCCCTATCCAGGCGTAGCCTAGGGGCCCTTTAAAAGAAACAAGGGTAGGGGCGCCTGGGTGGCGCAGTCGGTTAAGCGTCCGACTTCAGCCAGGTCACGATCTCGCGGTCCGTGAGTTCGAGCCCCGCGTCAGGCTCTGGGCTGATGGCTCGGAGCCTGGAGCCTGTTTCCGATTCTGTGTCTCCCTCTCTCTCTGCCCCTCCCCCGTTCATGCTCTGTCTCTCTCTGTCCCAAAAATAAATAAACGTTGAAAAAAAAAAATTTAAAAAAAAAAAAAAAAAAAAAAAAGAAACAAGGGTAATATACATTAAATAGCACTATGTTGTAATATGTCAGTTTTGAACCTTATAAGATTAATATTCATTATGTCATTCATTTTCTAAAATGTACAGCAGTAGTAAATTGCATTTTATGAGCTTCACGGCTCACTCATATTCCAAACTCTTTTTGCATATGGGTTTACTTCTCCTCAAAATGAATTAGTTCTGATCAACCATAATTCTTGCAGGTAATTGTCCTGCTAGCAAATTTTTTATGAATGTGTTCCAATATTTAAATTTAACATTTGGCTGGGTCTACAGATGCAATATGAAGGTATTTTATGTGATATTTTATTTGTAATATTAAAATCTTACTGAAATACTATAGAAATCATTAATAATCTGCTCTCCCTCCCCCCATTCGTTTTTGCTAAATCATAGATTTTCATGATAAAATGTCTTTGTTCAAGTTCCTCCCACCATAATAGGTGCCAGCTCCCCAAATGAAGTCTCTGTTGTCCTCAACCATGACACCACTCTCGAATGCCAAGTCAAAGGCACTCCCTTCCCCGTTATTCACTGGTTCAAAGATGGCAAGTGAGTACCATGTCTCTATTTGTTGCAAGGGTCCAGTTGATAGAAAATAGATGTGGAAATCCATGTGGATTTTCTCCCTTTTAATTATTTTAACCACATAAATATTACTAAATGAAAATGAAGGAAAACAATATTGTTGAACGATGTTCTCAGAGTCTTGTAATACCTTTCATTCTTGTGATTTATAAGACTATAAATGCTGGGAATTTATTTTAGAAACATAGAGGAACTCAAGTTTATTGGACACTAAATATTCTGCCCATAGGCTCAGAATAAAAAATGAAAAATGCAAGATCCAAATGCAGAGAAAAGTTTGCTTTTACATGGGATTGTTTGAATTATGAGAAAAGAAAATTTATGACAATAAGATGAATACTCAAGCTAGCTCTATAAATGGACAAAAGGAAACAATCACAAAAGAGCAATTAGATATTTCCCAGACTTCAAGTTCAAGGGCTACTGAGGTTTGCTTACACTGATATGGCTGTATTGATTCATATTGTTCGTGAGAGCTTATTTCTCACAGCCTAGTCTCAATTTGAGTATCATTATAGTTTCTGAGAGCAGGTGTCTAAGGCTTAAGTAGCAAAGAGTAAAGATTTGCATTGAATAAAATAAAAGGTTGTATGCAAACTTTTAATAAATCAGTAAAGTTGACAACATAGAAAAATGTATGGAGGATATAACCCGGCAATTTAAAAATATTCAGTTAAGCAATAGCTGTATTAAACGATACTCTAGAGAGTATGCTGAATGAAATAAGTCACGGAAAGACTATACCTATGATTTCATGCATATGTGGAACTTAAACAAAACAAATGAGGGGCGCTTGGGTGGCTCAGGCCATTAAATGTCCGACTTCAGCTCAGGTCATGATCTCATAGCTCGTGAGTTTGAGCCCTGCGTTGGGCTCTATGCTGACAGCTCAGAGTCAGGAGCCTGCTTTGGATTTTGTGTCTTCCTCTCTCTTTGCCCCTCCCCCACTCACAGTCTGTCTCTCTCTCAAAAATTAATAAACATTAAAAAAAAAGAAAACAGGTGAGCATAGGGAAGAAAAAGAGAGGCAAACCATAAGGCAGACTCTTTAACAATAGAGAACATGGGGCGCCTGGGTGGCGCAGTCGGTTAAGCGTCCAACTTCAGCCAGGTCACGATCTCGCGGTCCGTGAGTTCGAGCCCCGTGTCGGGCTCTGGGCTGATGGCTCAGAGCCTGGAACCTGTTTCCGATTCTGTGTCTCCCTCTCTCTCTGCCCCTCCCCCGTTCATGCTCTGTCTCTCTCTGTCCCAAAAATAAATAAACGTTGGGAAAAAAATTAAAAAAAAAAAAAACAATAGAGAACAAACTGAAGGTTGCTGGAGGGGAGATGGGCAGGAGGATGGGTTAAATGGTGATGGGTATGGAGGAGGGCACTTTTGATGAGCACTGGGTGTTGTATGTAAGTGCTGAATCCATAAATCCTACACATGAAACAAATATTACACTGTATATTAACTAACTGGAGTTTAAATTAAAACTTGGAAGAAAAAAAGATGCTCACTGTCAATAATTTGGAGAATGTAAACAAGAAAACATGAATTTTGCTTTTCACAAGTCAGATTGGCAAAACAAATAAATAAAGGTTCAAACAATGCCAAATGTTGGCGAGAGTGTGGTAAATAGATTAGTACTCTGAAAGGCAATTTGTTGATATCTATTCAAATTTGAAGGCCCATATGCTGTAATGTAGCAAATACACTTTCAGGTTCTAGGAGAGGGAAACGTTCATGCACATCCACATGAGAGCAGGTACGACAATAGGTAATATTCCCTGCAACACTGTCGTGGCAGAAAAGTGGAAACTGCTTAATATTTAATATTAGGAGATGAGTAGATAACTTACGGCATAGTCATATTTTGAAACGTGCAGCAATTAAAAAGAGTAAGATCAAGCTATAGATATCAAAAATATCTCTACAGCTATTGTCAGGTAAAAAGAGAAAGTAGAAAGAACAAAGCAATACCATTTACATGTAACAACTAGATTCTTTTGGGAAGACATTTAAGCGTGAAAATGTTTAGAAAAAAAAAACTTGTGAAAAAATGCAAACCAAACTTACAAAGGTGAGATATCTAGAGAGAAGACTCACATTAGGGGTAATAAATCAAGCAGACCTTTTCTTATTATAATACTTCCTTTTTTGTTTATTTAAATTTTCATATTCCTTGCATAATTAATGATCAATAAAAGTTTTAAAGTTACTTAAATTTGAGTAACATTATCAAGTATTCACTTTTTAAAAACAGTTAAAATGCATTAAACTAAGGTACTTTATTCTCTCAGCTTTTGAGAGCTTCCTACAAAGTGACATGCCAAGAAATCGTAAAGGATGCTACCACAGAACATTAAATGTGTTTCCATTTAATTCTGTAGTCTGATGAGGCTTCTAATCCAGCAGTGCATCTAGTTATTTATCATGGGCTAAGTCACTGCAGATTTTTAAAAAACTAGCTATGGGTCTTCCTGAAAGAAGATCAGTGGATTTTAAAGGTATGAATTTTAGGGGGTGCCTGGGTGGCTCAGTTGTTTAAGCATCCGACTTTGACTCAGGTCATGATCTCCTGGTTTGTGGGTTCAAACCCCGCATTGGGCTCTGTTCTGACAGCTCAGAGCCTGGAGCCTGCTTCAGATTCTGTCTCTACCTGTCTCTCTGCCCCTCCCCCACACACACTCACTCTCTCTCTCTCTCTCTCTCTCTCTCTCTCTCAAAAATAAATATACATTAAAAAAGGTATGAATCTTAGGATATTATAGACTTTACGATATGTTTCAATTATTACATAAAGCTGCTGCCAGTTATGTAAAGTGAGCATTGTATAGTATTCAATAAATGACTGTATAGTAGGAAAAGACTTCCTTAACAACCATATATGAGTTGCTTTTGACATAAGTATATTTAAGTACTTGTGATTATAAAAACATTTATATTTACTACAGTATCTACTTTTTAGAAAAGCTGGCAGGATCATTGTCTTTAATAAGTAATAACCATTCTATTGTGAATACTTTTCCAGGTATTATAATGATATTGGTTTAAAACTAATATTCCTTGGCCTCAAGCTCCTATACTCTTAGTTTACTTTACTAAATGATGATAGAAATTTTGGCTATGAAAACAAATAAAAAAGATGAAGAAGAAAAAAGAGGAGAAGGAGGGGGAGGAATGGAAGAAACAATGAAACACTACCAGGTTTCTATTAATACTTAACAAATAAGTTTGAAATGAGGGAACTTTTCATCTCAAAGTAATCATTATCTAACTTTCATTAATGAAAATAATGAATAATAATGCTTTAATAATTCCATTTTTCTGAATAAGGGTACTAATATTGTTTATTTTTTTTAGATTCATAGAGAAAAAAACTTTGTTTCATATTTTTAATTTCCTAGGACTTAATGATTTTTGTTGTTATTAATAAGAGAGGAAACATAGGAAAATAAAAATGGACCCATGGAATGAAATTTATTTTTTCTAGGCCTTTATTTTTGGGAGATCCTAATATTGAACTTCTAGACAGAGGACAAGTTTTACATTTAAAGAATGCACGAAGAAGTGACAAGGGTCGCTACCAGTGTGCTGTATCTAATGCAGCTGGCAAACAAGCCAAGGACATAAAACTCACGGTCTATAGTAAGTGTGATTTTCGTATGCTTGTTTTGTTATTATCAATTCCCACTATTATTGAAAATCAAGGTTTAATGTTAACTGTTCTTTTATTCAATGCTGAATAATTTGGACTGCAATTTACATTAGAGGAAAGATCCTAGTTTCTGTGTTCTAGACTAGAACATTGCATCTAATTTTAATGTATTTTGTCATTACATCTGGATTTCTTTGAGAGGTCTAGTGATTTTCCAATGATGTCACTCAAGACGTCTGGCGTTTCCTGACTGATTAATACATAATAAGTCAAATGTCTAAATCCTTAAAAGACTTTAAAAAGAAAACCCAGAAACCTCTAAAAAGAACTGAGATACATGAATTGAATGAAGCCAATGGTATGCAAACCATTCAGTTGTTCTGTTTTCAAACCATCTTGGTCTTTATTCTGACCACAGGGTGATATTTTAAATGCCTTATGTTTGTGCCACCATTTTCTTCCAGCTAAGTCCCTACCAGAGGATTCAGCCCTCATTTCACTAAAAATCTCAATATTCCCTGAGGCAAGTGAATTCCAAGGTCATTTAATATTTTTTACACACATAAACATTAGGTTTGCAGGCACAGCAAATTACCCAGTAATTCAATAGGCCAGTCATGCTTATTACTGTACTGATTTCTGTCTCTCCACAGTGTATGACACTCAAAAGTGTAGATACTTCAGGAATATCACCTCTTTGCAGGATCTTCCCAAGCCAGTCAGTCATGCAGTCACTATTATATTGTCCAAGTTTATTTTCTTCATAATACATACCACTGTCTGATAGGTTATTGCTTAATTATGGATTTATTTACCTATCTGCTACACTTCGTAAGAGGAAAGCTACACTTGGTAAGAGCAGGGCCTAGTTTTGCATGTTCCCTATTTTAATGTCTGATACGTGGTAGCTCTCAAGAAATGTTTGCTAATAAATGAATGAATGGTCTAGTGATATACTGTCCAATATGGTAACCATTAGCCACATGAAGCTGTTGAGCACTGGAAATGTGGCTAGTTCAAAATGAGACAAGCTGTTAAGTATAAAATATAGGTCAGATAGCAAAGACTTAATTTGAAAATATAATGTAAGATATCTAATTGATAATTTTACATTGATTATATCTAAAATGATTATATATATAATATATTATATGTAATATTAAGTATATTATATATAAATAGCTAAATTATATATTATATATAATATATTTAATATATATAAATATATATAAATATTTATAATATTTTAATATATTATTTGTATATATTTTAATATATAAATATAAATATTTTATAATATTAAAATATATACAAATAATATATTTATAAAATATAAAATATATTTATATTATTTAATATATATAAATAATATAAATATTAATATATTATATATAATAGTTTAATATATTATTAAAACTAATTTCCTCTGTTTTTAATTCTTTTGGTGTGGCTACTAGAAAAATTTTTATTATGTTGATGGTTAGCATTATATTTCTATTGGACAGCACTGATCTAATCATTGCTAAGAACTTGGGCTTCTGGGACAGGTGGACTTGGGTTGAGATCCAATTTCCGTCACTCACTAGCTTTATGACTTTGGACAAATTGCCTAACCTCTGATCTTCAGTTTCCTCATCTGTAAAATGGGGATAATAATAGCACCTATTTAATAGTGTTATTGTGAGGATCAAAAGCTAGATACCTTACTGGGTCACCTGGCTTATACTGAGAGTTTAATAATGTTACTCATTTTTCATTATTTACTTAGTGATTGTATTGGCTTACTAGCTTGACTTCTATATAACTTCACTGAATTGCAAATTTCCCTGTTTCAATGTTAGTGTCTTTATATAAAGTTTGAGTAGCTCTCTTGAATCAAAGAGATTTTATTTAATGCATGCTTTTAAATCATTTCTACCTATAAATAGAAGCCTTGGAAGAATCTAATCATGAAAAGACATGTCCTCCAAAAAAAAAAAAAGAGTAACATTACTGAAAGATTGGCGGTCATGAATCCAAGTTAAACATAAGTATTATTGCCACCATTGGCCTCTTACCAGAACCAGACATTCAAATAATAGGTGCATAATTTCCCCTAAGCTTGTGAGTGGTCTTCTCTACATTGTTGTATCATTGCCAGTGTCTATGATGCATACATTTTGGTGATTCTGTAAGACACCTATTTCCCAAGGACTTGGGTTCTTTTATTTCAGATCGTCTTGTGCAGCCTATATAATGCCTTCAGGCACCCAGAAGAGAGGGATCTATAATGATTAAAATTTCTAGGATTGTCTGAGATGAAAGGTATTATGACATTGTGAAGTTTTGATTATTATAACTCAGGAAATAATGCATCTCCTTTCTAGTATGCTTGGCTGCACCTCCAAGTGGGTAACCTTAAGCTTATTTTATTTCACTTATGAAAATGCTTTTTATTCCTAAGAATGAGTGAAACAGATGCCATAGTTGGGCTGTCAGGAAAATTTATGTAGATTTCAGATTGAGAATGTGTTTTGTATGACATTTGATTCATTTGTTTTCCTTATTTACATACCAACATGAGGACAAAACAGCTGATGCACTTGAAAGGCAGAAATGCACATTGTGCCCAAATAAGGAAAGAAATAGAGGCAGAATAAGAGTGAAAAATAAAAGATGGAGCGGGGGGGGGGGGGGGGGGGGTGGAGAGGGAAGGGAAAGATGTGAAAAAAGGAAGGAAATAAAAGAGCTTTTAATGTCCCAGGGGGAGATTGTGTAAATTCATAGCTATTAATTCTGAGGCAAAGATTTTTAACTTGAGGTCCGTGTTTGAGTTTAAGAAGTCTAAGTGCTTCCACAAAGTGTGTGTAAGTCTTTGAATGTGTATGTGCAGTGCATTTTAATGTGCAGTGTGTTTATTACCTTTATCTGTAACAACCTTCGTCAAACAGAAATAAGGTCCCAGAAAAGTATATATGAATTAAATTGAAATAGGAAGTGACGTTTATTTGGCAAATTTAAGCAGTAGATGGTGTGTTGTTCTGACGTCAATTAGAAATGTTCTTTGAGTAATTTTTCTCAACTTCAAAAATGCAGATATTTTCCAGTACAAATGATATTCCTTTGTAAAACATTCATGGTGGGTAGGGATTTATTTGAGCATATGTTCTTGCTTTCATCAATGTGTCATCCAACTAATTAGGCTAGCCAGCTGATTTAGGCACTTTGAACCAAAAGCTTGATATATGTTTACAGATTAACATATGACATAAGTAGTCTCAAAGCAAAATTAAAATTTTAAATCTGAATAAAATGCTCTTCCTTAAGGTTTCAAAATGGTGGCTTGAATTTGTATTCATTAATTATCTATAGCAAGACTTGGCAAACCTTTTTTATAAAGGGCAAGATAGTAAATATTTTAGGTTTTGCAGACCATGAGACAAAGTCAAAGATACTATGTAGGTATTTATATATCAAGATAGAAATAAATTTCTACTAATTATCTATTGATAAAATTCTTTTTTTGAATAATTTTTAAATTTATAAAATTTTTTGTCATACAAGTCTACAGATTGGATTAATGGAATTCTTTGGAGGGAAGGGGTAATATTTTAAGTGGAGGTCAAAATTAGTGATCCCTCTCACTAAAATTGATTGCAAATGTTCATGTTAATGTCAATGTTGTTCTATAATGAGATTTTATGTATTTCCTCTTGGAAAATGTTTTTTCATGTAGACAGATACTGTCAAATAGTGACATCAGTTCACAAACATATTATTTTAAATGACCATACTCATTGTTTGGAAAGCATTTATAGAATTCTCTTATATTCTTTTGATAATTGACTTCTAGCATGCCGTATCGCAGACTGAATAATTAAAGGTTCATTCTCAGAGATAAATGAACTTTGAACATGGAAATTTCCTTTGTATTTTTATCAATGTCTAAGAGACATTGCTGAAACTGAAATTTGAGCTCAGAAAATATATCCAGGGCAAATCTGTAGGGCAATGGAGATCTCAGTTTTGTTTGACAGCATGGGAAATGTATAAATGTCGCTTGACATAATTGTGATTCAGACAGAATGACTACCATAGTATAAGTTTTGCACTTAAGTGCTGTTTTGATCTGGTAATTTTAGGTTGAATTCATTAAGAAACATTAGCAAATTTGTAGCAAAAACCAATTTCCAAAATCATTCAACAGTATTCAGTAATAGTGTTCGAGGACAGTTCTTTTCATTCAGAAAAAGTAGTCTCAGCACTGAGCTCAAAAAATTAAAATAGAAGTTTAGCACCATTAAGGCGCTGAACTGCTCAATGGTAGACAAGTCTTTATATTCAGCTTCTACTTATAACAAAAAATTCATGGAACTGATGATGTTTAAGTCCATAAGAGCAAATAAAAAATACCATTGACACTTCTGGTTCCAGAACATATGAGTATTTTACACAGAGTGCTTGCTGGTAAGTAACAGAAGGAATATAGACTTTTAAAACCTTATATTTTAATAAGCTTTATAAATTTGTCTAAGCCTTTTCCTGCTACCATCAGTTGTACCATATCTTAGCAGATTCCACTTCAGGTTGTAACGAGTTAGTGTTGGGTTTTTTTTTGTTTTTTTTTTTTAAGATTTCTTTGAAAATATTTTTTGTCTGTAGTTGTTCCATGCAGACTATTCTTAGAGACTAATTCTTTAGTTTCTTCAGACTTGGCATTGACTCCTCAAACCAAAAGCAGTATCAGTAACATCTGTTAGTTTGCCAAGAGCCAAGAATACTATTCAGAAAAGTTGCCTTTAAAAAAGAATTAACTATCAACATTGCTCCCAGTGGTCTCATGTCTTCCAGCAATTATTGTCATGCAAAGGCTAATAATCTCAAACAAAGATTTAAGATTTCTGTGGACACATTTCTGTGACTACTGACTGTGATCATCCCTGATTTTAATTAAATCACTGTTGGTAAATGGCTTTTCTTGCTTGGCTAACATATGAACCACTCAGAAACTTTTTTTTTTTTTTTGGTTGTAGCCTCATTTTGACTTTTTATTTTTGAGAAGAAATTCTGTTATTATGAGTCAGTCCATTTTACATTTTATGATTTATCCAACTGTTGTTTTCCTTTGAATTGGATATAACATGATGAGTCTAGTGTGTTGGTGTGTATTGTAATCTTTCAAAACAGCAATAGTATTATTACAAAATAAATGATGCTTTGCCATTCATTTATAACAAAATAATCCTCACTGTGTTGTGCTTTAAAAAGGTGTTTTAAAATCTACTTTTCTCTTTCTTGTTTTGACATGAGAAGTATGCACTGAGAATAAGAATAAAATAAAATATCATGCCATGGTGATATGCATGGCAATTTGAAATGCTGTTGAGTTATAACTGTGTCACTTAAATTGATGGTAAGCTCAGCAGGAGTGAGAAACAATGAGAACACCATATTTGCTATTTTTTTGCAACTACCTGACTCAGTTATTAGAGGGAGAAAGTAACCATAGACAATATGTAAACAAATCAGTGGGACTATATACCAATAAAACTTTATTTACGGACACTGAAGTTTGAATTTCATATAATTTTTACATGTCACAAAGTAATATTAGTATTATTTTGATTTTTTTCCCAACCATTTAAAAATGTAAAAATGTATTCTTAGCTTAGCATCTCCATGCCTCACCTATGAACCATAGTTGGCTTCCTTGAGCTGTATATTAAACTACCTTATAGGAAAATTATCCTACCACCAGGTTTACTTCACACTGTAGTAGATATTTCCTTAAATTATGTGTGACAAAAAAGAAATGTGTATATGAATATTTGTCACTGTGAGCTAGTTCTGAGAACGGTTATCAGAAAATATTATGGTACTCTATTCACATCCAGCTCTTGTTTTCTAATATCTTTTTCCACTTAAAGGAACCAAGGCTTCTCAGAAAAATGGTTAATTCTAGGGCTGGGGCAGGGAATATACAAGATGAGCCTACAGCATGTAGTAGAGCCAGAAGGTAAAAAAGTACTAAAATAGTAGCATGGCGTGAATATGCCAAAGGAACATAGGAGCCTAATGAAACGGTTCCCAGTGGTCAAAACTGGATTGATCTGAACAACAAATTAAACCATGTAGTATTTAGATCATAACCCAAGGTATAAAATAAGTTTCCATGAATTCATGTTGATATAAATAAATTGTTGAATAAGTGAATAAATTGGGGACGAGAAACAAAATTATATAGGATAACTCCAAAAAAATTAGGTAGGTGTTCTCCTCTCAAGAAAATAGAACCTAACTCCCCACCCCGTATGTATGGGCTGAAAAGAGTGATCCCTTTCCCCAAAAAGGGGGAAAGGAGAGTAACTTTATAAAGGAGAAACCTAGCAAAAGCTACCACAACCAGATTGTTAAGGTTAACATCATCAGTGATAAGTCATGCTGATGATTTGTGCCTTTGATATGATCTGATGAGGAGGGTGTTTTACCTCCATGATCTTCCTCCTGAAACCTATAACCTTAGTCCAACTGTAAGAAAAGCATTCTAGAATATACCCTATTCTAAAATAAAAGTTTCATAAAATAATATTAAGGTACTCCCAGTTCAGGCACATGCCATTTGATTTCTTTTAACTTGTTGCAGTTTGTAGCACAAGCCTGGAATGACATGGGTCAAAAGATGTAGCAGGATTGAGCCACTTGAGTCGTTTTTCCAACTCACACAGAGTTCTCATGTGGTGTGAGGCCAGGAATGTGGTTGCTAAATTACGGAAGATGTACATGTAGCTGGTTAGATGAGTATAGTTGAGTGAATGAACTCTTGGCAGCTAAAAAAAAAAAAAAAAAAAAAAAAAAAAAAGGCAACAACAATGAAACAAAAACCTGTAAGAAGCAAAAGTTGGAAGATTCCGCAGCTCTTCCCAGTAACTGGTTCTGAAGGCACTTAGGCCTTTAGTATTTTGCGGGGAGAAGGCATGCAGTTGTACAGGATGTGACATTTCCTGGTCCCTTGGCCTCATTTCAAATGTATCATATCCACTTTAAGTGGGGTTTTATTTTGTTTCCCTTTGTTTGTTCAACATAACTTCTTTAGTTATGTAACGAAGGAGACAGACATGTATATCATTTCTATGGTCAAACTAGTTATGTAACGATCTATTGGACTTAAATGAACCCCTGAAATGAACCCTGTGACTTTCTGCTCTTACTGAAATCAAAACCCAAGAGGAAGGTGATAAAGATTGAGAAGACAGGCAGTTGACTATCAGTAGATAAATCATTGAGTTCCTAATTGTCTTTAATTCACATCTACTTTAAATGCATTCTTTAAACACCTACAGCATTTAAGAGTCTGGTACAGATGCTAAAGCTAAAGCTAAAAGACTTGTTTCTTTTCTGCAATCCTTTGTAGTACCACCTAGTATTAAAGGAGGGAATGTCACCACAGAAATATCAGCACTGATCAACAGCATAATTAAACTGGAATGTGAAACTCGGGGACTTCCAATGCCCGCTATTACTTGGTATAAGGACGGCCAGCCAGTCATATCCAGCTCACAAGCCCTTTATATTGATAAAGGACGATTTCTTCATATCCCTCGAGCACAGGTTTCTGATTCAGCAACATACACATGTCATGTCACCAATGTTGCTGGAACTGCTGAAAAATCATTCCATGTGGATGTCTATGGTAAGGAAAAAATACGTGCTGTAATCATATGCCTTTCTGTCTATGCTTTCAAATATACCAACATCGAATTCATTCACTAATAAAGTCCTGGTGGGTTTGGTCATTTTCAATATGCATGGATAGAAATGGGAAGAATTTGTCCCATGACTTGGAAAAAATATTTTAAAAAGATACAGTTAACAAGAGGCGGTCCATTCATTTGCCCAACCATTTGTCCATGGCATATGGAGCATCTAGACCATTTGGTTTTTATGGACGAGGTAAAGTTGTTTTCAGGACTAAGAACATTCTCTGCTGCTATCTACCCTTTGTAAGCGAGACGTAGCACAGAGTATCCCACAATATTGACAGTAGTTGCAGATCAGCTAACCCAAGAAATTCTTTCCTTAACAGCTTAGAAGGAGACAGACATGTATATCGTTTCTGTGGTCAAACTACACGAAAACAAAATCTCCTGTATTCAACTGGGATTTCGAAGATGCCTGAAATGTTACTTTTTTCTACCTAGTTCCTCCCATGATTGAAGGTGACTTGGCTGTGCCTCTGAGTAAGCAAGTGATTATTGCTCATTCACTGACACTAGAGTGTAAAGCTACTGGCAACCCTCCTCCAGTTCTCACCTGGTTAAAAGATGGCGTACCTGTGAAAACCAGTGACAACATCCGTACAGAAGCTGGTGGGAAGAAACTAGAAATCTTGAGTACCCTAGAAGCCGACCGGGGACAGTATGTATGTGTGGCTACCAGTGTGGCAGGAGAAAAGGAAATCAAATACGAAGTTGATGTCTTAGGTAAATAAGGATGCCACAATCTGGATTCCAGATTCATAGCAAAACCTGACCATGTTATTAAATGTTTTTTGGTCATGGAATCATAAAATGATGTTACAGAAGGTTCAGTTGTCTGTTCAACTCTGGACCTGCACATTACTGAGTGGTGGATTTATCACCAGACCCAAGATCTAAGAACCCACGTAAATCTTCCACTGATTTTGACAGGCACACTTTGTATTTGTAAGTGCATTGATGCATTTTACATCTATGACAATATCTGATTGCAGTGAGTGATAACGTGGTCCCCTGTCATGAGCGCTATGCTAGACAACAGGAAACTTTGTCTCTGGGCTTTGGGAAGTCATATTGCAACCTTTTTAGTCTCTGTTTTTTTATAAATTAAAGACTTTTGAACAGAGGCCCAATTTTTGAGGTTCATTTCTCTTATTATTATGAAAATAAGCAAACTAAACCATGAACTAGCTTTATATTCAGATGGCATCAGCAGCACCTACATGGTAGATTAATTGAGAAAAATCCACAGTATGTCAAAAATACATTCCCCGATCCTAGCAAGTATGTATGGTAAAGTTTATATTTCAAATCCCCTTGGTGTATCAAATCCCTATGATACTTGTAAACCTTCTAAACTGCAACTTAGTACTGCTTACTTAAAAGGATAGTATATTTTTTCTTGTGTACATTTCTTTGTATGCTACATCTCTGTTGTTTTCTAGTGCCACCAGCTATAGACGGAGGAGATGAGACATCTTACTTCATTGTGATGGTTAATAACTTACTGGAGCTAGATTGTCAAGTGACAGGCTCTCCCACACCAACTATCATGTAAGGGTTTTGGTATGTCTTCTAAATACCTCCCACTTCTTTATTTGCGTGTTTTAGAGCTATCTTGAAAGAAGTCCTGTGTCATTAAAAGGCGGCCATATAAAATTATATTCCTTATGCTCCTCTTTTAAAAGACATACTCTGTATACAAAGGCGGCTTTTGCTTTATAATAACAGGGCCCCTAAATCTGCTCAATTAGACGAATTCCATTTATGCTCTGAGAAATTACATTTTCAGTTTATAGAGAGACTAGTAAACAGTATCTGTCAGATCTTCCTGAGGAACTGAAATGTTTAATGAATGATTAAATAAAAAGTAATGTACTGGACATATTAGGGAAATAGAGGAAGTTACCATACATATGTGTTTACCAATTTCTTTTCTTATTTCTTCATTCACAAAGCATTTGTGAATACCTAACCTTTCGTTTCCAAGGTGCAGGATATGCAAAGGAGCAGTTAGTCAACTAAGAGAATAATATATGTTCACATATGATTATAAAGTAAAATGGAAAGTGATAACTCATAAGAAATGAAAAAATACATAATGCTATGTGGTTTCAGTCTTTTATTTTACAGATGCTTTAGGAATGTATTCACTTTGCTGGTTAATATTGTTTAAACATCTGAAGTGAATAATATTTAGGGGCATTTGCCTCTTTCTGTTCCTTAACATTAATAGAAGAATAAAGAAAACACATAGCTACTGGGGCTCCAACAATATGCCAACTTCTGTGTTAGGCCAGCTTTACTTTTTTCTTTTCCCCATTATAGTTCACTTTATAGAATGGGCAAATAGAGAATTTGGCAAATACAGTTGAGAATTTATATATCTATGTATGTACAGAGACATTTTAATATATAAATGGTTCTAGTTCCTCCGAGATACACACACACACACACACACACACACACACACACACACACACACCTCTAGGAACTTAGTTTTTAAAATATATCTCCAGACTTCTTTTTGCCTTGTTTCTATAGGTGGCTAAAGGATGGCCAGCTAATTGATGAAAGGGATGGATTCAGGATTTTGCTAAATGGACGCAAATTGGTTATTGCCCAGGCCCAGGTGTCAGATACGGGCCTTTATCGCTGCGTGGCAACAAACATTGCTGGCGACCACAAGAAGGAATTTGAAGTTACTGTTCATGGTATGCTGAAGAAGAGACCAGAGCATTACATTTAAAATTAGCTTATGCACTGGGTCATTATTTAATTCAGATGGTAGCTCAGTAATCTGGATAAATCTTGAGTTGTGGAAAGTAATATGAAGTATGTGAATTTGAGTTAAGTTGTATGGCAGATTGGAAGGCACTTTACGAACACAGACACTTAACCAAGAGACCTGTGTAAATGAATATACAGAATTCAAATGTTAGTGTGATTCTGCATAGAATGCCAGCGTCTGAGGAATGAGGCCAAATAAGATAGAATAGGCAGGCAGCAAGTTCTAAGTAAAGGGATTGTGTCCGCTCTCCAGAGTTTAGTCAAAACAGGAGGGAGTGTGAATAAAGTCATTTCCAAAATAGAAGGTAAGGATCCTGTTCTGCAGGATCCAGGGTATGTAAGAATATTCACAGAAGTAGCACAGAAGGATCAGAACCATTAGTGTAATGACGAGGCAACCCTCTGCCAGGGTATTATATGTCTCACTTGTCTGCAGACGTTGGGAAAGGAGAGACTGCAATGGGAGACTGGAGAGCCATTTGGAACCCTCAGTAGAGGTTTCTATGAACATCAACATTTTTCCCTCTGTCCATGCAGACTTTTTTACTGCCTTTCCAATCCTGGGATGAAATATAGCTAACTCTGTTTCTCAGTCTCAATTCCAATTCTGGCAGCTTAAATCAAGTTACCATTCTGTATTCAATAGTCTTACTGGGGTCAGAGTCTTGCGGTAATAAATACAGGTACAGGAAACCCACCCTGATTTAATGAGGTAGTTCTAGAGAAAGGGAGGATCATAATAGATTGGGAAAACACACCAAAAGGTGTAAGCCAAACATACATGCTGATTACAGTTGCTATAAATATATTTTACTTATTCTTTGAAGAATAGAAATCCACAGTTAAGAAATAGGTCATCTAAAATTGCTGAAGACTAAATTAAATGCATGAGATAAAATTATTTCATTGTTTGTTAAAATAGGAATTTCCCCTTTTCTAAATTTTAAAGTTTCAGGTTCTTACATCTGGATTTTTAAGTATTTGACTTCACTGATTATGGTTTTTGTTCCCTCCCTCCCTCCCGCTGTCCTTCCTTCCATCCATCCTTCCCTCCCTCACTTCCTCCCTTCCCCTGTTCTTTCTTTCCTTTCCTTCCCTTCCCTTCCCTTTCCTTTCCTTTCCTTTCCTTTCCTTTCCTTTCCTTTCCTTTCCTTTCCTTTCCTTTCCTTTCCTTTCCTTTCCTTCCTTGAATCTAGTACCTCCAACAATCAAATCCCCAGATCTTTCTGAGAGAGCTATAGTGAAATACAAGCCTATCACTTTGCAGTGCATTGCCAATGGCATTCCAAATCCATCTATTACGTGGTTAAAAGATGGCCAACCTGTGAACACTGCCCAGGGAAATCTCAAAGTAAGTATCAATATTGCTTAGCCCAAAATGTGAAACCTACCTAGATCTTCTCAGAGCTATCACATTCTTCTTTCCTAATTGTAGATTTTCCTGTTGGACAGACTATAGAAAATTTACTAAAACAGTATGTGTTTTCCTTATAGTTTTTAGAATTTAACTTAATATTTTGATTTGAAGAATGAAATTAATTGAAGACTAATAATCCTAATGATACTGATTTTAACTTACTGGTTGGTATTTTTATTGTTTTGATGCATGCCTCTTTTAAGTATTGAAAAAATGATGTTTCATGGATGAATGAACAGTGTTCATCCATATTGACTCAGAGTATCCCCAATGTGTTTATCATATACTAAGATTGAGGTAAAATCATATTTACATAAACCTAAGTGAAATAAGTCTTGAAAAAAAATACTTTAGTTTATAAGCTTCCAGAGGACAGAGACGCTGTCTGAATAAATTCATTTCTGTATCCTTCACTCTGAGTATAATCTCTGGCATAAAACTTTACTTCATTACATATTTTTAAATAAATAAATATATTTCAAACTTAGATAATCTAAACAGTGAATTTAAAAATCTGAATTAATAGGTTTTGCTCCTAGGACCAAGTTAATTGACTAAGGTGGGCTTGAACTTTGCTTGTAGTGAGTTTGCAGTAATGAGCGATGTGCTGAGTTCTCTTCCGAATAAGAAGTGATGGGTATCTGCTCACCTATTATTCCTATTCCAAGTCCTATGGAATTAATTGTATACATTTGTGCTAGTGAGAGATTCATTATGAAGCCTTAAAGCATACTGCTAGTAAGCAACTGTTTCTCTGGGAGATAGGTGTTTATAATTAAAGTTATATATATATATAACTTTAATTAGAAACTATAAAGAGTAATTTTAAGAGAAAATATGGAGAAGTATGAGAACTGATATTGTGGAAAGGCTTTAGACATGAGGGTAATTCATAGAGAAAGTCTTCGAGCAGAGATCTGAAGAATACATAGGAACTGAATGGGTGACTTAATGGAAGAGAACTGAGTAGGGTGTTTCAGAGAAGATGTGTATGGGCAAGCAACTTAAAATAAAGGAGAGCATGACACCCCCTGAGGACCTGACAGCAAGCCAGGGGACTGAAGAGAGCAAGATGAGGTGGTATGAGAGGAGACCAAAGAGTGGGTAGAAGGCATTTAAGTAATGTTAATGGTTTTATTTGTACTTAAATACATGAGAGATCTTTGAAGAGTTTTAAGAGAGGAGTGACATAATCAAATCTTCACTTTAAATAGTTACCAGACCCCTATAAGATAATGAGTTGAAGGAGTTAAAAGTAGATATGTGGGCAAGGGTGGTCTAAGACAGCAGTACAGGAAGATCCTGAACTCACCTCTTCCTACAGACACCAAATCTACTGCTACGTATGGAACACTTGCTCTGAAAAAGATCTGAAAACTAGTTGAACAGCTCTTCTATGACAAAGGGTAAAAGGGCAACATCAAGATGGGCAGGAGAGGCAGAAGTGCAGTCTTGCCAAAAACCACACCCCTGGCATGGTGACCCTCAACAGGGAGGGATCTCACAAGTCTGGAGCTTCTCCCTGAGGAGATGGGGCTCCTGCCCTATGTCAGGCATTTAAGCCCTTAGGACCTGTACTGGAGAGATGAGCCATAAAACATCTGGCTTTGAAAACCATTGGACCTTACATCCGAGAGACCCCAAGGACTGTAGGGATCTGAGATACCTCATGACTCAAATGCACACTTACCTGCCCTGGGACCTAGTGTAAAAGTTTAAAAAGTACCTAGACTCTATGTGAAGGATAATCATTTGCTAATTTATTTTTAAACGTTTATTTTATTTTGAGGCAAGGGGAGGGGCAGATAGAGAGATAGAGACAGAGAATCTCAAGCAGGCTCCACGCTGTCAGAGCAGAGCCTGATGCAGGGCTCTGTCTCGTGAACCATGGGATCATGACCTGAGTGGAAATGAAGAGTCAAATGCTTAACCCACTAAGCCCCCCAGGCGCCCCTTTATTTGCTAATTTTAAAGCATCTGCCAGAGGAACAGGGACCAGTAGGGACTTTCTCCAGGGACAGAGGTCCTGGGAGGAACCAGTTTTGCATTCTTCCTCTACCTTGCTAGCAAAAGCAGATGTGCACAGACACAGCAATCTCCCACTGCCTTGCTGCAGTGGAGCGTGTGCTCTGCCCCCAGCACTCTTTCCATGCCTTGCTAAAGCTGCAGGCATGCCCCACCTTAAGTTCTCTCTCACTGCCTCACTAAAGTTGACAGGCAAGCACAGTCCACACAGGAGATACCCCTTGAATGCTTGGACCTAGTAGCCAGAGGAGCTTGTGTGCCAGGGCCTATGAGACTGTAACAATAACCAGAAAAACAGTTCTTGGCAGGCTACCCCACCCAAGGCATTGCACAGACAGTAAACTGGAATATACTCCTATATTCCAGGTGAAAAAGGCCCACCACTGGTCCTCAAGCTTCAACCTGAGGGATGGGCTTCAGGTTTGCCATCCATGTAGAGACTCTGAAGGCATTCCCAGGGAACATAGGCAGGGAGACACCACCTATGTGTCTTCCCTTGGCCTTGCTATATATAGCTCACTCCCAGAAAGAAGCATATACTCACATCTGAAGCCCCAAATTTTGCAATTTGTCACCCGGGGACACCTCCAGATCCCCTGGTCTTAAGGCCAGCAGGGATTACAATTGCAGTGCCATTTGTATACTTTAAAAGCTGCTGTCTGAGGATCTGGCTTCCAGTCAGCCTGAAGCCAGGTACTGACTAAGATCTCTCTCTCTCTCTCTCTCTCTCTCTCTCTCTGGAGCACTGACAGGTCTTGAAACACTCTTAACAACTGAGACCTATCAGGAGTAAATCAGGCTACTTAGTCACAAAGTGTGAGAGACAACCAAGAGCTAAGGCAAGGTTGAATGATGAGGTTAATCTAGACAAGGCCACTCTTTTAACAGTGGGAAGATAGCTGTTTTGCCTAATACCTAGATATTAACACAGAGACTCAAGCAAAATGAGGAAATGGAAGAGTATGTCTCAAAAGGAAGAACAAAACAAAACCTCAGGAAAAAAAAAAAGATCTTAATGAAATGGAGGTATGTAATCTACCTGATAAAGAGTTCAAAGTAATGGTCACAAAGATGCTTACTGAACTCAGGAGAAGAATGGATGAACACAGTGAGACTTCAACAAAACATAGGAAATATAAGAAAGTACCAAATAGAAGTCACGGAGCTGAAAAATAATAATTGAACTGAAAAATACACTAGGGGGGGTTCAACAGCTGCTTAGATGAAGCAGAGGGACAAATCAGTGAGCTGGAAGACAGGGCAGTGGGATTCACCCAAACAGAAAAGCAAAAAGAAAAAAGAATTTCTAAGAAATGAAGATAGCTAAAGGGACTATGGGGCAACATCGAATGGAATAGCATTCACATTACATGGGCTTCAGAAGGGGAAAAGAGAGAGAAAGGGGGCACATTTCAAGAAGTAATGGATAAAAACCTCTCTAAGCTGGGGAAGAAAACAGACATCCAGGTCCAGGAAGCACAGAGAGTTCTAAATAAGATGAATTGAAAGAGATTCACATGAAGAGACATTATAATTAAAATGTAAAATGTTAAAGATAAAAAGAAAACCTTAAAAATAGCAAGAAAAAAGCAATTTGTTAGGTACAATGGACCTGCCCCACCTGCCCCTCCCCCTTCCCCTATAAGACTATGATTTTTCAGCAGAAACCTTGCAGGCTAGAAGGGAGTGGTGTGATATATTCAGTGCTGAAAGGAAAAAAACTTGCCCTCAAGAATACACTACCCGGTATATTATTATTCAGCGTTGAAGGAGAGTGAAGAGATTTTTAGACAAGCAAGAGGTAAAAGAATTTATCACACTAAGGTGGCCCTTCCAAAAAAGAAAAAAAATGTTAAAGGGACTTTAAGCTGGAAAGAAAAAGCACTAACTAGTGACAAGAAAACATGCAAAAGTAAAAATGCCACTGGTAAACTAAATATATAGTAAAGGTAGTGGGTTAATTACTTATAGGGCCAGTATTAAGATTAAAAAACAAAAGTAAAATTAACTGTAACCACAACAAACAGTTAAGGGAGACACAAAATAAAAGAATGTAAAATGTGACATCAAAAACATAAAACACTTGGGGGGGATGTAGATATGTAAAATTTTAGAATGCATTCAAACTTAAGTTGCCATCAATTTATTTTTTTTTTTAATGTTTACTTATTTATTTTGAGAACGATAGAAACAGCACAAACTGGGGAGGGGCAGAGAGAGAGGGAGACAAAATCCCAAGCAGCCTTTGTGCTGTCAGCGCAGAGACCGACACAGGGCTCAGTCTCAAAAAGTGTGAGATCGGGACCTAAACCGCAACCAAGAGTCAGATGCTTAACTGTCTGAGCCAGCCAGGTGCCCCAGCTATCAATTTAAAATAGACTATTGTATAATAGGTTGTTATACGTGAGCCTCATGGTAATTACAAAGCAAAAACTTATAGTAGGTACACAAAAGATAATGAGAAAGTAATCTAAACATAACACTAAACAAAGTCATCAAACCACAAGGGAAGAAAGCAAGAGAAGAGGAAAGAACAGAGAGGAACTACAAAAACAGCCAGAAAGCAATTAACAACTTGGCATAAGTACATTCCTATCAACAATTTATTGGGTGGGGGTGGGGAAGGGACAGGTCGTTTCCTTGTTTTAAAAAATTAAATTAAAGATATAAATTGTTGAAGATATAAAATGTTACATTAGTTTCAGAGGTACAACATAGTTGAACACTGTAGTGATTAAAAAATTCTGTACATTATACTATGTTCACCACAAGTGTAGCAATCATCTGTCACCATACAATGCTATTATAATGCCATTGGCTATATTCCCTATTCAATAATTACTTTAAATGTAAATGGACTAAATTCTCCAATCAAAAATATAGGGGCGCCTGGGTGGCGCAGTCGGTTAAGCGTCCGACTTCAGCCAGGTCACGATCTCGCGGTCCGTGAGTTCGAGCCCCGCGTCAGGCTCTGGGCTGATGGCTCAGAGCCTGGAGCCTGTTTCTGATTCTGTGTCTCCCTCTCTCTGCCCCTCCCCCATTCATGCTCTGTCTCTCTCTGTCCCAAAAATAAATAAACGTTGAAAAAAAAAATTAAAAAAAAAAAATATAAAGTGTCTAAATGGATTAAAAAAAAACAAGATTCATCTATATGCTGCCTACAAAAGACTTAGTTCAGATGTAAGGACACAAACAAACTGAAAGTGAAGAGATGGTAAAACATATTCCATGCAAATGGAAATGATAACTAGGCTGGTAAAGTATTATACTTGTATCAGACAAAATAGACTTTAAAGCAAAAACTATTAAAAAAAGAGACAAAGGACATTACATAATGATAAAGGCCATTACATAATCATTTCATAATGATCCAGCAAGAAGGTGTAACATTTATAAATATATATATACCCAACATAGAAGCACAAAAGTATACAAAGAAAATATTAAGAGACCTACACAGAGAGATTAACAGCAATACAATAATAACAAGGGATTTTAATATCCCACTTAAATCAATGAATAGATCATCCAGAAAAAAGGCAATAAAGAAATATCAGTATTAAGCAACACATTAGATCAGGTTCACTTAATAAATATGTGCAGAATATTCTATCCTAAAGCAGCAGAATACACATTCTTCTTAAATGGATATGAAACATTCTCCAGGATAGATCACCTGTTAGGCCACAAAACGAATGTCAATAAATTTAAGAAGATTGAAATCATATCAAGAATAGTTTCTGACCACAATGGTATGAAGCTAGAAAAATAATTACGAGAAAAATACAGGAAAAATAACAAATATGTGGATATTAAGCAACATGAACAATAATTTCATCAACAAAATATCAAAGGGGAAATTAAAAATACCTAAGACAAATGAAAATCGAAATACAATGTACCAAAATCAATAGGCTGCAGCAAAAGCCATTCTAAGAGGGGAGTTTATAGAGATACAGACTTACCTCAAGAAACAAGAAAAATCTCAAATAAGAAATCTAACTTTTCACTTAAAGGAACTAGAAAAAGAACAAACAAAGCCTAACGTTAGTTGAAGGAAGGAAATAATAGATCAGAGCAGAAATAAGTGAAATGGGGACAAAAAAGAAAAAAAGAGACTAATGAAATTAAGAGAGAGTTCTTTGAAAAGACAAACAAAGCTGACAAAATTAGCTAGATTCACCAAAAACAGTACAGAAATGGTTCAAATAAATAAAATCAGAGGTAAAAAAGGAGAGTGTACAACTGATACCACAGAAATACAAAGGATCATAACAGGCTACTATGAACAGTTACATGACCAACAAATTGGACAACCTAGAAGGAAGAATAAATTCCTAGAACATACAATCTTTGAAGACTAAATCAAGAATAGGAAATCTGAATAGACCAATCACTAGTAAAGAGACTGAATCAGTAATCAAAAAAACTATCAGGTCACCTGGGTGGTTCAGTTGGTTAAAGTCAGACTCTTGATTTCAGCTTAGGTCATGCTCTCACGGTTTGTGGGTTCGAGTCCTGCATTAGACTCTGCTCACAGTGCAGATCCTGCTTGGGATTCTATGTCTCTCTCTCTCTCTCTGTCTCTCCCCAGCTCTGCCCCCCACTCAAAAATAAATAAATAAGCATTAAAAACAAAAACAAAAAAAACTATGAACAAACAAAATTCCAGGACCCGATTGCTTCACTGGTGAATTCTAGAAAACATTCAAAGAAGATTTTGTGGGGCCCCTGGGTGGCGCAGTCAGTTGGGCGTCCGACTTCAGCCAGGTCACGATCTCGCGGTCCGTGAGTTCGAGCGCCGCGTCGGGCTCTGGGCTGATGGCTCAGAGCCTGGAGCCTGTTTCCGATTCTGTGTCTCCCTCTCTCTCTGCCCCTCCCCTGTTCATGCTCTGTCTCTCTCTGTCCCAAAAATAAATAAACGTTGAAAAAAAAAAAATTTAAAAAAAAAGAAAAAAAAAAAAAAGATTTTGTACTTATCCTTCTCTAACTCTTCCAAAAACTTGAAGAAAAGGGAACACTTCCAAATTTATTTTTTGAGGGCAGCTTTACCCTGATACTAAAACTAGACAAGGACACCATAAAAACAAAATAAAACAAACAACATAAAACCCCAATCAACAACAACAAAATTATAGGCCTATGTCCCTGATGAAATAGATGCAAAAATCCTCAACAAAATATTAGCAAACTAAATTCAACAATACATTACAAGGATCATAAACCATAATTAAATGGAATTTACTCCAGGGATGCAAGGATGTTTCCAACACTCACAAATTAACCAGTGAAATGCACCACATTAACAGATGAAGGATAAAAATCATATGATCATCTCAATAGAAAAATCGTTTGACAAAAGTCAACATCCATTTATGATGAAAACACTCAACAGAATGGGAATAGAGGAAACATACCTGAACATAATTAAGGCCATATATGATAAGCCCACAGCTTATCATGTTCAGTGGTGAAAAACTGAAAGTTTTTTCTCTAAGATCAAGAGCAAGACAAGTATTCCCACTCTCACCGCTTTATTCAATATAGCATTGGAAGTCCTAACCAGAACAATTAGTCAAGAAAAAGAAATAAAAGTCATCCAGATTGAAAAGAAAAAGTAAAACTGTCACTATTTGCAGACAATATGATTTTATATATACAAAAAATCCTATAGACTTCACCCAAAAACTGTTAGAACTAATAAATGAAGTCAGTAAAGTTGCAGAATACAAAATCAATATACAAAAATTGGTTGCATTTCTATACACTAACATACTATCAGAAAGATAAATCAAGAAAACAATCCCATTTAAAACTGCATAAAAAAGAATAAAAAGAAATTTTAACAAGGAGGTGAAAGTCCTGTGCACTAGAAAATTATAAGACATTGATGAAAAAAATTGAAGGCACAAATAAATGGAAAGGTATCCCATGCCCATGAATTGGAATAATTAATCTTGTTATAATGTTCATAATACCCAAAGCAACCTATAGATTCAATGCAATTTCTATCAAAAATTCAATAGCATTTTCCACATAAGTAGAACAAACCTAAAATTTGTATGTAACCACAAAAGATCCCAAGTAGCCAAAATGATCTTGAGAAAGAAAAACAAATCTTGAAGCCTCATGCTGTTTTCAAACTATACTACAAAACTATAATAATCAAAAACAGTTTGGTATTGGCATAAAGACAGACACATAAATCAATGGAACAGAATAGAGAGAGAGCCTAGAAATAAACCTACACATATATAATTAATTAATTTATGACAAAGGAGGCAAGAATATACAATGGGGAAAGCATGTTCTCTTCAATAAAGGGCATTGGAAGAACTGGATAGTCACATGCAAAAGAATGAATCCAAAACACTGTCTTACACCATACATAAAAATTAACTCAAAATTGATGAAAAACTTGAATGTAGGTCAAAATGGATGAAGGACCTAAATGTGAGACAGGAAACCATCAAAACCCTAGAGAAGAAAGCAGGAAAAAACCTCTTTGACCTCAGCCACAGCAATTTCTTACTTGACACATCTCCAAAGGTAAGGGAATTAAAAACAAAAATGAACTATTGGGACCTTATCAAGATAAAAAGATTCTGCACTGCAAAGGAAACAATCAACAAAACTAAAAGGCAACCTATGGAATGGGAAAACATATTTGCAAATGACATATTGGATAAAGGGCTAGTATCCAAAATCTACAAAGAACTCACCAAACTCCACACTTGAAAAACAAATAATCCAGTGAAGAAATGGGTAGAAGACATGAATAGACACTTTTCTAAAGAAGACATCCAGATGGCCAACAGATACATGAAAAGATACTCAACGTCACTCCTCATCAGGAAAATACAAATCAGAACCACACTAAGATACCACCTTACACCAGTCAGATTGGCTAAAATGAACAAATCAGAGGAGACTATAGATGCCGGAGAGGATGTGGAGAAATGGGAACCCTCTTGCACTGTTAGTGGGAATGCAAACTGGTGCAGCTGCTTTGGAAAACAGTGTGGAGGTTCCTCAAAAAATTAAAAATAGATCTACCCTATGACCCAGGAATAGCACTGCTAGGAATTTACCCAAGGGATACAGGAGTATTGATGCATAGGGGCACTTGTACCCCAATGTTTATAGCAGCACTCTCAACAATAGCTAAATTATGGAAAGAGCCTAAATGTCCATCAACTGACAAATGGATAAAGAAGCTATAGTTTATATATACAATGGAATACTACTTGGCAATGAGAAAGAATGAAATCTGGCCATTTGTCGATGGAACTGGAGGGTATTATGGTACGTGAAGTAAGTCAGCAGAGAAAGACAGATACTATGTTTTCACTCATATGTGGACCCTGAGAAACTTAACAGAAGACCATGGGGGAAGGAAAGGGGGGAAAAAAGTTACAGAGAGAGAAGGAGGCAAACCATAAGAGACTCTTAAATACTGAGAACAAACTGAGGGTTGATGGGGGGGTGGGGGAGAAGGGAAAGTGGTGATGGGCATTGTTGAGGGCACTTGTTGGGATGAGCACTGGGTGTTGTATGGAAACCACTTTGACAATAAGTTACATTTAATATAAAAAAAAACTTGAATGTAGGACCTGAAACCACAAAACTCCTAGAAGAAAACGTAGGTAATAAGCTTCCTGACAAGAGTCTTGGCATCGAATTTTTAGATATGACTCCAAAATCAAAGACAGCAAAAGCAAAACTAAACAAGTGGGATCAATCTACATCAATCTAAAAAGCTTCTTCACAGGAAAGGAAACCACCAACAAAATTAAAAGGCAGCCTATTAAATGAGAGAAAAAAAATGTAAATCATATATCTGGTAAGGGATTAATTTCCAATGTATATAAAGAAGTCAATATAATAGTAAAAAAAAGCAATCTGTTTTAAAAATGGGCATAAGATATAAATAGACAGTTTTCCAAAGACATATAGATGTCCAACAGGCACATGACAAAATGTTTAACATCAGTGATTATCAGGGAAATTCAAATCAAAACCACGAGATATCACCTCACACCTGTTTGAAGGCTATCAAAAAGTGTTGGTGAGGATGTGGAGAAAAGGGAACCCTTTTGCATTGTTAGTGGGAATGTATACTAGTGCAGCCACTATGAAAACAGTAGGGACAGTCCTCAAAAAATCAAAAATAGAGTTACCACACGATTCAACAATTCCACTTCTGGGTATTTATCCAGAGAATACAAAAACACTAACTCAAAAAGATACATGCACCCATGTGTTCATTGCAGCAGCATCTACAATAATCAGGACATGGAAACAACCAAAGTGTTCATCAGTAGATGAATGGATAAAGAGGATGTGATAGAGATAGAGATAGAGATAGATACACAATGGAATACTACTCAATCATAAAAAAAATGAAGTCTTGCCATTTGTGTCAACCCAGATGGACCTTGAGGGCATTATATGTGGAATCTAAAAAATGAAAGAGATAAAACAAAGCTCATAGATACACATAGAACAGATTGGTGGTTGCCATAGAGGAAGAGGGTTGAGAGGTGGACAAAATAGGTGAAGGTGGTCAAGGTGAAGGTGGTACAAAGTCCCAGATATTAAGTAAATAATTCATGGGGGTGTGATTACAGCATAGCGACTATACTCAATAATATTGTATTGCATTGTGGAAAGTTAACAAGAGAGTAAATCTTAAAATTCTCATCACAAGAAAAGCAATTTGTAACTTTGTATGATGACAAGACTTGTGATCACTTTACGACGTATAAAGATATATGAATTATTATGTTGTACATGTGAAACTACAATTACATGCCAATTTTACTGCAAAAAATAAATTTAAAAAGATAAAGTGTAGACGTGTGGATATCAATTAGGACTTTCTCATCTAGGAGAGAGAGAAGATTGAAATTTGAACTCACATTCTGACCATGAAGAAGATGTCATTATGACTCAGTGAAAAATTGCACATGAAAGTTGAGGTAGTGGGAAATATCAAGGAAAACATGGAGAATCTAACTACACAAATACATAGATTATGATGCATCCAGTATGATAGACTTTGGAGGACATCCCATTTCGGGAAAAAAAACTATTTCAGTTTTAGACTTTTGGAGGTTAAGTTGACTTTGAAATAAAGTGGAGATCAGGTAGACCACAGAATGTATGCTCCTGGAGCTCGTAGGAGAGCTCTAGCTGGAGATACTGACAAATAATGATATTTGAAACCATGGACGTGAATGAGTTTATCTAAGGGGAGAGTAAAGAGTAAGAAAAAATAGAAGAGAACTGACCTAGTTCAGACTCTTAAAAAATTATGACATTTAAAGGCCATGTGCAGAAGTCTAGAAGTGACTATTAATGTATGAATGTGCTGCTTAATGTGTTTAGTACAGTATGGTTGGAGAATGGGTCAAGTGGGAGTTTACATGGGAGTGTATGGAGAGCAGATCATTTGGGTTCAAAATGTGGGAAGCCTGGAAGGCTATGTATGCCAAGTTCGGATTTCATGCTAGGCAAAGTGGGGAGCTGTGAGTGAGCTTTGAAGGGGAACTGGTAAAAGGATCAAATTTGCATTTTAGGCAAATTATTCTGGCAGTGATATATAAGATAGATTAACAGTTTGGGAGGTTGGAGACACTGGAATATAAATTAAGAAACTATTATAATCCCACAGTGGTTGTGAGAATGGAAAATAGGGGATCTGAAAAATATAGAGTAGTATACTTAATAGGAGAGTCAAATTGGGCTCTGAAATCAAGATGACTTGGAGAATAGTGGTGCTATTAAACAAGATTGGAAACATGCAATGAAAAGTAGGTCTGGAGATACAAGGAAACAGTTATTGGATATGTTAAATTTCATGTGCTAACCCATCCAGCAGATAGCTGGAACAGGGAGTGTGGAGCTCAGGAGAGAAATTGAGGCCAGTACTATAAATTTAAGAGTCTGCACAGGATTCTTTGCTGAAGACATGAATTTGGATGAAAACTATCAGAAAGCTGAGCTTTATTTTTATGGGGCAGGAGGAGGAAGTAGACAGATTGAGAACTGAGGACATTTTGTATCTTCAACAACGAGAGAGTAGAGTGATTCAGGAGTAGGTGGTCAATAATGCCAAATGCCGTAGATGGGGGAAGAGAAAATGAGCCTACTACGTATGCTGTTGGATCTTGTGCTTAGAAGTTACTGATAACCTTTGAATAATCAGTTTCAAAGAATAACCCTTAAACTACCAGTTCCAAAATGGTGGAGGCTAGTTGCAATAGGTTTAAGAGAGAAATGAGGAAAAACAGTCAGGAAGAAATGTATCTGCATTTCCATTACTCATATTTTGTAATTTTTATTGTTTTTCTGGCCCCGGTGACCATTTAATCAAAAAAGATTGTTGTTTTAAAACTATTTATGAAGTGTTATATAAATGTGACTGTGTTTTTTTTAAGTAGCTTAAATTTTTATCACATACCTCATAGTTCAGTGCTAAAGTCTTTTGTTCAGTGAAGTTTTATGACTATACCAGCAGGCTGCTCTTAGGTTATTTTATTTTGTGTTTTCTAAAGAATAAAAAAAGTTTTCAATCGCATCAGTCTATTTTTTGTATGACGAAGCGATCTGGCTCTAATCTATCTAGAGATAATTAAGATATTGGCATAAAACTATAATTAGCTAGTATAAATTTAAATGAGTTTGTCTACCTAAGCAAATGTTTTACAGTCCAGTATAAAGTACAAAGTGCTGCCATGCTTTCTGTTCCCAATTAGATACAGTCTTCCGGTCGAGTTTTACAAATTGCCAGAGCCCTGATGGAAGATGCTGGCAGATACACATGTGTGGCCACCAATGCGGCCGGAGAAGCACAACAGCACCTTCAGCTACATGTGCATGGTAATGTCATTCCCATGTCTTAACAAAAGAATATTTCTATGACTTTTTCTTTTAACACGATGACTCATTTTTACTGAATTACAGTATAAAAGAAACAAGTGTTTGTTTTAGTCTATATTTAAAAACTAGGTTTTTTTACATTATTGTAATAATAATTGCTCATATTAAGATACTCAGTTTGTCAGGTATCAATTAAAAATATTTTTTAACATTTATTCAGTTTGGAGAGACAGACAGAGCATGAGTGGGGCAGGGGCAGAGAAAGAGGGAGACAGAATCCGAAGCAGGCTCCAGGCTCTGAGCTGTCAGCATGGAGCCCGACACATGGCTTGCACTCATGAACTGTGAGATCATGACCTGAGCCAAAGTCAGATGCTTAACCAACTGAGCCCCCAGGCTCCCCTGTCACGGTATCAGTTAAGATATTCAGGTTGTCAAATAGGATGTGCTAGAGTTCATAAATAAATATCCTACTGTGTGTTTTTAATTATTTGAACTCTGTTAACTAATAACGTTGTACACATAACTTTTATCCTAAAGAGAGAGATGCAGGATTGTGCCTTAGTATTTTCTGTGATTTTCTTTCCTGCCTATAAGAGGGATTTTGTAAGTAGAAGGTAGCCTTGACTGAGGATCTTCTCTCATGGTTTTGAAAAAGTCTGGGTGGCCATGGAATACCCTCTGAATATTATAGCTTCACAATAAACTTGAAAGAATAGTTGACCTTGAATGTGAGACTTCAGATCTCTGGAGTCTCATCAGAAAAGGTCAAGAATTGTAGTTTTGAACTTTCCTAATTCAGCTAAATATATTTGCAGAGAGCTATCCAAGATCTCCATTTATACTTTATTCACTTTCTCTAGTCTGTGTGATTGTTTGTTAAATCCTTTATTCATTCATTTCATTTATTCTTCATTCATTCATTCATTCATTCATATATTCACTCTGCATTTACTGAGCAATTTAACTGAGAAGGATGCCCTAGCATCTAGCTTGATTCCAGGTACATTTTTAGTAGGCAGTCAATAAATACTTAAGAAATGAAAAAGTAAATAGTAAGTGAATGAAAAAAATTTAAATTGGACACTGAATTCTTCTAATCTTTACATATTTTATTTAAATCAATCAGTTAAAAGATTCAGATCATCAGTTCCCTAAATGTTTCTAATAAACCCATTTATTTTCCCCCTTTCCCTAAATACGATCACCTAACTTATGGATGTCATACGCACAGACTATGTTCCTTAACAAGGCCTTTATTTCTTCATTTAGCAATTAACTTAAAGACCAATATCTAACTATAACGATCTTGGAATTGGTTTGCCATGCTTAAGAGTTTGGGAACAGGCTGACCCTGCCCTCCCTTAAGTTGCCTCGCATTTACCTCGTTCCCCGCAAGGGCTTTGTCTCTTCCTAGTGCTCTACATCAGCTGTCTCCAGCACATACTGAAACTTCCACCTCCATCTAAGAGTGTGGTGTGGGCGGCCTTGCTCTCCTTTCCCCATTTTCGTACCCTCAGACTCCTCCTCTCCTCTTCCTACAAGCTGTTTATCTTCTCCCTTCCAGCAGTTTCTGTCTTTGTCTCCATTGTTGCCTAAAAGGAAACAGTTAGGTGGGCTAGCACGATGTGTTGGCAATTACCTCAGGCACTGGAGTCAGGCCAGTTGTGGTTTAAAGTCTATGCCAACCATGATCTATGTAACCTTGAGCAAACCATTTAATTTCTCAGAGTATCTGACTTGCAGAGTGCTTTTGAGGTTTTGAGGTATTAGATGTAAAATACCTCCCACTTTTACTCTCTCGGGTGTTATCAAAAAGAAAGAGGTTTTTGTTCTCTAGACTAGATTAAAATACTTAAATGAAGAATAGAATGTATGTCTTGAGAGCTGGGAAAAACAAAACTTCAGCGTTCGGGGCTCCCAAACTTTAATGTTTCTAAAAATCATATGTATTGCATGTTAAAAATGCAGCTTCCTGGGCCCAGATTCAGATGTCCCCAAACAACATCCCTGATGCAAGTGGTCTGTATGCCATTACCCAGAGAAACATTGGCCCAGACTCTAAAAACTTGCTTAGAGATTTACTAATGTAGTCAAGAATAATTGAAAACCAGAGTTCATGAAAGAAATCAAGGATTCCATAAAATATAAAGCAACAACAGAAAGAAAAACATCAATATGTAAGAAAACATAAGTATATAAACCTACAGTCTGGATATGGTAACATAATATATGTTAGCAAGGATTGCAGTTAGGGTACATGCATGCATGGAAAATCATCAGGCAGAGGGGCAGCAAGCTGGAAGACATCTGAGTTAATGTGAGAAGAAAAAGAAACAGAAGGTTAGTCATTGTAAGTATGTATTAAAAGCTACCAAGCTGGATGGAGCATACAAAACAATCTTTTTGATACAAATCACAAATGGAATAGAGGTAAGATACAGTTCATCGATCTGAAAAGGAGAATAAATGATGAAGTGGACTTCTAATCTAATATTGATTGCGATCCACCTGGCAGGAAGTAGTTGGTTACTGTCCAGAAATCAGGACAGAAAGCTGGCATATCATCTTGGTACTCTCGACAGCGATGTCCCATTGGATGCAAAGGACTCCAAACTTGATTCTGTCCTCTTCAATACTTGTATTAATAACTTCAGTGAGGGTGGGAGATGTTAACAAAAAGTGTAGGAATTTCTAAAGTATTGGTTGGCCATAGATTTGAAAAATATCTCAGAAGTTAAAATAGCAAGTTAATCTGATGTGAAAAACTACATACAAATAGGGTGGGAGAAGAGTGGCTTACAGACTCCACACATTGAAATACTGGAGATATCAATGGCTTTCCGTAATTAATGTAGACATGCGCATTCAATTTCATAATAAAGTTAATAATCTTAGAAGTCAGTACTAGAAACAGTATGAACAAGAAAGGAAATAGCCCTATTATACTCTTGCTCTCTGAATGCTTCTGAAGTATTATATCTAATCCTGGTGCTATATATTAAGAGGGACATTGAAAAATCTATAGAGAAGCAACTATCATTTAATTTAGTATTTTAATTGATTGATTTAACCAGTCTTATAGTTGCTTGCTAAGTGAGCATTTGTTTTAGTCCTAATCTTTATTTATGGGGTAACACATTCAGTGAATGAGCATTTACTGTAATTGTCATCCAAAAGTACTCAACCCTAAGAACCTCAGCTTTCCAACTGTTTAATATTTTCCTTTCTTATAAAAAAGATTGTAGATTCCTTCATTCTCCTCAAGCATAGGAAAACGTGTTTTCAAAAGGTGAAGTAAGGGTGGATGGTCTCCTGGACTAGAAGATTATGTTATGATCATGAGGAACATTCTTGTGATCCCCTAGGTTTCTTAGGGGGAGTTATGTCTTTTATAGAAGGCAGAGACTCTCAGTAGGTGGTCCTTTTTGATCATCAAAGTTTCATAATTCTGAAAGTTCTAATTCTCTAGACCAAACTATGAAATTTTATCTAAACCTCAGATATTTGCCAAGTGAGACAGATGTTTCCACAAACAGATGATTTCTTGGGGTCTGATGGCTCAGGCATTCATTACATCTGTACTTAATTATATCCTAGGAAAGATTAACCAAGGTGAAGCACCCAGAAGTGGCATGTTATGGTTAACAGCATGGGTTTTTAATTTGTATCCCTCTACTGCCAAGTAATATCATGAGGACAGTAGGCTTAGATGTTAAGTTTTTAGATCTGTTTTCTCATCTGTAAAATGGAAAGAATAATGATAGTGTAATTGGGGAGGTTGTTACGAGGATTAAATGAAAGCCTGCATGTGCTTACAACTACAAGCTTGCCCTGGTGCCTGGTTTCTAATTATTATCTGTAAATAGCAACTTACCAACTGTTTTGGCCAAATGCATATTTGGCTTTTGGCCCATCTCACAGCACCAACATTTCAACAAATATATCTGAAGTTCCACTGCCTTTACTGTTGGCCAGGAACCATCCTGGGTCTGTATTAGCTGTCTGGTGAAAACATTAGTAGAACACCCATTAATTTAATTTTATTATTTTAAAGTATTTGCTTGGCTAACATCTGCTAACACCCACTTAAAAAAGGTTCCTCTATCATTTCTGTGTTTTGGTTAATAGCTCACTTGTGACCTAAAGGAGACTTGGGAATGTTGTGAGGAACTTTTTTTTCTTTTTTAATGGATAACTTGAGTTTAGCACTCTAGTATTTTCTCAGTATAAATAAATTTATTACTCACTATATCATAATTCTGGCGATTATGTGGGATTAACTCAGTTTTTTATTAGTTATGTATTAAATTGAATTTAACCAGGATTTGAAAAAGTCAATTCATGCCTGTAATTAAAGTCATAAGTAAAATCTAGCCCATGATATATTCAGAAGAAGGTATTGTAGGTTTGGCATGATAATGCACACGCAGCTTTTGGAGGAAGGAGAATAGAGAAAAAGTCAACAAGTTGAATGGAATTCAACCTCCTGTTTAGAGTATGCAGACATCATACCTCCTGCTTGGAGTATACAGACGTCTTACTGTTAACATAACATACTATTTATCTTATGAATTTCTTTTTATTCTTCTAATTTTTTTTAATGTTCATTTATTTTTGAGAGAAAGACCAAGACAGAATGCAAGCGGGGGAGGGGCAGAGAGAGAGGGAGACACAGAATCCCAAGCAGGCTCCAGGCTCTGAGCTGTTAGCACAGAGCCTGACATGGGGCGTGAACCCACAAACTGTGAGATCATGACCTGAGCCCAAGTCGGATCCTCTAACCCACTGAGCCACCCAGGTGCCCCATGAATGTTTCTGTCTAAAACAGTGTTCACCTAAATTCAAAATTGTAAGATGATTCCTTAAATGCTAGAAGGGAATTATGCATATATCACATCTTCTTTATCCATTTATCCGTTGTTGGACACTTAAGATTGTTTCCGTGTCTTGCCTATTGTGAATAATGCTGTAGTGAACATGAAAGTGCAGATATCTCTTTGAGATACTATTTCATTTCCTTCAAATATATACCCAGAAGTGGGATTGCTCAATCATATGGTAGTTCTATTTGTAATTTTTTGAGGAACATCCATACTGGTCTCCAATTGGCTATACCAATTTCCGTTCCCACCAATAGTGTACAAGGGTTTCTTTTTCTCCACATCTTCAACAACACTTATTATCTCTTGATTTTTTATAATAATCATTCTAACACACATGAGGTGATATCTCATTGTGGGTTTGATTTGCATTTCCCTGATGATAAGTGATGTTGAGCACATTTTCATGTACCTATTGGTCACTTCTTAGTCTTCCTTGGAAAAATGTCTTATTTAGGTCCTTTGCCCATTATTTAATTATTTTGGATTTTTTGCTATTGAGTTGTATAAGTTTCTTGCTTGCTGGCTAGCTGGCTGGCTTGCTCCCTTCCCTTCCCTTCCCTTACCTTCCCTTCCCTTCCCTTCCCTTCCCTTCCCTTCCCAGAGCTAGAGGGAAAGAGAGTGAGCAGGGAAGAGGGAGAGGGGGAAGGAGAATCCTTAGCAGACTCTATGCCCAGCCTGGAGCCCAGTGCATGGCTCGATTTCATGACTGCTGAGATTGTGACCTGAGCTAAAATCAAGAGACAGACGCTTAACCAACAGAGCCACCCAGGCACCCCATATCAGTTTCTTATGTATTTCAGATATTACTCCCTTTTCAGATATATGTTTTCCAAAAGTTTTCTTGCATTTAGTGCATTGCCTTCTCATTTTGTCAATTTTTTTCTTTGCTGTGCAGAAGATTTTTAGTTGCTGTGCAGAAGATTTTTAGTTGCTGTAGTCCCACTTGTTTATTTTGCTTTTGTTGTTTGTACCTTTGGTGTCATATCCAAGAAATCATTGCTAAAGCAAATGTTAAGTACATTTTACCCTATGTTTTCTTCTAGGAGTTTTGTGGTTTCAGGTCTTACATTTATGACTTTAATCCATTTCAAGTTAATTTTTGAGTACCACACTGTCTTGATTACATTGATTGATTTTCATATGTCAAACCAACCCTGCCTTCCTAGTATTAGTCCCTCTTGGTTATGCTGCTTAATCTGTTTTATATGTTGCTGGATTCACCTTACTAGTATTTTGTTGATTATTTTTATGTCTTTATTCATAAAGGATGTTGGTCTTTTAATGTTGGATGTAGTGTCCTTTTATTCACTTTCTCTGTCTGGTTTTGTTATCATGGTACAACTGGCCTCTTAGAGTGATTTGAGATGTGTTCCCTCTCTGCTCTATTTTGAAAGAGTTTGTGAAGTAATTTTCCTTAAATGTTTGGTTGCAGGACTTTATTACTAATGTAATTTTTAAGTTTTGCACATCTATTCAGATTTTCTACTTTTTCTTGAGCCAGTTTTAGTAATTTGTGACTTTGTAGAAACCGTATATTTCATCTAGATTATCTAATTTGTTGGCACACACTGGTTTATAATATTCCCTTATAGTCCTCTTTAATTCTTATGGTTGATCCTCTTTCATTTCTAATTGTAGTAATTTCATCTTCTCTCTTTATGTTTTGTCATGGTCAACCTATCTAAAATTTTGTCCATATTGTTGATCTTTTCAAAATACCAGGTTTTAGTTTTGTTGATATCTCTTTCATCTTTTTATTGTCTATTTAATTTATTTGTACTCTAATCTTTATTTTTTTTCCTTCCTTCTGCTTGTTTGGATTACTTTACTCTCTTTTTTCTGGTTTCTTAAGATGGAATATTAAGTTATTGGTTTGAGATTTGTTTGTAATGCAGTTGTTTATGGCTACACATTTTACTCCAAGCATTGCTTTATGTGTATCCCATAAGTTTTGGTATGTTATCTTTTTATTTTCATGTTTTCAGGGTTTTATCAAGTATCCCATATTATTTTTTAATATAATTTATTGACAAATTGGTTTCCATACAACACTCAGTGCTCATCCCAACAAGTGCCCTCCTCAATCCCATATGATTTTTTTGATCACTTAGCTACTTAAGAGTGTGTTGCTTAATTTCCACATATTTGTGAATTTCTTAACTCTTCTCTTATCATTGATATTTAATTTTGTTCCACTGTGGTTGCAGAACATACTTTGTATGATTTTTTTTCTTCCAAGATTTTATTTAAATCCAAATTTGTTAAAATATAGTGTAGTATTGGTTTCAGGGTACTTTATATGATGTTAAGCCTTTTGAATGTATTGAGACTTGTTTTAAAGTCTAACATAGTCCATCCTTGAGAATGTTACAAATGCATTTAAGAAGAATGTGTATTCTGCTGTTATTGCATGGACTGTTCCATGTGTGTTTGTGGTTTATACTGTTGTTCAGGTCTTCCATTACTTGTTAATATCCTGTTCAGTTGTTCTATCCGTTATTGAAACTGAAATAATGATGCCTTCAATTATTTATTATTGAGTTACCTGTTTCTCCTTTTGATTCTAAAAATTTTTGTTCCATGTGTCTTGAGATTCTGTTGTTATGTAAATGTATAGTTATAATTGTTATATTTTTTTAATGTGTTAAGACTCAGTATCATTTAAAATTACCCTACTTTGTTGCTAGTAATGATTTTTGTTTTAAAGTCCATTTTGTTTGATATCGATATAGCCTCCCTGGTTTTTGTTTGTCTACTGTTTGCATCGTTTATCTTTTTATGTCCTTTCACTTTCAACCTATTTGTATCTTTGACTCAAAAGCGTGTCTCTTGTAGACAACATACAGTTGGGTCATATTTTTGTTTTTTTGTTTTAAATCCATTCTGCTAGTCTGTGCTTTTTGAGTAGTATTTAATCCATTTACATTTAATGTAATTACTGACATGATAGAGTGTATAGTCTACCATGCTACGTGTTTTTTATATGTATTATGTTATTTTGGTTTTTATGTTTCTCCATTACTGCCTTTTTTATTAAATAGATATTTCCTTGTGTACCATTTTATTTCTCTTGTTTCTTTTACTGTATTTTTTGAGTTTATTTTTAGTGATTACCTTGGGGATTACAATTAGCTTCTTAATTAACAATATTATACTTTGGACTAAAACCAATTTAATTTCAATAGTATAAAGAGTTTTGTTCCTTTATAACTCTCTTCCCTTTTCCCTCTTTTGTGCTATTCATGCCACACAAATTACACCTTTATTCCTCATGACCCCATCAATACAGACTTATAATTATTGACTTATGCTGTTGTCTTTTATTTTTTATTAAAAAAAATTTTTTAATGTTTGTTTATTTTTGAGAGACAGCAAGAGATAGAGTGTGAGCAAGGGAGGGGAAGAGAGAAGGAGACACAGAATTCAAAGCAGGCTCCAGGCTCTGAGCTGTCAGCACAAAACCTGACATGGGGCTCGAACTCATGAACTGTGAGATATGGCCTGAGCTGAAGTCAGACACCTAACCAACTGAGCCACCCAGGCACCCCTATGCTGTTGTCTTTTAAATCAGAGAGGAGAAAAAATAGTTTTGCTCGAAATACACAGTTTTACTGTTTTTATTACTAGTTACTTCTACTAGTGCTCTTTTATTTTTTCATGTGTATTAGAGTTACTATTTATTTGTAGCCTGAAGGACTCTCTTTAGTATTTCTTGTGAGGCTGGAGACTAGCAATGAATTCTCTGTTTTTTTTTTTTTTTATTTCCATGAATGTTTTAATTTCTCCTTCTGAAGGATAGTTTTGCTTAAGATAGAATTCTTTGTTGATAGTCTTTTTCTTTCCTCACTCTTAATAAGTCACCCAGTGCTTTGTGGCCTCCATTTTTTTAATGAAAAATCAACTATTGGATTTATTGAGAATTCCTGTATATGATAAATCACTTCTCCATTTTGCTGCTCTTAAGATTATCTCTTTTTTATATGATATATCCAAGTTGGAATTTGTTAAACTTCTTTAAAGTTAAAGTTTGTTGAACTTCTTAAATGTGTACATTAATGTTTTCCCTCAAATTTGGGAAGGTTTCAATCACATTTCTTCAAATGTTCTTTCTACACTTTCTCTCCTCTCCTTTGGGACTTACATTATGCATAATACTTGATGGTGTCCCATAACCCTCAGGCTCTGTTCTGTTGATTTTTCTTTGTTCTTTTTTTCTTTCTGCTTCTAAACTTGGATAATCTCAATCGATCTGTCTTTAAGTTACTGACTCTTTCTTCTTCCAGCTCAAATATTGCACTTTTAAATTTCAGACTTTCTATTTGGTTCTTTCTACAATTTCCAGTTCTTAGTTGATACTCCCAGTTTAGTGAAACATCATTCTCCTACTTTCCTTTACATCTTTAAACGTGGTTTCTTTTAGCTCTTGGAATGTACTTAAAATAGCTGAGTTAAAGTCTTTGTCTAGGGGTGCCTGTTAAGTGTCGTACTCTTGATTTCAGCTTAGGTCATGATTTCACAATTTGTGGGATCGAGCCCTGCATCAGGCTCTGTGCTGACAGCATGAGCCTGCTTGGAAGTCTCTCTTTCCCTCTCTCTCTGCCATCCTCTGCTCACATTCCCTCTCCCTCTATCTTAAAATAAATAAATAAACATTTAAAAAAATAAAGTCTTTGTCTAAGAAGTTCAACACCTGGGCCTCCTCATGGACATTTTCTCTTGACTGCTTCTTTTTTGTGCATGGACCATGCTGTCTTATTTCTTTGCATGTTCCATAATTTTGTGTTGAAAAGTAGACATTTTAAATAATATAATGTGGCATAAAAAGATGCAGAGCATCACTAATCATAAGGGAAAAGCAAATCAAAACTACAGTGAGATGGGATGCCTGAGTGGCTTAGGTAGTTAAGTGTCTGCCTCTTGGTTTCAGCTCAGGTGATGATCTTGCAGTTTGTGAGTTTGAGCCCTGCATCAGGCTCTGCACTCTGGATGCAGATCCTGCTTTGGATCCTCTGTATCCCATTCTCTCTGCCCCTCCCTCACTTGTTCTCTCTCTCTCTCTCTCTCTCTCCCTCTCTCTCTCTCTCTCTCTCTCTCTGTCTCTCTGTCTCTCTGTCTCTCTCAAAAATTAATAAACATTTTAAAAAACTTCAATGAGATATCACCTCACACCTGTCAGAATGGCTAAAGTAAAAAACACAAACAAGTGTTGGTAAAGATGTGGAGAGAAAGGAACGCTCATGCACTGTTGGTTGGAATGCAAACTAGTGCAACCACTGTGGAAAACAGTATGGAGGTTCCTCAAAAACTTAAAAAAAGAATTGTCTTCTGACCCACTAATTCTACTATTGGGTATTTACCCAAAGAATACCAAAACACTAAATCCAAAAGATATATGCACTCCTATGTTTACTGCAGCATTACTTACAATAGCCAAATTATGAAAGCAACCTAAGTGTCCCCTGATAGATGAATGAATAAAGAAGAGGTTTTATACACACACACACACACACATATATATATATATATATATATATATATATATATATATATATATAATGGAATATTAGCCATAAAAAAGAATGAAATCTGGCCATTTGCAGCAATATGGGTGGATCTAAAGAGTATAACGGTAAGTGAAATAGTCAGAGAAAGACAAATACCATATGATTTCACTCATGTGGAATTTAAGAAACAAAACAAATTAACAGAAAAAAGAGATAAGCAAAGAAAACAAACAAAAACAAAGCAGACTTAATAGAGAACAAACTGATGGTTACCAGAGGGTAGGGGGATGGGTGAAGGGGATTAAGAGAATACTTACCATGATGAGCAATGAGTAATGTATAGAAGTATTGAATTACCATATTGCACACCTGAAACTAATATAACACTAAACGTTAAATATACTAGAATTAAAAAATTTAGAAAAATAATATAATGTGGCAATTCTGGAAGTCATAGTCTCTTCTTTCCATAATTAGTGTTATTGTTGTCACTGTTGTTGCTGGGTTTTTTTGTTTGCGTCTTCTGTTTTTTTTATTTAGTGAATAGGTAGAATACTGGTACCCCCCAAAATGTTCACATCCTACTCCTAGAACCTGTGAATATGTTAGGTAACATGCAAAGAGGAATTAAGAATACAAATGGAATTAAAGTTGTTAATCAACTGACCTCAAAATAGGGAGATTACCCTGCATTATCCAGGGTACCCAGTGTAATCAGAAGGACATTAAAAGTGGAAGAGGGAGGCAGGACTTCAGAGTGATAGGATGAGAGGGTCTTATGAGTCTGCCCCACATCTCCATTGCTGATTTTGAAGATGGAAGGCAGGAGGGTGAAAACCAAAGAATGTAAGTGTCCTCTCTAAATTGGAAAAGACAAGGAAATAGATTCTCCCCTGCAGCTTACAGAAAGGAATTGCGCCCTTTTGAGACATTTTTTTTAACCTGGTGAGACTGTGTTGTACTTCTCACCCATAGAACTATAAGATAATAAATTTGTATTGTTAAACTATCAAGTTTGAGGCAATTTGTTGTGAAAGCAAAAGGAAACTAATATGGTAAGTTTTCTCAACAATTCCTGTGAAATCTGTTTTTACAGACTTTAACATGCCCCTGGGGAAAAGGCTGCACTGAGCAAACTCTGAACCTGCTGAATAAAGACAAGTCCTTTGAGTGTGGATTTCCGGGGAAGGGCCAAATAGGTCAAACAGTGCCAGTTTTCTAGGAATGGTGCTCTTAGGTAGTTCCAAACCCATTCTGCTTCTTTCAGTATCTGCTGCTTTTTTCACCATGTTTGCTAGGTTATTTGTTTTCAAGATTACTGCTGAGCTGGGGAGAGAGTGTTGGGAATAGAGGGAGATAAAATGCCATGAAACTCACTGTTCTTAATGAGATTTAGCTTTTTTTCTTGAATAAACACTTCTTGGATTGTTGCAAGTCTTTGGTTAATTTCCAGAGTTCTGAAAAAGTTGATTTTGACAAATTTTCCAGTGTTCTTGTTTCTTTTATGGAGGAGTGGATTTTCAGAGTTCTTTGCCATTCTTGCTGACGTCTAATCTTTTTCCTTTAAGTTCTCTAGGGGAGTGAAAAATAGCCAACCCACTCCATAGCTCTTGCATTTCTTATTCTTACCATAATGTTTTATTGCAGCAGCTACATAGTCTGTCAAAGCCTTCAGTGATCACTTCAGTCCAGAAGGCTTCAAGTGAGTATTTAAATAACTGTTTTGAAGGAATGTGCCATGGACTAACTATTTTTCCTTTTGTTGGAAAAGTCAGATAGCCCTATTTAAAGGTTTTTGTCCTTAAATACAGTATCATTCTTCTGAATTCAGTGCAGAGAACAGAAACATTCTAGGCTTTCAAACAGGAAGGGTTAACGCATTAAATTAAGTGGATACAGATATAAAGGAAGAGTGGGTTGTAGGCTTTCCCTTTAGGAACAACCTCCAGAAATACAGAGATCTGACCCACCAAGACATTTACCTCTTGAGGACAGATTTTATTTTAAATTTATTTAAATTTATTTTAAAAATCAGCTTTTGTTGTTTTTGCTTATTTTCTTTGGTGCTCTCTTCTGCTTTCGTTTTTATTGTTTCTCTCTCCCTGACTTCTTTTGGTTTATTTTATTGGATTCCCAGTTGAATGTGCTTACAACATTTATTTTTATTATTTCTTAGTTTTTAAATATATTCATTGGAGGCTTTAAGATTTCCTTTGAGTACTATACTCTACAGCTAGGTGACATCCTATGTGTTTTAATTATAATCAATCTCATATTTTATTTTTTTGTAATCATATACTTTTATCTTGATTTCTTCTTTAATGAAGTTATCCTCCTGTAAAGAGCTTTATATTTTTGTTTTTGACCTCTACTTATTTTTATTATAGTTTATTAAATTGTAGTTATAAATGCCTTATTGAGATTCTGTGGCCTAATATACAGTCAGTTTTGAAAATATTCGATTGGCATTTGAGAAATGTATATTTCTTGTTAACTATAAATGCACCTACACACACATATGCACATACAATCTGGATGGGTAATATTATTTTTCAAACTCTTTAAAACTTAATTTCTATTTCACTATAGTCAATTCCTAAGAAAGTACACTAAAATATGCTCCTTTTAGATTTTTCAAAATTGTCCTGCTTTTTAACAAATTTTGCTTTGTTATTCAATGCATATAGCATTGCCATTAAAATGGACTCTTTGTTTCTTGTGACCTGTCAAGCAAAAGAAAGCAGGTAGCTTTATTATATTTGATGCTTTTTGCTTAGGATACTAGTTTGTCAGAAACTGATATGATCCTGTTTTCCTAGTACACCTTTGCCCAACTCTTTACTGTTAGCATTTTTGTGGGTTTTTTATTTATGCTCTTTATCCACTTGGACTTTTTTTATTAAAGAAAATAGCATTAACCCACAATTGTGTTAACTCTTTGTCTATTGTACAAAGAAAATGAGTTCATTCACATTTATGCTCTTGATTCACATATTTGATTTTATTTCTTCCATCTTATTTAGTTCTAATAATTTTTCTTATTTTCCTTTCTCCTTTTCCTCTTCTGTTTTTAATAGATTAATGAATAGATGGAGTGGGGTTGAAGGGTTCCAGTGCACTGAATAAGTTTAGCAAATCTTTAAAATGTAGTTTTTATATAAACTTCAGATACTAACTTACATTTACAGCATCTTCTCACAATAAGATAAGACCTCTAGTTTACTTGTGAGTTTTTCATCCTGGTGTCATTCCTATATTACTTGAGATAGTGTAGGAAACATAGGGCATTGCTATTCTATGTTGTTATTCCTTTTATACTATGCCTCTTGGACTTTCCAAATTCCTACTTTATTATATGCACACTGAATCATAAAGTAGCATTATCTGTGATGTTTAAAATTTAAAATAGGTGTGCCTGGGTGGCTCAGTCAGCTAAACATTGGACTTTGGATTTCACCTCAGGTCTTGATCTCACGGTTTGTGAGATCGAGTCCCGCATTCGGCTCTGTGCTGACAGTGTGGAGTCAGCTTGGGATTTTCTCTCTCTCTCTCTCTCTCTCTCTCTCTCTCTGCTTCTCCCCCACTTATGCATACTCACTCTCTCTCAAAATAAACATTTTTTAAAAGTTGAAATTAAAAATATAGTTCTCTATTTTATTTTACTAACAATTTAAATATAACTTTTATATCAAAAGAAAAAACTGTGATACACCAAAAAAAGACGCTTAATTTTTCTGAAATGCTTTAAGATTATACTCTACAAAGATAAAGTCTGATATTTTGAGAAATAGATTTCCCTTTCACTGGAAGAGTTCAAATGGGATAGCTTACTTCTTGTTAAAGGCAATTCATCATCAGACTAATCAGGTTAATTGGAATAGAAAAATAGTCCTTTAGCTTTCTTTGCTACCCTGCTAATCTATAATTCTGAGGATTTTCCTATTTGTGCACAGAGGAATGGATGATCCTAAAAACTTATTGAGATTTTTTTTTTAATCCTGTTCTCCAATTCTACTTAATAGTATACTTTACTTTTATTCCAAGTATATCAGTATATGTATGTGAAAGGAAGAAAGGAATGATAATTTCCACTGAACAAATAGTTTTTGTTTAAATAGCCTACTTATGTGAATTAATTATGTTTGGGCGTCTTGCAGAACCACCTAGCCTGGAGGATGCAGGAAAGATGCTGAATGAGACAGTGGTGCTGAACAACCCCATTCAGTTGGAGTGTAAGGCAGCTGGCAACCCCTTGCCCGGTAGGTTTACCTGTGGAGTCTCTGACATTTTAAGATTTCTGGGAAAAGCTAAACCTGTTTATGAGCACCATATAGCAATTACTAATAAAGGAAAAATTATAGGATACATTCTAAGGGTAAAGCATTGATAAGGATATCAGGAGGTGGATGATATTTTTGAATTTTCATTGCTTCCAACTCTATGAAATAATTTACCCATTTGAACAAGGTAGTAATATGGGAATGATTAATCCTCTTATTACCCTTACTGTGGCCACAAAACTCACAATGGTATTTTTTATACATTTATGTTGGAAAATATTTGTTTTCTCTAGTTCAAATTGATTATCTTTATAATAGTCATTTGATGAGACTATTATTTTGTTGATTCTCATCACTAGTAAGTTATCAATATGAATCAAGAATAATATAATTTTTAGGTTAATGGTATATATAGTCTTTGGTTTTGATAAAATGCATAGACAAAATTTTTTATTGATAAGAGAAGTATAAACAACAAAAAGAAATAGAACTGGTTAAAAGTTTGCTATCAAACAATACTGATATATTAGAGATAATAAAAGGGTATTTGTTTTATAATTTCATTTTCAGGACTCTTATATTAGTTTGGCTATTCATGTTTTTCTTAGGGTTACCTCCTCCTCAAAGCCAATCCTAAAGAGAGTCTTAAACTGTTTAAATTTGAATGACAAGCAAAAGACTAAAGCAATTATTAGTATTTTGGTTAAGCTCCAATTTAGTGGTATCAAGCTTTTAAAAGAAAGCTTTCTCTCTTTTTCCTCTTACAGCTATTACATGGTATAAAGATAATCATCCACTCTCGGGGTCCACCAGTGTCACTTTCTTGAACAGAGGACAGATCATTGATATTGAAAGTGCCCAGATTGCTGATGCTGGTATATATAAATGTGTGGCCATCAACTCAGCTGGAGCTACAGAATTATTTTACAGTCTACAGGTCCATGGTTAGTGCCACTTCCCCTAGATTCACAGTGGAGTAAAAACGCATTCAAAATGATTAGGTGCTTCTATAAAACTCTAGCATAAATATTTAACATAGTGTGTTTTGTTATCTTTCTAAAGGTGCAGTGTTCTAAAACTGATGAATGTTTTCATTTCCTGATTCCTATTAAAATTCTCTAGTTTCACATGCTGTTGAGCTTAAGATTGCCTCTATATATTCAATGTAATCCCAATCAAAATAGCACCAGCATTCTTCTCTGAGCTAAAACAAACAATCCTAAAGTTTAAATGGAACCACAGAAGACCCTGAATAGCCAAAGTCATGTTGAAAAAGGAAACCAAAGCTGGAGGCATCATAATCCCAGACTTTAGCCTGTACTGCAAAGCTGTAATCATCAAGACAGTATGGTATTGGCCCAAAAACAGACACATAGACCAATGGAATAGAATAGAGAACCCAAATTGGACCCACAAATGTATAGCCAACTAATCTTTGACCAACTAGCAAAGTGTATCCGATGGAAACAGTCTCCTGAGCAAATGGTGCTGGGAGAACTGGACAGCAACATGCAGAAGAATGAAACTGGACCACTTTCTTAACACCATACACAAAAATAAATTAAAATGGATGAAAGACCTAAATGTGAGACAGGAAACCATCAAAATCCTAGAGGAAAAAACAGGCAACAATCTCTCTGACCTCAGCCGCAGCAACTTCTTAATTGACATGTCTCCAAAGGCAAGGGAAATAAAGGCAAAAAATGAACTATGGGGCGTCATCAAGATAAAAAGCTTCTGCACAGCAGGGAAACAATCAACAAAACTAAAAGGCAACCGATGGAATGGGAGAAGCTATTTGTAAAAGACATATTGGATAAAGGGTTAGTATCAAAAATCTATAAAGAACTTACCAAACTCAACACCTGAAAAACAAATAATCCAGTGAAGAAATAGACAGAAGGCATTAATAGACACTTTTCCAAAGAAGACATCTGGATGGCTAATACACATATGAGAAAATGTTCAACATCACTCATCATTAGGGAAATACAAATCAAAACCACACTGAGATACCACCTCACACCAGTCCAAGTGGCTAAAATGAACAACTCAGGAAACAACAGGTTTTGGCTAGGATGTGGAGAAAGGGGAGCCCTCTTTCACTGTTGGTGGGAATGCAAACTGGTGCAACCACTCTGGAAAACAGTGTGGAGATTCCTCAAAAAATTAAAAATAGAACTACCCTATAACCCAAGAATAGCACTACTAGAAATTTATCCAAAGGATACAGGAGTGCTGATTCATAGGGGCACATGTACCCCAATGTTAATAGCAGCACTATCAACAATAGACAAATTATGGAAAGAGCCCAAATGTCCATCAACTAATGAATGGCTAAAGAAGATGTAGCATATATAGACAATGGAATACTACTCGGCGATGAAAAAGAGTGGAATCTTGCCATTTGCAACAATGTGGATGGAACTGGAGGGTATTATGCTCAGTGAAATAAGTCAGTTGGAGAAAGACAGATACCATATGTTTTCACTCATATGTGGAATTTGAAAAACTTAACAGAAGACCATAATGGAAGGGAAGGAAAAATAAGTTATAAACAAAGAGGGAGGCAAACCATAAGAGACTCTTAAATACAGAGAACGAACTGAGGGTTGATGGGGGTTGGGAGTATGGGGTTGGGGAAAATGGGAGATGGGCATTTAGAAGGGCATGTGTTGGGATGAGCAATGGGTGTTGAATGTAAGGGATGGATCATGGGAATCTACTCCTGAAGCCATGACTACATTGTATACACTGTATATTAGCTAACTTGACAATAAATTATTAAAATTAAAAACATTAGATGAACTGTTGAAATAGTCATCAATGATCTTATCAACTTATGACAATAACCTTATTTGTAAATATTGTCTGTCAAAATCATAGGTTTTGGCCAAAGAAAGATTTCAAATTATTATCTCTAATAATGTTTTTAAGACAACGAGGTAGTCATAGATACAGTGGAGGAAGACACACACACACACACACACACACACACACACACACACAGAAATCAAGAAATAAAAACACTCTGCTGTTAAAAACTGGATTTCCTAAGCAAAGTAGCTTTCCTCAATTGTAAATATTGATAATTGCACTACTTACCTCAAAGGATAGCTATAATTAGAATCTCAAAATAATGTGAAAGAACTCACCAAAACAAAACAAAACAAAGCCACCAAAAACCCACACGTGAAAATACAACTATAGACATTATATATACTTTTAATTATTTTGAGGTGAAATATTCTGTAATGTTAACATAACTTCCTTTTATTTATTTTTTATTTCTTTTCAGTGCCCCCATCGATTTCTGGCAGCAGTAACATGGTGGCAGTGGTGGTTAATAACCTGGTGAGGTTAGAATGTGAAGCCAGAGGTATCCCTGCCCCAAGTCTGACCTGGTTGAAAGATGGTAGCCCTGTCTCTAGTTTCACTAATGGGATACAGGTACTTTTGTTATTTCTTAAGGGCAATCTACCACCTGATTATTAAATACAGTACAAACAGGTAAAGCTATTAACCAGATTTGGAAAATACGAATTAACAATTGTTATCCAAAAACATACACATAAATATACATCCATAAATACCATAGCCACACTTGGGATTTCTAAACAATTCTTTAAAGCCCACTACATATAAGAATTCTTTTATTTCATATTGTAGGTACTATATATTGACCATTTGTGTTAACCTCTTTCTTTCTTTCTTTCTTTCTTTCTTTCTTTCTTTCTTTCTTTCTTTCTTTCTTTCTTTCTTTCTTAGGTTCATTTATTTATTTTGGGAGAGAGAGGGCACAAGTATGGGAGGGGCAGAGAGAGATGGAGAATCCCAAGCAGGCTCCATGCTGTCTGCTTGGAGCCCAGCACAGGACGCAAACTCATGAACCATGAGATCATGATCTGAGCCAAAACTAAGAGTCAGGTGCTTAACCGACTAAGCCATCCAGGCACCCCCATCTGTTTTACCTGCTTCCTACCTCCCCATCTCTATTCCCTGCCACCACCACAAAAGATACCTTGCACAAAGAAATGTTGATCAACAGGGGTGCCTGAGTGGTTTAGTCAGTTAAGCATCCAGCTCTTGGTTTCAGCTCAAGTCATGATCTCACAGTTCATGGGTTTGAGCCCCGTGTCAGGCTCTGTACTGACAATGCAGAACCTGCTTGAGACTCTCTCTCTTTCCCTCACTCTCTCTGCTCCTCCCCTTCTCTCTTTCTCTCTCAAAAAGAAAAATGTTGATCAACAGTAAAAACAGGAATTTCCTCATAAAATTTATATTTAAATATTTGGAAATATTAATGAATTAGAGAGAGAACCATATAGACTGTATTTAATTTTACAAAAACATAAAGTAATAAAGTAAGAAATACTAGAAAGGCAACATTGTAAGAAATGAAGTTTGAGTCTGAGAAAGCATTAAGTGCTTTACATTGACTCAAAATTAAAAATATAGAAGCATAAAATATAAAAATAAAAATATAGAGCCTGGGTGGCTCACTTGGTTAAGTGTCTGACTCTTGATTTCAGACCGAGTCATGATCTCACAGTCATTAGATTGAGCCCCGTGTTGAGCTCTGCACTGACAGTGAGGAGCCTGCATGGGATATTCTCTCTCTCTCTCTCTCTCTCTCTCTGTCTCTCTTTCTCTCTCTCTCTCTCTGCCCCTCTCCGCCCCTCTCCCACTCTTGTGGGCATTCTCTTTCTCTCTCTCAAAATAAATAAATGGACATTAAAAATATTTAGAAGCACATATATCTCATTTAAAGTATACTTTAGTTTTATTTTGCTTAGCAGGGAATTTAGTTCTCCCACCATTCTACTTCTTTAGCTTTTCTCAAAAATCCAATGCTTGCAGAATTTGGGACCATAAAAGACCCAGACTTGATGTTAATATTTTAGAAGCACCACTAGACTAATGGGTTAAAAAGCTATGAATATGACTAATTTATTTGGCTGCTATTTTGCTATTCATTGTAACTGCTTATTTATTCTACCCAAAAAAATTAGAAGGGAAATTAGCTCCTCTTGTTCTCACTTATTCTCATCTTTCTCCCCTGGTGGCTTTCTCTCTCTCTGTAGTGAGTATAGATGAGATTGGACTATCACTTGATCTTGTTTTCAGTGATTGCTAAGTTTGGTTCTAGCTTTTTTTTCACAGTCTTCTTCCAAAGATAGGATGGGAAGTAGATTTTATGATGGTTGCCCACTTTAAAATAAAATAAAATAAAATAAAATAAAATAAAATAAAATAAAATAAAATAAAATAAAATAAAGTAAAGTAAAATAAATCTGACAGGAAATAAAATGAAATAAATAAAATAAAAAATATCCAAGTGGAACTCTTTCCGGAGGCAAATGTCAATTGATCAACCTCAGAAAATAGGAGAAAAAGGCTGTTTATGCATATGTTTCTCAGAGGGGCATGTTAGTTATTTATCTTTCTTATCATTGATAGGTTCTGTCTGGAGGCCGCATCCTAGCACTGACCAGCGCACAAATCAGTGATACCGGGAGATATACCTGCGTGGCAGTGAATGCTGCTGGGGAGAAACACAGGGACATTGACCTTAGAGTATATGGTGAGATATTTTAATAATTACTTCTGCTGTGATATAGATGTGTTTACTTCCTAAGATCATTGAGGAAGTTAAGGGAAGTTGTTGATAAAGAACTATGAGCAATAGAAATGATTTCACAGTATCAACTCAAATCAAATTCTACCTTTCTGCCTTGTATTTCACTTTGACTGATTTTCCTTTCTTAAAGTTCTGAGAAATTAAGATAAGCATACATCCAGCATGCCGGGTATTGGTTTCACAGAATACTCTGAAGAACAGATGACTATGGAAAGCAGCTTTGCAATTTGAAAGATAAAATCTCACTAAAGAAAGCATCTGTTCAAGTAGCTCTCTTGATCCATTCTACTCAGCGCCTAGATTTTATTACTTTTAAGTTACAATCAGCATATTTTGTAGCCCGTGCTATGTCTATGAATTAAAGGCTATTTGAAAAGCAAAAGTTAAACTAAGCATAAATTTAGATAAAATTCAAGTTTTTTCTACTTATGATGCAGCCATAAGGTACAAAAGGAAATGTCTAATTCTATCACAGCAAAAGTCCTCCTGCACAAAGTTTGGTCCTAATTGGGCTCCATCCATAAAATGTGCTTTTCATTCCACAATTTAGTTTACCTTTCCATTTAGAGCTGTTTTAGACTTTTTTCAGTGTCTTATTTGAATTATATTCCTTAGTCATGGAATAATGGAATTGTTTCTCTGTGCCCCCTCAAAGAGTATCTGGATTTTTTTCTATTTTAATTCCAGTATAATTAATGTAGTATTATATTAGTTTCAGGTGTATAATCCTAAGTCCTCCCTCACTTCCAAATAGTTCATTCCTATTCCAAATATATCACTTTTTTTTTTTTTTTACCTTCAAACCATGTGGGTTGACTGCTCTTTATACGTTTGCCAAAAGCAAATGTAATGATCACAAATAACTTATAAGTCATAGTTTTCTGACAGAAAAAAAAAAGCCTTGTTACAGAATGGCTAACTTGTATGACAAATTGAGCTGGAAAGTCGCAGTTGGCCTTAGTAAACTATGTTCTCTCTTTTCTGTTGCTTCAGCAGTCGACGTGAGTCCACATTCCGCCTCCAGCTTTGCTGGTGCTATGTGTTTGAGATAACAGATGTGTCTAAAATGCCCAGGCCCAGGGAATCTACTTCTTCCTTAAATCTAACTGGGTCATTTTTATGTATTATGAGGAATTGGAATGCTGTCAATCTGAAACATCCTTAGAGAGTGATTCATTAATCAATCTAAGTATATGATCCAAAAGCTCCTGCAATCATTAGCAAGCAGGCGGAGGGGTGATAAGAGTGTTCTCTGAGTTTTAGTCAGCAGTGAAAATCTGGGAATGGCTCCTTCCGTTTCTACATTGGTTAATGTCAAAAGTGCTGGAGAGATGATAGAGAATTGGTATTTTCCAGGAGTCATAAAGACATGCATCACTATTTTTTACCATTTGCCAAGACATTTCCATGCCACCCTTTTGGTCTGAAAACTGGGACTTTTCCTCTGTTATAAAAGTCAGATGGCTAGCTAATATGTTTGAAAATGTGGACACGTATTCAGCATTTAAAATGTAGATGCAGGGGCGCCTGGGTGGCTCAGTCGGTTGAGCGTCCGACTTCGGCTCAGGTCGTGATCTCACAGTCTGTGAGTTCGAGCCCCGCGTCGGGCTCTGTGCTAACAGCTCAGAGCCTGGAGCCTGCTTCCAATTCTGTGTCTCCCTCTCTTTCTGCCCCTCCCCCACTCATGCTCTGTTTCTCTCTCTCTCTCTCTCTCTGTGTCAAAAATAAACATTAAAAAAGTGTAAAAAAATAATAATTTTTAAAAATGTAGATGCATAGCAAGCAAATAAAGAAATAAAGCCAGCAAGAAAGAATAAAACTGAAATTAGTTTCCAATCTGTGCTCCATTCTTAGCATTATCTCTGTATATCGTATTCCTATAGTAGTATATATAGTAGTAACGTTGACAATCTCATGTCTCATTGGAGCCTAATGAAGGTCTATCCCCAGCAGTAAACCCCTTCAGATTTACATTGTAGATTGTGGGGGTGATAAGAAGAGTAGACAGTGGGTAAAAGAGCTTTCCCCACTCTTGTAACTACAAGAGTAGTTCATTAAAAAATTTTTCTCTAGTATGAAACCAGAATGGCGCTAAAACAAGAGAATTGGGTTTTTAAATGATTACGATTCCTGTAGTACCTTTTCTTTAAACCTAAGCTCAGAGAACTTTGATAGACATCACTTGTGCTCCAGCACCTGAACAAGTATAACCCTATAGCAGTGCTGATTTTGATAATTAAATGTAACAAGTTTAATGCATAGGATGAGAAACAGACATAATACACCCCTTCCTAAGCAGCACAACCACCAAGCTAAATAGGGATAACATCTAAGGAAGCTGAGGTCTAAAGGGCAGAAGCTTGTTCTCTTCTCAGACTAAACAAAAAGTTGGGAATGAAAAGACAGAAAATATAGATGAGTTTCAGTAATAGATACCCTCGGCTGTAATTAGATTTGCTTTAATTTATGTTCCTTAGGAAACAAATACGCTGTTGTTTTTGCATTTTTCCTCTCAATTAAAAAAAATCTGGTTTCTTTTTGAACTTGATCCAACTCATTTAGCTATAAAGAAAAATAATTGGAAGAAAATATTTGGGAATAAATTACCATTCTGCTTTTGTGAATTATTTCTGACTTTGACTTCCACCAGCAGTCATAAAGAGTTCACGTTCTTTTGTAAATTCTATAAATACTCTAAGATAAACGTATTTTTATATGGTCATGGTACTTTTTTATGCACCGAGACCAGACTTTACCTGAAATGATTTCCAAGCTGTTAAATTGGCTATTTTTTAAAATTTTTTTTTCAACGTTTTTATTTATTTTTGGGACAGAGAGAGACAGAGCATGAACGGGGGAGGGGCAGAGAGAGAGGGAGACACAGAATCGGAAACAGGCTCCAGGCTCCGAGCCATCAGCCCAGAGCCTGACGCGGGGCTCAAACTCACGGACCGCGAGATCGTGACCTGGCCGAAGTCGGACGCTTAACCGACTGCGCCACCCAGGCGCCCCAGAATTGGCTATTTTTTAAAGGGCTGTTTGTGCTAAGACTGATGAGCGCATCTGTTTTCATAATACCTTAGAAAATGGCCAACTGTGCTGCTTTTGCTAATATGATAGCAGTTTTAATCTCAGACTGGTTGTATATCTTTTATCTAATGTGTCACATATTAAAAACAATCCCACTGTTTTCCATTCCCCATAGAATAAGCTTATCGAGAGCCAGATGTCTGTGTGTGCTTGAATTTAGCAAAGGTGCGTCGAGAATCTCTGCACAAATGCTCTGTTACTCTATTCCAACTATTGCATGTGGCATTTCTTTGCATCATGGCATCAGTACCTTTGGGTTTAGCACAGGTCCTGCATCCAGAAATAGTACGAAAAGTGGCCTTTAGTTTATATGCCTTTCCCTCTGTAGGAGACATGGTAGCAAAGAAACCTCCTGGTTGCAGAATCGCAGTGGTACTAGTCAAAACCTATCACATTTGTTGTCGTTTTGCTACATGCCACAGTATCCAGCCCGAGATGATGGCACATGGGCTATAGAGTAACGATCCTTACCACAAAAAACTTACTTCAATCAAAGCATTTGTTAAATCCCTCAGGATTCATTTCACTGCAGCTTAACCTTTCTTGTGAAAAAAAAAAAAAAATACTACAAATACGGTACGTTTCCTACAGTGCTGAATAGTTAGAGGATTTAGTGAGAAATGGCCAAGGAAATTCCTCTGTGTGTTTTTTCAGAGTGACCCCTTTATAACGGGCCTGATTTCATCATTAGTTTGTGTTTTTTTGAAGTATTATAAATACAGGCCTGAAAGAGCCCTCACGAGGTTTTAGAGCCCACTCTCTCCTTCTTGGCAGGGCTGTACCTAAACCATCTGAGACAAATGATTGTTTACTCTATTTTTTAATACACCCAAGGGAAGGAGGTACCTTAGACTTCTCCAAGAGCACACTGCAGCGTCTGCAAGCTCAATAGCCAGGGGATTCTAATTTTAATCTCATTAAAATTTCAACTCATTTCCTCCTTTTATGTAATTGTATGTTGTACAGCTGGTCACTGCTTTCGTTTTGTTCTTTATTGTGTCATTTATCCCATATGGTCTTTATTTTGTAGAAAGCTGACAAGGCATCGTGGAAAACCAAAAAGAGCTCTAAACTGCAAGTCAGAAGACTCCTAGCTTTGCCACAAATTAGTTACATAATTTCTTTGTTTGTTCTCCAAATTTTTATTTAAATTCTAAGTCACATTATTTTAAATCAGTCATTATCTGTCACTCACCTAACGTTTTATATACTGTGAGGTGGGACTGGATGATCTCTTTCAACTCTATCTTTTAATTTTGCCTCTGTGTCTATAAAGTTTATTTTCCTTTGCAAAAAAAGATATAAATAAATATCAAAAGTATATATATGCTTTTAATTATTGCTATTTCCAAAATGTTTCACGAGTGACTTACCACTTTGGAAATCTTAAGCAGGAACATCTAGTTCAAAAAGTTTCTGAAATAGGCAGTTGGGGAGAACTTCCAGTTCTAAAACTTCTTAAAGTGAAAGGTTAGCAAAAAGTATTTCTGCTCAATAGGAACATGTTAATCAGTGATTTATTAATACTTGACTCTGAACCAAATGAAGCAGAGGGTATGCTGGAATTATAGTGATCCTACATCTTAAAAGAACAAATAAAGCTATTCTGTGTATGTCCTGATGATTAATAAAGATAAGCAGTGTACTGGCCTGTTTTATCCTGAGGGAAACCCCATCTTTCACTTAGTGCCACCAAATATTATGGGAGAAGAACAGAACATCTCTGTCCTCATTAGTCAAGCCGTGGAGCTGCTATGTCAAAGTGATGCTATCCCCCCACCTACTTTGACTTGGTTAAAGGACGGCCGCCCCTTGCTGAAGAAACCAGGCCTCAGTATCTCTGAAAATGGAAGTGTGTTAAAGGTAAGGCTATGGGTTCATATAGCATCTTCTTATAATATTCCTAACCTCATGGCTTTGGTATTAAAGTTGCCTGTCTAGGGGCACCTGGGTGGCTCAGTCAGTTAAGCGTCCGACTTTGACTCAGGTCATGACCTCACAATTCATGAGTTCAAGCCCCGCGTCGAGCTCTGTACTGACACTCAGAGTCTGGAGCCTGCTTGAGATTTTGTGTCTCCCTATCTCTCTGCCCCTCCCCTGCTCGCATTCTTGTGTCTCTCTCCCTCTCAAAAATAAATAAACATTAAAAATTTTTTTAAAAATTGCCTATCTATAAGTGTTCTACTATTTTCATCTTATAAAATTCTAGCTACCCTTTCTTTTAATGGGGTTTTGTAATATTTTTAAATTTTATGCTTAGTAGGACTTAGATATTTGTCTACCCATATTTGTAGCCAGAAGCCATCCAAAAATGTTTCTAGAGAAATACTGCAGAGATATTCTAATGAGCGCTTCATTTTTAGCCATTCAACCAGTCAGCAAATAAACACTCATTCTAGGTATTCTGCATAGGACCTGAAAAGGTAGACACATTTCCTACCCTCAGTGTCTTCCAATGTTGCATAAAATATGAAAATTAACCGTTCAGTTGAAAATGCAGTAAGATAAGTCTGAGTTAATCACTATTTGGATGGCACAGACAATACATTTTAGGATGATAGCAAAAGGTGAGGCTGTGGTTGCCTGAAGGTCTTGGAAAGCTTTTTGACTTTTTATAGGTAGATGGGACAAAAGGCCTGACTAAGGAAAGCAAATAAGCTAGTGTGGCTGAAACAGAATTTAACAAAGTGAATATGTGGAAATAATGTTGACAGTGTTGATTTGAGTGAAGTAAGAGCTAACATGAAAACTAGTTTAAGGAATTAGGATTCAGAAAGTCAATAAGCCATTGGAATGTTTGTTTATAAAGTCTTCATAATAACCTTATTGAGAAATTGAAAGAATGGCTAAGTAATCTGCCACCATTACTAAGTGTCAGAAATGGAATTTGAATACAGGGTGTATAGCTTCAAAACTCATTCTACTAACCACCACACCACATAGCCTCTTGGTAAAGGAAGGTTATCACTGGCAAACAAAGGGAGTCGAGAAATGGATGATGGTGTCAGCACATAGGAAGCTGAGAAGCATACACAAGGAGAGCAGAAGCATGGGAAAGAATGGGAAGGAGTGTGAAGTTGTGTCTGAGAGGCAACCCAGTAGAGACGTTAGGAATTATGATCTGTAATAATGGAGCTGGGTGAAAGAGAAGTGAGAATAACTGATAAAGGAAAGTAGGATAGTCCATTGAGCTATATAGCGGGGAGTGGGGGGAAGGCAAAAAAAACAATGGCCATCGTCAGAGGTAGACCAAAAGCTCTAGAAAGCAACTGGTAGAATTCTCAAACCCCAACTCTGGCCAAATGAGAGAGAAGAAGACAATTGTAGAAACACAAGTCCTAGCACTGGTAGGGGAGAGCTATGTGTGATTAGAAATGTCTTAGCAAATTTCAGAGTATATAAGTTGATTTCTCCAGAGCACAGATATTAATAGGTCTGGGAAGCCAGAAGAAAGGAGATGGTGAAGAAATCCTGGCATCTACTGAATCCCTACCACGGAGGCTGACCGAGGTACCCTGAAGGGTGCAGGTCCCATTGAGGGGTGTTGGGAGACAACTTCATGGAAATGAAAACTTCTACAGAACTTAAAAAACTGAATTGATCAGTTAAAACTATCTCACCTGTGCATTACCCAAAACAATTCATGCACATCTTTAACCAGGTAGAGTAATAGATTCTTACTGCTTTAATTTGCCTGGAACACACTGGGCAGTGAATAAATCTTTTTTATTAAGTTTTTATTTTAATTCCAGTATAGTTAACATGCAGTGTTATGTTAGTTTTAGGTGTACAATATAGTGATTCAACAATTCCATACATCACCTAATGTTCATCCCGACAAACGCACCCCTCAATCCCCATCACCTCTTGCACCCATCCCTCCACCCACCTCTCCTCTGGTGACCATCCGTGTATTCTGTACAATTAAGAATCTATGTCTTGGTTTGTTTCTCTGTCTCTTTTTTTTTTTTTCCTTTGTTCATTTATTTCTTAAACTCCACATGGAGTGAAATCATATGGTATTTTTCTTTCTCTGACTGGCTTATCTTGTTTAGTGTTATACTCTCTAGCTTCATGCATGTTGTTGAAAATGGCAAGATTCCATTTTTGTTTATGGCTGAATAATATTCTGTTGGATACGTAGAGCACATCTTCTTTATCCATTCATCTATCAATGGACATGGGCTGCTTCCCTAATTTGACCATTAAAATAATGCTGTTGTAAACACAGGGGTGCCGGTATCCCTTTGAATTAGTGTTTTTGTATTTTTTGGGTGGGTACCCAGTAGTGTACCTACCTATTTTTAACTTTTTGAGGAAACTCCATACTGTTTTCTACAGTGGCTGCCCAGTTTGCATTCTCACCAAAAGTGCAAGAGCATTCCTTTTTCTCCACATCCTTGCCAACACTCGTTGGTTTTTGTGTTTTAGATTTTAGCCATTCTGACAGGTGTGAGATAATATCTCATTGTAGTTTGGGTTTGCATTTCCTTGATGATGAATGATGTTGAACATCTCTTCATGTGTCTATCGGCCATTTGTGTGTCTTGTTTGGGGAAATATCTGTTCATTTTTCATTTTTCATTTTTATTTTTAATTGAATTATTTGTTTTGGGGTGTTAAGTTGATAAGTTCTTTATATATTTTGGATACTAAACCTTTATCAGATATGTCATTTCCAAATATGATCTCCCATTCTGTAGGTTGCCTTTTAGTTTTGTTTATTGTTTCCTTTGCTGTGCAGAGCTTTTTATTTTTATGTAGTCCCAATAGGTTATTTTTGCTTTTACCCCTTACCTCAGGAGACATATCTAGAAAAATGTTGCAATGGCCAATGTCAGAGAAATTACTGCCTGTGCTCTCTTCTAGTATTTTTATGGTTTCATGTCTCACATTTATGTCTTTAATCCATTTTAATTTATTTTTCTGTATGGTGTAAGAAAGTGGTCCAGTTTCATTCTGCTGTCCAGTTTTCCCAGCACCATTTGGCAATCAGTAAATCTTCATCCCTCCTCTCTATGAATTCTTTATGAGATGATTTTAAGGACCTGGAACCCCAGGTTTGCATGTTTATCAACAATTATGTGACTTTGGGCAATTTATTTTTTAATCTTTAAATTTCTTTTCAAACATTTTTTTAAGTTTATTTTTAAGACAGAGAGAGTGGAGTGGGGCAGGGGCAGGGGGCGGGGCAGAGGATCTGAAGCAGGCTCTGAACTGACAGCAGAGAGCCCAACGTGGGACTTGAATTCACGAACCATGAGATCAAGACCTGAGCCGAAGGCAGCCGCTCAACCAACTGAGCCACCCAGGCGCACCAAGGCAGTTTAAATCTCCGAAGTGGTCCTCGTTTTTCTTAGTAAAATAAGGAGGTTAGATTTTAAGTACTCTTTCAGGTCTAATATTCTTGGGTTCTCCATCTGTGCTTTGATAAATTCCAGCTCTCTTTGTTCACATCAATCCATTAATAAGTGTTATTCATTGCTTACTGTGCACCCCTAGTACACTAAATACCTTCAAAGATCAGTCCAACTCTAATGATTCTCTCTTTTGAATGTTTAAGCAATTGATTGCAAACTTATTTAGCAATCAATCACATACTGTTTGTCGTACCTCTTATGTTATCTTGTGTTATGTATTCCTTGTTTATTATTGAACACTTTTTAAAAAATATTCATGTACTTTATATTCTTAACTAGATTGTAAAATCACAAACTATATGTTACACTATACTTCTTGGTATCTTCTAGCTATAATATCTGGTACAAGGTTCTTAATAACTGCTAAATGGTCAATGAATAATTGATGAAGAGTGTTGATGCATGTTGCAGATAAATATATGGAAAATGTTTACTGATACTCAGTTATCTATCAGGCACCAAACTAGCTGCCAGGAGATTGAGACTAACTGCATATAATGCTTGGCTTAAAGAAGCTTACAGAACCAGTATGGGGAGAAGACATGTAATAAGTCAAAATAAAGGTGTTATTTTACTGAATGATATCCTAGAAATATACAGATTATCTATTTTAAAGCCTTAAATAACTTACTCAGAAATTAATTGTGACTTTTGTTGCTATTTTATGTGAACTTTAATTATATGTAAAAGGCCTTTCTAGACCTTCAGCCACTAATATTAATTACATTAAAATAAAGTATGATACATGTAGATAAATATTATTGCTCTTGATTCAAGTGTTGAAAGTAGGTGGTGGGCATGTAGCCATACATATTACTATTCCCTCTCCTTTTCATATGTTTGAAAATATTTAGAATACACATGAAAAATAAGTCACAAATAACATTAATAGAAAAATTCCAATTACTTATGAAATAGAAACTGAGGTTTCAAAATATGGTTTTGTTTTTAGATTGAAGATGCTCAAGTTCAAGACACTGGTCGTTACACTTGTGAGGCAACAAATGTTGCTGGAAAAACTGAGAAAAACTATAATGTAAACATTTGGGGTAAGTGTGATTATATGTAATTCCTTCAAAATCAATCATAGGTAGACTTCCTGAACCTAAGCATATTGGTTATTAGAACTTCATGGGGCGCCTGGGTGGCGCAGTCGGTTAAGCGTCCGACTTCAGCCAGGTCACGATCTCGCGGTCCGTGAGTTCGAGCCCCGCGTCAGGCTCTGGGCTGATGGCTCAGAGCCTGGAGCCTGTTTCCGATTCTGTGTCTCCCTCTCTCTCTGACCCTCCCCCGTTCATGCTCTGTCTCTCTCTGTCCCCAAAAAAATAAATAAACGTTGAAAAATATATATATTAAAAAAAAAAAAAGAACTTCGACATGGCACACTTCTCCTCTCCTGCCTGAGCTTATACCTTTAGTTCTTGCAACCAGGATCTTCTAACGATCGAGCTTTCTCCATGAACTGATGATGGCTGGATCAATTGAAAGAGGTCAGAAGGCCAAATCATGCACATGGATTTTGTGTGTGACAGAGAGAACACCTGTGTTTGCTTGGTAGTGGGATTACTCTGCTGACCAGTGAGAAAAGCTGTCCTCAATTGAAATTCTACCATTTGTTACCAACTAAGGTGATTCCTGGGAATTATCACAACTGTACTTGGCTATGACTATCTGCTAATTGTTAAAAAGTGCTCCAATTTCCAGTATATTCACCTTTATTTTATTTACTTGTTTAAATTCACTTATAACGTATCATGCCACATTTCTTTGATTGTATTTGTTTAAACTTTTTAACTGTTGAGATCATGAGCTGAAATTTATCTTTGATTTATAAAAGTTTATTCGAAACCACATTTTTAAAATCCAAATAGGTAGAGGAAGTAATTTGATTCCAATGGAGAGCACATATCTTTTAAAACTTCAAAAGCCTGAATTTATATGTGGAAAATAATTAATTATAAATCATTATCATTGAGGAAGGTTATGAGAAGTGCTATTATTCACCCTGTGAAATGATTAATTTACCTTCAAAGAGTAAAATTTACTAAGTAGTAAATTTATTTACTACATATTAGTTATATATCATTAACATCTATCCCTACCTCCTTCCATCCTTTTTCTTCCTCCATTGCTCCTTCCCTTTCTTTCTCATTTCTTTCAAATGGGAAAAATATTCTTGTAACTCCCAGTCTGGACAAGATACTGAACTAAGTGTTGTCAAGTAAAGAAAGTGTTGTCAAGTGTTGAAAATAAAGAGAAAAATTAGAGCTGATGATCAGTTAGAAAGTGAGGTGAGAAATTCATTTTTGCAATGGTATATTGAAGATGTGTATAGAGTGTCCCTGTGAAGCTGTCCTCTGTGCAGTCAGGAATACAAGCCTATAATTTAGGAGAGAGAGAAAAAAGAGTTAAAATGTAAAGGTGGAGACATGAGTATATATGTGGCGGGTCAAGATCCCATAGAGAATAAGAAGAATGTGCACAGAAGAACACTGTAGACTCTCACACATACAATATAAAAAAAAAGAGACAGAAAAAGAAACACAAAGTGAGAAACTGAGAAGGAGCAGTCAAAGAGGTAGGGGAAAACTTGTGTCATGGAAACTGAGGACAATGGTGTTCCCAAAAGAAAAACATGGACAACAAACGAGTTGGACATATGGATGGGTAGGTGCATGAATGAATAATGTCACATATTGCAGAGAAATTAGACATGAACTACAAAGTGTAGTTTACAGAAGAGAACAATGCCCCTTTAAAGGAAAGCAATTTAATAGGGGAAAGCAGAATGCAGTAAATATAAGAATAAATGATCGAGGGGAGAAAGTTAAGACATCAAGGATAAATTCACTCAAAAAAATATTTATCATGTGCCTCTGTGTTCTAGGCACTATGCCTCATGTAGTCATAGAGAAGTTAATGAGAAAGACAAAGCCACTGGTCACACAGAACATGTAGTCTGCTGCTACATAAATATCTTTAAATAGACATTTAAAATTAAACCTCCTAAGAGATCATAGGAGTATTTGTGGGTAGACATATCAGGGCTCATGACATCTAATTGAGATTTTAAGGATAAGTAGGCATTAGCTCTCTGAAGAGGATGGAAGCATTACAAAGACCTGGAGAATACTGTCTGTGTTCACTGAGGCAAACATCATTCACTATGGAGCCTGGTATGGAGCTGAGGAGAATGAGAAGATCTTGGGTAGAAAAGGTTAAAAAGGGAAGATTGAAAAGAATGTCTAAAACCAATTTTTAAAGTAGGTATTTGATTCTTAAAGTGATAGGATACCATTTAAAAGGATTTATAGAAGGACTGGGGTATTCAGATCTGTATTTTGGGAATAAAACATATAAACTCTATTAGTATTTAAGAAATTGAATTAACAGAATTAATTTATCACGTGGAGAGGTGTGAAAACAAGAAGAGTAAAGGATGGATGTCACTGTGGGTTGGCCCTCTGGGCCATGTGGACAGTAGTGCCCTTTTCTCAGAGAAGGAAGGTGACTGAATTCAGTTGTGGGCAAGATGAGTTTGAAAGTGCCTCTGAGGCATCCAGATAGAGATGTTTAGTAGTCCGATACAAAAGTCTAGATCTCAGAGGGGGTCTACATTACAGATACAGATTTGCAAGTATTTATGTCAGTGGAAGCCATAGGAGTAGAGAAGGGTAGCATTTAGGTTGGAGAGGGTATACTTATAGTAGTGGCAATCTGTGTAATTGTCATTTTCTTCTGTAGAACTTTGTATCTGTGGTATAGGTGATGACAGAGTAAACTATAGGATTCATCCAGAGAAAGAGAGTTGTCAAATAGGAAGGGCAATAGTGCAAGGCAGTTGAGAATATTGACAAAGGAATAGTTGAAATTATTGATCATGAAATCTAAGCTAGATAGAGAAGTCAGTAAATAAGAGTAGGCAGCTGGATTGGGAGGTTCCTGAGAGGTGAAAAGACTTGAGATTCAATTAAGTCAATGAAATGAGAATTGGGAATAATTGAGTGAAAGAGCTACAAGGACGGAGCAGTAGGAGAAACGTAGAAGAGGAACATGAGGGAGAAAGGGATGAGCAAATCAAGGAAGTGGCGTCACGGTGGTTTGACTGGATATACATGTAGATGTTGAGTTCATACAGAGTAATGGCAGATTTCCATGTGAAGAAGGATAGAAACAAGTGTCAAATTCTTCAATGAATAGAAAAACAATGCTTAAGGGTGCCTGGGTGCTCAGTCGGTTAAGCATCTGCCTCCTGATTTCAGCTCAGTCATGATTTCATGGTCATGAGATTGAGCCCCGCCCACATTGGGCTCCATGCTGAGCGTGGAGCCTGCTTAAGATTCTCTCTCCTCCTCCCTCCCATCTTCCCTTGAAAAGAAAAGAAAAGAAAGAGAAGAGAAAAGAAAAGAAAAAGAATGGTGGGTTCACAGATGATGGTGAGGGAGAAAGAGAAGTAAATTGATAGCATGAGCCTCAAAGGAATAGGCTTTCACGTGGGGGTGGTTGAAGTTGAACGGTGACTGGAAGCTGGATTGAGGGGTGAGGAGGATTCTCCCACTCCTCAGCTCCCAGGAGCTTGGAAAGCAAGCATCTGTCACCTGATAATACTGCAGCCAGAGAAGGATCTTGAGAGCAGAGTTCAGCCAGCAAATGCGGACTCAGCCTCCTTGAGAGAACCATGGGTAGTCAGGGTTCACTTGAAAGGTTCCAAAGAGAAACTAGAGGACAGTGGGGAGGCAGGCTATGCATTCTAGACCAGGTAACATAGCCATTTCTTAGATCCAACCCCTTGTGTCTATTCTTTACTACAACGTTGTAAGCGTGATATTTTCCAGTTCTCTTCAGCATCTGAGACATCAGAACTGGCTTGGCACAAATGACAGTTAATTTTAAATTTGGTAGGTGCTTTAGATTTTGATGCAAGAAGTCTATTTATCTGTAATACATTTGCTTCTTTTTAGCCGCTCTGGATATTTTGTTAATTAAGTTTCTATCAGTGAAAATGGGAAGTCTGCTAATAGGTATTTAGTCTACATCTTACAGTTGACTTTTAATGTGGTATTGATATGTCAACATCAAGTGCTAATTACTTCCTTGTGTCATTTGAGTGAGAACCTTTTTTTTTTTAATGTAAAGTATTACGGAAGTTTTATGTTAAGTTAATGTAAAAATTGTCTTTTTTCATCTTTCAGTACCACCAAATATTTATGGTTCTGATGAACTTGCTCAACTTACAGTCATTGAAGGGCATCTCATTAGTTTACTGTGTGAATCAAGTGGTATTCCACCCCCAAATCTCATTTGGAAGAAAAAAGGTCAGTTTTCACCCTTAACATTTATAAAATTAAATATAAATTTTAAATGAATTTATATTTTATATGACAAACGTCACTTTATTAACAATTTCCCTGGGGTCTGCATACTAAAATACTAGATAGCAGGATTGCTGTATTTTAAATGTGTAGCATGTGATACTTTTAGTATCTAGCTGAAAATCTTTAGTTTTGAATCTGTTCTCCAGAAAAAAAAATAATCTTCTGTATTAGTTGATTGCTTTTTAATCAAACGCATTATAGAGTGGTTCTAATGATCAAGAGTCCACCATTCAAAGAAGTCTTTTTTCTTCTTCAGAATAGCTTTAAAAAATATTTTCTATAACAAGCAACTTTGCTGTATTTGTGACAATTTTGCAGTGTTAGGATTGAATTCTGCAGTTGAACAAACTTTCAACTTACTCATCAACAAATATTTATATGTATCCATTACCTATCAGAGAGATCATGTATATTTTTAGTTGACTTTTAAAATCATTTTTGTGGGGCACCTGGGTGGCTCAGTGGATAAGCGTCCAACTTCAGCTCACGTCATGAGCTCATAGTTCATGGGTTCGAGCCCCACATGGGGCTCTGTGCTGAAAGCTCAGAGCCTGGAGCCTGCTTCAGATTCTGTATCTCCCTCTCTGTCTGCCCCTCCCTTTCTTGCTCTGTCTCTCTCTGTCTCTCTCTCAAAAATAAATAAACATTAAAAAAATTAAATTAAAATCATTTTTACTGTTTTAATATTTTCCTTTATTTTTCTGTTTTCTTTCAAATGCAATATTGATTGAAAGAAAAATTTGCAGAAGATAATCTTGATAAATATCTTCTCTTCTTTCTCTTCCTCATGCTCCTTCTTGTCTCGTTTTTCTTCTTCTCTTTCTCCTTTTCCTTCTTCTGTTTTCCCTCTCCTTCCTTCTCCTCCTCCTTCTTTTTGCATAGGATTGTTTTGCAGTGTCATCTGCCTTTTAGGTACTTGAACTAGGACGTAAATAAATATACTTATCAGAGTATATACACAAAATGTTGTATGTTTTTGCTTCATATTCTGCCATTTTGTTTTCTTTTCAGGCTCCCCTGTGCTGGCTGATTCTGCAGGGCGAGTCAGAACTTTATCCGGAGGCAGACAGTTACAGATCTCAATTGCTGAAAAATCTGATGCAGGGCTATATTCATGTGTGGCATCGAATGTTGCTGGAACTGCAAAGAAAGACTACAGTCTGCAAGTTTACAGTAAGTTATTGACTAACCAGACTTTGGCACAATTTTCTTTTAACCTTTCTGTCTTTCATATTTACTTTTTCTTTATATCTTTAAGATACGTTCAAGGCAGTGTGATTATAATATACCTATCATGAGACCCACAAATTTAAATTGTGCTGACATAAACAAAAAACAATTGCTTACTTCTGTTATTTATTTAGCAATACAGCCGTCCACTCTGCATCAGCTTGCCAATGGCAGACGCATCGATGTGGTTGTATTGTGTTGTGGGCAGGATAGTGGATGTGTGGAATGGGGAGAGATAGCATTGTATCATAGGGTATATTTGCAGTACGTAAAAATACCTTATTTTAAAGATTAACTTATATATGATTTGAATGTTTTAATTATTTAAATTATCTCATTTAACTTTTACATGAGCTATGATAGGAAGCAAAATTAATGCCTCCATTTAAAAGTGTGGAAACCATAGAGGTTTCCATGACTGGCCAAGGTCACACAGCTCGATTGTGGTAGAAGTGGCACTAGAACACAAGGTTACTAACACTGGCCCATTTTTCTTCCCCCCACACATATTTATTAGTAATGGTCTAATTTTTTTTTCTTAGAATCAGTATCAGGTAAATTTAGCTGCAAAACTACAGAATAACTGGCGATCAGTGGCTTAACCAATTAGAGACTTATTTTCTCATATAATGAGAAGCCCGAGGTTGGCAGTCACTGGGGTTGGTCAGAACCTTAACTCATATCAGGACAGGAGGGCTAGGATTCTCCTGGCCCTTCCTTTGTGGTATCAACATCATTGCTGCAACTGTGGTATCAAGTCCACATTGAAGGCAAAAATAAAGGTAAGGGGTGGTATTTTTTCCTTTCATCAGGAGAGCAAAAGTATTCCAGACCCATTCCCCTCACCCCCTATGCCTACCCAGCCAATCTTTATTTAGATTTTATAGGCCTGAATTGATTCATGTGACCACCTCAAGTTTTAGCAATAGTCTCAGCTTTCCCAGCTCCCATAGTGGAAGTTAGAAGGAAGGAAGGAATTCATTGTGAGCGAGGCTCCTGTATCTATTTTAATGTTAGTCCTAGGAAGACTTCTATAAATTAGGGCTATGAATGACAGGTTCAAATATTTGTGTAACTTGTCAAAAAGCAGGGAAAGTAGCAAACACAGAATTCTTTTTTTACTGTGTTGATAGTTTATTCTAAGCATGAAACCATTTAGAAACATTGGAGAAGAATTCAACATCTCAATATAGCAATGCTGTCTGTTAGCCTTGGGTCTCTTCTTTAGTAGTTAATATTCGACATCAAAAATGAATATAACTTTGACTGATAATAATTCCTAGGCAAGACTGGAAGCAGACATTTCCTACTTTATTATTTTTTTCTTTTTTCTTTAGTTCGACCAACAATATCTAATAGTGGCAGCCACCCTACTGAAATTATTGTGACTCGAGGGAAGAGTATTTCCTTGGAGTGTGAGGTGCAGGGTATTCCTCAACCAAAAGTGACCTGGATGAAAGATGGCCGCCCCTTGACCAAGGGAAGGGGAATGGAAATATTGGATGAAGGTCGCATCCTTCAGCTGAAGAACATTCATGTATCTGATACAGGCCGTTATATGTGTGTTGCTGTGAATGTAGCAGGAATGGCTGACAGAAAATACGACTTAAGTGTACATAGTAAGTATAAAGAAGCTCAATAAGTCTATTCACTGGCTCTTATAGTCTATAGCATCCTGGATAGGAGATTTAAACCTTCTGTGTTGAGTCTTTTATTTATAGCCTATGATTTTCTACATATGTACCTCTTTTCTGGATCAGTCCCATCATTTATCCTTCTATACCTGACCTCCCATTTCTTAGCTTGCTGAAACAGGCATATATTGGATATTCTATTAGAAAAGCACATAGTGAAGTAGATATAATTGTCTAATTATCTTCTTCAAGTACTTTTGGTCCAGTGCTATCCCAAGTAATATTCCTTAAGTCTATTTTCCAAATTTGCTGTCTTGGTTTGAACAAGCCTAGGTTCCTTAGAGCTTACGGACTCAGCATCAGTTGTTCATGAGTTTTACCAAAGTCAGCTTTAATATTTTAATTATTGAGTCATGAATGTCAATACGAATACACCAAACATACATGTACTCAGGGACAGTTTTTTATATGCATATAATTTGAATGGCAATTTTAATTTTTTCTTTGTTTTTTTAATTCAGTTTATTTAAACAAAAATAATTTGCCACCCCACCCCACCCCAACCCCCCACACACACACCACACACACACCTTTGACAACCATCAGTCTATTTTCTGTATCTATAAACTTGGTTGTATTTATTTGTTTGTTTTTAGATTCCACATCTAAGAGCGATCATACAGAATTCGTCTTTCTCTGTGTGACTTATTTCACTTAGCATAATGCCCTTGAGGTAGTTTTGTTCTTTTTTTATGGCTGAACAATAATCCATTGTATACAAATCCTTTAATTTCTTCATCTATTCATCCATCAATGGACACAGGTTGTTTCCATTGCTTGGCTATGGTAAATAATGCTGCAATGAACATGTGGGGGCATATATTTTTTCAAGATAGTGTTTTCATTTTCTTCATATAAATACCTAAAAGTAAATTGCTGAATCACATGGTCGTTCTATTTTTAATTTTTTAAGGAACTTCAGAAAACCTGTTTCTCATCATGGCTGCACCAGTTTACATTCCCACCAACAGTGCACAAGCATTCTCTTTTCTCTTCATCCCCCCTCCTTGTTATTTTTTGTCTTTTTGATAATAGCCTTTCTAACAGGTGTGAGGTGATATTGCATTGTGCTTTTGATTTGTATTCCCTATTGATTAATAATGTTGAGTACCTTTTCATGTACCTATTGGCCATCTGTATGTCTTTTTTTTTTTTTGATGTTTATTTATTTTTGAAGGAGAGAGAGACAGAGCGTGAGGGGGAAGGGGCAGAGAGAGAGGGAGACACAGAATCTGAAGCAGGCTCCAGGCTCTGAACTGTCAGCAGAGAGCCCAACACAGGGCTCAAACCCATAACCCACGAGATCATGACCTGAGCCAAAGTCGGAGGCTTAACCGACTGAGCCACTCAGGCGCCCCTGTATGTCTTTTTTTTTGGAAAAATGTCTATTCATATACTTTTGCCATTTTTAATTGGATTGTCTGTTTTGGGCTATTGAATTGTATGAGTTCTTTATATATTTTGTATATTAACACCCTATCATATATATGATTTACAAGTAATTTTTCCTGTTTGGTAGGTTGCCTTTTCATTCTGTTGATTATTTCCTTTGCTGTGCAGAAGCTTTTTACTTTGATGTAGTCCCAATAGTTCATTTCTGCTTTTGTTGCTTTTGTTTTTGGTGTCATATTCAAAAAAGCATCTTAATATCCTATGTCAAGGGGCTTACTGCCTACGTTGCCTTCTAGGAGTTTTATGTTTTCATGTCTTGCATTCAAGTCTTTAATTCATTTGAGTTAGTTTTCATGTATGGTGTCAGATAGTGGTCCAATTTCATTAGTTTGCATGTGGCTATCCAATTTTCCTAGCACCATTCATTGAAGAGACTGTCTTTTCCCCATTGGATATTCCTGGCTCCTTTGTCATGAATTAATTGACCATATATGAGTGGGTTTGTTTCTGGGATCTCTGTTCTGTACCATCGATTTTTGTGTCTGTTTTTATGCCAATACCATGCTGTTTTAATTGCTATAGCTTTGTAGAATAGTTTGAAATTAAGTAGCGTGATGCCTCCAGCTTTGTTCTTTCTCAAGATTGCTTTGGCTATTTGGGTTTTTTTGTGGTTCCATATAAATTTTCAGATTGTTGACTCTCTTTCTGTGGAAAATACCATTGGAATTTTGATAGGGATTGCATTGAATCTGTAGATTAGTTAGTATGGACATTTTGACAATATTAATTCCTCAATCCTTTTATTTGTTCCTTCTTCAGTTTCTTTCATTAATGTCTTATAAATCTTCAACATACAGGTCTTTCACTTCCGTGGTTAATTTATTCCTATGTATTTTATTCTTTCTGATACAATTGTAAGTGGGATTGTTTCTTTGTTTCACTCTCTGATACTTAATTATTAATGTATAGAAATACAATAGATTTTGTGTATTGACTTTGTATCCTGCAACTTTAATTAATTAATTTATTAGTTTTAACAGGTTTTGGATGGAATCTTTAGGAATTGCAATTTTTAAATCTATAGAAACAATGATAAATTTAATAGACACAATCTTATAAGTTGAATCCAATTAGGACATGCACAACATCCAGTATTAATAACCTGTGGTTTGCAGCCAGTGTATGAGCCAAAGTTAACAGAATCAGAATGTAAAAGAAAAGAGGTTTCAATATAAAGCATCTTTTTCTGTTAGATTACTTTTAATTTTTAGGATTAGAATTATTTGTTAGAAAATTCTGCCCATAAGGAGGTCATAAATCCATATTAGAGATTTACCAGACAAGATGAATGACTCAGAAAATCATTCACCACCAAGAGAATAATGGCGTGAAAGTCATTTACTGCTATGAGTGGGGAAAAAGTGACATTTTTTACCTCCAGCAGTGTCACACTAAAAATACTGCTGCTACTAATAAGCTCATTGTTGTGGTTGCTTATTTTGCTTACTGTTCACCAGAAAATGGAAGTCTAATTATTAGCCATAGGCTGTTGAGGATTTGGTTTTTGATATATGTTAGCTACTTTATTTTCCTTTTCTTGTTTGTTTTATCTTACAGCCCCTCCAAGCATCATAGGAAACCATGGGAAACCTGAAAATATCAGTGTCGTGGAAAAGAACTCAGTGTCCCTGACTTGTGAAGCTTCCGGAATTCCCCTGCCTTCGATTACCTGGCTTAAAGATGGGTGGCCTGTCAGCCTTAGCAGTTCTGTGAGAATTCTCTCAGGTATTAGAAATTTTCATAGCCTGATAATCTGGATGGCTTCATATGGCTACAGTTTCTCCTTAATTTCTCTTTATTTTTTCTTTTTGATCTAATTGCTTACTATATTGCTGGTCATATTAAGAAAAAATATTTAGAAGGACATCAGAAGCTCTATGAAAAGGGGGAAAAATCTGTAAATATCTCTAGATCCTTTTAAAAAAGAAATCACGGCACTTTCTTATTACTTAAATCATGGGGATGTCAGAACATTCATGCTACAGTAAGTACCAATCAATTTGAAAAGTGAGGAATGAAGAGAAATACTGAAAATGAAGTCAGAGTCTAAAATGAATCATATTTTATAACAAATCTCCATAACCAAGTATTTCATTTGAGTGAGTTTTATATTTTCAGGATGGGTTAGTTTCCAATGAGCTAGGACTTTATCATTAATGTAAAAGGGATATTCAGCTTCTCCCTCATCTGATTATGTAAAAAAATCTATTAGTTTGTCCTTTATAAACCAGGGTAAGCATGCAGAGAGGTGTCTCAAGGCCATGCCACAGGAGTCTGTGCTTAGCTCTTTTAGGAATGAGTCTGTGCTTCACTCTTTAGGTCTTACACAGATCAAGAAAACAATCTTGCCAAGCTGTGGTTAATAAAGGGCTTGGATACTGAGAAGAATACGTAATATGCTGAATGAAGGCATCTGAATTCAAACACACCTCACCCTGAAACTTTTGAGTTAAGCCTAACAAAATGAAGTTAAACTTCTGCACTTACATTAAAAGCATGATGATGGGGGCATCTGGATGAGTCAGTCGGTTAAACTCCCAACTCTTGGTTTCAGCTTAGGTCATGATTTCACGGTTTTGTGAGTTAGAGCCCTGAATCGGGCTGTGAGCTGCTAGCACAGAGCCTCCTTAGGATTCTCTCTCTCTCTCTCTCTCTCTCTCTCTCTCTCTCTCTCTCTCTCGCCCTCTCCCACTTGCGCTCTCTCTCTCAAAATAAATAGACTTAAAATTTTTTTTAAATGATGAAAATTAGGGTGAAATATAGCTTCAGAATTTTTCAAGAAGAGCTCTGAATTGTGTTTGTGATTCAGTATACATTAACAGTGTAATGTGGTCATCAAGAAAATAAATCCAGTATTTTGCCACATTAATAAAAGATACTTTCATTAAAAAAAAAGAAAGAGACCAATTGTATTCTGGACTTAACTTACTCACTAGGAAGACTGGAAGGACCTATTGATAATATTTTTAAAAAAAGGTAACCATGATAGTACATTATTACAAAATAATTTACATTTCTGATTGTATTTAAGGTGGAAAAATAAACCGTATTGTAACGTTATGGTTACATAGTGAAAATTAAATTTAAAGACTTGAAGAACCATGGTGCAGAAAAGAATTATGTTGGTTGTGTCTAGTTCAGAGGCTAAAAGTAATGCCAGTTTATGGAAGATTCTAGGGACAGATTTGGGTCTGAATATAAACAACTTAAAAAATAGTTATATTGTTAAAAGTTAAGATGAACTATTCTTAAGAGTAAGTGACCTCTTGCCTCTAAATTTGTTCAAAGTTTCAATTCCCACTTTTGAAGACTTTTTCAGATAAGATCCTTTCCTAGTTTTGAATTAATTCTAAATATCCTAAGGTCCCTCTGTTTTTTTAAGGTGTTGGTCTATAAATGATAGGACCTTGATGAAGAATTTATATTGCTATAATTATTGTATTTATTGCCTATAATACTCACTAAATTTACAATTCCAAAAAAGTTACTTTGTTAACTTCTATTTCTTCACCTATAAAGTGAAGATATTAATAATATTTGCCTCTTAGGGCTTTTGTAAAGTTGAAATGAGTTCATATATGTAAATCAGTTAACACAAGCATCCAATACATGTTCAGTATTGACATAGACAGTCAAGTAAAAGGTTTGGGTGTCCCTGTCCTGGGAAATTTTCCTATTTCCTTACTATATTACTTTCCTCTGCACAGGAGTCCTAGTCTCTATTGATCTTAGGAAATGCATACGAATGACAAAGGCTTTATTACAATTTGGCTACCAAAAACCTGAACACATTATCTTCTTGTCTTGAAATCATCCTCATATTTTTGGCTTCTTTTTTTTTTTTAATTCTCAATTGCTGAAAAAGTAGGAACTCTTTTTATTTATTTTTTTTTTTTTTAAATTTTTTTTTTTTTCAACGTTTATTTTTATTTTTGGGACAGAGAGAGACAGAGCATGAACGGGGGAGGGGCAGAGAGAGAGGGAGACACAGAATTGGAAACAGGCTCCAGGCTCCGAGCCATCAGCCCAGAGCCTGACGCGGGGCTCGAACTCCCGGACCGCGAGATCGTGACCTGGCTGAAGTCGGACGCTTAACCGACTGCGCCACCCAGGCGCCCCAGTAGGAACTCTTTTTAAATATAATAGCTACACCAGGGCTCCTGAAATGAAAAAGGCAAGATAGTAGTGATGTACTGCTATCACAAAGAGTGATATGCTCTGGCTTATTCTAGATTTACAGGAGTGGTGTTTGGGTTTTATTTAGTCTTGTTTTGCTTGACAAGCAGCTGGAGATCCCTGAGTGAACACATTAAAAGTATTTGACCTCGTGGCGTTGCCAAAAGAGTCATTCAGTTTTACAGTCTGAACATGTGTATTGTGCAATAGATGAATGAGAATCAGATGAATGGCATATGACTTGCTTGGTCCTTGGTCTGCTGCACACTTCTGTTTCATTAAGATTAGTTCTCCTGAGACTAAGTACAGATTTTCTGAAAGCAATATGTTTGTGAAGGTCATTGTTTTGAAGTTATCTGCCAAGAACAGATAGCTGCTATAAAAGTTTAATAGGTACAAGAAACATCTCCATTTAAGTATAACTTACTGTCAGATCTTTTGTTTCTCACTGGATTAAGTGAGAGGACCAGGAAACAAAAGAAAGATCATGAGATTTAGGCGGTTAAGGTTTGCAGAGCTAGAAATAACTCATAAAAGTTGTATTGTGTTAATATCTCTCAGCTGGAATCATATTATGGTCTCACTAACTTGGCAGGGAGTACCTGAATCCCTGCCGAATTAACACAAGTTTTTTTGACATGTTTACACAATTTCTGTATTTAACTTTCTTTATTTAAATTCAGTTCAGAAAAAAAAAAAAAGATTGAATTCAGGTAATCAACTTTGTCTAAATAAGTTACTACCTAGCTCGCCTTTCAACGGGTTGAAGATAGAAAGGTTGCTTACAGGAAAAGCTCAGTGACATCTTGTGTTTATAAAAACAAAGCAGATGGACTCTCCTGAGAAATCCAGAGCCAGGTGAATATTTACATGAAAATTCCATGTTTAACCATTTCCATTTTTTTAGTTCAAATTCAGAGTACTAAGCAAAAATGTACCAGGTAGAAACGTATTACAAAATCCAAGACATGAGTTACTTTTTTTTTCTTAGAATGTACTTCTCAAATGGTTTCAAGGACTCTCCTCTCAGTGTGCCTTAGTTTTCTTCAAGCTTTGCTTCAGCCCATTTACTGGCTCCTCTTCCTTTGTCCTTCAGGGTGTGACTAGGCCCTTCAGCATATCAGAGCCTCCCTCTCAGTCGACAAGCATTTCATAGATGCAGAATCTTTTGTCCCTACATAGAAGTACAAAACATAAAATGTAACAAAAGCAGAGTTGTGCTAGTCAGTCAAGTGACACCCACAGACTTTGATCGAAATGATTCTAGGACTCCATGATACTCAGGTGAAGACCAGTAGTTGGTCTTCATGGTTTCCCCCATTCCTTATAGAGTGATGTCACCATAGTCTGGGTTACTTGTGTAGTTCTTTTTCTCACATTCCCATTTCATATGCCCAGTGGCAAACTGGGAATCTTTTCCTAAATGTCCTGTCACAATTGTCTTTCTAAAGCACAGATCACATCATGACGTTTTTTGTTTACACACTTCCATAGCTTTTAGTGAGCACGATAAAGCCCCAATTCCGTAGCAAAGCATTCAAGGGGCCAAAGCATCTGGCCCTACTCCAACTAGTCTTATCTCTAAATATTGGCTTCACCTGCTCTGATTCTTTTTTTTTTTTTTTTTAGAGAGACAAAGAGGGAGTGAGTGGGGAGGAGGGGCAGAGAGAGAGAGAGAGAGAGAGAGAGAGAGACAGAGAATCTCAAGCTGTCTCCACCCTCAGCTCAGAGCCCAATGCAAGACTCAATCTCATAACCCTTGACTCATGACCTAAGCTGAAATCAAGAGTCCGACACTCAACCTACTGAGTCACCCAGGCTTCCCTCACCTTTAAGTACCACAACCCACATCTGTTTTCTCCTGTACTACCTCATTCATAGTCTACTTAACAGTGGTTTCTCTCAACTCCTCTATGTGTTAAAGTATACTTGCCTTTTAAGATTATGTTCAAACATCACCTCTCTGAAACTCTGTTTCTTGCCTGCTGTCACCTAGCATTGCATTAATGTTTTTATCCATTCAACCAAAAAATTATTCTGAATTGCCCTTTCTGTTTCATATAGACTTAAAACATGATTTAAAAAAGATACTTGACTTAAATAAATGTTTAAGGCCTTTGAAGCATATTGACTGAATTTTATCTAAATTGAGCATTAGTTGGCCAACTTGTAAAGTTATCGATTTCTTTTTGAGTCATCTGGTGGTTTGCTTCTCTAGGAGGCAGGACTCTGCGGTTGATGCAGACCAGAATAGAAGATGCGGGACAGTATACTTGTGTTGTAAGAAATGCAGCTGGTGAAGAAAGAGGAATCTTTGGGCTTTCAGTATTAGGTATTTTTATAATTTTCAGTTGGCTTAATGCATTCTGTATGTACATTTAAAATTTACCTACAGCTTGATCTCACATTCATATATTCTTTGGCCCCTGGGCTGATACTTTTGGCAATAATTCAGTGTTAGAATAATTTTGGATGTAATTAGTTGGATTAAAATGCCTGAAATGCCATGTCTTTTCAGTTCACAATTGTTCAACAATATTTTAAGACTCTGATAACTTGTTTCATGTGAATATTTATCAGAGTTACAGTGGGAGAAATAAATGTCTAATAAATGTTCTTATCAACTTGTTGGCATTTTTATCCAGACTTTATAACTTATGTTACAATAAAATTCATTATAAGTGAATTCATGGCATATAACTTTATACTATATCTAAAAATTGGAATTGATCAAAATAATGTTATGACATTATTCTAGTAAACAAATAATGAGAATTTGGGGATTTGTTTTAAAGGTTATAGCTTATAAAAATATAAACAAAGATGCTTATAAAATAATAATCCTGCTGTTAGAATAGTTGCTTACTTTTTCTGTTTTTTTCTGCATTTAACTTTTTTTTTTTTTTTAGTGCCACCTCGCATTGTGGGCGAAAATACATTGGAAGACATGAAGGTCAAAGAGAAACAGAGTGTTACACTGACTTGTGAAGTGACAGGTAAGGGACTTAGCTCTTGTATTCCTGCTGTTCCTCCACTCACTGATTATTTATTGCCTCCACTATGTATCTTAATTAGTTGAGAAAAAAGTCAAACTACTATAATAAGCATTTGAAATTGAATTCTAGTTGAGTAGAGCCAATAGAAGTATAGGAGGAAATTTCTCAGATTCTCTGGAGATGAGAATATTCCAGGGTGCCTGGGTAGCTCAGTGGGTTAAGCATCTGGCTCTTGATTTCAGCTCAGGTCATGATCTCACCGTTTGTGAGATCCAGCCCTGTATCAGGCTCTGCACTGGCAGCGCGGAGCCTACCTAGGATTCTCTCTCTCCTTCTGTCTGCCCCTCCCCCTCTCAAAATAAATAAATAAACTTTAAAAAAACAAAAGAATACCCCTACACTGAGGAAAGGAAGGAAGAAGGGGTGGGTGGGGGAAAAAAGAAAGACACATAGGTCTTTTCTTTCAATTCAATAAATTATTGTCTTTTTAAAAATTCTGCTTCTGGGGCGCCTGGGTGGTGCAGTCGGTTAAGCATCCGACTTCAGCCAGGTCACGATCTCGCGGTCCGGGAGTTCGAGCCCCGCGTCAGGCTCTGGGCTGATGGCTCAGAGCCTGGAGCCTGTTTCAGATTCTGTGTCTCCCTCTCTCTCTGCCCCTCCCCCGTTCATGCTCTGTCTCTCTCTGTCCGAAAAATAAATAAACGTTGAAAAAAAAAAATTAAAAAAAAAAAAAATTCTGCTTCTGCTTGTATATAGAGAAACAGAAAAGATGTATACAATATATGTATATACATATATACACACACATACATAGATAAAGAAAGTGTGATGTACACACACACACACACACATTTTCTTTATCCATTCACCTGTCAATAGACTCTTAAGTTGTTTTCATATTTTACCTATTGTGAATAATACTGCAGTAAATGTGGGAGTACAGATATCTTTTTAAGACAGTGACTTTGGGTTTTTTTTAAATATATGCCAGAAGGAGAATTGCTGGATCATGTGGTATTACTATTTTTAATTTTTTGAGATCTCCATAATGTTTTCCAAAGTGGCTATGCCAATTTACATTCCCACCAACAGTGCACAATTGTTCCCTTTTCTCACATCCTTATCAATACTTGTTATCTCTTGTCCTTTTGATAACAGTCATTCTAACAAGTGTGATGTAAAATCTCACAGTGGTTTTGATTTGCATTTCCCAATGATTAGTGATGTTGAACATCTTTTCATGTACGTATTTGTCATCTGTATGTCTTCTTTGGAAAAAATGTCTATTCTGGTCCCTTGCCAATTATTAAATTTTATTATTTGTTGTTGTTTGCTATTAAGTTCTTTATATATTCTGGATATTAATCCCTCATCAGATATGTGGTATGCAAATGTTTTCCCCCATTCCATAGGTTGCCTTTTTATTTTGCCAATGATTTCTTTTCCTGGGCAGAAGCTTTTTAGTTTAGGACTCCCATGTCATAGACTCTGGGTCTGGAGTTCTCCTTGTCCAGCAAGAAAGTGGATGCAGGATTGAAATGCCAGAGAGGGTAATGTCCAAGAGGAGACAAGAGCCCTGAATAAGGGTCCTTGCTCTGTTTTTATTAGGATCAGAAATCTTACCAGCGTGATGGGCATGCACGAAGAGACAATGAAACTGTGAACATTAATTCATGGGCGTGGGGGAAAGTGGGTTTGAAGATATGCAGTGTTAGGGGTTTGGGTCAATACAAAATAAAATTCTGGTGCTGGGTGGAAGGTTGTTTACAGCAGATGAGAGGCACCACCTCTGTTTACCTAAACTGGCCTAGGGACAAGAAAGAGCATGCTACTTCAGGGTTAATAAGGCACTGTCCTTTTGCTAATTAGCTCCACTCCAGGCAACTTGCCCTGCTGTGGTCTATAGCCCTGTTTACCTGTTTTTGTCCTTCCTTCCAATGAAAGCAGCTTTCTGCTATTGTACTAAATTGGAGGGTGTTTCTGCCCTGAAACCTAATCTTGTTTACCTCATCTTGGATGTTTTCATCCTGAGATTTCCTGTTCCTATACCTTTGTCCTATACTGAGGGCCTTTGCCCTGTTTACCTAATCTTGTTTACCCAAACTTGGGTGTGTTCATCTTGTGGCTTTCTAATTCTTTATGCCTTGTTAACCCATCAGTGCAAGCTCAGGGAATTCCTAAGCTTATTCCCTACAGTTCCCCCTTTTTTTGTTTTTCTTGGTTCTTCTAGTTTAGTGTTTGAGGACCGTCATAATGAGCTCCTGGTCCTTTTGCTTTTGGATGGTTTGGAGGGCGATTCTGCAAATATGTAAAAAGAGACACAGTAAAAGCATTCCACTTCCCAGAGTTATCCACAGTTTAAGATGAGTGCTGGCTGTTAAGTAAGAAAGGATTTAGGTCACGCCACATTGCCCAGGAATCAGCCCACTCATTTTTAAGTTAGTCTTCTGCATATTGTAGCTGTTGATACAAGTCATATCTAAGTTTTCTCTATTGTTAGAGAGGTAGAAAGAAAAAACACCGTAAAGGTGTGTCTGGACAGCATCCCAAGCTTGGGAGTGATTATAAGGAATGCCAGTCATGCAAATATGCTGGTAGTTAGAGTCGCAGGACAGTTTAGAGTGAAGGAACAAGGCCTTATGTCTTTTTCCAATAAATTCCACTGCAGCCTCAAGAGCTTTGAGGCAGGCCAAAACTTGTCTATCAATAGAAGTTTGACTTATAAATTCTTTGGTAGTGTTGACCATAAACTTATTAAGGACATGGGCTGTTTGGATAGTATGATGCAGGAGATTCCAATAAGAGTGGCAGAGACCATAGCGCCTACTGCTGCTAGGATGCCCATGATTAACAGGCCAACAAATCTTTTTTGCCTTACCAGTGTTGAACAAACTTGGAAAGTGTGCCTAGTCCTGATGGATGCATATAGGGCTCAGAGCTATTACAGGAACCCAGGCCGAGATGCGCTAAGTACTGATAAAGAGGAGATATTTAATTGGGTAATGTTATAATTATTTATGCAGGACATAAACCAGCCCTGGGAGGGAGAGATATTGTAATTATTTTCTAGTAGTTTGATCTGTAAAGTGGAGGTAGCAAAGAGAACATAGGGAGAAGGGACACAAGTAGTGGTCCATGCAAATTGATGGTTGTTCAAGGAAGCCCAAGTTATGTTAATATGTCGATTTACATAAATTTCACCATGGCTAACAGTACAAGTGAAGAAGGGAAGGCCTAGCTTACAAAGATTAACAAGCCGGTCCTTTTAATTTCTCTTTATGTGCATTAATTAAAGGGCCTGACAAGCTCTGTCTTTCCAGAAAATATTGTCCCTACTAGACTGGTCATAGGATATGGTCTTATTTGAATATTTTGTTTCAAGGTGTCCTCTAGGACCCCTTCAATAATAGTCCAATTGCCCCAGCGAAGATTATGCTCAATCTCTCCATAACAGGTTGTCCAAGGAATATTATTCCAGGGGTGGTCTGAATATTTGAGACTAGAGCAAGCTATAACATTAAGAGTGTGAGATATGTTTGTTTTTTGAGGTAAATCAAAGCTTGTGGCTGACAAAAAGGTAAAATTCTCTGGCCTTGTAGAGGTTTTGGGCCGTACACATAAAAGCCAGTTATTTTTAGTTTGCAACAAACAGATAAATTGCTAAATTTAGTAACACACACAGGAGGTGCTGGAAGAAGCCACCATCGAGGTCTTGGCATATAAAGCCAATACTCTTGTTCAGTTTGGAAGGGCCAGTTAAGATTGGCTCCCTCCATGAACTCTGCCATTATTGCTAATAGAAATATCCAGGCTAGGAGTGTTAAGCTATCAAATATAGGTAGGTTAAGAAGATGAGCCCAATATGAATATTGAGCTTGGCCTGGACAAATGAGGGCAAGGAGAAAAATCAGGGTTACATATATCAAATTCTTGTTAATGATGGAGATCATGACCATCAGATGCGAATTAGGGGCATATGCAATATCATTGTGTTGTAAGAGGATGACAGCCTGGTTAGACAGGTGTTTAAGGCTTCCCCATGTTATATCAGGAGCAAAAACTTGTGTTTGTGGCTTCAGGATGAGGAGTCAATGCAGAGGCTTCTTCCATCTTGAAAAAGGGGGGCAGTGGTTGCTCATTCAGAGTCATTCTCTGGATGTCCTAGTTCACTGGAAGATATCCTGGGGGTCTCCACTATGGCATGGTACAGCTACACCAACCAAGAGGGAATCCACAGAGGTCCAGAATCTGAAAGAACACAAGCATATCCTCGACCCCAGGTGAGAAGTTCAGTGGGCTCAGTCCGTGTGAGCCCCCCTTTGGAGATTTTGGATAGCACCATAGAGTGAGAGGGTTTATTTGATTTTGAAGAATGTCATTCAGCTGCAGTTAGTACTTGAGGATTAAGATTTTAAAAGAGTAATCATAGCACTATCAAGAAGGAGCTGAGGTTATAATGCAGACAGCCAGGGGTATCTCCCCCCTTTTTGTTTGTTTGTTTGTTCTTTTACATATTTTTGAGCATATTATGTGTTCATTTTATAATTGCTTGGCCTTGTGGATTATAAAGAATGGGTAATTCCAACCAAGGCTTAAGTAAAAAAAATTAAAAGGGTGTGTTTTCCTGTTGTTTTACCCTTTTCGTTAAAATTATATTTATTTATTTACTTACTTATTTTACTTACTACCATTAACAAAAATGTATTTTCATTTTTTAGATCTTACATATCTCTTACTTTTTTATATATGAAGTTACTTATTTCCATTAGCCTTAATTACATATAGCAGAATTTTAACTCTTAGAAACCTTAGTCTCCAGTGAAAACTAGGTAGTAACCAATTGTGAACTGTTATATCAGAAATTTTTTAGGTGGCAGACTTATGAATCCATTAGGCATAAAGTATGTTTTTTTAATGGATTTAAATATTCTTAGTTTGGGTTTTTTTTTTTTTTTTGCCATAAGACATCAGAAGCATAAACCTATGTTTAGTAAGCAATGCCTCAGCAGTCCATTTGATTTGGAAGAACCCTAAATGTCTGATGAACTTAATTTGATTTAACATTTAAGCAAAATGTTCAAGTTTTAGGTTACCAAAGACCCTGAAAGCTATTTTAACAATTACTCATGAAAACTATGAGACAAAGTTAACCATTTACTCTAAGTCATCCTCTTGGTAACAAATTGGAACAGAAATAACAGGAGCTTATTTGACCTTCAGTAAACCTTAGTAGAATTAAGGTGTATTATTTAATTCCCTGAGCTTGCACCGATGGGTTAACAAGGCATAAAGAATTAGAAAGCCATAGGATGGGGCACTTGGGTGGCTCAGTGGGTTGAGTGTCTGACTTAAGCTCAGATCATGATCTCATGGTTCGTGGGTTCGAGCCCCACGTCGGGTTCTGTGCTGACAGCTCAGATCCTGCAGCCTGCTTCAGATTCTGTCTCTCTTTCTGCCCCTCCCCCACTTGTGCTCTCTCTGTCTCTAAAATAGATATTGACCTGTAGTTTTCTTTTCTTTGGTATCCTTACCTGGCTTTGGTATCAGGGTAATGCTGGCCTCCTCTTCAATTTTTGAAAGAGTTTCAGAAGAACTGTTGTTAATTCTTTCAGTGTTTGGTAAAATTCACCAGTGAAACCATCTGATCTCTGCTTTTCTTTATTACGAGGTTTTTGATTATTGATTCAGTCTCCTTACTCATTGGTCTGTTCAGATTTTCTGTTTCTACATGATTCAGTCTTGGCAACTTATATGTTTTCAGGAATTTGTCTTATTTATTCTAGGTGGTCAAGTTTGTTGGCAATAGTATTAATAGTACTCTCTTATAATCCTTTGTATTTCTATAGTATCAGTTGTAATGTCTCCTCTTTCATTTATAATTTATTTATTTGGGTCTTCTGTCTGTCTTTCTTAGGACAGCTAAACATTTTTATTTATCTTTCCAAAGAACCAGTTCTTAGTTTTGTTAATCTTTTCTATTGTTATCCTATTCTCCATTTATTTCTGCTTTAGTCTTTATTATTTCCTTCCTTCTGCTAACTTTGGTCTTAGTTCTTTTTTTTCCCCTAGTTCCATGATGTGTATAGTTAGGTTGTTTATTTGAGATTTTTCTATTTTTCTATGTATGAGTTTTTCAATATAAGCTTCTGTCTTAAAACTGCATTTGCTGCATACTAAAAATTTTGATATGTTGTGTTTCCATTTTCGTTTGTCCTAAGATACTTTTTCATTTCCCTTTTGATTCTCTCTTTTATCCATTGGTTATTCTAAAGTGTACTGTTTAATTTCCATGTATTTGTGAATTTTCCAGCTTTCCTTCTGTTAATGGTTTGTACTTTTATACCATTGTGATAAGAAATGATACTCTGTATGATTTTTCTTTTTTTCTTTTTTTTTTGACTTGTTTTATTTTTTATTTTTTAAAATTTACATCCAAATTAGTTACCTTATAGTGCAACAATGATTTCATGAGTAGATTCCTTAGTGCCCTTTACCCATTTAGCCCATCCGCCCTCAGTAACCCTCAGTTTGTTCTCCATATTTACGAGTCTCTCTGTTTTGTCCCCCTCCCTGTTTTTATGTTATTTTTGTTTCCCTTCCCTTACGTTCCTCTGTTTTGTCTCTTAAAGTCCTCATATGAGTGAAGTCATATGATTTTTGTCTTTCTCTGACTGACTAATTTCACTTAGCATAATACCCTCCAGTTCCATCCACATAGTTGCAAATGGCAAGATTTCATTCTTTTTGATTGCCGAGTAATACTCCATTCTATATATATATACCACATCCTCTTTATCCATTCATCCATCGATGGACATTTGGGCTCTTTCCACACTTTGGCTATTGTTGATAGTGCTGCTATAAACATGGGGATGCATGTGTCCCTTCAAAACAGCACACCTGTATCCTGTGGATAAATGCCTAGTAGTGCAATTGCTGGGTCGTAGGGTAGTTTTTAGTTTTTTGAGGAACCTCCATACTGTTCTCCAGAGTGGCTGCACCAGCTTGCATTGCCACCAACAATGCAAAAGAGATCCTCTTTCTCTGCATCCTCGCCAACATCTATTGTTGCCTGAGTTGTTAATATAAGCCATTCTGACAGGTGTCAGGTGGTATCTCATTGTGGTTTTGATTTGTATTTCCCTGATGATGAGTGATGTGGAGCATTTTTTTCATGTGTCAGTTGGCCATCTTGATGTCTTCTTTGGAGAAGTGTCTATTCATGCCTTTTGCCCATATCTTCACTGGATTATTTGTTTTTGGGTGTTGAGTTTAATAAGTTCTTTATAGATTTTGGCTACTAACCCTTTATCTGATACGTTGTTTGCAAATATCTTCTCCCATTCTGTCGGTTGCCTTTCAGTTTTGCTGATTGTTTCCTTCGCTGTGCAGAAGCTTTTTATTTTGACGAGGTCCCAGTAGTTCATTTTTGCTTTTGTTTCCCTTGCCTCCAGAGACAAGTTGAGTAAGAAGTTGCTGTGGCCAAGGTCAAAGAGGTTTTTGCCTGCTTTCTCCTCGAGGATTTTGATGGCTTCCTGTCTTATATTGAGGTCTTTCATCCATTTTGAGTTTATTTTTGTGTCTGGTGTAAGAAAGTGGTCCAGGTTCATTCTTCTGCATGTCGCTGTCCAGTTTTCCCAGCACCACTTGCTGAAGAGACCGTCTTTATTCCATTGGATATTCTTTCCTGCTTTGCCAAAGATTAGTTGGCCATACGTTTGTGGGTCCATTTCTGGGTTTTCTATTCTGTTCCATTGATCTGAGTGTCTGTTCTTGTGCCAGTACCATACTGTCTTGATGATCGCAGCTTTGTAGTATAGCTTGAAGTCTGGGATTATGATGCCTCCTGCTTTGGTTTTCTTTTTCAAGATTGCTTTGGCTATTCAGGGTCTTTTCTGGTTCCATACAAATTTTAGGATTATTTGTTCTAGTTCTGTGAAGAATGCTCATGTTATTTTGATAGGAATTGTATTGAATATGTAGATTGCTTTGGGTAGTATTGACATTTTAACAATATTTGTTCTTCCTATCCAGGAGCATGGAATGTTTTTCCATTTTTTGGAAATGGAAATTATCCATTGGTTAATTTTGGTGTCATCTTCAATTTCTTTCATAAGCTTTTTATAGTTTTCAGTGTATAGATTTTCCACATCTTTGGTTAGATTTATTCCTAGGTATTTTGTGGTTTTTAATGCAATTGTAAATGGAATCGACTCCTTGATTTCTCTTTCTGTTGCTTTATTGTTGCTGTATAGGAATGCAGCCGATTTCTGTGCATTGATTTTATATCCTGCAACTTTGCTGAATTCATGAATCAGTTCTAGCAGGTTTTTCATGGAACCTTTTGGATTTTCAATATAGAGTATCATGTCATCTGCGAAGAGTGAAAGTTTAACCTCCTCCTAGCCGATTTGGATGCCTTTTATTTCTTTGTGTTGTCTGATTGATACTCTGTATGATTTTAATCATCTTAAATTTGTTAAGACTTGTTCTGTGGTCTAACATATAATATATTCTAATTAATGTACTATGTGTGCTGAAAATAATGTGTATTCTGCTATTGTTGGCTAGAATGTTCTGTATAATTCTGTTTGGTCTAGAGTGTTGTCCAAATCCTATTTGTTTTTTTGTTTTTTGTTTTGTAGTTGTTCTTGTTGTTTTATCAATTCTCTGTATGGATGATCTTTTCATTGTTGACAGTGGGTATTAAGTTCCCTAAATACTATTGTATTGCTGTTTATTTCTCTTTTTAGTTCTATTAGTATTTGTTTATATACTTAGTTGATCCAATGTTGGGTGCACAAATATTTACATTTATTATATCTTCTTGAGGATTGATCCATTTATCATTTCATAATGATCTTCTTTGTCTCCCTTGTAGGCAACATATTACTAAATCTTGTTTTTTAATTCATTCAGTCATTCTCTGTTTCTTGATTGGAGAATTTAATCCATTTATGTTAAAGTAATTATTGATAAGTAAGGACTTACTATTGCCATTTGTTTTCTTATTATTTTGTAAACCCTTTATTCCTTGCTTCTTGCTGTCTTCTTTTGTGAGTTGATGGTTGACTCCTTTATCCTAATCTTTTGTAGAACTAGTATAGATTTTTCTTCACCATGAGACTTACATAAAATATCTTACATGTTTTTTTAGCCTGATAGCAACTTTAATTTGATAGTATACATAAACGTTACATTTTTACTTCTCTCCCCCTCACATTTTAGATTATTGATGTGGCAGTTTTTGTACTTTTTACATGTCCAAATTATTGCAGTTATGGTTATTTTAAATACATTTACTTTTTAAGTTTTAATTTTTTTTTAACATTTATTTATTTTTTAGAGACAGAGAGAGACAGAGCATGAGCAGGGGAGGGGCAGAGAGAGAGGGAGACACAGAATCCAAAGCAGGCTCCAGGCTCCAAGGCATCAGCACAGAGCCTGACACTGGGCTCAAACTCATGAACCGTGAAATCATGACCTGAGGTGAAGTCGGACACTTAACCGACTGAGCCACCCAGGCACCCCTACTTTTTAACTTTTAAACTAGAGTTGTAAGTGAATTACATACTACCATTACAATTGAAGAGACTATGACTTTGGCTGTATATTTACCATTACTGGTGAGTTTTGTGCATCCTCTTGTTTCCACTTGAGAATGTCCTTATTAGCATTCTTGTAAGGCAGGCCTAGTGATAATGAACTCCCTCAGCTTTTGTTTGTTCAGGAAAATCTTTATCTTTCCTTTGCCAGCTATAGTATTCTTGGTTGACAGATTTTTTTTCTGTTAACATTTTGAATAAATTATCCTATTCTTTCCTGGCATACAAAGTAGATCTTATTTTTTTTTTAATTTTTAAATGTTTATTTATTTTTGAGAAAGAGGAAGACAGAGCACAAGCAGGGGAGGAGCAGAGAGTGAAGGAGACAAAGAATCCAAAGCAGGCTCCGGGTTCTGAGCTGTCAGCACAGAGCCCGATGCGGCTCAAACTCACAAACTGCCAGATCATGACCTGAGCCAAAGTCAGGCACTTAACCAACTGAGCCACCCAGGCACCCCCAAAGTAGAACTTATTTTTTTTAAACCAGCCTAAAGTCTTATGGAAGTTCCTTAGTATGTGATATGCTTTTCTCTTGCTGCTTTCAAACTCTTTGTCTTTAACTTTTAAAAACATAATTATGATGTGTTTCAGTGTAGCCCTTTTCAAGTTCAACCCATTTGGGGTCCTTTGGGCCTCATCAATCTGGATGTCCATTTCTCTCCCCATGTCTGGGAACTTTTCAGCCATAATTGCTATAAATATACTTTTTGTCCTTTATCTCTGTCCTTCTTGGATTCCCATAATGTATATATTGTTTCTGTTGATGGTATTCCATAAGTCCTATAGGCTTATGTTCTTTCTTTCTTTCATTCTTTCCTTTTCTGACTGGTTACTTAATGACCTATCTTATAGTTCACTAATTCTTTCTTCTTGGTTAAGTCTGGTGTTGAAGCTGTCTATTGAATTCTTTGGGTCAGTCACTATGTTATTCAGCTCAAGGAATTCTGTTTGTTTGTTTTTGATAGTTTCTATTTCTTTGTTCATGCACTGTTTTCTTAATTTTGTTTAGGGCCTGTGTTCTTGTGGTTCCCTAAACTTCTTTGAGAGGATTATTCTGAATTCTTGGTCAGACAGTCCATAGATCTCCATTCGTTTAAAGTCATTATTAGAGTTTAATTAGTTTCCTTTGATAGTATCTTTTTTTACCTGATTCCTTGCATTAGTATCTGCACATTTGAGTAAGGGGCCTCCTCTTCCAGACTTTATAGGTTTACTTTGGCAACAGTAATCATCCATCAGTCAACTCAGCTTGGTGTTCTACATAGGTAATCTGGTAGTGTCCTTGCAGGTGGGGTGCTATTAGGGTCTCTATTTGGTTAAGGCCACACTGCTTGAGCTCTGAGGTTAGTGGAGAGGGGTTACTGTTGGCTGGAAACAGTCAGATAGTACTACTCGCTTGATTTCTTGACTGAGTGCAGTAGGATAGGCTCTGTGGTTGCCTGAATGTTCTGGTTAGGCTTCCTAGTCAGGTGGGACTGGGTGCTGTAACTCAGCAGTTGGGCAGGCCTGTAAATTTGCTTCCCCGTCTGGGTGGGGCTATAGAACAGGTTCCATGGTTGGTGTGGTCAAGCCTTCCAATTTTAATATATTATTCTAGCCCTTTTTCCTAAGTAAACTTGCTTTTATGGTTTTAAATTTTTTTTAATTATTTGAGAAACTTAAAAATTAATATTTAACATAAGTTTCATGTTAAAACAGAAAGATATTTCCCCATAGGCTATAAATATTACAGGACTAATTACTATATTTATATTTATATCCACCAATCTATATATTTATGCTAGAATCCTGGTATAAACTGAAAATATCTATTTATGAAATTGTTTAATTAAAGGCTTTTCCTTTTTTATAGCTTTCTGTCAAAAATATAAAAACTTAAAAAAATTTTAATGCATGTGAAAGTATTCGTGAAAAATAATTTTAATAAAAATGCATATCCCATTTTTTTAAAAGTATGTTTTGCTATTTAAGGACAAAGACTAATTTGGAATGATTTCACTTATAGATCAAAACAATTTTCATTTGAAAATGGTTTGTGATACACAAATTTAAAAAATTATAGCATGATTGTTATAAATTATGTTTATAAATTTAACATGAATGGCTAATGCATTGTTTTACAAATGTGATATTTAAATGTCAAATAGGTGAAAATGCTTTCAGTTATCATTTATAGGCATATAATTATTACCCATCTCTCAGAAATGGCTTTTGGTTACAGGGAACCCAGTGCCAGAAATTACATGGCACAAAGATGGACAGCTCCTCCAGGAAGATGACACCCATCACATTATGTCTGGTGGCCGCTTTCTTAAAATTACTAAGGCTCAAGTATCACACACTGGAAGATATGCATGTTTGGCTTCTAACACGGCTGGCGACAAGAGCAAAAGTTTCAGTCTTAATGTGTTGGGTAGGTACAATCAGTGCTTCAAATCTTGAAGAATCAAACATGAAGGTCTGCTGACTTCTTTTCTTTTTCTGCTTAATGTTTCTACCATAGAATTTCATTATTTAAGGAGGACTAGTGGTTGTGTACATTTGCTGTTTTTCTTTAATTCATTCATTCATTCATAGATTTATTCATCACATTAAAAATACCACCTATGTTCCAGGCACTGTGTTTTGTGCTAGGGACACAACTGTGGAAAAGACAGATCCTAAAAACATAGTGGTAAAAGATAAAATATATGCTGGTCAAAGAGAAATAGGTCAACAGTACAAGGGGCTCAATCTGATATATTTTATCCTTTCTTTATGAGACTCTGCCATTATTGGTAATTGTCTGTCTTATAGTCTTTGTGGACTAGGAATTATGAGAAACTATACATTCAAAGTTATGCTTATGTCTCAGGCATGACATTAAAATAGATTCTTAATTTCTGTTCATGTCTTGAAATTTAAAATACACCACCTAAATGTATTATATTTGATTACATATATCAAAATACTTTTTATTGTACTAGAATCAACTGACCTACATTTGAGTATGCAAAGTTTTGCAATTTTTGTTTGTTTTTGTAGTTATTGCCTAGACTCTTTTGGGAAACATAGTCTCGTACATAGGAAACTCCCATACAGGATACTACCCTCTTGTAGCTTACAGCCTAATTAAGTAGAAGAGATATGTGTGCAAGAAAAATTAAATCAAAATAGTGGATAATGTATAAGTGTCAAATGAATAGTATATATAGATAATACATAAAAAATAAACTCCAAAATGTAGAACCCCTTTTACCTTGTAAAGGATTTAGCCCCAGCCCCTGACAGAGCATTGAATAACAGATACATGGATAAGTATGAATGGGAGTTCATGAGCCAGTTGCCTGTTAACGCACCTGTTCTTTCTCACACCCATAAGTGTATGAAAGGCAAATGTTCAGCCCTGGATTTCCTCTCCTGCAGTACATTCACTGCTTCTCTCAGAGCTTTAAGTTCCTGGTGCCTCCCTCCTTTTACCACTGATTCATTTCCCAATATAACTCATGTCCAAATTCTATACTGTGTCCTCTCTGGAAACCCAATTTAATATTCTCTCCAGTTCCTTGCTGTAACTGAAATCTGACTCTTCCCAAGAGACACTAGCTCCCTGGAGATTCTGGCCAATCTCCACTGTCTCCAAGTATCCCAAGTCATACTATCTGATTGTGCCCTCCAATCCTCACTTCCTAGTTACTTACCAGTTTCTTGTCATTCTCCCTCATTCATTGAGGGCTAAGGGATCTGAATCAAAGACTTCTTTTCCACCATCTTCATAAAGATGAGGCTGTTTAGTGTGTACATTTCAACTTCCAGTCTACTCAGCCATAATTCAGTGTCCTTACCCTTTCTTTTCCCAGAGGATGAGGTATCTTCTTGTTCACAGTTACTACCTACACGTATGCCTTTAATTCTGTATCTTCCACCTTACTTGATAAGTTAGCCATTCCCATCACCCACCTTACCTACAGCTTCACCTCCTACTGCCTCCATCACTTCATATTGTAACTATTCCGTGTCTACTGCTTGTCCCATTTTCCCCATGCCATGCTTCATGCTGTTGTGGCAAAGATTATCCTGTTGCTAGATCCAAAAAATATTTTTCAGTCCTTTCTTAATGTCTTAGACATTAGTTATCACTTTTTCCTTGGCAGTGTTCTTCCCTAGTTATCCTTGCACACTTTCTGTTGCTCCTTTTCTCTCTCTTTTATGGACTTTTACATAATCCATCTCTCAAAAATTAGGTCCCTTAGCATTTTGTCTTTCTTCACTGCTTATTTTACTCTAATATTGTCTTCAAATAATAAGCCTAATTCCCATGAGCTTATTTATCATCTCCTATAGACTGGTGTCTTTTTTTAAAAAAAATTTAATGTTTATTTATTTTTGAAAGACAGAGACAGAACTCAGTGGGGGAGGGATAGAGAGAGGGGGGAAACACAGAATCTGAAGCAGGCTCCAGGCTCTGAACTGTCAGCACAGAGCTCGACTCAGAGCTTGAACTCACCACAAGATCATGACCTGAGCCAAAGTCAGATGCTTAACCTACTGAGCCACCCAGGCGCCCCAGACTGGTGTCTTTCTTAACCCATACCTGCAACCCAGATCTTTCTTCCAAGTTTGGATTTCTATGTGCAATTACTTGTTGGACAAGTCTACCTGGAATCCTCATGGGAACTTAAAATTCAAGATATTCAGAACTGAACAAACTGTCTTCCCCTCCTAAATGAGCACATCTTTCCATATTTTATATTTATGTTGCTTCACTGCAGTTTACCTACGTTCCCAAGCAAGAAAACTAGAAGTCATCTTTGATTCAGCTTAGTCACCAAATTCTGTCATCAAGGCACACCAGTTAACTTTCTAAATTTTTTCTTTAGTCCCTCCTTCCTCTTTATGCCTCCCTTTCATTCAGTCTCTCATTATCTTTTACAGAACAAATGTACCTATCTCCATTATCCTTGCTTCCAACATTGATCCCCTTGAATCCATCTTCTATATATTCCCTTCTTGCTCCTCACTATGCTCCCAATATCCTCCTTCTTTCTACTAGTCTCCCTTCTTTCTCTTACTAACCACCACTAATCCTTGAAGACTCACTTTGAAATCTCCTTCAGGAGGGCTTCCATTATGCCATTTCGAAGTTCTCAATCTTTTCATGTAGAATAACAAAAATAATCAATTATTTCTCTGTTAATAAATGGAATTACACAAATAAGTACAGTGAAATTTAGAAATTCACAAATAAGGGTCTACAGCCATACCACCCTGAACAAGCCCAATGTTGTCTGATCTCGATAGCTAAGCAGGGTCGGGCCTGGATAGTACTTGGATGGGAGAAAATTCACAAATAAGGACATTTCTAAACATATTTCTTTCATCACATTTTAAATCTTTTTCAGTATCCCCTACAATTGCTGGTATTGACAGTGATGGTGGCCCTGAAGATGTCACCGTTATCCTTAACAGCCCCACATCTTTGGTCTGTGAAGCTTATTCATATCCTCCAGCCACCATCACCTGGTTTAAGAATGGAACACCTTTAGAATCCAACCGAAATATTCGTATTCTTCCAGGTAATTAGTTTACTTTAGATGCCCAAGATACACTTATGCCATCTGCTATTGTAGAAAAAGAATCATTGGTTAATTTTAATAAAAGTGATTATGACTTAGTTATGCTATTCTATTGCTATTTTAATTTTTAAATTATTTGTATATATCTTGTAACCTAAAGCAAAATTACTTTTTGAAAGGCCAGTAAAATATGTAAATAAAGGGCAAATCAATAAATACCACGATGCTATTAATTGCTAAAATATAATGTGAAATACCAAAAAGAGTAGAAATTCACTTCTTGCTGAATTGAACTTTGAAAGAGAATTAGTATTTAGATTGACAGAGTTTGTTTATTTCTCTTTAATACCTGCCAAAATGTATAAAATTACAAAGAATGGAAAAGTATTATCACTGGTTTTAAGAAATTTAGTTTTATGTGGAAGGGAGATAAGATGTATAAAAGTTAATTAACAACATGAATTCATGAATAATAATGGATTATGAATAGTCATGGAGATTGATAAATGAGATAATGACAGATGTTATAAAAATTTAAAAGATAGAATGGCCACTGTGGGCCAAAGTGGTCAGGAAATGCTTTGTTGCATTTGGAACTTGAACTAACCCTTAAGGAAAAATATAGAATTGTGTTGGCTGGAAATAAGAGATTTCAGATCCATCTGGATGACTGGTGTGGAAATGGTACAAAGTGAGAATGGCACATAGATATACAAAAGGCCTATCTATGCGCAAGTAATAATCTGTAGACACCCCACCTCCCACTTGAGTGGAGGTGTGTGTGTGTGTGTGTGTGGCAGGGAGGAAGGTGGATAGGAGAAAAGGTCAGGAAGGAACATTGGGGTCATGTTTTGAATGCCTGGACTAGTGTTTTAACTTTATACTTTAGTCAATTGAGAACCAATGAAGATTTTTAAGGAGAATGGTACCATAATACAAACCGAGTTTTAGCAAGATCAGTCTCTACTGATAGGCCAAGTAGGTGAGAGGAAGATGACTAAAGCAGAAGACCTATTTATGAAGAGAGTGAAACAAAGACCTTAGCCAAAGTGTGTACAGGGGCATGGGAGGGTCAGGATGAGCATGAGAGTCATTACCACAGAGGATCACCGAGGACTTACTGACTCCTCACCCACTATGCAGTGCCCATGTATATTGTAGTTTGTCCTGTGTCACATGTCTGTTACAGAATTGGCACATAGAAGAAGAAATATGTTAATTGTGAGAACTAAAACCCCTGATAGTTTGTGCATATTCTGTTGCCACTGTGACTTCAGAGGTTCTTTGGTGTTCCATGCTTTTTCAGGAGGTAGGACTCTGCAGATCCTAAATGCACAGGAGGACAATGCTGGAAGATACTCTTGTATAGCCACTAATGAAGCAGGGGAAATGATAAAGCACTATGAAGTGAAGGTCTACAGTAAGTCCTGAAAAAACACTACATTTCATATTTTCCTCAAGTTTTCTAACTTTTTCGATACTGTTTTTTATTATGGGTTCATAATTATTTATACTCATCATTAAAGCTTGTTGTCTATGCAGTTTCCTTCATTAAGATGGAAGTTGAATTAACATTGTACCCATGACCTTAATTGCTTAAAGATATGAAGAGCCCATTCAGTCTGCTCACTAACCTCTTGTTGGAGAACTTTTCAGTGGTACTTCCTTATGTTTCTGTTTTTCCTTCTGAAAACCCTCTGGGCTGAGTTATAGTACTTTCATACACAAAATTGTTATTTAAATACACACACACACACACACACACACACACACACACATTCTAATCAATAGCTTAAGATGAGTTTATCAATGACTTTGGGCTGATCCACTGTACTTTGACCTGTACATAAAAAGCAAATCAAATCCTGGGGCACCTGGGTGGCTCAGTCAGTTAAGCATCTGACTTTGGCTCAGGTCATGATCTCATGGTTTGTGAGTTCAAGCCCTGCATTGGGCTCTGTGCTGACAGCTCAGAGCCTGCTTTAGATTCTCTGTCTCCTTATCTCTCTGCTCCCTCCCCAAATTGGACTCTGTCTCTCAAAAACAAATAAACACTAAAAAAAATAAAAAAAGACAGCAAATCCTACCATTAACAGGGCCTACATTTCAGGATTTTGGTTTTGTTTTTGTTTTTAAAAAGGAAGAGAATCTTTCTGATTGTCTTTTATTCTTTGAATCAGCTCCTTTAATGACTGACAAAATACATTTTATGGGTCATGCTTGGACTGTGTCTGGGGACCTGGAAAAATGAAAGTAATGGTTCTGTGAAGCAATGGTTCTAATTAGACTCATTGGCAGTATTCAAATGAAAGGAAGAAGATATTTTCCTTCACATTTCCTTCACATCTGAATGCTACCATTTCATAAGATGCACTCTTGGGTCCATGGGGGAAGATGAGCATAGCAAATGCCTCAATTATTTCCTTGTTTTCTTAAGTAATTGTCGGTGTAATTTCCATGATAGTCCATGTATATAAAAGAACCAGTGCTTACTCTAAGAATATTCATTTTTTCATGCAGTTCCACCCATCATCAATAAAGGGGACCTACTTGGGCCAGGTCTTTCCCCTAAAGAAGTGAAGATCAAAGTAAACAATACGCTGACTTTGGAATGTGAAGCTTACGCGATTCCGTCTGCCTCTCTCAGCTGGTACAAGGATGGACAGGCCAGTCACACATTTTTTTTTTCCTTTGCGAATAGTTTCTTAAAAACAAAAAATGACCAATTAAGTTTAAAAAAAAAAAAAAGGGAAAAAACAGGCACCAGTAACTCAGAGAATCAGTGTCACCTTATAACCAGCACAATCCCATGCACCCAGAATATAAAACTGTTAAGAAATTGAACCATTTCAACAATCTTAGCACTGTTCCATCACAGGAAAGTTTGAAGGATTGTTTTTGTGGACATTAGCAGTCATCTATAAAACTCCAGCCACTTTCCCACTGAGGAACAGTTTTTGTGTTCTGTGGCTTTACAGCGTAAGCAAACTTTGTAGAGAAGAAACAGAACAGTGCTAAGCCAAATTAAAATGATATAACAAGGGTACTAAGTTTATTCAGAGTTTTCCCTGAAGACCTTTAATTCTTTTACAAAAGGTAACCTGTTTTACATTATAAGAGGAAGAAAAATAGCTAACTGTGATGATTAAGTGCCCAATTCAGTTAACTAGGGGCAATGAGAAACTATAAATAATGACACTTCCTTCCATTATGTGATCTGACTTTCAGACTATACATCCTCATTTCTCATTCAACTTCTTTTCTTCCATGCATGTTTTAAAGATAAATGTGCTAGTGTTTTGACACCAAAATAGACTCTTTTTTTGGCTGTTGTTAACACTGTGCTTAATAGAGATGTGGCATAACTAAGCTGCTGTTTGTCCTGTTATACACATAATCAACCAAATGGTCAGTTAAATTCCAGCTGTAGAAGTTCAAGTCAGAGTTATGATTTAAGATGCAGACAGATATAGCTTTTTTTTTTCAGATCACAGAGATTTTGCAATACTGGCAGCGAGAAAAAAAAATTGTCTCTTATAAAGTAAGCAGCTTCATCTGGAAGCCGTTGGAGAGGAAAAATATGGAATTCCCACCATGTTCTGTTTATAGTGTCTTTTCTGACTGCAAGTACACTTCATGGTACAATATCAATTCTAGATGAGTTTGCTTGGAAACAATTCCTTTCTCCTTTGAAATCTTATTATTTTGTTTTTAATTTTATCTAGAACCTTTTTATTTTTTTTAGTTACAACGCATGCACACACATACACACACAAACACATACCCATGTAAACATTGACTAAAGACTAGAATCGTGCCAGGAATGAGGCATTTTCGTTTCTTTAAATATCATAATGAATGGTTAATTTACAGTTCCAAATCCAGACTCTGAAATTGATCCAGTTATGATGCTTTAGTTAAACTGCTAAATTTTTCAGGGTTTACCATTGGTTCTCTAAAATGTGTGCCCCCCAAAATACTAGTTTTTGTTTTCCATATCCTTTCTTCTTTCATTCTTCAGATAAGCAGCACTACTTCAATAAAACAGCACTTTTGAGAAAATACACCAAACACATCGGTCATGTTAGCCACAATAAGTTTTAATAGAATCTTTGAGTTATTTATTCATGCCTTAAAGGGTTTTTTAGCATAGAAAATTTAAATTCTATTATTTTTATTTAAGTGATATAATGTTAATAATGATTTAGTTCCCAAATTATTTATTGAGCGCATACTATTTCCTGGGCACGATTTAGATTCAGGGGATACAGCTATGAAGGAAACAGACAAAAGTCTCTCCTCGTGTGAAGTTTGGGGAGACAAACACTAAATAAACAAACCAGTGCAGCATATAATGTGCCAGATGGGGTAAATGTTATGGAGAAAATTCAGTCAGGAAGAAGAATAGTAAATATTCTTATTTATGTAGGGAAGACCTCACTGATAAGGTGATATTTGAGCAGAAACTCAAAGAAAATGCAGGAAGCAGACATAAAATACCTGAGGGGAAGATATTCTAAAGTAGATAGAATAGCAAGGACAAACATCCTGAGGCATTTTGGCTGAAGTGCAGTGATCCATGGGAGCACAGCAGTTGTGAGCAAAAGATTAATGGGGAGACAGATCATACTGCCTTGTAGACCAGTTGGCTTTTATTCTGGTAGGAAGTTACTGGAAAATTTTGAACACAAGAGCAATATGATCTGACTTAAGGTTTTAAAAGGGTTACATTGGCTTATATTGAGAGAAGATAGAAAGAGTGGTCCAGAGGGGAGATGGTGATTACTTGGACAAAGGTGGTAGCAGGATGTGAGGGAAAACTGTAAAACAAAGATGAGTCCAAGATTTTGCATAAGATCAATAGGAGAGCGAGTTTAGATAGATAAGAGGTCTGAGGATTAAGCCTCAGGGACTCCAACATTTAGAGGTTGTGGGGCAGAGAGTGAAGTCCCCCAAAAGATAGGAGGGGGGGAAAGTTTTTCAAAATGAACACAAATTAAATAAAAACTGAGAGAACTGACCAGTAAATTTAGCAACATGGATGTCATTGGTGATTCTGACCATGTCATTTTGGTCAAGTGGAGACTGTAAAAGTCTTATTGGAATAGATTCAAGAAAAGATGCATAGAAATGGAGACAGCATATGTAGAAAACATTTTAAAGTCATTGGCTATAAAGGGGAGTAGAAAAATGTGGAGTTAGGCTACATTATAAAGAGATTTTTTTTAATGGGGAAAATTCTAGTATGTTGTATGCAGATTGAAATCATCCAGTGGAAAGAAATCATTTGATGATGATGCAGGTGACAGAGGACATAGTTGTTGGAGAGGTGTCTTTGAATAGACCACAGGATGCTCAGAATGGACAGACCAGTGTTAACCAAGGTTAGACTTTTACCAGGGAAATAAAATAAAGGGAAAAAAGGCAAAAGGAGTTGAGGGCTTATGCAAGGAGCGATTGTCATAATAGACCTTCACCAGGTCAGGAAAAGAGTGAGTGGCAGTGAAAAGAGGTCTGTGGAGTGTGAGTCTTCCCTTGGGACCAAGAATTTATTGGAGTTGGGATGCTAGAGGAAGTAAGTTAGGAAGTTAGGAGGTAGTGGTCAGAGAGTGAGAACTTGAAAGTGAGATTATAAAGAGATGTGGTTACTGGTAATTACAAGGGTGAGTATGACTGGTTGAGTGGCTGAGAGAGGACTGGGGACAAAAAATTAAAGGAGAGGAGGTCAGGGAGCTGAGAGCACACAGCATTGATAACTGTCTATGTGGGTGTTGAAATCACCAAGAATTACGAGAAAAGTATCATTAGAAAGAATGACAGTGAGCCAGGAGCTAAAGCCTTGAAGGAATAAGAGGGAACTTAGTGTAAATGAAAATGTTTAGAAGGCAAGAAATGTTCTATTAAGTGTAGGTGATGTTATTAATAAAACACTGTAATATAAATATCTGTAAGTTAGTTTGCCATATAAGTATAGTAATACTTTGAATCAAACACTGTAACATAAATATCTCTAGGTTACAAATTTCCATTTATGAAGTAATAATGTTTCTGAATGACCAATAAGTGATATTTAGATCAAATGAGAATATTCATGCCCCCAATCTTTCATTTAAAAACTCTGAAATTTTCTACAGAATTATAGTAAAAGATATGCTTTTTTAGTACAGTGTGGAATCAGCTGATAAATAATTTTTTCCAACATGGATAAATAGATATGGTATGTAAAAATGTTTTTTTATCATACAATAGATTTGATATATAAATGTGCCACCCGGTAATAACCGGGCACAGATGTAAAGTATATGAGCAATATTTTCAACAAATAAAAATGTGATTACTCAAGAAGTTTAATTAAAGTAAATTAATTAAATTATTGTTATCGCGAGTATTTCAAATGTAATTTATTTTTATTTATTAAAGAATCCTAAAAAGTATCAGCTGTATGGTCTCTTAGAGGATTTATTAGAATACTTCATGGTAACATTATTATAATTGAATCACAGCCTCTTAAATCAGATGATCATGTTACGATTGCTGCAAATGGACACACACTTCAAATAAAGGAGGCTCAAATATCAGATACTGGACGCTATACTTGTGTAGCATCTAACATTGCAGGTGAAGATGAACTGGATTTTGATGTGAATATACAAGGTAATGATAAGATGCTTATTGTGTATAATTTAACTTATATGATCTATCAAAGCAATGAAAAAGAGATTCGACTTATTTTATTTTACTTTTTTTAAATATAATTTATTGTCAAATTGGCTTACAGATAACACCCAGTGCTCACTGGTTTATTTTAAATACGTATCTTTCTGTTGACAATAAAAAAAAATTCATTATTGAACACTGGAACTTGAGAAATTGAGGAAGAAATAGTACATTATTCAGGGTTACTTCTATTATTTTTATGTTTCCTTCTGGTATCTTTTTGTAAGGTATACTTCATTTATAAATTAGGGTCACATGATACAGACTTTTCTATTACATGGGCTTTCCCCTAATATTTTTTTCATGAAGGTTTTGTTTGATAGCATTTACATGGAAGGCAAGAAAGTAGTAAAGTATGGAATTTTAAATGGTCAGACTTGAAATTGAATGATGATTTAGGCTCTTACAAACTTTTTGACTTGGGCAAGTTACATAAATATTTTAAGCCTTGGTTTCCATGTTTTGAAATTAATGCCTTAATTTAAAAGGGCTCCTGGGTGGCTCAGTCATTTTAGAGTTCAACTCTTGATTTTGGCTCAGGTCATGATCTCACAGTTGGTGGGTTCGAGCCCTGTGTCAGGCTCCACACAGTCCTAAATAACATAAAATATGTAAAAGTTTCAGGCGCTAGGGTGGCTCAGTCAGTTAAGCAACCAACCCTTGATTTCGGCTCAGGTGATGATCCCACTGTCCTGGGATCGAGCCCCATGTTGGCTCCACACTGAGCATGGATCCTACTTAAGATTCTCTCTCTCTCTCTCTCTCTCTCTCTCTCTCTCTCTCTCTCTCTCCCTCTCTCCCTCCCTCTCCCTCTTCCTCTCCCTCTCTCTCCCTCTCTCCCCCCCTCTCTCCCCCCCTCTCTCCCTCTTCCTCTCCCTCTCTTCCTCTGCCCCTCCCCTACTTGCATGCGAGCGTACACACTCTTTCTCTCTCTAAAATAAATAATAAAATAAAAAAGTATGTAAAACTCTTAGAAAAACGTTTAAGAAGTGGTACCTGCTATAGTTGTTGATATTGTTACTTTTGTGCTTTTATATATGCTTTTTATAACATGCTCTTTAATAATGTACCCATTTTATCAGTTGAGTATTAAAATATGCATTTAACTACACTTCTATTGTTGAATGTCTAGGTTGTTTCCAAGTTTTCACTACTCATGTGATGCTTCACTGAACATCTTTATACATAAAACTTTTGGACATCTGTGGTTTTTCATAAGTTACTAATAGTGGAAATTTTAGGTCAAGTGTTGTACACTTTTTTAATACTTTTGATGTGCAGGAAAATTGCCTTCTAGAAAGTTCATGCTTGTCCCTCAGAAATGTTTGAGAATATCCTATTATTTTTGCTAATGCAGTTATTAATCCTGATTGCATAACTTCTTTAGTCTTCTTAGACAAATCATTGGCAAATGATCTCTGTTGAGCTGGAATTTTTTTAATGGTTCCTCAAAATTTAGTTTTTCCCACTCTGATCATATTCCTAGCCATGCATATTATGGCATATCTTCCCTGAAAATAGGCCTCTTCATCTTCTAAGACCTTTAACAGGGAGAGCAAAGCATGAGCATGGCATTTTGAGCCCCATATTTCTTGTTCTTCCACGTGAAAACCAACTCTGACTCCTGTCTACTACATTTTTTGGCTCAGGACTCGAGTTGGTAGGTGTGTAAGTACTGGAAAATATTTTCGCATTGTCTAATTTATTACATTTACAGGCAAGAAAATGCCTGTAATACAGGCCTGAAAATACAGGCAAGATCTTTGTTTAATTAACCCAAGCATTCACATGTGTCTAACATGTCGTGTCTTTCCTCCATAGTTCCTCCAAGTTTTCAGAAACTCTGGGAAATAGGAAATATGCTGGATGCTGGCAGGAGTGGTGAAGCCAAGGATGTGATCATCAACAATCCCATTTCCCTTTACTGTGAAACAAATGCTGCTCCTCCCCCAACACTGACATGGTACAAAGATGGCCGCCCTCTGACCTCCAACGATAGAGTGTTGATTCTACCAGGTAATGATGGCTATGAACCGAGTGAAACGTGGGGTCTTTGCCAAGTGTGTTTCTCCTTATTTATTAGTTCAGTTGAGTTGATCAGCTTTCTGGCCATGTAACCGACACAAGCTGCCAAATGCCCCTCGTATCTGTGAACCTTCAAGCTAAGAGTGTAGGCTGAGAATTTGACAATGGGCTGGCATACCTTAGGTTATTTTCAGATCTGCTACAGGATCATTCTATCAACTTAAGAAGTTCTTTGGCTTCCTTCACACTCCATGTCTCTAATGGTGTGATGAGATCATCAGTTCAGTTTCTACACATTATTAATGATAAATTCTAAAATCTGCTTGCAAATAGTTGCTATTCACTTTATTAAATGCATTTTTCATAAATCAATAGTTATGATTATTAATTTCAAATATTTTAGTTATTGCATGGTTTATTGATGGAAAAGAAGGTGTTTAAATTGTTGTGGAATTAATAACCTTTTCAAGGCTTCTCTTTTAACAAACATTCAAAGAAGCTTGTCAAAATTTACCAAATTGTACACTTAAGGTCAGTGTAGTCCATGGCCTGTAAACTTGATTTCAATGAAATAAAAGACTGTCTTGAAAAAATTTTTAAAAGGGTGACTAAATACAAATGTTAGCTAAATGTTGTGATACATGATCTGAAATTGGATGTAGGCTTGGAGGAAATTTTTTATAAAAGATTGTAACAATAATGAAATTTCAATACGAACTGTGAGTTCAATAGTAGTTTTGTGTTGATTTTAAATCTCCTTATTTTGATCACTGTACTATGATTATATAAGGGATCATTCTTGTTCTTATGAAATACAGATTTATGAATATTTAGGGGGAAAAGGGCACCATGTTTCCAACTTACTCTCAAATGGTTCAGAAAAAAGACTGTATGTATGTATGTATGTATGTATAAATAAATAAATAAATAAATAAATAAATAAATAAATAAATAAAATATATAGAGAGAACTAAAATAACTGGAATGAAATATAAATGGTAAACATAGGTAAAAATTTGTTACACAATTATTGAAACTTTGAGTTTGAAAATATATCTGTGAAATGTTTTAAAAATATGCACTTATTCTTTTAAATCTGTATGTATTATAATATACTTTATAACTTTTGCATCACTGGCTCTTACTTTCTCAAACCTGTACCTGCCTCAAACATTGTAAACTTCTTTTACATATGTTCAAAACTGTAAAATTAAGAAGTCACTACATAATAACATTCCACATGGAATATGATGAGACAGAGAGAGCAACATTACCCTCTTGGGAAGAAATAACACGAGCTATTTGTCTCTCAGGAGATGTGATTCATATATTGGATCACTTATCAATAATGCAGTGTTTGTTATAAAAATGGTATGTCAGATTAAAACTGAACCATTAGATGAAATAAGAACCTTGAAAGAAAATGTAAGGAAGTCATTAGACCTGAAAAACTGCATCTCTGTTTATGACCAGTGTTCACTCTAGGATTTAGAGAAGTAAATATATTGGGATCTGTTTTCAGGTGGGCGAGTGTTGCAGATTCCCCGAGCTAAAGTAGAAGATGCAGGGAGATATACATGTGTGGCTGTGAATGAGGCCGGAGAAGATTCCCTTCAGTATGACGTTCGTGTACTCTGTGAGTCTTTGTTTGTTGTGTGTTCTTTCACTCAAAAAAATTTTTGGAGGAACTAATGTTTGCACGATGTTGCACTGAGCACTTTAAAGACTGTAAAGATAATCAGAAAGTGATAGTGCTACTGAGGAATTAATTATCTTATACAAATTGAGAACACATTAGTTAGGACTCCTGAAGTGTCAGGTAACAAACTGGCTTCAACTAAAAAGAAGAGAATTCATTGACTCAGAAGGCGAAAGAGTCCCAGGGTAGATCTGACTTACATCATAACTGATTTCTGTGGCTCAAAAGAGGTCAAGCAGATTTAACCTTCCTCTTTCTCTCGGTTTTGTTTTTTTCTACTAGCATCACTCTCCGGGGGGGAGGGGATCCCCCAGATTGACAAGTTGGCCCCCAGGAGCTCTACTCTTACAACTTTCTAATTTCACATCCAAATGAAAGCCTTTCTTAGTATTTACAACTGAAGTCCTAGAATTGGATTTTCATGGCTTTAATTGGCCAAGCATGAATCACATTTCTACCTCTGAATCAATCATAGCAGCTAAGCGGGCTGTTTAAGGCCTAGTTTATGTGCCTATCCTTAGACTGCAGTGATCTCCATCTGAATGCATGAACTGAGAATGGAAGAAGTATTGTACCTTGAAGAGAAAAGAGAGGTGATGTCACTAGAAGCAGAAATAAGTAGTTGCTTCCATTAGAAGAGACTGCTCTAGAGAGGTGGCAGTGGGAATGTACAGGACGCCATCAGCATGAAAGAGTTTAGATTTTATTCTGAGTGATTAAGAAAATGGTGGCAAGAATAATAAAAATAAAAGATGTAGGAAAACAACATTATTTGGGAAGAAGGAAGTCAATTATGTTTTGGACATGTTGAATTTGGCATGTTACAAGATAAAGATACCTAGGTATAATATTGAAAGGGTCGTTGGAAATAAGAAACTTCAGCACAGAGAGAGACTGAACTAAGAATGTAGATTTGATAGTTATCCACAAACAGGTGACATTCAAAGGCATGAGATTTCCAACAGCAAGGCTTATAGATAGAGTAGGAGAAGATGAAAAGAAGTTTGTGGTGGGATTGTTAACAAGTAGGGAAAAGGAAAAGGAAAACAGAGTTAGAGAAGAAACAATCTGAGAAGTTCATGAAAAGCAGTAAACTACATACTATTCTATCACAGCATCCAAGGCATGGAAATGGTTATCAAGAAATGGATCTAGTATTGACCGCTAAAGCAAATTTAAGAAAAGTAAAACTGAAAAAGTCCATTTAGCTTTAAAACTAAGAAAACATTGATATGATTCAAAAGATTGATTTAGATACTGTGGTATGGTACAAAGAAAGCCACAGGACAAAAGGATTAATCTTGAGCAACTAATCAGAAAGAAAACAAATATAGAGTACTATTAAGACATTTTGCAGAGGATGGAAGAAATGGAGTAGAATTTTAGGACAAACAGCTTGTTTGAGAAAACATATTTAAGAAAGATTTGAGCTTGCTTATAGACCACAGAAGGTGATCCAACAGAATGGGACAAATTAAAATTTCAAGCGTGTGTGTGGATGGGGGAGGGTGGTGTGCAGGAATTGATGGACCAAGACCCTAGAACAGGTGAAAAATTCAATCTAGGAACCAAGAGGGGTTAATTAGTCTTTCGTGGTAATGAATTGCCATTCATTGGAATGGTTAGGAGAGAAATGGGGAAATGCATATCAAATGTCTTTAGTCCTTTTCATTAAGTATGAGAGCAAGAAAAACAGTGGCAGGGATGTTTGGGTCTGCAGAAAACAGAGAAGTTTAGTAATTACCACCATAGAGGATGTGATAGACAGTCAACTGTTGAAATTAGAGCCATGTGGCTCAGTTATTCCTTTCTGCAGCCACCCTTCCTTCCACAGCATCCCCAGTAACCTGGAGGTAGAGGTAAAATAATAATAATAATAATAATAATAATAATAATAATAATAATAATTAGTGTGCTCTATCTGGGTGGGGCGGGGTTGTGCCACAAGGTAAACAGGTATATATTGTGGAAGCACTGGAGGGCGGAAACTAGTGAGACAGAGCACCACCAAAATGACCCCTATGAGGTCTGGGCAGGGCAAGAGGGAAAATGATGGAATTTAGCTGATGGGTTGATTATTAGTGAGGAAAGATTAGAAAGGCTAGAGTTTTCAGTGCAAACAAAGAGCAGCTTAGGAAGGAAGCCTGAAAAGAGGTGGAAGAAAGAACACTAGAGTTCCAAATTCATATATTTGACAAGTATCTGTTCATTGCTCAATTATGTGCCAGGCACTAAGGACATAGTAGTGAATATCCTAGACATTGGTCCTTCTTCAGGGAGCTTATAACTTGCAAAGGGAAGAGGTGTTAATATTGAGTGGTCCAAGGTATGGCTGTCTAGGACTGGCTGACGTGGTGTAGAGATGAACTAATTAGGGTTGGATGGGTCATCAAGATAGACCTTAAAGTCTATGAGATAGTGGTAAGAAAAAAAAGAAAATCAGTACTAACGTCACCAAGAAGTGTGAAGGAGTATCCTAGACCACATGACTTAATTTGACCTAAGTTTGGAAAGAGTTTAGGGCACAGTGGAAGAATCTGATAAAGAAGCAAGATAATGTGGTATTGGGAAGGACTGGGAGTCAGTTAAATTGAAACGGAACCTGGGGGGTGAGTACTCAAAGGTAGATGTTCATCCCTTCAGGCTATTTTAATTAAGAGGAAGTTGCACAGCATGATGGAGATAAGTTTAGAGAGCTGGAACAAAACAAAAAATAGAAACTGTACTCAAAATTCTGTCTAAATTAGGGATGTTTCACAGTGTTTGAGGCTCACCTTCTATGTGCTACTCCAAGGTTCTCTACTGAGAATGATTCTGAATGGTGTAAGCCAGCTGATGGGTCAACACAGCTGGAGGAGCAGGTCAAAGAAAGAGCTCTGGACCTCTGGGACTTCCAGGACCTCCGGGATCTCCTGATGGTTCAGCCCCAGGCAGAAGTTGAGGAAAACATAGAATCTTTATGTCCCAACGTCCCATTTGTTTAGTTTTCCTGGTATTGGGGTTAGTGACAGGCGCATTTAATCTGAAGTTCAAGTTCAGTTTTTACTAATCTGCAGTTCAAGTTATATTTTATGTTATCTAGAGTATAGTAAAAATTATATAACTTTGAATGTGAAAAATTGCATTTAAAGTAACATTGAAATTCTAATATGTACCTTGTAGCCTTGGTTATTTTCTTTACAGACTTTCAGTTTAGTTTTTGAAAGACCCAAATACCACAGGACTGTATCTACATTAAATATATAGTCTTTACTGATTGCTAAAGTTATGGTACATTATAAGAGAATGAAACAAAATAGCTAAGCTTTCCAAATAAAATAAAATGATTATTCACTTTGAAGATAAATTTTCTACATTTACAACAGCAAGCCAATACATGTGTTTCTAGTTTATGAAACATTTCCATTTTTTAAAATTTTATGGGTAATGTGATTTTTCATAATGGATTAGTCTAACATAAGATAGGTATGCACCTGGATTCTGTGGTATTATTTTAAATGCAAATGAATATATGTAGGAAAATCTAGAATGTGACTCCTCAAACTTCAGTGTACATCAAGATCACCTGAACAAATTTCTTGGCCTCTCTAAAGATGCCCATTGAAGAGGTCTGAGTGGGCCCCCCAAATTTGTCTCTAACCACGCTCCCAGATGATGCTGATACCATGGACACTGAGGCTGCAGAAACACACTTTAAGAAGCCCAGATAATTCCCTTGCAAAATGAAACCAAATCTGTACATTCCAAATACACTTTAAAGATGTAATTGATCTGGCTTGTCTAGGTGACCAGACTTAAATATTCATTCATGCAGATTCTACTTATATGTATGCTTGAAAACCCAGAAGGCATAGTGGAAGGGGCTGAGAGAGAAACAAGGTCAGATAATTTGGAGAAGGATTGGGATTGAGCTAAATGGGAATGAAAATCGTGGAAGAGGTTAGTCCAGGATAGGTAAACCCAAATTCACACCATTTTTATCATCACCCTAAGTTATTGGTGTAAAATGTTTCTTCTTCAACTTTGCTCTTCTGTTATCATGCCATACTTTTGAAAACTGCCACAAAATTAGACTAACTGAGAAAAGACCTTATCTCCTGTCATTATCTTTTTGTTGCAATCATTTATTAGTGCCACCGATTATTAAGGGAGCAAGTAGTGACCTTCCGGAAGAGGTCACCGTGCTGGTGAATAAGAAGACATTGATGGAGTGTTTATCCAGTGGCAGCCCCACACCAAAGAATTCCTGGCAAAAAGATGGACAGCCCTTGCTAGAAAATGGGCATCATAAATTTCTATCTAATGGAAGAATCCTTCAGGTAAAAGTAAAAAAATCTTATTTTTAAAAAGCTGTTTCACTTTGTATTTTATAAGAAGTCTTTTTCACTTTTAAAAGATACTTTTGTTGGTTTGTAAATATTATGTTTATAAAAATAACTAACCATAAGAAGAATGTAAAATAAAATTCTTTATTCTATACTCCCTACCAGAGGGGACCACTATTTTCTTTAAGTTTTTATTTAAATTCCAGTTAGTTAACATACAGGGTGATATTAGTTTGAGGTATATGATTTAGTGATTCAACACTTGTGTACAACACCCAGTGCTCTTCACAACAAGTTCCCTCCTTAATTTGCATCCTCTGTTTAACCCATCCCCCTACCCCTCTCCCCTCTGCTAGCTATCAGTTTGTTCTCTAGAGTTGAGTCTGTTTCTTGGTTTGCCTCTTTCTGTTTTCCCTATGATCATTTGTTTTGTTTCTTCAGTTCCACATGAGTCAAATCATATGGTATTTGTCTTTCAGAGGTGGCCACTATTACACTTTTGTGTGAATTCTTACAAAAATTGTCTGTACTTTTGACATATGCACACCCCTAAATTTACTACAACACGGACCTTGTGATAAAAACCACATTATAAGTAAATTATTATAATCCTTTCTGTAGTCTATTTCTGATGATAAAATCCCAGGTGGTGTAAGGTTCCCTGTAGATCAACACTTCCCCTGTGTTAGTAAAGAATTGGTAATAAATAATGAAAACCACATAAATATCCCAAATTGCTGTTCACTAATGGCCATGTGTATATTTTTCTTGGGTGCCTTGGTGGCTCAGTTGGTTAAGCATCCAACTTAGGCTCAGGTCATGATCTCGCGGTTCATGGGCTCAAGCCCTGCGTCCGGCTCTATGCTGACAGCTTGGAACCTGGAGCCTGTTTCAGATTCTGTGTCTTCCTCTCTCTCTGCCCCTCCACACCCCCACCTCTCAAAAATAAATAAACATTAATTCTTTTAATTTGCCTTTTCTGATTGGAAATCTTTGTAAATAAATATTTGATTGACCTAATAAAAGCTGGCATCAGCACTATTATGCACAAAAATTTCTTTTTCTTGTGCTCATCTGGTATTAATCAGAAAAGGTATGTGATATTTATTCAGAAACATAATGATGAATATGAAAAGTTGCTTTATTAAAAGTTTCAGTTGAAATGTCTTCATCTTTTTCCTTAGATTCTGAACACTCAAATAACAGATATCGGCAGGTATGTGTGTATTGCTGAGAACAGAGCTGGGAGTGCCAAACAATATTTTAACCTCAATGTTCACGGTAAGAGCTCAGTTCCAATAACGTTTCTTAGCATACGCTGGAAAAAGCACGAAAACTGTGTTTTGGATTATGTGGACTTCTTTTGTATTTTTCACTTGAACAATGTGTGGAGTCTGCATGTATTCAATCTCCTATGTTCTTCCCATCACAACCAGTAGGATTATAAAGTACAAATCTTCTAGGAAGCCTGTTATTATACTATTTCAGTCCCTTAGGATAAACTAGTTACTTTGAAAGTGAAAAAGAATCAAAATTTGAAATTCCCCCAAATTTTATGTTTTTATGAAGTTAGACCCAAATATAGCTCTTCTACTTATAAAAATTTACCCACTAACCCTGATCGGAACCAGTTTCTGTCCTCAAAAGTAGAATTCATGTTGAGTTACATCCTCTAGTACCATTAGGTATACTCCCTGGAAAAGAAAAAGTCATTTGCGTAGTTAAATAATTCTCAAAATCCATCAGTACACCTATATGCTAGACACTGCATAAATACTAATTTTTTGGTAAAAAGCTATTGAGATACTATTTAGGCAAGTGTGGAAAAAAAGAAAGCAGTTGGATGTCAACTGCAAATGATTAATCCTATTTTCATGACCCACATCTGTTTGGGAATATTAAATTGGAAATGGTGAACAATCATCGTAAAAGATTTCCTTTGCATGTGGGATGCACACACAGAATTCTAGCCCATGTTGGAAATAGCTGAAATTTGACATTTCATGAAAAATTTCTCCCTCCAAAATACTTTTATTTAGCATCATGGATATTCTTCCTTGGTGTGATTTGTAGGGAATATTGGCGTCCAGCCTCGTTTGATGTTTCTGTAACAAATATTTGAAACATTTTTATCTTTGTATTCCCAGTACCTAGCACAATGGGTAAAACACAGTAGGTGCTTAATAAATACCTTCACAATTTTTTTTAATGAGTACATCTAAGCAAAACACAAAAACAATGTGCTGTGAATTCTCAGGAGTAATTAAATAAATATGATCATTGTGAAAGCATACATTCTAATCTGTAAAGGGCAGTAGAGTAAATGTTGAAAATAAAAATGTTGATTATTTTTTGATTCCCAAAGCAGAATTAATTTTTCCTCCTCCATGTGATCAAAACCCCCATTATAGCAATTACATATATTGCCTTGTGTTAGTTATCTTTATGTCTGTATCTTCACCCCCAGTCCTACAACTTTATTATAGATGTTATAGGCAAATAGTCATTTCTTACAGATCTTGGTCTCCCTGAACCTATCTATAGTTGTTGTAGTTGCAAAATAAATAGTTGGTGTTTTTTCATATCCATTGCCTCTTCTTTTTTTAAGTCATTTTTTAATGTTTATTTGTTTTTGAGACAGAGAGAGAGTGCAGGCAGGAAAGGGGCAGAGAGAGAGGGAGACACAGGATCCAAAGCAGGCTCCAGGCTCTGAGCTGTCAGCACAGCTCTAACTCAGGAACTGCAAGATCATGACCTGAGCCAAAGTCTGATGGTTAACGCCCCCCATTGCTTCTTCCTAATGCACAGCAAAAACACCTGAAGTGGGAACCTTGCTACCTGGAGAGGCGGCAGCCACTAGAGTTTACCCTTAAGGACTGGAGTTTGGGAGGGTGTTTCCTCATTCACCAGTTAATGATACTTTGAACCCCAATTACAGTCAGGAACCCATACTTACAATTAGAAAATTCATTTTGGAGAGACATAATTTAACTTATCTTCACTTAAAACCATACCACTTGTTATATCCCACTACAACAATGCTTGCTTCTTTTGGACTCTGACTGTCTGCGGGCCCTTGGGTTTTCAGCTCTCTGTGTTCACTCTCCTTCGTGTCCAGCTTAACTGTTAATGGAAGAGCATTTCAGCCACCTCTCTTGGTCTTTTTATTGCTCTTGTTCAGTAAAAGCTCAGCTCTGCATCTAACAACACAACATATTTTCCGCTTGATACCTACTAGGTGCTGTGCCAAGTTTTTACGTATGCTATTTCACTTAGTTATCTCAATAATCCCGGGTGGTTGGTACCATTTTATACCTCTCTTACAGATGAAAAGGCTGAAGTCTAGTGAGATTAAGTTACGTGCCCAAAGTTACAGAACTGGCAAATACAGTGCCAGGATTTTAACTTAGGTAGTCTCATTCTAGAGGTTTTAAACTTAGCTATTTTGCTGTGTTACCTCTCAGTAAATTCCACAGCTGACCATACCTGCACCTCTGACCATACCTGCACCTAGGTGGCTAACCATGGCTGGAGGAACTCTTGGAGTCAGGAACATCAGTGCCTATAAATTGATAGGTATCATCTTGAACTGGGCTCTCCATACTGCCTGGGCTCCTCCTCTTATGTCTGCTCCCTAGTGACTCTCTCTCACCTTCATCCCTCTCTTCAGATGACCCCTGGCTTAGCGGGCTCGGGCTGCCATAACAAAATGCCAGAAACTGTGTGACCTAAACAAGGGAAATTAATTTTCGCACTGTCTGGAGGCTGGAAAGTACAAAATCAAGGTTCCATCAGGGTTTGCTTTCTGGTAAAGGTTCTTGCTGGCTTGCTTTGGCCACTTTGTCCCCACAAGGCCTTTTCACTGAGCACACATGGCCAGAAAAGCAAGGAAACTCTCTGATGTCACTTCTTATAGGGACAACAATCCTTAATATCAAGGCCTCACCCTTACAACCCCATTAAGCTTAATTATTTCCTTAAGGGTACCATTTCTAAATACAGCCACAGTGAGGGTCAGGGTTTCAGTATACGAATTGGGAGTGGAAGGGCAAGGCTGGGTATGTACACATTCAGTCCATAAACAGCCCCCTCTCGCTTTCTGTCAGTAAATGCCCTCACCTCCTGTTTTACAGAGAAAAGAGAAGGCACAGCCCAGAAACCACCTCAAATTCCTACCATCAAATGGAGCATACTACCACCATCTGTTATTGCCACTTCTTTCCCCATTACCACAGAAGATCGAAGCATCCCTCTACCTTCCAAAGGCCAAAGACTAACTTGACTCTAGATCCCTGTCCACTGCCTCCTCCAAAATCTCATCATCTCCTCTCTTTCTCTTGAATATTGAAATTCTCCCTCTTTGTGGCTCCTTCCCAACAGCACTTAAATTTACTTATATCTTCCATTTTTAAACAACAACAAAATATTCCCCTTGGACTTAAACTTTCCCTTCAGCTGCCTCCCTCGCTTTCTCCCCAATTTCAAAACAAGCCTTTCTAATAACTGTATATATTTAATGTCTCCATTTCCTCGCTCCCACTCACTCATTCCACCACTGTATTCCAAATTTCACCTTCACATCACCAATGAAACTGCTCACTGAATTCATCAAATGACATCCTTATGTCCAAGAGGCACTTCCTGGATTTATCGTTTTTATTTCTGTGCATTTGACATTCTTGCCACTATCATTTTCAAATACACTCTTCTCTTTGGCTTTTGTGACACCTATACCCCTTATTTATACCCTGCCTTTTGGGTGTCATCCCTGACTCCTTCTCCTCTTCCTTAAATTTTACCCTCAAAACATCAAGTCCTAAAAATTCTATGAAATGTCCGTAAGTCCATTCACTTTTCTTAATCCTTTTTGACACCATCCCAGGCAGAGCTACCAACATCTGTCACACATTTTACAGCACTGGTCTCCTCACTGGCCTTTCTGAATCCCTTCTAGCCTCATAATTAGTTCTCTCCATGGTGGCCAGATTGATATCTTAATTTCTGATTAAAACACTCTTCAGCTCCCCATTCTTGAGGCTGTATTTCAGCATTCTTAATGAATGGGTCCCAGAGACCTTATAAGATCTTACCTTTGGGAGCGCCTGGGTGGCTCAGTCAGTTAAGTGTCTGACTTCGGCTCAGGTTTGATCTCACAGTCCGTGAGTTCGAGCCCCACGGCGGGCTCTGTGCTACAGCTCAGAGCCTGGAACCTGCTTCAGATTCTGTGTCTCCCTCTCTCTCTGCCCCTCCCCTGCTCGTGCTCTATCTCTGTCTCTCAAAAATAAATAAACCTTAAAAAAAATGAAAAGAAAAAAGATCTTACCTTTGCTTAGTCCTTTAATTCTCTGTGCATCTCCCCTACTTTGTTCTTCAAACTCTGGTCACGCTAGTCTTCTAGGTGCTGTGTTCTTTTCTCCACTTGGACCTTTGTATATGCTGTGCCTTCTTTCTGGAAGTACACCCATTTTCTGTCTTTCGCTTAACTTATTCTTGTTCATATTTCAGTATCTTCTTCAATGTCACTTCCTCCTCCTGATCCTCAGATTAGGATAGTTCCCTGTTGTTACCCACTCTTCTGATTGACTCTCATCACATTTGTAATTACGAGGCAGTATAGAACAGTGGCTAAGAATAAGGGCTCCTGAGCCAGACAACAGTCTTTAGGTCTCTTCCAGTAACTAGTTGTGAAGCCTTAGGCAAGATGCCAACTTTTCTGTCTCCACTTCCTTGTCTCTAATATGAGGATAAGAACTGTATTTAACACATAAGGTTGTATGGGGAGTCAATAGTATATGTGAAATGTATGTGTGATGGTATTTGTGCAGTGTTTAGAACAGTGCCGAGCACAGCATATCCATTCAAAAAAATGTTAGCTGTTATTTTTAGTTCAATGTCTGTCTTTAATGTCAAACTATTAACTCTATGTGGGCATTATCTATTACATTTTCACACTGCATCAGCACTTAGCACAATGTCTGGAATACAGTAAATATTTAATAAATGTCTAATGAATGATGAATGAATATTAAAATTAATTAGTGGGTGAAAAATAAACAACCATGTGATAGTAAAAGAAATTTTGCCTTTTTGATGGTTTGCTTTTGTTTTTGATGTTGTTTTAAGACCTTCATCTTAATATAATGAGTGTTCTGTTAATTGCATTCATGTCTCTCATCATTGGCATGAACAAGACCCATTTTTACTTTTATTTATTAATCAGTTCATTTTTATGCCCATTTCTTGCTCCTGTTTACCCTCTTCTTTCATAGAAAACCATTCGAATGTGTTAAGATGTTATACCATCTATGTCTGTGTATTCTTATAAAAATCTATTCCATTTACATATGTTTTAATATGCATAAATAGCATTGCATTATTAATCCTATTCTTTTTTATTCCACTTTTTCTTTGCACTGCTTTTGCTTTTGTAAATCTTTTTTTTTTGTTTTGAACAATAAACCATAACATTGTTTATTTCTTAAATTTTCTGCTCATCTTGAAAGTCACTTATTTACATCGTCAAAATAACCTGTATGGGGGCGCCTGGGTGGCGCAGTCGGTTAAGCGTCCGACTTCAGCCAGGTCACGATCTTGCGGTCTGTGAGTTCTAGCCCCGCGTCAGGCTCTGGGCTGATGGCTCAGAGCCTGGAGCCTGTTTCCGATTCTGTGTCTCCCTCTCTCTCTGCCCCTCCCCTGTTCATGCTCTGTCTCTCTCTGTCCCAAAAATAAATAAATGTTGAAAAAAAAAATTAAAAAAAAAAAAATAACCTGTATGATTTGTTGATAGACACCCTAAAATTAAATTTCTACTTTACTGTTGCTATACGCACTAAGATAAATCCTTAAATAAAAATGTAATATTAAATACAAGAATATTCAAATGTACTGAATAACAAGTGCTGTTAGGTCTTTCTTTGTACATTAACAAACCCATATTAGGAATTGCCTGCTACATTTTATACATAAAATGCACAATAATTCTGTCTTTGAAAATTCTAGCATCCTCTTTCAATTGGGAAAAACAAAACTGATGGAAATTAGTTTGATGAGGGCATTAGGGAATTAGAATAAAGACAGCAAAATAACAGTATCATTAAGTCAGTGTGTTAGCAGACTATGGTGATCAGGCTTATATTAACAAATTGGAATATGTATTGCTGATAATATCAGATTTCACTTTTAATATGTTTACTTTTATAGTTCCTCCAAGTGTCATCGGTCCTAACCCCGAAAATCTCACTGTTGTGGTGAACAATTTCATCTCTTTGACCTGTGAGGTCTCTGGTTTTCCACCTCCTGATCTCAGCTGGCTCAAGAATGAACAGCCTATCAAGCTAAATACAAATGCTCTCATTGTGCCTGGTAAGGAAGTTATTACTCTTAAAAGGTGGGCAAAACCTTCTCACTTTTCTCAATACAAATCGCATCAACTTAGTCTTTTCCCAAACTTTTGTCTTGTTCCCTTTTTTTTTTTAATGTTTATTTATTTTTGACAGAGGAGGAGAGAGTGTGCAAGCAGGGCAGGGGCAAAGAGAGAGGGGGACAGAGAATCCAAAGCAGGTTTCAGGCTCCATGCTGACAGCAGAGAGCCCCACGTGGGGCTTAAATTCATGAACTGTGAGATCATGACCTAAGCCGAAGTCAGATGTTTGACTGAGCCACCCAGGCCCCCCTATCTTGTTCCTTTTATTTGTTCACATTAAATGCCTCTCTTTACCCATTTGGGGCCATTAGGATAACATTGTACAGATTTATGGTTTTAGTGAGAATGTATAGTAACAAGGTCTACTTTCAAGAAATTGTGACATTTAGGAACAACCTGCGGGTGATAGACTCCTTGTGGGTGATAGACTAGTAAAAGGGTGATTTCATTGGATAAAATCAATGGTTGTTTTTAATCAATCCTAAAGCTCCTTGAGGATAGATAAATAGACCAACAGACAATTCTACACTGTGGGAGATTTAACATATCTTGACTATAGTGTAATTACTGTGTGCTCGCTAGAACCTGTATCAAACAGTTCTACTCTCTATGGTTACTGGAGAGAAAAAATTTCTGAATTTCTTCCTTTATAAGGAAGTAGAATAAATACTGAAATCAAAGGGAAAGGAAGGATCGAAGACACTCAATTCAATTTAGTTCTTTGCTTTTGAATAGGAAATCTCACTGTTAGAAAAAGGATATATTTTGCTGTTTATCTTACTGACAGAAATAGTTATTAAAACAACTGCTAGAGGCACCTGGGTGGCTCAGTGGGTTATGCGTCCAACTCTTGATTTTTGCTCAGGTCATGATCTCATGGTTCGTGGGTTCGATCTCCACATCAGGCTCTGCGCTGACAGTGTGGAGTCTGCTTAAAATTCTCTCTCTCTGTTTCTCTCTGCCCCTCTGCATACTCTTTCTCTCTCTCAAAAATAAATAAACATGTAAAACTAAATAAATAAAATAAAATAGAACAGCCTCTATGCCGCTCTTCAGTTTGCATTGTATTTGCCCACAGGTGGTCGAACTCTGCAAATTATTCGGGCCAAGGTATCTGATGGTGGTGAATACACTTGTATTGCTATCAACCAAGCTGGTGAAAGCAAGAAAAAAGTTTCCCTGACTGTCTATGGTTTGTCTTTATTCTCCTCATAAAATTCTTTCATTTTTAAACTAGTATTAGAGATTTTCTATCTCAGCATCTTAATGAAAAAACAAAAAAAATCCTTCTGCTCTTGTTTCCCTCCCTCAGTGCCCCCAAGCATTAAAGATCATGGCAGTGAGTCTCTTTCTGTAGTTAACGTAAGAGAGGGGACCTCAGTGTCACTGGAGTGTGAGTCGAACGCCGTGCCCCCTCCAGTCATCACCTGGTATAAGAATGGGCAGATGATAACAGAATCCACTCGCTTGGAGATTTTAGCAGATGGACAAATGCTGCAGATCAAGGAAGCTGAGGTGCATCTTTTATTCTTGTTCGTGTGTCATGACTCCTTGGTGGGATTGTGGAAGAAAGCATTGGCAGTTGCATTCCCTTTACTGCAGTGACAAATAATTCTTATTTAAAAACAGCATCATCAATGCTATTGACCTTATTTTTCTTTATTTATTTAGCTTTTAAATTTTATTTATTTATTTATTTTTTAAAAGCAGGATTGTAGAAGGCAATTAATTGGGACATTGGAGGGGTACCTGGGTGGCTCAGTCGGTTAAGCATCCAACTCTTGGTTTTGGTTCAGGTCATGATCTCATGGTCCCTGGGATGGAGCTTTGCATCAGGCTCTGCGCTGATGGTGCGGACCTCCTTGGGATTTTCTATCTCTCCCTCTCTCTCTCCCCCTCCCCCCATTCATGGTGTCTCTCTCAAAATAAATAAATAAAACTAAAAAAAAGAAAAAAGAACTGGGGCATTGGAGCATAAAGATGACTTATGATTTAATCTACACGCGAACAGTGTGATTGGTCATCTGTAACTTAATGGAGCACATACAATAGTATCTTTTTCTTTTAGGTATCTGACACAGGCCAGTATGTATGTAGAGCTATAAATGTAGCAGGACGGGATGATAAAAATTTCCACCTCAATGTATATGGTGAGCATCTGCCTCTAATACAGCTCTTTTTCCCCCAGATGTGCAAATGCAAAAGTGTCCTGAATTAGCTTAATGAGGACACAACATTTTTTTCTGTCTTTTCACAGTGCCACCCAGTATTGAAGGGCCTGAAAATGAAGTGGTTGTTGAGACTATCAGCAATCCTGTGACCTTAACATGTGATGCCACTGGAATCCCGCCTCCCACAATAGCCTGGTTGAAGAACCACAAGCCCATCGGTAATATAGCTGTGCTTTTTTTTGTTTTGTTTTCTTTTGCCCTTAATTTACTAATGAAGAAACTAGTACATTTTCAGTACTATGCTTATAGCTGTGTTTACTTCAGAAAGTCTAATTACTAGTAACTAATAATGATAACTAATAATAACTAATAGTATTCATTACGTAGAGATTTTTCTTTCTTGTTTTTTCAAAGAGGTATCCCATTTAAAATGAAAGTACAAAGGAAGAACACTTAAGAACTATAGTTGCCACATAAAATAAGATATATTATGGTGAATTGCAGAGACATTAAAGTAAGAGCTTTTTATGTTTTGTTTTGCTTTGTTTTCACCTCTAGAAAATTCTGACTCACTTGAAGTACATATTTTGTCTGGAGGTAGCAAACTCCAAATCGCCCGGTCTCAACATTCAGATAGTGGAAACTATACATGCATTGCATCAAATATGGAGGGAAAAGCACAGAAAAATTACATTCTTTCAATTCAAGGTATGTGGGGTATGGGTGGCTCCTGTCTGGCTAAGTCAGTAGAGCATGTGACTCTTGTGAGTTCAGCCACACATTGGGCATAAAGCTTACTTAAAAAAAATTTTTTAGGGGCGCCTGGGTGGCGCAGTCGGTTAAGCGTCCGACTTCAGCCAGGTCATGATCTCGCGGTCCGTGAGTTCGAGCCCCGCGTCAGGCTCTGGGCTGATGGCTCAGAGCCTGGAGCCTGTTTCCGGTTCTGTGTCTCCCTCTCTCTCTGCCCCTCCCCCGTTCATGCTCTGTCTCTCTCTGTCCCAAAAATAAATAAACGTTGAAAAAAAAAATTTTTTTTAAAGGTATGTGGGGTACACTCTGATTCACCTTCAGTTTCTTTATTATATTCTACCTATAAAACAAATAAGACTACATCTAAAGAGATCATTTATAATTGATTGAAAATACCTTTCTTTGTAATTTTTTGGATATTTTCTTTTTTCCAGTTTTGTTGAGATATAAGCACTGTCTAATGATGTGACTTACAAAATAACTTTAGATATACAAAAAATATTGTCAATTTTCTATCCTATATTTATCAGTAGAGTTGTACTTTCATGAAAATGGTCATAACTGGAAAAAAGAATAATAGATGTGTCATAATCTCTATATTTTTTCATTTTTACTGAAATGATTTTCCAATAGTATATATTCTATTGAATTACTTATTTATTTTAATCTGGTATAACTTGTTTTGAGCCAAGCCTATAGATCTGTTTTTATTTATATAGATAAGTAAGATTAACTTATGAAGAGATTGTACTGTGTTCTAACTGCAAGTCAGGGATTGGTTAAATTTCAAGTAAGCATGGATTTTTTTACTATTTTGGGGTGAGCATAGGAGCATTAATTCATTCTGCACTTAATCAACTTAATTAACACCTACTATGTTTCAACATAATGCTGACCACTGGATGGATGGAGAACTTTCATACTTTCCATTTTCAGTAAACCTCTGATTATTACTTTTGGCCTAATGTTTAAATTGGAGTAGAAGTCTAACTTGAAACTAAGTTGAATGCTGGCTTTTTCTGATTTTATTACAGTTACTATGAAAAGAATTTCTCATAAATTATAAAAGTAATTGAATATTTTCTACCTATTTTGTGCTTTGCTAAAGCTAACTTCAAAAATATTTATTTTAGTTTTATTGAGATATAATTGACATATGACATTGTATAAGCTTAAGTTGCACAGTGTAATGATTTCATAAATGTATATATTGCAAAGTAAGATTAAGAACCATCAACTAAAAATTAAAAGTAGGAAAAATTGAAATAAATTTATAACTATCGATCGTTTCTCTGATTAGGGATGCTTTGAGATTTCAGAAGCAAGATGAGAAAAATAACTATTCAGAGATTCAGGGTCAGGGATTATGTCTAATTTAGTTTAATGCATTAACAATAATAAGTGGTAATCATGGGTAATGTGGTATGACCAAACATTTCATCAGATACTTTATGTATGTAATAATATCTCAGGACTACAAATACATGTATAGGGCCTAGTCCAGTGATTGTCATATATTAGCTACTCATTTTAGGAGTCTCATTAAAACTCCTATTGATTTGACTAATTTAGTAACTGTAAATTCTGCAAATTTATGTAGGGATGTGCTGTTAAATATTTAGCAACTGACTCTGCAGACAAAAAGGTCCTTATTTGTAGCCAGTCATTTGCCAGCTTCTATGGTGTAATTATTCCCATTGTGACCCATTTCAAGCTCCCAATATGATGTCACTGAACATGGAGTAGGGAAGATGTATAAAATTGGCTCTTGCGAGCTGGTGTGCACTACCTCCAGCATATCACCATAATTATTTAGAAGAGGAATTCAGATGTGTTTCTGCTTGATACCATTGTCAATATTTTTATTAGACATTATTTCTCAATCAAATCATTAACGTGAAAAGCAAAGCTGGCTAGAAACAGTATAGAAGAAATAATTGGATCTTGAAACCTACAAGTCTATCCATTGTTCAGAATGAATAATATTTAAATTGCATTATGAAGAGAGAAATAACCAACCTAGATACTCTTCTCAGACATTGATGCCAAGATTTCATAAAACACACTCCTGAGCTGTTCTAATTCTGAACTATATTGAGGATTTAATCTAAAAGTGATTCATTTGGCCAGGAAGGGTGCCCATGAGGTAGATTTGTCACTAGCTTGTGTGACTAAATAATTGTATCAACTTAAAAATATAACAGGATTATTGAACTGTTTCCTCTAATCATTCCTCATCTAAAAGTAATTTATGGGGGCCCGTGGGTAGCTCAGCAGGGTAAGCATCCAACTCTTGATCTCAACTCAGGTCTTGATCTCAGGGTTGTGAATTCAAGCCCCATGTTGGGCCCTGCGCTGGATGTGAAGCCTACTTAAAAATAAAAAAAATTAAACATTAAAAATAAATAAGTATAAAAACAAAATAATTTATAAGGATAACAATAGTTGGATCTTTAACCACAACCTCGGAAAAATATGAAATAAAGATGGCATTTTGTTCTATGATTCTATTGTATTCATTGGAATTTATAATCTTGTGTTTTGTTAATGAGAATCTTAATCATTTTCCCAAAGTTCCTCCAAGTATTGCTGGTGCTGAAATTGCAAGTGAAGTCAGTGTTCTTCTAGGGGAAAATGTTGAGCTGACCTGCATGGCAAGTGGCATTCCCACCCCACTTATTCAATGGCTTAGAGATGGAAAGCCCATAAATAACAGTGAAACAGAAAGAATCCGGTATGTTTTAAAAGAATCTTTACATCATTAATTGTAAGATATTCTTCAATGCCTTTATTCTTCAAATTTCACATGAATAATACCAAATTCAGTGCCATGGGAATTTGGCAATCATTGTATTTAGAAAGAGAAAAGATAACATTTTGAAGAATTGGACACAGAAACCCTCCTTAGAGAATTGCTTAAAAGTGTGTGTGTGTGTGTGTGCGTGCGCGTGCATTTCCCTCATCCATCAGCATCAATGAGTGCTTGGCTCATTTTGCAAGAAGAGACAATATCATCATAACCTAGTTCATTCCTTATAGTGATTTGTCTAAATCCCATTTTCTGCTGGTACTTGTTACCCATGCAACAAACTATACAGAGATGAGATAATTACATGGTAAGGGCTTCCTGCTCCCACTTCCTTCTCCAGGGCTTCCTGCTCCTGTTACTTTCAAAAACAAATACCTTTAGAAGAACAGTCCAGAATTCTAATCTCTACTAGATTACTTCATCACAAAAGCCCCATTGTATACACATATTTGAAGAATCAGATGCATAAATAAGCATTAATTAAATGTATTATACACTTTATAATTTTAAATCAATATTTTAGATTTAGGGTTTGGACTGTTTTCTATTCAATGAATTGAATATACATGATTTAAAAAACGATAAGTAAATGTTATTTTCTTTGAAGTCATTTTATATTAATATTTAGATATTTGTTCCCTTTAGAAGATTGAGTACATTGCCAAATAATATTTTAGAGATACATTTTAAGTTTTATTTCTTTGGTGTGGACATATATCAATAGTTAACAAGTATTTAATTATTTTTATTAAATCAACTGATATCAACCATATTGCAAGCCAAGCACCAGAAAGGTGGTAGGACCTAAGATCTTATATAATATTTGCACCTAAGAATTTATGATCAGTCACTCGTCTCTTACAATAAGATCCCAAATGCACTTGTTCTTATATCTAACTTACTGATTATTTGTTAACAGCTCTGCAAATAAGTATGTATGGTTTGTAAGTGGAACAATTTGCCAATCAAATAAAGTAATTTTTTCAAGGTCAGCTTCCATTTCCCTTTGCTTATGGCAACTTGCTTTTTGTTTATTCATATGATTAAACTCATTTAATTTTAAAATTGATATTTTGAAAATGAAAAATACATTAGATTCAGATAATATTGTAATTTTTGGCAATCATATGTCATAACATGATAGGGTAGAAGTGGAGCATTTACTTTTGACATTGGAAGATTCTAGTAAAATCACTATTGTAGGAATAACTTTAGAAAGCCATTTAATCTCTTTCTAAAACACAGTAAGTTTTATATCAAAGTTTTATTTGATAATTAATGGTGTGTGAAGGGGATAAATAATGCAATAATCTTAACTTAAATATCTTTGACAATCTAACAGTATAGTTATTTACTATTATGTAATTCAAAGAAAAAGCTCTAGCAATGTGTAGAAAAATTTTTGCAAAATATACCGCTACAAAATAGTTGTCACAGTTTAAATAAGCTATCCTATTCTCCTTCCCATTAAAAATATTACTAAGTCATATATAGTTACTTTTTGATATTTTTTTAGTTTCTTGTAACATTCTTTATACCAGAAGAATAACATAACATTTTCATACCATAAAAGTTCATACCAGAACTTTTAAAAAATTTTTGTTTAATAAATGTTGTTTAATAATTTTTGTTTAATTTTCTATGGGTAAGGAAAAAGTATATTAACTTTGAGAAGAACATGTCTTTGATTGGGATAGAGAAATTCCCACTCTGATTTCATTCGTTTCCAGTTTTTCTCATAAGGAGGTGGCAGATATAGGACATGAATTTTAGTTGGTTCTGTAGAATTTCAGTTGGTTGCCTGAAATCTCCAGTTTCACTAGCTCTGAGTTTAACAGACCTCCGTATACTTAGTGAAAAAGATATGAACCATTATATATCTAAGATGAATGTGCATTTTATGGTGGTATTTCTTTAAAGAACACAATAACCCAGAGTGAGTTTTCAAGCTCTAAGCTTCACATGAATCATCTCAGTGCCTTTGTTGTGGCGTTTTCTATAGGGTGACTGCAGATGGCAGCACATTAAACATTTACGGAGCTCTCCCATCCAATGTGGGGAAATACACATGCGTCGCTACTAATCCTGCTGGAGAAGAAGACCGAATTTTTAACTTGAATGTCTACGGTAAATGTGAAATTTCACTCTCTTTTGACTATCCCACCTTAGGAATCTATCAGTAGAAATAAAAATTCTAGCAGTAGGTGTCTGGAGCATTTAGTTTTAAAATCTGACGTCACTGCTGTTCCTTTTGGGATAAGCAGCAGTATGGGCAATTGTAGTTGAAATGATTTGAACTAGTAATGCACACCCCACCCATTCTCTCTCTCATTCTCATTTTCTGCGGGACATAGTTCCACCCGCAATTAGGGGTAATAAAGAAGAAGCAGAGAAACTAATGGCTTTGGTGGATACTTCAATAAATATTGAATGTAGAGCCACAGGGACACCTCTACCACAGATCAACTGGCTAAAGAATGGACTTCCTCTGCCTCTCTCCTCCCATATCCGGTTGCTCTCAGGAGGGCAGGTTATCAGGTCAGCTTTGATTATATGTGATTTGCTAGACAGATAAAGTCACTGTGACTGCAGGCTTTAACCTCATCTAAATGGTGTTTAAGAAATGTTTTTTTCATCAGGTTTCGCTGTTGTTTATTTTTCCCTTTCACTATCTTTTTAGAAGAGAGAGGATAACAACAATAAAATTGAAATGGTTTTTTATTCTTATTTAAATGCTCACATTTTAGTAAATTTGTATAAAACAGGTCTTGCACAGACAGATGTATGTATCGCATATGTATTTCCAAGAACTACTATTTTAGATAAAACTTTCTATGGAAAGGTAATACGAAGATGCCTACCACAATCATGTGATTTTCATGTTAGTATCATTCTTTATTAATGTATATTTGAAAAATATTCACTCTTAAATTATGTTATATTTTTAATAGCATACTGTCAGTGCCTGATTAACTTTGTGGAACAAATTGCATTTGAGGCATCTGTATTTTGTAACCCTCATAACTAAAATTTCCCAGCATAACTCATAATCTGTGTATAAATTAGAAATATTTTCTTTGTATATGTTGAATGGGATTAAATTATGAAATATGGGGTCAAATTGTTTTTCAGGATTGTGAGAGCTCAGGTGTCTGATGTTGCTGAGTACACTTGTGTGGCCTCCAACAGAGCTGGGGTGGATAATAAACATTATAGTCTTCAAGTTTTTGGTATGTCACGAAGATGCCCCTAGTATTTTACTATGTGTCCAATATTAAGCAAAAGGCTTATATTTAGATATTGACATATCAGAAGAACTGGTAAAATACGATTTTAGTAACTAAGAAAGAATGTGTTTTCTCCCAAAGGGTCCATATTGGAACATACTATCTGTCAAAATACTCTTCTAACCTGGAATCTTGCATTAAGTCAAATCTAAATTTTTAAAAATTGCATTTCAATCTGAACACAAGGACCAGTCTTTTCATACAAAGAGAAAGTTCAGAATGTTTTCTAATAATATTAGTGGTACATTTAGAGTATTTAAAATATAAATGAATATGTGCATATGTATGTCTTTGTGTGTGTATGTGTGTAGATGGAGAGACAACCTAAAACATTCCATTTCTGAAATATTAAGGTTTACTGGTCCAAATTTCTACATCCCAAAGAACATCTGAGAACAGTTAAGGAACTATTTACTATAGCCTACAAATGAATTTTGATGGATTATATAATACTCTATATAATACAGACATTGTATAATACTCTAGAAATTGGTATTATTTTATTTATTCCACATGCAGCAGTTGAAAGTATACTTCTGTAATTATAATATGCATTATAACAAATTAAAGAGACAAACCTAAAAAGTTCAAAAATGGCCAAAACTTAAAACAGTTTAATTTTGTATGTTCTGCAAGAAAACAGTCCTGAGGTTTCATTGCTAATATTTTGGGAGATTACTATTTAGCCTATCCAATACCTTTTTTTATTATAGGCAGTAATTATTTATATGCTATTTTAAATTCTATATTTTAGTAGATCACAGAAATACTATATAACTAACTGAACCATAAAAATTTTTTTTTAATCTAAGTTGGTCTCAATTTATAATAGATGTGTAAGTTTTACCTGTTGTTTTCTATATAGTGCCACCAAATCTGGACAATGCGATGGGAACAGAGGAGATCACAGTTGTCAAGGGTAGTTCTGCCTCCATGACGTGCTTTACAGATGGAACTCCAACTCCCAGGATGTCTTGGCTTAGAGATGGCCAGCCTCTGGGTCTTAATACCCGTCTTACAGTAAGCACTCAAGGAATGGTTCTTCAGCTTATCAAAGCAGAGACTGAAGATTCAGGAAGGTACATCTGCATTGCCTCAAATGAAGCTGGAGAAGTCAGCAAACACTTTAACCTGAAGGTCCTGGGTAGGTAAACATTCAATAATAGGGAAACAAGTGACAATAGAGATTTAGTAAATAAATGTAATTCTTAGAATCACTTACTACAGCGACAAAATTTATAAATATTCATTGCATTTCACATTTCTGTTTTGTAATTTACCTAGGTTTACTCTGTGTGTGTGTGTGTGTGTGTGTGTGTGTTTATTTTATTTTTGAGACAGAGCATGAGCAAGGGAGGGGCAGAGAGAGAGGGAGACATAGAAGCCGAAGCAGGCTCCAGGCTCTGTGCTGACAGCTCAGAGCCTGACACAGGGCTCAAACCCACAAACTGTGAGACATGACCTGAGCCAAAGTTGGACGCTTAACCAACTGAGCCTCCCAGGCATCCCTACTCTTTTTTTTTTTTAATTTTTAATGTTTATTTTTAAGAGAGAGAGAAACAGAGTGGGAGCAGGGGAGGGGCAGAGAGAGAAGAAGAGGCATACAGTCCAAAGCAGGCTCCAGGCTCTGAGCTGTCAGCACAGAGCCTGACACAGGGCTTGAACCCACAAACCATGAGTTCATGCCCTGACCTGAAGTTGGATGCTTAACCGACTGAGCCACCCAGGTGCCCCTATCTAGGTGTACTCTTACCTGAAGCATGTTAAATTTAAATTATTTTGTTTCCCCTCTGTTTAAAAGATGAAAACTTCTACTTGTAAAACATTATTCATTAACAAAGTCATACAACCAATCGCTAAGTAGATTTTTAAGTTTTTTCAAGAACGAAAAGCTCTTGATAAATTGCAATTTGATGGAAAAGCATAGTATGTATACTATTTTATGTTCTTTCACACAATCTTTCCAAGTGATCCAATTATAGATGATAGTTATCATAGTCATTTCAAAGAGTCTACTTCCATTTACTCTTGTGTGCATTAAAATGAATATTTGAAATGAGTATTACAATGTTCTACACACAATTACTATAAAGAGAAAACACCCCATTTACTTGAAATAAAAAATTTTGACTTTGGAAGAGAAATGAGGATGAATGAGATGAACTATTTTAATAATTAATTATTTTTGGAGTTTAGTTTGTTTTTTCACTACAATGTCCGTAAAACATCAGCCTCCTCAGCAAACAAAATGTACCTCACAAGGAACAATAAGAATAATTTTGGCAAGAGGCTAGCCTATGTTTTCAGGATGCCCTGTAATCTTTCTCATAGTACCTATACCAATTTAATCATTTGGATAACGTTAAAAGTCTGCTTCATCCTTAGTTAAGCTCTGTGATGGGCAGTACCCATCTTTCTTATTGCTGTATTCCCAAGATTTAGCTTGGCATTTGACACGTGAGGTTTATTCGTTGGATTGAATCGAATGGAATTAGATACTTGCTAGCTGCATTAAAGGGGGTTTTAACTGGGGCGCCTGGGTGGCTCAGTCGGTTAAGCGTCCGACTTCGGCTCAGGTCGTTATCTCGCGGTCCGTGAGTTCAAACTCCACGTCGGGCTCTGTACTGACAGCTCAGAGCCTGGAGCCTGTTTCAGATTCTGTGTCTCCCTCTTTCTCTGACCCTCCTCTGTCCATGCTCTCTCTCTCTCTCTGTCTCAAAAATAAATAAACATTTAAAAAAATTTAAAAAATAAATAAAAGGGGTTTTAACTATAGAGGGAGGCATAATACTATCTAAACAAACAAAGAGGAGACTGCGGTGTAGACAGGTGTTCCATAGAATGAAGGGTGGTAGGGGAGGTGCTACTCCAGGGTATTTAGAGACAAAAGACACAAGAAAGTGTGCATCTGTAAGGAGGGGTGGAGTAACAAATTCCGGTACACCAATTCACAGAGTATCAGGAATAACAAGAGATGACAGAAATGTGATCTTGTACATTGACTATACATTATGTGCCAGGCATGTTTCTAGTCATCATGCAACAAAGAAGTGCTGAACACCTACCATGTATGCAACATATGGCCCGGTCCAACACGTGGCAGTGTGGTAAGAGAGAAAGCATACTCCTCTAGGAATTCAAGAACCCAGCAGCAGAATCACAACCCAGAGCATTTCTCAACGTAGAAAACTAAGGAAGAAAATATCAGTGATACTGTTAGCATAGTGTACAAAGAACAACCTTTTTAGCTGCAGGGTTTATAAGGATAATATTTTCTTAAAACAGATTTGAAAACTGGCTCGGCAGAAAGATGAGAAGTTTCAGCATTTCAACATCTGTTGAAAGCTAATTCCATTAAAAACCTGAAAAGCTCTTTACTTGGATCAGCGCTACACTCCAAATCTGAAAGCAACCATCTTAACCTGGGGAACGGCTATTCTTAGCTTAATGCTCTCCACATGGTGGGAGGTGTCATGGTGTATTAGTGGTTCTGAAAAGTCCAATGTAAGAAGAATGATGAAAACAAGGGAAAATGCTCATACAAAGTAAAGCTAAGGAGTTTCGACAGGGTCCAGGCTGTGAAGGGGTTTGTTGATCACATTAAGAGTTTGGTTTTTATCATAGAACAATGGGAAGCCATTAAAAGTTCTAGTAAGTGGAATGCCATGAGTAGAGTTGCAGTTTGATAAGACCACTCTGAGTGCAAAGTGGAGAGCTACTTGGAGCAGGACAAGAGTGGATTCTGAGAGACCCATGTATTATTAGGAATTGTGTTTGGCTGTGAATAGCAGAGGCTAAGTATGGCAGCTTGAACAAGTAACTTTTGTTTTTCTTGCTGAGTGAGATGTCTAGAGGTAGGCAGTAGCTGTGTTGGTTAACCAGTTCAGATATTTACAGTTCTCTTGACCTTTACATCATGGTTGTCAGTGATCATGCATTGTGTGCTCACCACCAGCATCAGTAGATTCAACAACAGAACAGGAAAAATAGGCAGGGTGAAGAGTTGCTCCTCTAGAGATTTTCTTAGAAGTCCCACAAAACCACTTCCATTTATATCTCATTGCTCAGAATCGTCACATATCACTCCATCTACTATCTACTACAGAGGCTAGGAAATGTAGTTTTTACTGATAGCCCCAACAAAACTGACTCTGATAATGTGAAGGAAACAAAGAGGTAGATAATATTGGGTGGGTGCCTAGATCCAGAAAAGAGGCGATGTTAGTCCAAGTAAATAGTATTGTAACTCAGATTAGTAATGGAGGTGAGAGGAAAAATGTATTTAGAAATGATTTCAGGTAGAAGTAGTAGGACTTACATGAGGATTTGGACATAGGAGAGTGATGAAGAAGAAGATATCAAAAATGACTCCTAGTTTCAGGCTTATGTGACTGAATGAATAAATGCAGGAAATGCTGGAAAGGGGCCAGGTTTGGAGGGATAAGATAACAGGTTCAGTCTGAATACATGTTGAGAGTGAAGTAGTGTCCAAACATTTCACTGGAGATGTTTATCTAATAATTAGATTTATGGGTCTTGAGCTCGGAAGAGAGATCTAAGCTAAAAGCATAAGTTCTGGAGTCATCAGAGTATGTGCACCTCCTACTTTGTCCAAAGTATAAGACATATGAACAAGTCCCAGAATAAAATTGTTCACAATCACTTAACATCTGTAAGACCTGGTGACCGGGGTTTGAATCAGGTGGGAGCATGTTGTTTCTATTACGCTGCTGTTGTTTTCAATCTAGTGACTGTAAGCTTTTGAGGCTAAAGGCTATGCCTGATTAGTCTTTGCATCCACAGCGATTGGCACATGGTAAATAACCAATAAGTAAAAGGAATAAAGAATTGACTGTAAGTCAAATGGAAAATCAGATAAGTGCTTTTGAGTGATACGGGATAGAAATTTTATTGTTGATGTTGAGAGAATCAAGAGAGGATTTATAGTTTTTAGAGATAAATTTAATGACCTTAATGTGACCTTGATAGTATTTGAACATGCTCAGTTATGGGATGGGGCTATTGGAGAATGTTCCAGTAGAAGGAATAACATTAGTAAAGTCACAGAGCAAGAAAAGACTGGACTTGTTGAGGGAAAAGAAGTAGTGTAATTTGAAGCCTAGGTTACATATAAGTATATTAAAAGTACATGATGTTATAAAGATAAATAAAGGCCTTATTGATTAAGCTTTGGAAGCCATGATAAGGAGTTTTTCTTTAATTCAGTAAGCAACATGGAGACACTGAAATACTTTAAATAAGAAATTTTGGATCATTCTAAAATGCACTTAATAAAATGGATTTTGACAGCAATACATAAGATGGAAGAAAGTAAAAAAGAACGGATCAGTGGTTAAGAAACTCTGACTTTTTCATTACAATCTGAAAAGGAGTATAGATTTAATGTATTATCTTTCCCCAGAAAGGAAAATGAAAACCATGGGTGGATTTTTTTCTTTAAGTAAGCAGATTTTAATAATAATACCAATAGCTGGGTGGTGGGTAATGAGGAGGGCTCTTGTATTGAGCACTGGATATTGTATGTAAGTGATGAATCACTAGATTCCACTCCTGAAAACAATATTACACCATATGCTAACTAACCAGAATTTAATAAAAATTTGAAGGAAAAAAAAATACCAAGAGCTGTGGTAGACATTGAAATAGTAATAACTTTTTTAAAACCTTTAATTATAAAATAAAACGTATTCAGAAACACAAGAGAACTGTGTAGTTTATAGATTATCTCATCGAATGCTCACCATGATCCTATTAGTTAAATAATAGTGCTGTCCTTATTTTAGAGGTTTGCCCAAATGCACTAACCTAATAATTGTTGGAGCCAGGACTCCAAACTCAGGCTCTTTGACTCCAGATGTTCTGCTGTAAACCTCTGTTCTAAACTGTGTGCCTGACTTAAAAAAAAAAAAAAAAAAAAGTCTAATCCTTGGAGCTGTCCAACAACTATTTTGGCTGCCTTGTGAAATAGTAAGCTGGAAATGTTCATAGAAAACTTGAATGATCATTGTATGGAAAGACTGTTTTAAAGGGATTCCTAAACTTGAGAGTAGTTGGACTAAGGAATGTTAATGTTTCTTCCAAGTGTTTAGATTCTTTAACATCCTCTTGAGAAAGGTAATTTAGAAATATAAATAACAAAAAAGGAAATTATTTCTGCCCAGACATAACAAATGTGTTTTATGCAGAAATAGTCTCCAAATGTAACCATTTTTTCTTCTGCTTAGTCATTGTTTCCTCCTACAGTTCTGCACGGAAAAGATGATAGCAAAATTCCATAACATTTGCCTGTTGCTTTAAACAATAGATATCTAGAAGGTACAAAAACACACTGCTATGTTTAAGTATGTCTCCTTAAACAATGATACAAGATGGCTTTAGTTTTTATTGTTTTCAAATCTTTGCAGTTAGGTAAGACTCCTCTAATTATCTGAATCCCAAATGCTGAGCTATAATTACCTTTCCATTTACTTCATGATCTATAATAGGCATGATCTGTCCCTCTTAAAATAGTGCCAGTGACAACAGGTAATAGCGTGTAGGAATTATTTTGGTATCTTTGTTTTAACCAATTTATATTATAAGAACATACATTTGAGTTGAATTTTCTTTTAAAGTTTTTCTAATCAGCAGTATTTTATCAAACAGCAAGTTTATTTTGTTGTTGTTTTTAATTCCCTTTAAATAGAACCACCTCATATCAATGGATCTGAAGAACCTGTAGAGATATCAGTGATTGTTAATAATCCACTTGAACTTAACTGCTTTGCTTCTGGAATTCCAACTCCTAAAATTACCTGGATGAAGGATGGAAGGCCCCTCCCACAGACAGAACAGATACAAACTCTTGGAGGTGGAGAGGTCCTTCAAATATCTAGTGCCCAGGTAAGTATCAAAGTCAAAAAGTTATTTAATCCTGGGTTAAACCTCTCACTTGCTAATGGAGAAATTATGTTTTATAATCCAAATCTCAGATACAAATCAAGTCCAAAGACGCAGATCTCTCTCTGTAACCTTAAAAATGGGTAAATTGGTTCTATGGTATGGTTCTGATTGGGTAGACACAAGGTAACATGACTAAAAGAGCAGTAGGAGTATCATATTAAACTCAGAAGAAAGCAAGATGCTTTAATTTCTGCGAATTTTTCTCAGTGCTATAAGTGATAATATATTTCCTGAAGCTCTTAATTTGTACCATGCAGCCCTTGACAAAAGTGGCAAAAAACAATCCAACATATATACATATGAGGTCTCAAAGAGCATTTCTGGTCTCCAAAATGAACTAGGAGACATACGAATCTGAACAGATACAATTTTTCAATCAATTCAGTAAAATTGACTGTTCTTTTAGTTTGTGTTTAAAGAAATTCATCCAAAATTAAAAATATTAAAGAGAAGCATGTCTGGGATGTCTTATTATAACAATCTTCTGTTTTACTAACAAAGACAAACCTTATATTACAGATATTCTCCATCTGTGCCCTAATACCCTCATTTGTAACTTTGGGATAAAAATAGTAATAATACCTAACTCCTACACTTCAGAATTTCAGAGATCATCTAACATGATGTGCCTAGACTGGTGCCATAGGCATGTAGTAATGTTAAATAGAGTTAGATGGAATTGTTGTTTTTCCTGCTGCTATTGTCATTATCATAATCATTGTTCCTTTAAACCTGGAATAACAAATTATTTAATTATATTCTGTGTGCTTTTTCACTGAGAAAAGAGGAAGGAAAGGGAGCCGGAAAAAGAGAGCTAAGGGTTATAAATTGTCTACTGTGTCAGTCCTATGTTCAGCTCTGGGCTCTATCACACCAATGACTCTCATGACAACTCTTTGAGGGAATGTCTTTATCTCCACTCTACACAGCCAGGAACAGGCACAGAGAGATTAGTACTTGCATGACAAGTTTGGTGATAGAGCTGGATCTCGATCCTACATTGGGTTCAAAAGCCTTACCAGTGGAACTCAGCACATTTCTGGTTTCAGTAACAAGGAGAACACGCCTTCCATTCCCCTCTTTTCTCTCCAACAAACATTGCAGTAACTCAGAGGAAACTCGAGTTAAATTGTTAAACCACTTACTGAATGAAAACCCTTGAATGTTATAATTTCAACAGATAACAGATCCAGAAGAATTTTGTAACATAAAGGGAAAGGAAACTGTGTGGAATCGAATTATAAAAACAAAGAAATGATGGTAAATAAACCCTAAATGAAGATTAAGGCCACATCACAGTAGGTCTTAAATGGAAATATTATATAGTTGGGTTGTAACAAAAGGAGACAAAGATCCCACAGAGTATTAGTTGGTGACCCACATGCACTAGCTATTGTGGAGAATACAAACATAATACATAAAACATGTCTCAGCCTTCCAGAAGTTTCCAGTTGTCTAGAGTACATAAAACTACACACATGATAAAATTAGGAAAAGAAACAGTTAAAAAAAAACATTCAAGATATTTTCAAAGTAGAAAATTAAATATTATTAACTCCCAAGACTGATCTTGGTTCCTCTGCTCTTCTGTGTTTTCACAACATTTTGTACGTATCTCTATTATAGCACTTACTACATTAAATTTCACTTATCTGAACTTTGTCTTTTCGTGTATGCAACTATAGCATATAGTTATGACTGGCACATAGTGGATGCTTTGCAAATTCCAAATTGTGTGCTAGAGACAAGAGTTTCCTAAAATATCTTCCATCAAAGTCTAGTTCTGTGAGTTATTCCACTGGGGGAAATTCTGTGACCAAATACAGTTGGAAAACCTTACATACTATACCATCCTCTTCTTTGTGAACCATAGTGCATGTCAACAATTCCACAAAATACTGCTCTAGAGAAATCTTGATTAACTGTACCTTTTCAAACCCTCTATAAACAGAACACAGTTTAGAAAATGTAGCTAAATATAATGACTGTAGGCATGCAGAAGGGCACAGGTTGTCAGGAAATATTTATTGGAGGAGGTAAAGACTTAACAGTAGACTTGAATGATAGTTCAAGTTTGGTTAAGTCAAAACAATTGGGGGTGAGCAATATTAACTGGGAATAAAATTAGTTGATAGAGAAAAGTTGATTTTTAAAGGTTTTAAACATTGATGGTAAATTCATAAATTATTCTCCAGGCAGTGGTCCATCATTTTGAATTCTTAATTGAAGGACTATGTGAGTGTCGTGCTTCTTAAAGTTGCATTTAAGTATTTTTGCAAACATACCAGTCTTAAATTTTTTCAAAGGAGTTTTTGCAACCTACAAAACAGTTTTTCCATAACTTATAAAGTCAATTTTGAATGCAAGAATTCAAAAACTCACAATATTCTAGTAATGTTCAAGTAGTAAAAATAAATGAAAACGGGATTTTTCTGCTTTTCCAAAATACATTTTTCACAGAAGTAAGATCATCTGTTTCCCAGAGTATATTTTATGGGTACGTAAGCATGGGCTGTGTCTACACAATGTCAAACATATGAAGGAAGGCTCACACTTTCAGTGGAAAGTATGCACAGGGTTTTTAAAGAAATGTTTCTGGTTTTAGTCAGATACGAGTAGATTATTCTGTCTGACACTGTTTACAGCCGGGTTACATAATATAGCTCTTTTGTTTCACCATGTTTACCAAAGGTAGATTCAAAATATGGTATTAATGTACTTTATTTAAATAACCTGATATTTTATTTGTTTACTTAAATTGCATTTTATTTTCTTCAGGAAGATGCCAGTTGAACTTTTAAATGGAAGATACCATTTAAATCGATAAATACTAACGGGTTCAATAAACATTGTATATCTAGTCTGTCATGTATGGTGTGGGGTCCTACATACAACTGCCTTTTCTGTGATCATTAAATATACCTAACATGCAAATGTTCTGAAATCAAATATTGAAACCCTCTTAAAACATCGTTTTATATATGATAGAGATGCCAAGCAGTGCTCACTATCAGAGTGCTAATCACAAATGTTAAAATAGTTTATTAAATTTTAATTGTTGTGCTATCCTAAATGATACCTTGCTTTGTGTGAGACTTTTACATTCATTCTAGTAAATACTTATTCTCGTCACTGAAACTGACAAGTTAACATTGTGTAATTCACCTATTTGGATTTTGCAGGTGGAGGATACAGGAAGGTACACATGTCTGGCATCCAGTACTGCAGGAGATGATGATAAAGAATATTTAGTGAGAGTGCATGGTAAATTTGGCAAAATTTCCTACCATCTATCATATACCTAATTAGAAGCCATAATTTATGGAGCATGAGCAACTCCATCATATGTTTCTACATAAGGAAATATATATTTTGCAAATCTGGTTCTTATATTTGGCTGACCAAGTCCTTCTTGAAAAACTTCCATGGACTTTTTGACTTATTTATTTTGTTCCTGCACAAATAATTCATGGTTATTGATTTCCAGTCATAGAATATAAATTACAATAAATAAGAAAATATGTCACCCGGTCTTACCACACAAAGGCCTTTTTGCATACAGATGTCACAGAAATATCTCATACGACATGTAGTATTTAACTTCATTTTCATCTCTCTTAATGGCATTATGAACATGTTTTCATGTCAAAAACCATATTTTTATAATAATTTTTAGTGATGGCCTAGTGCCCCATTTTATGAATATGCCATCATTTATTTAATCCATTCCCTATTTTCAGATATTTAAACTGTTCTGTTTTCACGAGTATATGCAATACTGTTATAGACATCTTTGTGTATATATATATTGTCCTGTTTCCTTAATTAGTTTATTTTGATAAATTTCTGTAAGTACACTTGCTTGATTACATACACACACACACACACACACACACACACACACATTTAAGACTTTGAAATTTATTCCCAAATTACCTTCTAGAAAAGTTGGGCCAATTAAACTCTGGCCAATATTATTTCAACATAGAGATGGGAATTACTCTTTATGGAAAGGAACATTTAACAAACCAAAAGGAAATATTTATTTCATTCTTGTAGCCTAGATGACTAGGCAATGCAAATTATCTGTTATTTGGGTACCCCCCTCTCACCAGCCCTACACACACATTAAGCCTGCCACTAATTGACAAGTCACATTAAAAGATACATTTCTGGGGTGCCTGGGTGGCTCAGTTGATTAGGAGTCTGACATCGGCTCAGGTCATGATCTCCCGGTTCGTGAGTTTGAGCCCCGCGTTGGGCTTTCTACTGTCAGTGTTTCAGATCCTCTGTCCCCCTCTGTCTCTGCCCCTCCCCTGATCGCACTCTCTCTCTGTCTCTCAAAAATAAATGAAAACATTTTAACAAAAAGATACATTTCTGAATATTAAGAAAGTGTATACATTTCTGTAGGTTATGATGGGCAGACCCTCATTTATTAGTTTTCAAATCTGATGTTCAGAGAAAATCATTACCAAGTGTGGAACCTGGACAAGAAATCCTTTCTTTGTGCCTTAGTTTCTTTACCTGTTAAGTGGTGATAGTAATGTGATTATATTACTTATCCTGTCATTCATGTGGCTCTTGGAAGAATTTCATTACTCTATGTGTCTGAAAGTACAGAGTAAGGCTTAAAAAAAAAAAGTCCATTATTTGTAGTCATCCATATCATAAATTGAATGAGTAATGTTTTAAGTTTATGCCTCTTATTTTACATAACAGGAGTAACATTTGTTGAAAACCTAAGATAATACAGATCATTTTACATCTTGTTTATTGCAAGCCTCTGATATGTTTGTTCTTATACCCAGTACCCCCTAATATTGCTGGAACTGAAGAGTCCCAGGATTTCACTGTGTTACGGAACAGACAAGTGACATTGGAATGCAAATCAGATGCAGTGCCCCCACCTATAATCACTTGGCTTAAAAATGGAGATCGGTTACAGGTAAATCCTCCTAAATTCCGCAAATCCATTTTGAGGAAAAAAATCAGCTGAGGAGTCTTTGCTAGGTAGACAAAACCAAACATCAGGCTACTGTTATTCAACATTGCGTGGAGGGGGGGGGGCACAGGATCTTTTAATCAGCCTTATTTTCTCAACCTTCACTCAGGTAGTTAATACCTAACTATGGGTCAAAAGACAGGTATTTTGATTCAGACACTCTGTAAATTGGCCCAAGTATGTATCTCCTGGAGCCCATGGATTAAAGTTGGATTTGAAATACTCAGCTATTTCTTTACTTGAGAGGGAATAAACCAGCTGAGTCTCAAAAGAACTGACCTGTCCTACTAAGTGTCTTAGACAAACCTTTTACTGAATTTTTCTAGAATAAACCAGGACCTCAGGAGGGACCCCCAGAATCTAGGTGGTACCCTTGGATGCCAAGAATATAAGACAGGAATCCTTGAAGAACACACTTACTGGCTTTGTAAAGCTTCCCATTCTCGTGTGATATCTGTCTGCTGTCACTGAGTGTCACAGCCCAGGATCCTAAATTGCCTTTTAGTGTTGGTTCAAAGCCTTGACTTTGAATGTTCTGATTGTCCCTATCCTAGTCATTACTTATGCTTTTTTCCCCTTTTGTTCCTCCTCATCCTTAGTATAACTTACTGTGCTAATTGTCTCTAATTATAAAAGAAGATTAAGTCCCCTAACCCCCCCTAAGGCAGAAGAACTTCCTCCACCACCAAATCACACCAAGGGACCAAAAACAGACTGGATGCTAACTGGGGGTTACTTGCATGCGAAATTATCATGGGTATCACTTAACGTTCATGTGCCTCAGTTTCTCTATTTATTGTGCCTCTACTGTAATGATAGGCACTATAATTGCTACTGAGAGTAGTCTTGACCTTCAAGGAGCTCACAGACTACTTGAAAAGATATAGAAGTAAATCAAAGATTATAGCATGAATACAACTCATATGTTAGTGCAAGGTATAACATTTTATAAAAACAGAAGAGAAGCTAGTAACTCAGACTCCAGGGTAAGGGACAGCTCAGGGGAGCTTCTTGAAAAGGGTAAAATCGGTTTTAAATGATGAGTAGATGTTGGGTGAGAAAGAAGAGGGAAATTCTAATGATAGATAATGGCATCTACAAAGCTATTTCAGGGAAAGGAATGCTGTTCTTCCAGGAACTGCAAGTAGCTTGGTGTGGCTGAAGTAGACTGTGATTAAAATCCTTTGATTATTCCCCATAGATTTAAGGATTCATGTTAAACTACCCCGCTTATCTCACAAGACCTTTCATGCTCTGACATTTTTTCCATAGTTTTATCTCCCATATGTGCATTTTACTCAAAACTATTAGGTGTTCAAACAGAGACTGAGTGAATGTTGATGATGGAGAAGTTTAGAATAATTCCAGCTATGAACAAGTGATGTTAGTCCTGGGACAGGGTAAGTTCAATGGTTATGAAAAGGAGATGAATTCAGTTTCAGATATTTTTTTTTTTTTAATTTTTTTTTCAACGTTTTTTATTTATTTTTGGGACAGACAGAGACAGAGCATGAACGGGGGAGGGGCAGAGAGAGAGGGAGACACAGAATCGGAAACAGGCTCCAGGCTCCGAGCCATCAGCCCAGAGCCTGACGCGGGGCTCGAACTCACGGACCGTGAGATCGTGACCTGGCTGAAGTCGGACGCTTAACCGACTGCGCCACCCAGGCGCCCCCAGTTTCAGATATTTTGAGTTTGAATTACTGATATATTATCCAAGTGGAGATTCTAAAAACCACTAAGAAATATAGGTCCCTATTTCATCAAAAACGTCTTTGACTTGGTAGTCTTCAGTCGTATGACCAGTTGTTGAAGCCATAGGTTTGTATGAAGTGGACCAGAAAGCATACATAAGAATGCTTGAGATGTACATACATAAGAAATGCATAAGAAAGCATACATAAGAATGTGTGAGAAAATCTGTAAATGAGAATAAAGCATAAGGCAACACTGATAATTACAAGGCGAGCAAAGGAAGAAGAGAAGAAGAACAGAACTGAGGAGGACTCAGAGAGATAGGATTAAATGCAGGAGACACTGGTGTACTAAAAGCCAATGAAAAGAGAAGGAGTGGTTAACAGAGACCATGCTAAGATACAATTAAGTTGTGTCCATGACTTTGGCAATGCACAGAAATAGTAAAATATCTGAACAATCGTTCTTCAACAGAGTAATCAAAGGAAAGGGTAGGCTACCATTGTTGGGAGAATTAAGGAAGAAGAGGGAATGGAAATAATTATGGGCTATTCTTTAAATATGTAGAAGACTTGCATACATAAGAGACTGAAGATATAAGAGAGAGAAAGAAGTTTAGAGAATAACATGTGTTAGAGAAGTAATGGGACCCTGGTCACAAGTGAAGAAATCACCCTTGGACAGAAGGGCTGACCTTTTCCACAGAGATGGAAAGATAGAAAGGAAGGTTGCATTCATTAAGTAAGGTAGGAGGAGGAGAGAACTGCAGGCACAGGGCTTTGATTTTCTCCATGGAATAGGAAGCAAGATCATCAACTGACAATAAGATTCTATCTGATGAAAGAAGTTAAATTTGGAAGAATCATTGGTGGCCAATGGAAAGAGACCAGAGAAAATTATATGAGACTTGATGAATTAGCAGAACTTACTGATATTCATGGAACAAAAACATTATTAAGAATCAACTCATGATTCTTCAAGTCATGAAGCTTTCAGTTGTAAATGGCAGAATTAAACTCAAACCAACTTAAAAATTATTTAAAGATATTTATTACCTACAGTGATTGGTGATCTTATGTTTTAGGTCTTAGGTATTACTAGATCCAGAGATTCTTCTCACATAAGCAAGCATCTATGATATTTTTTCTCTGAATCTCAATTCTGCTTGCTTTGTTTTAGATTCAGAACAGGCTGTCCACACAAGGTGGTAAGACCACTACCAGGCTATGTCATCCTCACTACCAGATACCAATAAAAAGAACACTTCTTATTCCCCAACACTTCCAACACAGTCCTGCAGAGGGCTCTCTGGGGCCCAGCTGCCCATCCTTGAGTGGATCATTGTGGCCAGGAGAACTGGGAACATCGATTGTGCCCTTGCCTTAAGCACACTCATAGAAATAGTTCCCAAGGGGTTTGGATCCCAGGATAACAGTAGGGGGAGCAGACAAAGCATACTGGAAGACAGGCAATCCACAGTTCACTATAATTACTTTTTGCTGTTATAAAGTAATATTTTATTCTCTTTTCCTGACATTTTAATGGTAAATCTTACTTGCTGAATCCAGGCAAGCCCTCGGGTACGAATCCTCTCTGGAGGGAGATACTTGCAAATTAATAATGCAGATCTAAGTGATACAGCCAATTATACTTGTGTGGCCAGCAACGTTGCAGGAAAGACTACAAGAGAATTTATCCTCACTGTAAATGGTAAGAAAGTTAACCATTGTTTCACAATTTAAAAATTTAGCCAAGGGCATTCAAAGAAATGATAACATTTTTGTTTCTTATGGGCACGCTAAATAAATTCTTGTGGTTATCTTATTTTTTGAAGACAACATGTATTTGTATTATGGCTATATTCAAATGATATTTCAAAAAAATTAATTAAAGGTACATTATCTTAGAGGATAATATATGTCCAGTCATTATCAGCATATCCTGATGCTCTGTGTCATTCAGATAAGAGGCATTGAGAAAGTGACACTAAATCTCTGGATGACAGGTGGTCCATTATTTAGTTCTTTATTCATGTTGGTGTTGGGTGTATATGTGCTACAGAGACTGCCACAGGACTGTGATTTTCTCAAATATAAAATCTAAACACTAAAATGTGCCAATATTAGGGGAGATAATACAGGCTTTTCCCCATAATAGTGTCTTTGGTTACTATATGAAGCTTTATAGAATATTGAGTGACCTACACAACTAATATCTCTAATACTAAAGTTAAAATTCAAGTTTTCTATTCCCATATGAACTCAACGATTAATAAAATACATACTCTGAGACTTGCGTGATTAATCACAGATGTGCTTTTCATTCGACCGGCCCACTGTCTGTTTTTATTTAAAGTGAAGCTGTTCCAGTGCTAACATTCCCTGACCATTATTTGGCCAAAGAGAAATAAGAAATATCATCTTTAATTTGCATCAGACCAGAGCTCATTTTTATTCAAGCGTCTCTCCAGGAAAGCCAGATTTCACACACCGTATCAGGGATTTAAAACCTCCTTCCCCCAACCTGTGCTTTATTTTTCAACATGGAGTTTCTTGAGTAAGACTTTAGGAATTAAACCCCAATTCTGTTTATACTAACCTGAATTAGCTGCAGGCAAAGCTGTACCTTTGACTCAAAGCTAACCTTGTATTACCTCTTCAGAGTCTTAGTTCAGGCTGTGTTATTAATGTGAATGAAGTTTTCCACATACCTCTCTTGCGCAGTTCCTCCAAACATAAAGAGCGGCCCCCAGAGTCTTGTCGTTCACGTAAATAGGTCGACTGTATTGGAGTGCCTTGCTGGGGGTGTGCCGACCCCGAGGGTAACATGGAGAAAGGATGGAGCTGTTCTATCTGCAGGTCACGCAAGGTAACAGTTCTGGAGAAGGACGAAAAATACTGTACTAACTGAAATATAAATTCTTGAATCTTTTTTTCCAATGTATTGTTTTGGTCTTGTTATATTTAATACTAGTATCCTCATCTTTATGTGAGAATCAACACATACTATTTTAAAAGCATAATCGTAAGGCTTATGTCCAAAAACATAATGATTGTATTTCCTCCAAGGGCACAAGTCCATCTGCTATGCATCTTTGCAGAATATCCCCCTTTTCCACCCAGGGTATTGTGAATTTCTAAAGCAGGAAAAGACAAAAAAAAATGGATTTAACTATAAGTCTTGTAAAATACTCTCAGTCAGAATGTGAATAATCAGAAAAGGCTGATTCCGGGGACTTCACTTGTGATCTTTCTTGTAGATACTCCATCTTGGAAAATGGATTCCTTCATATCCAGTCAGCACATGTCACAGACACTGGACGATATTTGTGTATGGCTACCAATGCTGCTGGAACAGACCGCAGGCGAATAGATTTACAGGTCCATGGTAAATATACTTCTGTGAATGACATCTAATCTTTGGGTTAAATGTTCTTTGATAGCCTAAACCAGTGAGATCATAAAGACCTTGATATCCGGGGCTACGCGAGTGTACCACACTCTATTGCGAACAGTCAAGATCCATGTTTTCTCCTCACTGTGGCTAGCACCATCACAACACTATTTAAATTCACAGAGCCTGATCAAGCTCATGATTGGGGGCAAGTTACCAGTGATTAATTTCAGTCTGGCAGAAATACTTCAGGTGGCATACTATTTGCTGAATGTGTTACCCTCCTATTTGTTGACTTTGTTTTAGTTCCTCCATCCATTGCTCTGGGTCCTACCAACATAACTGTAACAGTAAATGTTCAAACTACTCTGGCTTGTGAGGCTACTGGGATACCAAAACCATCAATCAGGTGGAAGAAAAATGGGCATCTTCTTAATGTAGATCAAAATCAGAATTCATACAGGTAAGGAATAATTTTTTTTAACTTTTTAATATTTGTTTATTTTTGAGAGAGACAGGGTGCAAGCAGGGGAGGGGCAGAAAGAGAGAGAGAGAGAGAGAGAGAGAGAGAGACAGAATCTGAAGCAGGCTCCAGGCTCTGAGCTGTCAGCACAGAGCCTGAAGCAGGGCTCGAACTCATGGACGGTGAGATCATGACCTGAGCCAAAGTCAGACGCTTAACTGACTGAGCCATCCAGACACCCCAGTAAGGAATAATTTAATTGAAAACCCCACCTACTATTTAGAAACATTATTTTATTATTTTTTTTTAATTTTTTTAACGTTTATTTATTTTTGAGACAGAGAGAGACAGAGCATGAACGGGGGAGGGCCAGAGAGAGAGAGGGAGACACAGAATCTTAATCAGGCTCCAGGCTCTGAGCTGTCAGCACAGAGCCCGATGCGGGGCTGGAATTCACAGAGCACGAGATCATGACCTGAGCCAAAGTCGGACGCTCAACCGACTGAGCCACCTAGGCGCCCCTAGAAACATTATTTTAAAAAGAATTAACATTTCATCTCTATCAATGGGGACAGCATATATATACATACAATGGGGACAGCCTTTACATACATGTTTGAAGCCTATACATGTTTGAGGAATTAGCTAGTATATAGAGTATATATTTTTTCTTAATGTGAAATTAGTTTTTCAACCTAAAAGCTTTTTTTGAATTATAAGTTCAACTTCTCCATTCATAAACCTTATGAATGAAGGTCAGAGAGATCTGCAAGATTAGATTCCTATTCTGCTTTATTTTTTAGCACCTTTTAGATTTTTATAAAGAAAAAAAGTTAAAGCATCATTTGGTATAAAAGAAAAACTATTCTTTAAAATTAATACTAGCTGTAGCCGTAGAATAAAAAATAAAATTCTGAACCTTGAAATACACCTTAGGTATTTGATAGCATGAGGGAACATACCATTTTCTCCAATTTTTTGCATTCTCCCAGCTTTACTTCCAGTAGCTCATAATATGACAGTGTATGGTTTTTAAAAGCTAACCTCTAAATTACTAGGAATTTCTGATATTTAAGATGAGCATCATTTATTGTATCTCAGTTAAGTTAATGGATAGATACCTCGTCAAAGGATTTGCCAAATGTTCTCATAGATCTACTTTGACAATAATCAATTCTGATAATCAGGAAATATGAAACCAGGAATGTTTCACTTGGAATTCTATTGTTTCTCTCTCTTTCTCACCCTTTTATTCTTTGGGTAGCGGGAGTCTAGTGACTTGAAGATATACACTATATGGAAAATATACAATACCATTGAATAAAAAAGCATGTCAAATGTATTCCCATTAAATCAAATCATTTTTATTCCATCAGCACACACTTTGCAGTAAGAAAGTAGATATTTTATTTAGATTTACTTAGAATAATATATGTATATTTATTAAAGCCCTTAAATATTTGAAATGATCTAGATCACTTTAGTTTTTAATTGATTAGACATTAGGAAAAAGACTTATTGATGTAGGTACTATGCATCTCTAAGATGTCCAGCACATGTAAGGAGACATGTGAAGGAGGGAAACATGCAAGACAGAGTTGTAATTACCTGTCCATCAATGGAATAATCAAGTACCAATCTACAAAGCTATTGTGAAATTTAGAGATAGTTTATGTGAAACAGTTGAGATGGTGCCAGAATGTATTCAATGCTCAATCAACAATAGCTATCATCAGTGTGCCCATTTTACTGTATTTCACTTAGAAGAGCATGGTTGATCATGATAGAAGCATTCAGAAAATGCAGGATGCCCCCTTCGAACAATCCACCCAGCTGCTTCCTATAAATCTCAAGGTTAGGGCTCTGTTAACCCATTGCCCATATAAAAAAGTCTGATATATAAAGTATCAGAGAGACTCCTCATTTTAACATGAGGAAAGAATTCCATTTCCCTCAATTCACAACATGGTACCATGTTGAACCAACATTTATGAAAAATGATATATAGTACATCATTTCTTTGAAATATTTCTTCTAGGCTCCTTTCTTCAGGTTCACTAATAATTATTTCCCCTTCTGTGGATGACACTGCAACCTATGAGTGCACCGTGACAAATGATGCCGGAGAGGATAAAAGAACTGTGGATCTCACTGTCCAAGGTAGAACTGGCTTACTGTATGGATTGATACTTACTATCATCATACATTTCATCATTCCACTACCTTACAACAGGGCTTCTTTTTCCACTTACCTAATATTCACTTTCAGTGTAGGAAAAGAAAGATGTATGATAAGAGTTTGGAAATCTGGAAGGGTCGCAAATGTGTACTTTCTTCTTGTTGTTATTGTTTTAGTTCCACCTTCCATAGCTGATGAGCCTACAGACTTCCTGGTAACCAAACACGCCCCAACGGTGATTACTTGCACTGCTTCGGGAGTTCCATTTCCCTCAATCCACTGGACAAAAAATGGGATAAGACTACTTCCCAGGGGAGACGGTTATAGAATTCTGTCATCAGGTAAGGCCAAGCTCAGTGATTACACATCTATGATTAGATTAATCATGAATAGATGGCTTCACCTGGCCTTTTTTTGGTACCCAAATAAAAGAATAAAATTCATTTTCATTCCTAGACTTAGGCACCTCGGGGGGGGGAAGGCAGTTAGAGTGTGAAGGGGAATTAGAGAACAGGAGAGAAAAAAAATCTGGAAACAAAATAACAATAACTGAATATAATCGTGATCATTGGAATTTTATGTCCATATTTACTGATGCTAAGGTTTTACAAGTTCATGGGTTGCTTTTGAGTGAGCAATACTCCCTCCATTGGCCAAAAAGAATCTCCATTCACGTAACAAACATTTAATGCCTAAAATAAGTTAGAGACTCCACCGAGTTTCTGAGGTTATAAAACTAAGAGGGTTCTTGTTTTCAAGGTTTTTATAATTGAGTAGGTAGGGAAGGTTGGGTGATAAGTGCTAGGTTGGGTAATTTTTGAGAGTGGTAGCAGCCATCATTTATAAAGTTTATGTATTAAGGGGCGCCTGGGTGGCGCAGTCGGTTAAGCGTCCGACTTCAGCCAGGTCATGATCTCGCGGTCCGTGAGTTCGAGCCCCGCGTCAGGCTCTGGGCTGATGGCTCGGAGCCTGGAGCCTGTTTCCGATTCTGTGTCTCCCTCTCTCTCTGCCCCTCCCCCGTTCATGCTCTGTCTCTCTCTGTCCCAAAAATAAATAAAAAACGTTGAAAAAAAATTAAAAAAAAAAAAAGATTATGTATTGAAAGAGAAAAAAAAATTCACCTCAATGAAAATATAGGTAATTCACACTGGTGTTTCTGAAAGCTGATCCCCTAACTCAGGAGGGTGCATTAGAGATAAACTAAAGTAGCAACTAACATCCTGGGGTTTATGCATCTGTGCATATTATTCTAAGGGAATTTATTTTCTCAATAGAAGGGAAATAATGGAAGATCATTCGCAGGGTAGAACTTGGCTTTTAAAGCAAAGTATTTTGGCTGTCTCAGAAACCTATATAGATTGGTAGCAATTAAAATCATAAAATAGAAATGAAGTACCCTTCAGCACAAGGTATTGTGTTAAGAGAACAGTTTGGAACTTTCTCAAAATATTAAACAGAGTTACCATGTGACCCAGCAGCTCCATTCCTAGGAAATGAAAACATATGTCCACACAAAGACTTGTATGCAAATGTTCATACAGCATTATGCACAGTACACAAAGGAGAAACAATCCAAATGTCCACCAACTGGTGAATGAATAAACAAAATATGGATAATCCACACAATGAAATTCTATTTATCAATAAAATAGAGCAAAAAAAAAAAAAGAGCAAAAATTGGCACATGCTACAACAGATGAAACTCACAAACTCTGCTCACAGCAAAGGTAATCGGACTCAAGCCATCTGTATGATTGCAAATGCATGAAATGTTCAGAAAGGGCAAATATACAGAGAATGTGAAGAGATTAGCGATTGCCTGGGGCTGGGTTTGGGAGTGAGACGTGACTGTAAATAGGATGAGATTTCTTTTTAGGGTAATAGGAATGTTCTAAAAATTAGATTGTGATAGTTGTGCCATGTAGCTGTAATTAAGCTAAAAATCATTGAAGTGTACATTTAATTGGGTGAATTTTATGGTTGTAAATTTTGCCTAAATGAAGTCATTAATAATGACCAAAAGGCACTGTGTTAGGCACTTCAGGGGATGCAAGTATGCATATAAGCCAAGCACCATTATGCTATAGGGACAAAAACACAAAATCAGAGAAACCTAGTTTATTGAACCAGAAAAATGGTTGCAGAAAAAAAGGACACACTGTGCATAAAAACTTTTTTTCTTTTTAGGAGCAATTGAAATGTCTGCCACTCAGTTCAACCATGCTGGAAGATACACTTGTGTTGCCAGGAATGCAGCTGGTTCTGCACATCGACACGTGACCCTTCGTGTCCAGGGTATGAAGGTTACTTTTCATTAAAAGCTTGTTGTTTTTTCTTCAAGCCATGTTTATTCTTGAAGGGATGGATATACTCTCTAGAGTTATGAAACCTGGTAATATCTTGGGAATATGAAAGATTGACAGGTACTAGTCAAAAGACTAAAAAAAAAAAAAAACCAAAACCTACAGATGACAAACCACACAGAACAACCCCTAAGTTATTTTTTTCTTGAATTGCTGTAATCTGTTCCTGCTTCTAGTCTTTTTGTTTTTTAATGTTTTATTTATTTTTAAAAGAGACAGAGAGAGAGTGAGAGCAAGTGGGGAGGTGCAGAGAGGGAGGGAACAGGGGATCTGAAGCAGTCTCCATACTGACAGCAGAGAGCCCGACGTGGGGCTCGAACTCACAAACCATGAGATAATTACCTGAGATCATGACCTGGCTCAACCAACTGAGCCACCCAGGCGCCCCTGCTTCTAGTCTTCTAATGGAAACTGCCTACAGTTGCAAGACTCAAAAAAATGTAATACGGTCAATATTTTCTTCTCCCTAGCACAATCAGATCACTAAAAATTTGGAAATATGAATCTGGGCATGTTTAACCCATGGCTACTTTAGATGTTCCTGCCACTAACTGGTGCCATTGCTTTCTCTGTTGATTGGTTCTTACAGAGCCTCCAGTCATTCAGCCTCAGCCAAGTGAACTAGATGTCATTGTAAACAATCCAATTTTATTACCATGTGAGGCAACAGGGACACCCAGTCCTTTCATTACTTGGCAAAAAGAAGGCATCAGTGTCATCGCTTCAGGTACCTACCAGTGTTTCTATCAAGAAAATCACAAAAAAACAGTGTTTTATAATTCAGAAGTCAGTATTATCTTTTAATGAAAAGAATTTTTAATAAAAATTATTTTTACCCTGCTTTCACAATTGCAACGCAGGCAAAAGTCATGCAGTTCTTCCTAGTGGCGGCTTGCAGATCTCCAGAGCCGTCAGAGAAGATGCTGGCACTTACATGTGTGTGGCTCAGAATCCAGCTGGTACAGCCTTAGGCAAAATCAAATTAAATGTTCAAGGTACCTAAATAATTCATCTCTATGTCTTCATTGCAAAGATGCTTGTAACGATGGATGCCACATTTCATTTATCTAAAATAATGATGCTGCCATAGTTGTCAACATTCTGAGTTTACATTATACAATGCGTTTTTCTATCACTCTTATGAAGGAGAAAAGTTAATGTTTGGGGATTTGGGGGGAGGGTCATTGTTTGTGTAAGAAAACTGAGGCATCTCAGAGTAATTTTGGACTTCTACAAACTTCCATTTGGTACTCTATTTCATTGTGGCACATAATTAAAGTGATTTTTAAAACCATTCTCTCCAAAATACTGCATTGGATACATTATGAAACACTACATTGTAATACCCACTCCAAAAACAAATCATTTTTCAAGTCATAAATAAAAAATCATGAAACAAAAAAATCATAATTACAGTTAAGTAATTTGACAGGCAAAAATTATTCTGTAGACAAAGCAGGGTTTTTTTTCACATTTAACTGTTATTTTCTGAACACAATATTCATATTTGCATACATTGTTTTTGTGAGTGAAGAAGACACCTGGAGGCAGGTTCTGAGCTACTGAATTTGCATTAGCTGATTTTGAATTTCCTTATAGTATGATTTTCCTATGATGAATTAATGACTACAGTAAAGCCCACCTAACTGCACATCATAAATCTAATTTCTTTATATTTTTCAACATTTTCTCAATAAATATTTATTGGAATAATAAGTGGAAATACATTAAACATTACAGACATGATGCTTCCCTTATAGTGTGGAAAAGGGAAAAAAACTAAAGTACCAAATAAATGAAATAATTATAAGTTCTAACGTGTTAAGCAGAAAAAAAAAAGGCTGAGATGGAATCATGGGGAAACGTAGGGACCACCTTACCTTAGTGGCTAAAGTGGGCTCTAAGAAGCACCCTTCTCTGAAGGGGTACCATTTAAGCTGAGACCTGAATGATGAGCTAGGATGAGCCGTGCAAAAGCGGCAGAGTGTCCCCAGGAGAGAGGGCAGCATGTGCAATGGCCCCAAGGGAGGAAAGAGTAAGAAAAGAAGCATGCCAGTGTGGTGGAGAGTGGTGAAGAAGGAGAAGGCTGGCAAAATGGAAAGGAAGTCCGAAAAGAAGGCGGGCCAATGCATGGAAGGTCAGAGGGACCACACAAAGGTTGTACTTTCTTCTCTATGCAGTGGGAAGCCTTCTAAGGGTTTAACCATGTTGCTTATCTGGCTTTAGGAAGATCTCTTTTGACGTTGTGTAGGTATTGGTTTAGAGAAGGGGCAAGGCTAGAGCTGCAGGAACTCTTTGGGTCCTCCAGGCACGGTGTTACAGGCTGGGAGTGGGAGCGGCTATGTAAATTGCAGGGGTAAATGAAAAAAGTGATGGATAAGATACTTTTGGAGATGTAACTGCCAGGATGGCTGATGAATCAGATTTTGGAGGTTAGGAAAAGAGAAGAATTAATGATGTTTCCTGGACTTTGGGCTTGAGCTAGTGAGTGGATGATAGTGCCATGGGGAGGTGCAAGGGGAGGAACAGGTTTTAGAGGAAGGAAGACATGATTCCTGATTGATCCTGTTAGAGGTGGGAAACTATTAGAAATCCGAGTGGAGATATCAAATGGAATTGAATATTTATGGATCCAGAGCTCGAGAAGTATAGTATAAGATATAAATTTGGAAGTAATCAGTGTATCTCAGCCCACAAGACTGGATCGGAATTTGGACAGAAAAGAACTAAAAACAAAGACCCAGTACTGTGCATTGTTTAAGAAACAGTCTGAGGAAAGAGAGGATGCTAGAAAAGAATACAAAGGAGCAGGCAGAGATGTTGGAGGAAAGCCATATGAAAACTAGCAGAGGAGAACATTTCAAGAGGGAGTGGACAATTTGTTGAATGTGAGTGAGAGGTCAGTTGGGATAAGGACCAATAAATATTCATTGGTTTTGGCAACATGGAAATCATGGAAAGAACAGTTGCATATAGGAGGGTTTTTTTCCTTCACTAATTGATTAAAATTGATTAAAATCTGAGCAGTTATGGGACAAAGAAACACAGTAGGTGATTAATAGCATTTCAACATTTCAAAAGCAACCAGAAATAACTGCATGCTTTAGAGGCATGAAAATTCTGAACCAAATCTCTCTTCTTACAGAAACAGTATATAATGGCAAGTACAAGCCCAACCAAATAATGTTGGCTGATATAAATGATTTTAATATGGTTATTTGTATTTTTTCACAACTTGTTGATTTTATTTTACTCATCACCAGTAGTGTATCTTAAAATCTGTTCTCTATGTGGTTGACCACATCTCCATATCCTCTGGAGATACAGCAGATAGTTCTAGGTCTCCAGGACTTGCTATGCACAGAGTGTTGCCTGGATCAGTGGATCTCTGAGATCTCATTTGTGATTCCACTACACATTCTGAATATGGTAACAGTGACTACTGTTGGCTTTGTTTCTCTCTTCAACTTTCTTGAATGGGTAGTAGTTTTTGTTGTTTGTGGGTTTTGTCTGCACATGCTTAAAAGGATATTTTTACTGTCATTGTCCTCGGCGCTTTGTCACTTCTCTGGACTTTCAGTGACACGGGTGGGTCATCCTCTCCTTTCTTTCCTGTGTACTTGTGACTAGTTTTTCCTCCTTTGTGTTTGATTGCTCTCTCACAATTATTTAATATTTCTTTGAGGCTCAACAAAAGATCCAGGCCAATCCCCAAATGGTAATCAACCTACTGTAATCACTAGGAAGAGAATTCCTTATCATAAGCTCTTCCATAGCTTTCTGAAAAAGTGGGAATAGTTTTATCTGTATAATTCTTTTCCATGATCTATTCATTTATTTATTCAGTCATTCAAACAGTACTTTGTTAAATGTGGCCACTGTATTTGAGACACTAACCACTGTAGGAAATATTTGAGTAAAAGTATCTCTCAACAGTGGAATGATTTTTAAACCTTGAAGGGGTCTATTCTGAAAGTTTAGATAGCTGAAGTGAATCACATAATACAGTATGTTAAAGAAAATGCCTCTGTTGACACAACCTAAATTTTGTATTTTCTAGGCATGTAGTATCAGGAACATATACTTATGCCCTCATTTAAAATCGATTATCATTTACATTTATTAACTATGTAGAGAATAATTTTCTGAAAGTGGCTCAAAGAATTTTCTTTGCCAATGAAAACAGTGTAGTGATCCTTCAATGATAATACGGTAAAGTTGGGATTTTGTTTCTTTTCAGTGTGACTTCACTTTGCTGGAGTAATACCCTAGTGTATGCTTTTAAGATAAACTTTGTATCTTTTAGTTCCTCCAGTCATTAGCCCCCATCCAAAGGAATATACCACTGCTGTGGATAAACCCATCTCCCTACCATGTGAGGCAGATGGCCTCCCACCACCTGATATTACCTGGCATAAAGATGGGCATGCAGTTATGGAATCAGTCCGCCAACGCATCCTCAGCTCTGGGGCTCTGCAGATAGCATTTGCTCAGCCTGATGATGCTGGCCAGTACACGTGCATGGCAGCTAACGTGGCAGGATCAAGCAGCACGAGCGCCAAGCTCACTGTCCATGGTAGGTTGTTTGACATTATTTCAATCTGCTACATTGCCGTGGCAAAGAGAAAAGACCACCAAGAAAAGATAGGGTGAAAGTCAAAGCCATGCAACACCCGTAATCCAAAGTGGTGTGTGTTTGTGTGTGTTTGTGTGTGTGTGTGTGTGTGGTTGTGTAGGTACACTTACCTTTCTAATATGTAGGCTCTGGTTATTTGTGTGGGCAAAAGAAAAGCTGTGATTATATGTGTGTGAGAAAGATTTCCTTAAGATAGCCAAAATAATTAATGTGTTGCCAGTAATCCCCTCATCTTATGCTTATTGGGATTTATACTTTGGCTACTGATACTATTTATGGGATCCATTTGTGTTTTGTGATTATTCTGCTTTACTTCTCAATTTGCAAATGATATTGACTCAAAACTAACCACCATGTGAGATACATTATAAATATAGTATGAACCTAATGAGAGTTGGAAATCTATTTGATTCATTATTTCAAAGTAGCAAAATATTTACAAGTATATTTTTATAATAGAAAAAAAATCTTTCTTTGTATTCAGACAACTAACAAAATATCTAAGGATCAGCATTGAAATATTTTACTTGTTAATGTATTTTAAACTAAAGATAGATCACCTATTGATATCAATGTTAGGAAACAAACTCTTTTCAACTGCTGTTTTTAGAGGTAATTATTATAATGGTGAGTTTCTGCTTTTTTCTTCTTTAAAAAAAATTTATGAAAGCTGTTTTTTATCTTTCAGGTGTATTTGAATTTTCTACAACTTCAGCATTAAAGTGGTGATTTCAAATAGACACATTTTTAATTGAATAAATAAATAAATAAATAATAGCCCAAATTTTTAAATCAGCATTTCTGAGTTTTTTAAATACTCCCACTGGTTTACACCTGCTTTCAATTAATATAACTGAACTAATCAACACACATTAGTTCTTTAGCTTCAAATAAATAATAGTTCTCCTTCTTAAATATTTGTAGAAAATTTACCAAAATTGACTATATACTAAACAATAAAACAGTCATTAATATGATTTGAAAATAAGGCCACAATTCCTGCCCACAATGCAATAAAGCTAGAAACATGTAAAAATCTTTTAATGCCAAAACCTCAACCCCAGGCAAATTTAAAATAACATTCCAGTTAACAAAGCAGGTCAAAGAATATGTTTTTATTTTCATGTTATTTAGAAAATAATAAACATAAGGAGTCTATATATCAAAATGTATGGTGTGTAGGCCAGGGTTAAAATCAAATATAAAATCATAGCCTTAACATTTTCATTTTGAAAAAGAATGAATTGAAGTAAATATACTAATGTTGCAACTTTGTAACCACAAGCAAACTTGAAATATCAACCCCTAGGAAACCAGGATAAAGGGGCTAATAAAAATACAGTATAAATTAATTAAAAATGAATCGAATATTTACGATGTTCCATTCAGCAAAATGCATTTTTGTTTTCCCTATTATCTATGTTTGTGCATATAATCATTCATATAAGATTTATATATTTACTCATATAATCAAAAAATAATTTTTGCTGAATACAACTTTTGTCCTGTCACTTTTTAAAATGCCATTAAAATTAATCTATTTCTGATATGTTGGAATAATTCCAAAATTCATTGGGGGGGGTGTATTTTTACTTTTTGAGCCAAGTATTCTTAATACTTTTATTTATTTTTTTTAAATATATGAAATTTATTGTCAGATTGGTTTCCATACAACACCCAGTGCTCATCCCAAAATATGCCCTCTTCAATACCCATCACCCATCCCCCCCCCTGCTACCCCCCCCATCAGCCCTGAGTTTGTTCTCATTTTTTAAGAGTCTCTTATGCTTTGGCTCTCTCCCACTCTAACCTCTTTTTTTTTTTTTCCTTCCCCTCCCCCATGGGTTCCTGTTAAGTTTCTCAGGATCCACATACTTTTAAAGCCTTTTCTTTAGAAGTAAATGTCATAGTTCCAAGTCCCCTAAGGTATTTGTTAGTACACAAAATAGTCAATTGATCTTTCTGTATTGCCTAAATTCCAGTTCAAAGTAATTTGAGGAATAGGAAGTATTTGCACAGAATTCTGAAATCACTATAAAAATTTCCTCTGTGACAGTATAAAAGCTGAATTGTCTTGACCTGGGTTTACTTGCAATTGTTGAAACACATGTGAAATACTGCAATAAATTTTTTTTCTGTAGCACTTCATGCCATTCAATATGGGGGGAGTGTTTTACAGTGTTTTCAACTGGTGACTTTTATTAATGTGTTCTCACGATATGTCTGTGATACAAATCCAGTAATTATCCAATCATGGATGCATTTTGAGGTTTTGTTGCTCTAGTTTGTTTTACTTCACTGCAATAAGAATAAGAAACTTAAGAAAAACTTCAGAAGCCAAATAAAAGCTAAAGATTCCTAATCTAGTTCTATGTCACTTGTTCAGAAACTGATTTCGAATATATTCAACAAATTCAAATCCCTTAAAGTTTTTGCTGTAGGCATCTTTCATGATAACAAACAAATCAATGTCTTAATAGACTTTATTTTACTACTTGCAGCAAAATGATCCCCAAAAGAGTCTTTTGTGTGCTGATTTTCAGTGTGAATAAGGATACTGTTGAATTCAACATCATGAATGACTATCTTTTTTAAACTCTTCATAGTACCACCTAGAATCCGAAGCACAGAAGTACACTATACGGTTAATGAGAATTCACAAGCCATTCTTCCATGCGTGGCTGATGGAATCCCCACACCAGCAATCAACTGGAAAAAAGACGATGTTCTTTTAACTAACTTATTAGGAAAGTATACTCTTGAGCCCTATGGAGAACTTATTCTGGAAAATGTTGTGGTAAGTTTAATAGATGTGAATGGATACATTAAACCGGATTAGGAATTCACCTTTTTTCTTTTCATAGCTTAACTGGGAAATATACTCTTTAATAACAAAAGAAAAATACTCTTACATATTCAGGCCAAAAAATGAATTTTATGCATGTTTCATTTTGTGGCCCAGGTCTAAGAATAATATTTAACAGATAGTAGGAACTCATAAATGACCTCCTTCTAAAATGATTTTATTTTTGTGGAAATCTATATCAGGAAAAATTCTAAGTGCCTCTGTTATATTCTGTGTTTGTAACCATGCATGGGAATGATTAGAAGAACAGAGATATAAGAATGTCTGATGTGTTATTAAGCAAATAATAAAAAGCAGTTTTTCTGTTCTTTTCAGGATTTTCAATAACCCTTTCTTATCATTGACAAGGAAACTAAAGTCTTAGAGATCCTACTATGCAAGCTGAGATGTTTGAATATTGTTAGGTGGCACTTAGCCAGTCTACAGAATAGTAGCTATGAGAAGTATCTTAGTTTTTCAGTGGTAGCCCACTTGAAGAATATTCTGTATATATGCATACTACATGACTTTTTAAAACATTTACTGTGTGGTTTGAGAGTATCAATACTTGGCACCAAATACAAAACAAATGTGAATCATTTTCAGAGCTTCTGTATATATCTTTTTATTCCTATTCATTACCCTTCAAAATGCCTAAGCCCCATTATAAAATCTTTGTGGAATTAAATTTGAACAGATTAAAATGACAAAATTGATCACATTAACTTTATAGTATAATTTCAGCCATTACTCAGACTCCTGGGATTACCACATAAATAATCCCAGTAATAGGCTGTGTCACTAAGTCCTAACTCAACCACATGTGCCAGCAAAAGTTGTATTTATTCAGATTTAAATTTCCATTAGTTATAAGATGTACCATTATTTTATGTACCACTAAGAAAGAAAAAAATTCAGTAAATAAACTAGAGAAGATCATCAATTTTTATGTATTTTTAATACCCTAGCTTCTGAGGTATTAAGAGTTAAAAATGTGAATTTTAGAATTAATAAAATAAGGATAAATTTGTTAATGTAAGCTAGTGAATATCTTTTAATGGGGATTACCTCTAAGCTCAAGAATGTTAAATTTGGGCCTTCAATTTCATTTATAGACCTGAAGGAATTAAATGAGAAAGAAAAGGTTAGACTTTTAGTGGGATAATGACTCAGACACGTTAAAAAAATAACAATAAGGTAGTTTCTAAATAGCAGATGAAGGACACAGATAATAACTAGAAATCTATTTGTGAATAGTATGTACACTCGATTTTTAAGTGCTTCACTTTTATAAATTCCTTGATTTTAAACTTGTCATAACCTGGGAATTTATGGACAGCTAAATGATATGGAGGTGGAAAGACTTTTACAGGAAATATGACTTATTCCAGTTTGCCCTTTAAAAAAAAAAAACAACAGTATGCTGCCAACCAAATTTAGATTGTACCTACAGTTAGTGATTACAGTTTTTATGCTACATTTCCAATCAATTCTTTAATGTTTCAGTGCAAAACAATATATACCCTTAAATATTTTAAAAATATTTTCAGGGCCGCCTGGATGGCTCAGTTGGTTAAGCGTCTGACTTCAGCTCAGGTCATGATCTCACGGATGGTGGGTTTGAGCCCTGCGTCGAGCTCTGTACTGACAGCTCAGAGTCTGGAGCCTGCTTCAGATTCTATGTCTCCCTCTCTCTCTCTGCCCCTCCCCTACTCACACTCTCTCTCTTTCAAAAATAAACGTTAAAATTTTTTTTTAATATTTTTAAATGTTTATTTTTGAGTGCACACATGTATGTGCAAGTGGGAGAAGGGCAGAAAGAGAATTCCAAGCAGAGAGAGAGAGGGAGACAGATAGAATCCCAAGCAGGCTCTGTGCTGTCAGTGCAGAGCCCAACAAAGGGCTCGATCTCACAAACCATGAGATCATGACCTTAGCTGAAATCAAGAGTGGGACACTTAACCGACCGAGCCACCAGAGTGCCCCTCTTAAATGTTTTAAAAGATAAGGAAAAAGTATACCACGGGCCTTAATGCACTCAGAAGCATTCAATCATTAATTCAACAAATATTTACTGAATAGCTTCTCTGTTTAGGCACTGGTAATACATCAGGAAACAAAAGACTAAAAGATCCTTGCCTTCATGCAATTTATGTCTAGAGAAGCGAGATAGACAATTAAAATAATAAACAATATACATAGAAGAAAATAAGTATTATGAAAAATAGAAGAACAAGGTATAAGGGATCAGAGTTTGGAGGGGTACTAGTTATAGTTTTAAATAGGAGAGTCAGAGTAAATCTCCTTTGGGAAGGGAACATTTGAAAAAACTTGAAGTGAGTTAGCCAAGCCAATATCTGGGGGAAGAGCATCACAAGCAGATAAAACTGGGATGTTCCTCCCTCAAATATCTGGAAGAAACATAAGGTGGGAACATGCCTGATACATTGGAGGAACAGGATACCAGTAAAAGCAAAGAAGAACAAAAGAAGAAAGATATGAAAAAAAAAATGGAGGCCAGATAATATAGTGTCTTGTAGATTATAACATTTTTGTGTTTTACTTTGAATAAAGTAGAATCCATTGCAGGTTTTGAGACTGGGAGCAATGTTATTAAATGCCTCATGTTTTTGCAATACTACATTGGCAACTATAATAAGAATACATGGTAGGGAGGCAAGACTGGAAGCAGAAAGACCTGTTGGGAAGATGGTTTGGAGTCAGATGAGATGGTTTAGAGTCAGATGAGAAATTCTGTTAGCCCACAAGAGGTGGGAAGTGGTTGGATTCTGCATATATTCTAGGATATCCTAAGTAGATTGCGAGTAGAGTGTGAAAAAGAAGAGTACAAGTGACTCAAATGTCTGAGAACAAAAGGCATTAGCAACTGGAAGGACAAAATAGCCATCAGCTGAGATGGTGAAAGGCTACAGGTGAAACAGGATGGTAAAAGGGAAATTGGGAGTTCAGTTTTGGACATGATTTTGAGATGTCTTTGGGACATACAAGCAGAGAGGTGAAATGGGAACTTCAGTGTAATTGGACTTTGGAAGAAAGACGTGGGCTGCAAATACTCGTATACATCAGCATATGGGTGGCACTTAAAACCATGAGACTGGATGCACTAAGGAACCAAGTGCAAATAAGAAAAGAGGACCAAAGACTGAGGTCTCCCACATACCAACATAACAACATTAATGTTAAAGGAAAGCCATGAAAAGGAGCTGAAAATGGAGCCACCAGTGAGGTGGGAAGGAAACTAGGAGAATGGGGTAGCCTGGTAGCCAAGTGAGGACATGGTTTAGAAGAAAAGGGGGTCAAAATTGTGTCAGATGTTGCCAGGACATCTAGTAAGATGAGTGTCAAGACCAGCCGGTGGATTTAGCAAGTGAAACTTCTATTTCCTGTGATAATTTTGGGGGTCTTTGGTGCCACATTACCAAGAGAGCAGCTATGCTGTCAAGATGCTACCAGCCTTTGAAATTATTTGTTCTGGGTGATGGACATTGAGGAGGGCACTTACTGGGATGAGCACTAGGTGTTGTATGTAAGTGATGAATCACAAGAATCTACCCCTAAAACCAAGAGCACACTGTATATACTATATGTTAGCCGACTTGACAATAAATTATATTAAAAAAGAATGAAATTATTTGTTCTTTATCTGTAGTTTGCGGAGTATCAGTACTCTTGATGTTTAGTAAACTTTAGAACTTTTGTACAGTTTTCTGAGATCTTATTACTGTAAAATGCTGTAGTTCTGTAAGGTATGGGCTTTTGTTTAAACTCTTACACATTTTAAATTATGTTGTGCAAAAGCTAGCCAGATGGTTCAGACTACAAGATGGAAATTTAAACTGCCTTTAAATAAGAGTGCTCCTTTGGGAACCAAGCTATGCAATTTTATGTCCTTTATGTAATATGATGTAAGATTATGTAATCTTAAACACTATGATTTTTCTTTATTTAAGCCGGAGGATTCTGGCACCTATACCTGTGTTGCTAACAATGCTGCAGGTGAAGATACACACATGGTCAGTGTGACGGTGCATGTTCTCCCCACTTTTACTGAACTTCCTGGAGATGTGTCTTTAAATAAAGGAGAACAGCTACGATTAAGCTGTAAAGCCACTGGGATTCCATTGCCCAAGTTAACATGGACCTTCAATAACAATATTATCCCAGGTTGGTAATTTAATTCTTAAGAAGTAAATAAATGCACCCATAAAGAACTCTGAAGCAATCTCCATTTCCTTTAGCTGTGGGAATTGATTGAAAAGTTACATGAAAAATTGATTGCTTTAAGTTCTGCAAAATATGTACCTTTGCCTGGATTTTATCCTATACCCAGTATATATGTTCTTTTTTCATTCTTTTGAAAGGATAAGGTAATCACAGGACCATATATTTTAGAATATTAGTAGATGTTTTTACCTAAAAATAATCACCTTCCTCCCTGAGAAGACAATATGGTATACACAGGTACCTAAATTTGCCCTCGCTGGACCTCCTTCATCACTGATAAATGGATTAAGGTGGCACTGGTAGAGTGCTGAAGATTCACCTAATTTTACAGAGGAGAACTCTGCTTCTTGCTGTATGAATTAACATCTGTTAGCCTCTCTTATAATGTAGATCAGCTATGCAGAAATCCTTTAGTCACTATGTGCACTACATGTTAAGGTAGTGCCTGGAACCCCGGAGCACTCCTCTCTGGGAGGATAAGTGTTTCCTTATTTGTTAGACTTTGTCATCAGCACAAAGACATCATCAGTAATAAGAAGTGGTCATTTCCCAAAATTGAATTCTAAAATACTGCACTATTGGCATTTAATAAATGTCTTGCTAGAAAAGAAATAATAAGCTTGAGTTTTTCTGTTATAAAAGATTGATCTTAATGACTGAAATTCATCAACTATATTACCTTAATAATAATAGTATACCTCACTTAGGAAAAATAGAGTCTAAAAAAATAGTTTCAAACAGAGAGGAAGGCAAACCATAAAAGACTCTTAAATACAGAGAACAAACTGAGAGTTGATGGGGGTACTGGGCAAAAGGAGAAAATGGGTGATGGGCATTGAGGAGGGCACTTGTTGGGATGAGCACTGGGTGTTATATGTAAGCAATGAATCATGGGAATCTACTCCCGAAGCCAAGAGCACACTGTATGCACTGTATGTTAACTAACTTGACAATAAATTATATTTAAAACATAAATAAATTTATTTTTAAAAATAAATGCAATTGGGGCGCCTGGGTGGTGCAGTCGGTTAAGCGTCCGACTTCAGTCAGGTCACGATCTCGCGGTCCGTGAGTTCGAGCCCCGCGTCAGGCTCTGGGCTGATGGCTCGGAGCCTGGAGCCTGTTTCCGATTCTGTGTCTCCCTCTCTCTCTGCCCCTCCCCCGTTCATGCTCTGTCTCTCTCTATCCCAAAAATAAATAAACGTTGAAAAAATAAATAAATAAATAAATGCAATTTATCACTTAAAAAAAACCCACAACCTAATCAGTGCTGTTTTCTGACGGTATAATACTAATTTAGCTATTTAAATTTTTAAAGCTTAATTTTCCACTTAATATTCAGCAGAATGAAATCTTTTGAAATAATTTGGGGGAAAGTATGCAAGGTAAACATACCTAAATAATTAGATATTGGCTGGTCTAATCAGAATCTTATTTAGTATCAGTTGTTTTAGGATTAGCATGTTTACCTTATACTCTATTCCAAATATTATAACTACCTTCATAAATATTTATATCATCACCATTTATGGAGAAGTTTAAATTATCACAAATTTAATCATGTTGTCATTATTACCTAACCAACATATGTTTTTCATGATTTCCCCTCTGACCTGCCAAGTCAGTTGAATTACAACTGAAAACATTTTCATGTTTTGATATAAAGTGTTTGGGAGGAAAAGTGGTGGTGAGATAAATGAAATGGAAAATGTCATATGTCTGAATGAAAGATTTTGAAACCTAGAGAGACGGTGAGCCAGATTTAGGCAATGCTTTGAGATGAAAGGTGTACTTTAAATCTAAAATAATTTTAAAGGATGTTTGTTTTCATTCTCTTTTCCTGTCCCTTCTGCTGTTTTTTTTCATTCTTCAAACAAGTGTCTATAGACCTAGCCAATAGCTCAGAGGAATAAATCTGTGGAAAAGGCTTTCTTCTCCAATATCATGATGAGATCTCTGGTTCAATTGCTGACCAGCTCATAAATCCAACCTGCAAAATATTGAGCTGTTGTGATTCTTTTCCTAGGTTACTTAGAGGCATTTATGTCGTTTCCTAACTTGTTTCTCTCAGCCCACTTTGACAGTGTTAATGGACACAGTGAACTTGTTATTGAAAGAGTGTCAAAAGAGGATTCGGGTACTTACGTGTGCACCGCAGAGAACAGTGTTGGTTTTGTGAAGGCAATAGGATTTGTTTATGTGAAAGGTAGGTAAGCATGCTCTATTTTTAGTTTATCACTTATTTACAAAGAATAGTTTTCATTTTGCTTGCTTATATAACTTCAGTTTATTAAATCCATCTAGTCCTATTTCACAGATGTGCACATTCCTCAGAAATAAAAAATTATCAACGTTCAATTCAAAAGTAGGTACGCAAAGAGATCATTTGGTACAAAATGAAATCATCTGCTTAGATTATTGAAACTAACAAAATTATCTGGTTGATTAGCATGAGCAGTTGATTCTGGAAAATTCATGGTGTTCAAAAGTGGCTTTTCCCTTCTTCACTGTTATCTTTCTAAATAGGTCAAAATCACAAATAAATTATCAGAGCTTCCTTTTACTTATAATTAATTATCTGTTGTTATTTCCCAGAACCTCCAGTCTTCAAAGGTGATTACCCTTCTAATTGGATTGAGCCGCTTGGTGGTAATGCAGTCTTGAATTGTGAAGTGAAAGGAGATCCTGCCCCTACCATCCAATGGAGCAGAAAAGGAGTGGATATTGAAATTAACCACAGAATCCGTCAACTTCTCAATGGCTCCTTGGCCATTTATGGCACTGTAGTAAGTCACGCTGAAATCGTTGATGTGCACTTTAACTGCCACAATTAATCCCTCTCTGTAGGTGCCATGAAAGGAAAAAGTTCCTCTTGCATTCCTATTTAAATCATAAAATCTGAATCAATGGGTTTTTATAAAAAACTGAAACATGGTTCAAATTGATTATTTTTAGATTTTTCACAGAAATATAAGCAATAAAATAATTTTGCTTTGTTCCCAATCATTGATCCATTATTATTTAGCATCATTAGATAACTTCCTCAAATCTGTTTCAGAACACAGAAATTGAAGAATTGCAAACATAACTACAAGTAAAATATAGGATAACTTTCATCTCTAAGGCCAATAACTATATCAAGCCTTCCAAAAGCTTCAGTAATTCAGAAAATGAGTGTTGCTTTAAGTTATTCTAATTTGAGGGCCAAGTGAATGAGATAGTTTATCTAAAAATTTCTCAACTAGATTATGTATGAGTGATTTTTAATGCATTGTAGAATTGAAATAATAATTAAAATACAATATTTAATCACCTAATCCAATGAATCACTCTTAGTCTTTCATTCTCCTGGGTTTCATTTCAATGTGATGATGTTCATTGTCCCTTCAATTTTGAGATGATTTCTACTTTTAACTGCTGTAACACGTTTCTTCATTACCACATTCCCCCTTCTGTATCTAAGTATTGCTACTTCTGAAGCCATTGGTAATTCTTCTAATACCAATATTAATGCTAATACTAACTTTTTTCACCACACAGTTTCAGATACTTAGATATCTATCTCCAACCCTGAAATGTTCCCATTTACCATTTCTTATTGAAAATTTCTATTTGGATATTATATAACACCCCCAATTAAACATGTCTTCCTTTTCCCACCCTCCTCTACTTCCTGCAATTTATTTAGTTCTCCTTTATTTACTTAGTGTTTCTGTTAACAAATTCTATTCACAAGACTTGAGCAAAATCTGTGATGAATTAGTCACCAAATCTAAACTCATATAGTACTATTTTTGTAGGTTTTTTAAAAATTTATTTTGAGAGAGATTGAGTGGGGAAGGGGCAGAGAGAGAAGGGGAGAGAAAGAATCCCAAGCAGGTTCCATGCTGTCAATGCGGAGCCTGACACAGGGCTCAATCTCACGACCCTGAGATCATGACCTGAGTTGAAATCAAGAGCCAGACACTTAACTGACTGAGCCACCCAGGCACCCCTTACAGCGCATATTTATAATATTGTGACTTATATTCTATGATTCATCATTATCAGTAAATTAGTTTTTTACTTTGTTCATCCTTAATTTATTTTAATAACCCCCATTAGGAAGTCTCAATATTTGTTAATTTGTCCTCAATAGTTTAATGCTTTTTAAGATATCTAGAAGAAGAGAGTAGGCATTTTTCTTTAGTGAGCTAATTTTGGATAGAAGGTTATAAAAAATGTTAGTTTTGCTTTGGTTTCCTAGCAATTATTATTCCCAGAGAGCAAGAATAGCTGTTTTGAAAACTTAGACTGGGATTTTTTTCTTCTTTTTCTTTTCTCTTAAACCCCCTTATGATGTAAAATAATGTAGGTTTTTTCTATTTCCATTCCAACCCCTCCTCAAAAATGAAATTTTATATTAGCATCCTAGTGGAAAAAGTTATTTGCCCCATTCTGTAGGCTCACATTTTTATAAAACACTGCTTATTTCCATAGAATGAAGATGCCGGTGATTATACGTGCGTAGCTACCAATGATGCTGGGGCAGTGGAGCGCAGCATGAGCCTGACCCTGCAGAGTAAGTGGCTTCACTCTGTGTGAACACCTGATTTAAGAAACATTGCCTAATAAACAGTGTTCATTTTCTTTAATTTTATAGCAGGTATATTAATGGTAGCTTGCAGGGTGTGTATAATTTAGTCTTCTGCTGATAATTTGTTATCAAGTGTAAGACTGGTAGATACAGTTTTGCACAGAGATTTTTTTCTATTTTGTCTAACACACGGAGTTCAAGATCGCAGTTGCTTGGTGGCAGAGCTTTCTTTCGTTTTGCAATATAGTCAGTCAAGTACCCTTCATATAGTCTATCACAGTTTTTGTGACGTGCTTACAAAACGTCATTTTGTGGCACTTTAAAAATATGTATTAAAAGGAAAGACTAATATAAGTGAACTCAAAAGTGTTCTAGGTTGATGGCTGTCAATCTTCCATGAAATAAATGTGTGTACTGGGCAGGACTATCATGCTCATGATGAAACCCCTCAGTTATACAGAAGACAGATCTTTCAGAATTAGAAAAACATGAAAAACTCCAGGGCATAGAACCTCAGAACCCACTGGATAGTCTCCAGAATGACTTTAGAACTGACCTGAGGATAGCATCACTGGGTTGAGAATTTCAGTGAATAAACTTATTTTGTGAGTAAGCTCAGTATTTAATGGTATAAATTTATATTTTCTTCATTCACTATCAAGAGACGCTATATACTAGCATTTACTAGCAGCTATTGCTAAACTACTATTATCTAAGACTTTAACTTTTTAAAATCTTTTTGAGACTTTAGCACTTAATTTTTAGTAAATATCTAAAACAGTGTTTTCCCCCAGCTTTATTGGCATCTAATTGATAAATAAAATTGTACATATTTAAAATGTACAATGTCAAAATTTGATATACATATACACTATGAAATGATTGCCCCAATCGAGCTAATTAACACATCCATGACTTCAGTTACCATTTTTTGGTTTTGCTTGTTTTGATGAGAACACTTAAGATCTCCTCACTTTATAAATTTCAAGTATACAGTATTATTAACTATAGTCACCATGCTATATATTAGATCCTCAGAACCTATTTGTCTTATAACTGAACATTTGTATCCTTAGATCAATATCACCCATTTCCCCCAATTGACTCTGTTTCTATGGATTTTTTTTTTTTTTTTAGATTTCACATCCAAGTGATACCATATACTATTTTTCTGTCTCTGTCTGGCTTAATTAGTTTATCATAATGCCCTCGAAGTCCATCCATGTTGTTGCAAATAGTATTTCCTTCTTCTTATTGCTAGATAACATTCCATTAAACATATATAGACTCATTTTCTTTATCCATTTATCCATCACTAGACAGGTTGTTTCCATTTCTTGCTAAGACAGTGTTTTATCAAAGTACTTATTTATCAAACAATAGCCTTGTGAGATGTTATCAGGAAAAAACTAGAGTTCCATGGTCAAACAAGTCTGGGAAAAAATAGATTAAACGAAGTTCATTCATTTATCAAACATATAAAGAGAACCTACTATATGCCAAGCCCTGCTTAATCACCAGATTTCTTTACTGCAGATCATTCCTGAAATGTTAATATATTGATGTGTTATAACTCAGCAAGAGGAGGATATAACATGCCATGTTTCCCAAATAAATGTTATTTCCATGAAACCTTCCTCCCCTCCTTGTTGGGTGAATGTAAGTAGGGCATCACATCGATTAATCTTTCCTGGAAGAGTGTTCCACTGATTGGTTTAAGAAAGTCTGCATTAGATTAGCTCATCTACATCTACAGACAATAAGTTGATTTAAATAAATGAGGCATATTAAAAAACCAAAATATAATTTGTTTAAAATTAAGATTAAAGCACCAGAAGCAATGTTTTCATTTAGATAAAGTACTTGTATTTAACTGATCATTATGTGACTGGTAGAATTAATTCACCCTTGAAAGATGTACATATGGAATTTTATTGTTGAGTTAACTTATAGCCTTATGGGCAATTGGAAATGTTCAAATATGGTATTAAAATTAAGATTCCGAGTTTTATTTGACACTTTCTTTGACCATAATCGAGGGAGCAGATGAGCTCATTTAATCATTATGTTATCATTTTAGTGTTGAGTGATTAATCTGAGGCATTTAATGTATTCAGCAACAGTTTACTGAACACATAATGTAATTTGAACACTAGGAGAAAAATAAAAGCCCCAGCCCTGAAAGTTCCTAAAGTTAATATAAATATCAAATAAGAAGGTAATTGAGTAGGACGATGTGGGCATATATATGAATAATGCACTAATGATACTGAGAGATTCAAACCTCATATGAAGTAACTACTTTTGTAAAAGACAGCATGTCAATAACATATTTACATAAAATGGTGGTATGGTCATAATAAAACACATTTTACTTCTATTTTGCTTTATGTTCTATTATTCCAGATATATTTCTCCATCTAAAACAGAACCATCACCCTGAATTATCTGATATTCATTACCTCTCATTGAGCAAATTATTCTACCATTCATTTCAATCCCACAAAAACACAGCTTTCATCCTTCAAGAATACACAGGCTCCTCTCTGCTAACCTGTATTCAGATGTGAGCCCTGATTAACTAAATGTTTAAAACCTTGTATGTTGCTGCTTTTGAGGGTGAATCATCCTTTCAAAGCTAAATCCATCTCCATGCTATTTCCTTGTCTCCAAGTAGACTCCCTTCTCCTATATATAATCTTACCATTTCTGAAAATCCACTTCAAGCTTCTTCTTCTTCATGAAATTTTTCATATTCTATCTTGCTTGACACTGTAGACTAGAATAAACATCCTACCAGCAGCTATATATAGCTCCTTTTACATTTTTTCCTGACTTCACTTGAGCAGCTCTGATCTACTCTGATCTACGAGTATTAACCTCTCCCTCCTTCTTGAAACTCCTTCCTTTGGTTACCAGGATACCATTCTCTCTTGATTTTCTTCCTCCTTCAGTGATCTGTTATTAGTATCATTTTATGGCTTGTCTTCTGTTCATCTCTTAAATAATGATGCTGTCATAGTTTATGTCTTTGGTCTTCTTCCTCTCCTTTTAGAATCACTTCTAAAGCCATCTTATCCACTCATGAAAGACTCATAGATCTGTATTTCTAGCCTATATCTCTATTCTGAGCTGCAGATATTAACATTCTCTTACCATCTAGACATCTCTACATGAATGTCCCACAGACACCACAAACTCAATAGTTCTAAATGGATACGAATTATCATTCCTTACAATGTCCAAACAAATTTGTTCTTCCTCCTATGTTCTTCTATATTGTCCAAGTCAAAATCCTGTAGTTATCAGTTCCTCTCAAGTCAATGACAAAGTTCTGTTATTTCTACTTTCCTAATGATTCTTGAATGTCTTCCTTTTCCTCTCCATTTTCAGTGATTGCCTCTGTTTGTTCTATTAAGTCACTATTGTTTATGCATCCATATTACCACACGTTTACCTACTCTATACTAAATATTATTCTACCTATTCCATTACAAAATCCTACAATGATATTATAGAACAGCTAAATAATTATAGTTACTTACTTGTCTTATCCGTGGACTGTGAATTCCTTGAGGCTAGAAGTTATATCTATTATCTCTGTATCCTCAGCATCTAACACAATGCCTGGCAAATAGTAGGCTCTCGATACATGTTTATTGAATAAATGAATGATGACCAGTTATGAAAGGATAAGTTAATAATGACTCATTACCTCAGAAGTGATGTAAGGGAAAGAAGTGAGAGTTTGCCATGTAAAACACAGACAAAAACAATGATAACAATAGTACTAATAATATTATGTACTTACCCTGTCAAAGAGCTAGGCTTATCTCATCTTAGAGGAATCTAACAAGAATTCTCTGAAGGATACAAAGGCTCAAAGAGGTCCTAAGGAACAGAAGCAGAATTTGAATTTAAGTATACAGCAAGTATGACTGCAGAACCCATGATATAGGCTAATCTGCTCAGGGATTTAAAATTTTGGACATTTCATAAATAAAACAGAGCTATGATACTGAAAAATCTGTCAATGGCAACTGCATCGTTAGTAGTTGAGCAGCTACAGTGTTTTATAAACAAATCAGCCTAATTTTTTTAAAAATGTTACTATATATATTGATAAAAATGTTAACATAGCTTCACAAAAACTAAGAAAACACTATGTGCTTTTTTCTGTAGGTCCTCCTATTATTACTCTTGAACCAGTAGAAACTGTTATTCATGCTGGTGGCAAAGTCATATTGAATTGTCAGGCAACTGGAGAGCCTCATCCAACCATTACATGGTCTCGTCAAGGGCACTCTATTCCCTGGGATGACCGAGTTAACATGTTGTCCAACAACTCCTTACATATTGCTGCTGCTCAAAAAGAAGATACATCTGAATATGAATGTGTTGCTCGAAACTTGATGGGTTCTGTCCTTGTCAGGGTGCCAGTCACAGTCCAGGGTGAGTGTGATCAGAGGGACATTCATATTAAGTATCACCTGGGGTGACCCAAATCGTAAAAACTCTTAAGCATCTTAGTCCAAGTCTCCTGGACCCTGAAGACACTTCTAGACTGTGGAGCTAGAACAAAAATCACATCACAATTTACCAACTGAAGGGACTGAAACAATATTCAGTTAGAGCAGTAAAATACCAAGCCAATAATTCAAAATCCCAAACTGAAGTTTTGATTCAAACCTAAGTCACATTTATTCTCAGAAATCATGCATTTATTTTTCTTTAAAGAATGGTATATCAAAAGGTAAAGAGTATTTAAACTTCTTGATCTCTAACTCTTCTGGCAGCCATATCCACATGAGTCAGTATTGGAACTGGGAAGAAACTCCAGTTAATTATCTGAAATTTTTCTCTCCTGCGTGGATTTTAATTTTACCAAAGAGGGGAGCATCCATAAGCAATTTCTCAGCAATCACAGATCCAGCTCTAGACCCAGCGTGTTAATAAAATGCGATTTATAGCTTTCTTTTTTTTTTTACCATCACAGAGACAAAGTACAATGTTTTATTTGCAGTTCACGGTGGGTATTCCCAGTGGTCTACATGGAGATCCTGCAGTGTCACCTGTGGCAAAGGCATCCAGAAGAGGAGTCGTCTATGCAACAACCCCTTTCCGGCCAACGGTGGGAAGCCTTGCCAAGGGTCAGATTCAGAAATGCGAAACTGTCAACGTAAGCTGTGTCCAGGTACATCTCTATATTCAGTGGATAGGCACATGTTTGATAGATATTCATTTCTGTTAGCTAACTATGGGTTGTCTTCGTGTTGACGATGTTTTACCTGTGTGTAGTGGATGGTAGCTGGTCAGAATGGAGCCCTTGGGAAGAATGCACACGGAGTTGTGGACGTGGCAACAGAACCAGGACCAGAACTTGCAGTAACCCATCAGCTCAATATGGTGGGCGGCCATGTGAAGGGAATGCAGTAGAAATAATCATGTGCAACATTAGGCCCTGCCCAGGTGAGAATCCACTGATGAGCAAAACTATTCTATTTTTAACTCCTATAAAGGGGTTATACTTACCTTTTTTTTGTTGTTATAAAAATATGTTATGGCCTCTACCCTGGAATATATCCATTCCCTGTGTTCTTAATTATGTCTCACTGATACAAGCTTATGAAAGATATGGTATTAATCAATGTTAAGTAAAATCCCTGACTTAATTGACCATCTATTGGTTCCACAAACTGTGGTGTATTTTTAATCATGTAGAGGAAACGTAAGTATTTACCGTCATAGAATTTTAGAAGTAATAAGGACCTTAAAATCTAATGTAGCCATTCATTTCAGGCAAGAAAAATGAAGTCTAGGATATTTAAAGACTTTCCCAAAAACACACAATGAGTGAGGGCTAAGATGATAATAGCAGCCATTCACTAAATACCTGTGTGTTCTGGGAACCGTGGTAGGTGCTTTAAGTACACGTTGTTTGACTTTGTAAAACAACCCCCCACCATAGGTATTTTAGGGCTCTTTCAGCTTAAAGTGACAGAAACCAAACTTGAATGAGCTTAAGTAGAAAATTCTACTTTCAGGTATGACTGAATTCAAGGATTTGGCCAGTGTTTTTACTAGCATGTTTTCCATCTCTCATCTTTGCTCACCTCTCTTTGGCTTTATTGTCCATTAAACTCTTTCCATGCAGTGGAAAAAATGACTGCTGGCAGCTAGTAGCTCACAGGAGCCTTGTAACCCAAGGCCTAAGAAACAAAGAGTCTTGCTCTCTCTCCCTCAGATTTCCTATCAACCTCTGAAAAAGAGCCCTGTTTGATTTTGTTTGGGACTCATGCTCACCTCTGAACTCAACTAAGTCCAGATACTTGGATAACCAGCTTGAGTGACTTACCCACATTGTAACAGGCAGGGCTCCTTGTTTGACAGCCTAAAACAAGTTATATGGAGTAGAAGAGTATCTGGTCATTCATTCATTCATCACTTATCCATTCATTTCTCCAACAGATATTTATTGAGCACCCATTCTGTGCTCAAGGCATTTTTTCATTGTTCAAGATAGAATGATAAACAGATGTAATATAGTTCAGATATTGATAAGCACACTGAACAAACTCAGAGTTGAACTCACAGAGTTTAACTGGGAGAGATACCTAGCTGAGTTGGTTTTAAAAAAAAAGGGGGGAGGATGCTGAAAAACCAAAATGAAACAGTTATCCACTACATTGGGTATTGCATCCTGTTGTACAAATGAGGAAACCAAGATTCAGGAAATATATGATATGATAATTATGATAATTAATTCCCTGATGTTACATGGCTAGTAAAACGTGAATCAAGGATTTGAATCTAGGTCTGTCTAATTCCTAAGCCTATTTGCTTAGATCCTACGTATCTTGATTTGCAGTTCAGAACTTACATTACATTACAAAAGTAAAATACTGTCATGAAATCTTAAATAAACCAAAGCTAAAACTATTTTTTTAATCTTTAAGAATTAGAAAGCTAATTATAGGGACACCTGGGTGGCTCAGTCAGTTAAGCATCTGACTCTTGATTTCAGCTCAGGTCATGACGTCACGGTTTGTGATCGAGCCCTATGTCGGGCTCTGCGCTGACAGTGTGGAGCCTGCTTGGGATCCTCTCTCCCTCTCTCTCTGCCCCTCCCCCACTCAGTTTCTCTCTTTCTCTCTCTCAAAATAAACATTTTTTAAAAAGAGAAAAAAAGAAATTACACAGACAATATATGAATAAACATCAACCAATCACCAAACATTATCTCCAATAAAAGAATGCATCTGTGCTATAAGGCTTTATAAGAGGTGTGGGCTTTTGTTAACCCCAGCCTTGAAAATAGGATATCTTAAAATAATTAGAATAGCAGACTTTTTTCAATGACATAGTCCATATATGAGGACTATGAGCATCAGCAATCTGAATTAATAAAGAAGTAGTTTTGAGTAATATCTGCCTTATATTTAAAGGCTTTCTTCTTTCTTTTTAGGTTCAGCCAATACTTTTTAGTCCAAATTTTTGTCAGCTAAAATAAATGTGTATGACAGTGTTCGCCTGTCTACAAAGTACAAAGGATATGTAGTAAACTCAACTAGAAAATAGTTAATTGAAAGAAAATCCTAGGTGTGTTTTAAAGTACTTTGTAAACAAAGCAGTCAAATTATAATTTCATTACTTGGTTTTCAATTTATTCTTTTGGTGTCTTATAGAGTTTATTAATAGAATCTTTAGACCCTAACCTTAAGGCCCTATTTTGGTTCATACCTTGGTTAAACTGGATGACCACAAAAACATACTTTATGAGCTCCATATCTAGAAAGTACCCTTAAAACAAAAATATGACTTGATACTGACTTATATGTAAGAGAAACAATAATGTTGATTCTTAGCCCATGCACCTGGTAGGAAACATAAGGTTGTTTCAGTCTTGTGGGTAGATGCTGTCATCTGTTAGTAACCAAAAGGAAGGTTTTAGTATCACTTCTTGGAAACTACTGGTCAATTTTTTGTTGTTGTTTAGGAAGCAGGTGAGTGTGTTATTCAGAACTTTTAATTCATGAACATTATGTAATGGAGACAATTTTTAAAGAGCTACAACTGTGCAAATCATCATGTTGTTGAAAGATCCAAGTGTATTTTTAAACATGAAGCTGAATCAGGCTTAAAGATGTGGTCTTGAGTCTAGAGTCCAAGTTATCGGGGCGCCAGGGTGACTCAGTCAGTTAAGCATCCAGCTCTCGATCACAGGTCAGGTCTTGAACTCAGGGTCGTGAGTTTCAGCCCACACCCAGTGCGGAGCCTAGAGTCCAAGTTACCCTTGTGGAAACATTCATATTGTCTATAATTGCATCTAGACCTGTCATACAGCCTTGCTTCTAAGCTTCTGGTTCCTTCCACTTTCCCCAGAGCATAAAGCACAAACAAATACTTATCTAGGATTTTTAAACTTAGATTGTGTTTACATATAGTAGTTTGATTACATTCTATTTTAATAAAATAGTCCCTTTGGATAATTGTAAGCATTCATTTTGGCATTAGGTAGCCTTCTGAATTTTCCTATAAACACTATTTCCCATGAAAATCTAACCAGAAGCAGAAAGGAAGAACATTATTTATGTTTCCTTTGGTTCAATTTCAGTCGTTTTAGATTCCAGGCTAATTTAACTCATTACTGAGTTCATTTACTTGTATAATTTTGTTTAACAAACATGGTTCTGTGACTTGCAACTCTGTCTCTTGGGATATTTGTAGTTCATGGAGCATGGGGCACTTGGCAGCCTTGGAGTGCATGCAGCGAGAGTTGCGGTAAAGGTGCCCAGGTAAGAACAAGACTGTGTAATAACCCACCACCATCATTTGATGGGTCCTACTGTGATGGAGCAGAAACACAGATGCAGATTTGCAATGAAAGACCCTGTCCAGGTAAGAGACATACAGTGTTTATACCCTTAATAAATTATCTGGGTAACATGTCAGTAAGAATCAATGTCAATAAGAACATCACCCCCAGCGGTTGTGATAGTAGGTATTTACCCAAAGGATACATAAACACTGATTTAAAGGGTCACATGCACCCCAATGTTTATAGCAGCATTATCAACAATAGCCAAACTATGGAAAGAGCCCAAATGTCCATCGACTGATGAATGGATATATACACGCATATACACACACACCATGGAATATTACTTAGCCATTCAAAAGAATGAAATCTTGCCATTTGCAACAGCATAGATGGAGCTAGAGAGTATTATGTTAACTGAAATCGGTCAGTCAGAGAAAGACAAACATCATATGATTTCACTCATGTGGAATTTAAAAAACAAAACAAATGAGCAAAGGGTAAAAAAGAAAAAAGAGAGACAAATCAGAAAACAGACTCTTAACTGCAGAGAACGAAATGATTGTTTCCAGAGGGGAGGTGGGTGAGTGGGGGGAATGGGTTAAATAGGTGATGAGGATTAAGGAGGGCACTTGTTGTGATGAGCACCGGCTGATGTATGTAAGTGATGAATCGCTAAATTCTATACCTGAAACTAATATTGCATTGTATATTTACTAGCTGGAATTCAAATTAAAATTAGAGGAAAAAATAAAAATAAATAAACCTTCAAAAGAAATAAGAACATCACCCAACCTAACAATGCCCAGAGTATTAGTAACAAAGCACATATGTTTTTCCTTAATCCAGTGGATGGCAAGTGGACCACTTGGGCCAGTTGGAGTGCCTGTACTGTGTCCTGTGGAGGAGGTGCCAGACAGAGAACAAGGGAGTGCTCTGATCCTGTCCCACAGCATGGAGGGAGCAGATGTGAAGGGAGTGATGTCCAGAGCGATTTTTGCAATAATGACCCTTGTCCAAGTGAGTGTTGGAAATAGTGAGTCAACATTATACTTTCTTAAAGGTTTATTATGGCCTCGGGGCACCTGGGTGGCTCAGTTGGTTAAGCGTCCGACTTCGGCTCGGGTCATGATCTCACAGTCCGTGAGTTCGAGCCCTGCGTCGGGCTCTGTGCTGACAGCTCAGAGCCTGGAGCCTGCTTCAGATTCTGTGTCTCCCTCTCTCTCTCTGCTCCTCCCCCGTTCATGCTCTGTCTCTCTCTGTCTCAAAAATAAATAAACATTAAAAAAAAAGGTTTATTATGGCCTCAAGTCCTTAAAGTTATAATATACTGTTACTTGATTCCTCTAACTTTGGTTTAGAATAACAAAGTGTCGTACAGTTGCTATTGTGTCTGTGTAATGCCATAGATGTAATTGATCTATATAGGCAAGGACTGTGTCCCTATTTCATTTGCTCTCTAGGACCAGCTGAAGAATGCAAGGACAAGGGCACCCTTACATGCCCACTGTTATTGATGTTGATATCTTTACAGAGGCAAGCAGGTGGCTCTTTGCCTTAATTCAGTCGCCAAGCTAGATTTTAAGACCCTGGTAGCATCTGAATCCACTGTATCTGGATTGTATGGTCTTGACTCATCAAGAGCAGAGATCTTGTCTCATTCATATCCTTCAGCTCCTGAAACACTGTAAGACTGGACAGATACATACTAAATGGAATTTCACAGTCACTGGAATGTACACCCAGTTTCTAGTCAACACAACAGCTAAACAATCTGCCTTTGGAAGTTTCCTATTTATAGATTTGTGTATTTCTTTTCAGTTCCTGGGGAAAGTCTTACCATACTTTTTGGATGAGTGTCATTGTTTAACACCTCTCCGATGGTTCTCTGTTGTAGCTCATGGTAACTGGAGTCCTTGGAGTGGCTGGGGAATATGCAGCCGGACATGCAACGGAGGACAGATGCGGCGGTACCGCACATGTGATAACCCTCCTCCCTCCAACGGAGGAAGAGCTTGTGGGGGGCCAGACTCCCAGATCCAGAGATGCAACACTGACATGTGTCCTGGTGAGCCCCTCAATTCCTGACCAGTAGAATAAGTAAAGCATTTTATTTGGTGCTTATTGCAGCAGCCCCATAATTTCAGATCTGACAATGAGAGTTGTATAGGCAGGGTTACCCTATGTGTAGATTTTAAAACTGATTGGTTAATATTGACCATTCCATTCTTGTTCACAGTGGATGGAAGTTGGGGAAGCTGGCATAGTTGGGGCCAGTGCTCTGCCTCTTGTGGAGGAGGTGAAAAGACTCGAAAGCGGCTGTGCAACAATCCAGTGCCGTCTAAAAGTGGTCGCCCCTGTCCAGGAGACACTACACAGGTATCCAGATGCAATATGCAAACATGTCCAGGTAAGCAACTAAGTTAGACTTTGGTGGAACCATTGCTTGCTTATTTACAGCCTTTCTGCAGATTAAAAAAAGGATACCACTCTGAGCCTACAAATTATAAAACAGTGCCAACTCTGGAAGGGAGAATTAGGAAAAATGTACATTTTCCCTTCAAGTTGGTCTGCACCAAAGCTTGTGGCTGGATTTTAGCTTCTACTTGCCCCCTTCCAGGCCCCTCTGTAAAAGAATATGGCCTGCAAAACCATAAATAGTAGTCCTACGCTTGAAGGACAAAAGAGTTTAGAAGAGTGGGGAAAGCAAGGGCTGAGATTTCAAACTGAAAAGTGAGAGTTGGAAAGAAACTGAATGTTTAACAGAAACACACAATTAGAGGCTATTCTTTCATGGATGGAAATATGGAGAACATGAATCTGGAAAGTCAAATAGGGGCCAGTTCAGTTGTAGGTAAAAGAGTAGGGGAAGTTCAATTACAATAACCCAAGTCATACAACATGGCTGGATTTGTAAGTGATGTAAAAATTCAGAAGGAACAAAGCCAGAATTCTAGAACCAATGGACCTTAGAAAGACTTTGCTGGAGTCCCAAGAAATGGTGGATAATGTTAAGGTTGCTTGTGTCAGAGGATAGACTTTCTAAAGTCTGTAAGAAGATCCAAAAGAACAGTTTCACATTGTTGAAGGGGGAAGATACCACTGAACTTTCCAAAGCTTGAAGGTTGCTTTAGAGATAAAATGTCCCCGGGCGCCTGGGTGACTCAGTCAGTTGAGTGTCTGACTCTTGATTTTGACTCAGGTCATGATCCCAGGGTCATGGGATTGAGCCCCACATTGGACTCCATGCTGAGTGTGGAGTCTGCTTAAGATTCTCCTCTCTCTCTCTCTCTCTCTCTCTAATAAATTTAAAAAAGGAAAGAAAATGTCCTTGAAAATCAAGAAGGCTCATTTGGCAGAGTGAGAAAGAGGAGTTACGTGAGGAGGTTTATAGGATCTAGACAAGCTAAAAGGACAAGTGTTTATTGGTTAACTGTTCAACATGTCTTCTCAACATATCAACTTATTACCAAGGATGTTGAGGCTCTAGCATGTAGGCACGGTGATAGTTCTAGCTTTAACTGGGGCATTTTGTAGCTCCTGAGCCTTGTTACAACTCACAGTCAAGGGGTATTATTCATCTAAGGGGTAGTATTCCATCTTGGATACAAGGGCCCCAGTAGCAGAAGTCCAAATTAAGCAATTTGGATTACAGACTCTGGCAGAGAGTTCCAAAGATCCCAATTAGGTACCCAGAACTGGATGTCTGTTGGTGCTGGGACTCAAGCTCCTCTGGAGACTAGAGAACCAAGGTCAAAATGGTCAAACGACCCAGGTTAAATGGCCCAGAGAACTAAGTGAATGAGTGATCCTTCTACCCGTCTCTCCTCCTGCGTAGGACTAAAGATAAGAAGCAAAAAGTCCTACTATGTCCTTATCTGCTTTCCTGCACCATCTTACACCAAGGTTTCCATGAATTCTCCCATCGCTCTCTGTCCTTTGCTCCCTCTGGTTTCTCAAATATGGCAAGCCACCACCTCTCAAAAGGGTGACACATGGTATTTCCTCTACCCAGAAGGCCCTTGTCCTGCCTTCTCTGGTTTAGTTAAGACCTAAACTTTCCTCAGACTCCACTATGTTTTTACTTTTCTTCTCAGACTTCCCTAGGCAGTAGATACTTACACATTAGTACATTTCAATTTTACATTTATTTGTGAAATTCTAATTAATGTCTCTCTCCTTTCAGATATAAGGTCTATGAAGGTAGGCCTGGGTCTTTTTTTTTTTTCTTTCTTATTATTGTATCTTCAACACTTGATGAACAAGTAAATGTAGTCCAGAACATGAAGGCTGAACCAACATGAAAAAAGTGTATTCTCTCATGAATAATCAAAGTAATACAAATTAAAATGGTGAAATACTATATTTACTGATTTTTCTGAGATTGAATACAATTGTACTTCTCCCTGGTATATAATATATAATGGTATCTGAAACACTTAGTGAGTTTTTAAAAAATATATTAGAGGGGCGCCTGGGTGGCGCAGTCGGTTAAGCGTCCGACTTCAGCCAGGTCACGATCTCACGGTCTGTGAGTTCGAGCCCCGCATCAGGCTCTGGGCTGATGGCTCGGAGCCTGGAGCCTGTTTCCGATTCTGTGTCTCCCTCTCTCTCTGCCCCTCCCCCGTTCATGCTCTGTCTCTGTCTGTCCCAAAAATAAATAAAAACGTTGAAAAAAAATTTAAAAAAATATATATATATATATATATATATTAGAGAAGCTGGGTGGCTCAGTGGGTTAAGTATCCAACTCTTGATTTCACTCAGGTCATGCATGGTCTCACAGTTCATGGGATCAAGTCCCACATTGGGCTCTATGCTGACAGTGCAGAGCCTGCTTGAGATTCTCTCTCTGTTCCCTTTCTTTCTCATCAAATAATGAATATTTATGAATTTCACTATCAGCTTCTTCCCATTGTGTTTCCTTCTCTTGCCAAAGCATGCAGTTCATTTAAAAAGCATTCATTAACCACCTATTCTAGTGTCAGTAACTAATAATTTTGTTGAACAATTGGAAGAAGGCATAAAATTACTGTAGAGATGCTTTTTAAAACATACGTGATTGGGGGAAAAATGTATGATTGTTTTCAACCGAATTGTGTATGTATGAATTTTGTAATACTGTTAAAAGTAAAATACCCATCTCAAATTTTTCTCAAGTTAACTATTTTCCTGTATAGGAAAATATAACTGTTTTTATTTAATTGGTAAACTTTCCGTCTGAAACCCAAGACTGAACAATACCTGTTAGATACTCCACACCTGTGTCGACAGTGACCTGTAACAAGCTCAGGAGCTGTTTTGAGGTGATCCTTTCTTTCCTTCTGTGTTCTCACAAAGGAGGCAGTAGATACAAGAACATGAGTTTTGATGCCAAGCACATCTGTGTTCAGATCTTCATTCTACTACTTATGTCTCTGACCTTTATTTTCTAGTCTGCCAACTATGACCATTCAAAATGACTTTATAGGATTTCTGACAGGATTAAAAGAGTTAACACTTATGAAGTGCTTGGTATAGTGCATGACGGGCTCGATAAACTCTCCTTATTATCATCATTTTATTACGATCAACAGACACGTTCTTTATTTTGGCTTTGGGACTGGGTGCTGATTGTATTCTTTGGATTGTGAAATAGTGCCATGATATACACAGATTGGAAGCACCCTAGATTTATGTGGGATGATGAGTATTACATGAAAGTAGAATGTTCTGAAAGCTTATTTATTTCACTCTTAAATTCAGATGTCATATGATATTTTAAATGTTTGTGAGAAGATTTGTAGCATCTTTGAATACTGGCCTTCTTTTCTCCCATGTAACGTTGATGAAATTGTTTCCTTCTCCAAGAATGTTTTTTCTTTCCCCAATAGGTGGGCCCCAGCGAGCCAGAGGAAGTGTTATTGGAAATATTAATGATGTTGAATTTGGAATTGCTTTCCTTAACGCCACAGTAACAGATAATCCTACCTCTGATACTAGAGTAATACATGCCAAAATTACCAATGTACCTCGCAGTCTTGGTAAGTCTCTTTGCTAATAAAAGTTGCCAATAGCCTCTTTCTTTAAAATTCATATATTATTCTTCATCTTCTGATTTCTGCTTGAAATTTCTAGAGGATGCGACTACTAAATGATAGCGCTTAGCTCGATGGTAAACTCTTAAAGATATGTGAGATACTGATACTTATTTTGTTGTTATTTGAGATTATTTAGGATTCATCCTTATGAATAACCGGCTCTGTAAATATTTTTCTCTGTTACCTTATTTATCCTTTTTTCTTTAGGTCCAGCAATGAGAAAAATAGTTTCTATTCTAAATCCTATTTATTGGACAACAGCCAAGGAGATAGGAGAAGCAGTCAATGGCTTCACCCTCACCAATGCAGTCTTCAAGAGAGAAACCCAGGTGGAATTTGCAACTGGTTAGTGCCAACTAAACTTAATATTTAAGTCTAATATTTAACTATAAAAAACAGGATTGCCTAAAAGTTGCTGGTTAAGAAAAATACACTTATATATTCCCCCAGAGAATAATTTTAAAGTTTTTGATGCAGTCTTATCATAAATGATATAAAAGCAATTTCATATTTCCCTGTAAACTTTTACTGACATGGCTCTATAAGAGGCCATATGTTTTCAGACAATATCGTGATTTTTTATACCCCAAAAGTGTTTTCTCATCGTTTCTCTATTTTTTCTCTTTAAATCCTCAGAGAGGGTTTTAAAGGCCAAACCAGAGCAGGAAAATGAGTCCTTGCTGTTAAATAAAGACTTTTGTCTATGAACCTGAGATTCAATCAGGACACCTTACAGAGATCTTTTTATCAAAAAGATGGAAGTAAAAATAAGCAAAGCTAAGGGTTTTTCTCTTTACCCTTAGTCTTAATGAATATGCATTAGCTATTCATGGTCCTTTCCAAGTGCATACAGATTTTTATAGACCTCCATTACAAATCTTTTCAAAGGTGAACAGCCGCAGTGGCAGTGCTCTTTAAGGAAGAAAGACTGAGGAAGGGGCTTTATGGAGCCCAGAGGCCCATGAGGGTTTTTCATAGCCATCCACTTACTAAGATGCCCCTCTGCTGTGGTTATTGCCAATCTACCTGGTGAAGCTGTCTGTCCCTTCTCTTAGACCATCCATTTTTGTAGAATTGCCTTGCTATTGCTTGTGAGTTTAAAACATGGAATCCTTTGCATAATCATATACTACGTTTTTGCCACAGAAAAAGAAATTCTAGAACATACCATTCAATTACCCTAACACTTTAATTCGGGGACTGAGTGCTAATTTAATCTTTTATTGCCTTTGTTTATGAAGTTTGAACTAAAATAACATAGCTGAACTGACACTTAAGGTAAGTCTGCTGTGTGCTTACACAAACCATATATTTTTTGCTGTTAAAATGAATGAATTGTAATTCCCAGGAGAAATCTTGCGGATGACTCATATTGCCCGGGGTTTGGATTCTGATGGTGCTTTGCTCCTAGATATTTTTGTGAGCGGTTATGTCCTGCAGCTTCAGTCATCTGCTGAAGTCACTGTAAAGGTAAAAATGTCAGGATAACCTCTCTTCACTGTTTATTGGAGTAATGGTAAGATTAGGAATCAAAGATCTATAGAAAAAAAAAAAAACATGGATACCATGTGTAGTTTCCCTTGTTTGCTATAGGGAATAAATATCTAAACCACTAAGGTTAGAAATGGCTAGTTTGTCTTCGTATAAAAATCTTTAGGAATAAGTCTTTACACAGTCTTACTGGTTTCCTGAACATGACTGTACAAGTAGTATTTTATTTAGAGCTACAGTTGACCCTTGAACAACATGGGGGTATATAGGGTGCCAACTCCCTGGACAGTCAAAAATCACGTATGACTTTTGACTCTAAAAACTTAACTACTAATAGCCTACTGTTGACTAGAAGCCTCACCCATATCATAACCAGTCAATTACACATATTTTTTGTGTTATATGTATTATATACTGTATTCTTACAATAAAGTAAGCCAGAGAACAGAAAATGTTATTAAATTGCAAGGAAGAGAAAATACACTTATAGTACCGTACTGTATTTATTTTTAAAAGATCATATAAATTGACCCATGCAGCTCAAATCATGCTGTTCAAGCTATATTTTTAGCCTCTTAGCCTTTATTTTTCTAATTGTGCATCTCGTAATACCCTCAAGAAAAAAAAATCTGATCATCAAATCTATACTGTCTTCCTTAGGATTACACAGAGGACTACATTCAGACAGGTCCTGGGCAGCTGTATGCCTACTCAACCCGGCTGTTCACCATTGATGGCATCAGCGTCCCATACACATGGAACCACACTGTTTTCTATGATGAGGCACAGGGAAGAATGCCTTTCTTGGTAGAAACACTTCATGCTTCCTCTGTAGAATCTGACTACAACCAATTAGAAGAGACACTGGGTTTTAAAATCCATGCTTCAATTTCCAAAGGTACCTTGGTCAAAGATCATTTTTCCATCCAGTCCTTTCTAAAAGAATAAAATGGGGGCAACTGGCTGGCTCAGTAGGTGCAGCCTGCAGCTCTTGATCTTGGGGTTGTTAGTTTGAGCCCCACGTTGGGTGTAGAGATTACTTTTTAAAAATCTTAGGAAAAAAATGTATTTAATAACTTAAGGGTAAAAGAATTGCATCGATTCCATTCACAATAAAGATATTAGGGCACAGACCAAACCTAGTGATATAAGATTTTCATGTATGTTGTCTATGTTTTGTGGTAGGTAAAGCCATTTTAAAGCCAATCCCACTGGAGTTCTAATTTGGATTACTAATCTGCAGAAAGGTTTAAAAATATATCCTCTGGCAGAATGAGGTTTTCTTTGGGTGCACCAGGCCATTGTTCTTATTCTGACTCTTGTATTTGTCAAGGAATTTTTTTAATTGCTGAAACAATGTAAAAGTGTATGTTGACCTACCATAGCCAAAGTGGAATGAGCCCAAATGTCCATAAACTGATGAATGGATAAAGAAGATGTGGTATGATATACATACACACACACACACACACACACACACACACACACACACAGAGATACATACATACACACACACAATGGAATATTACTTGGGGATTAAAAAGAATGAAATCTTGCCATTTGCAACAATGTGGATAGAACTAGAGTGTATTATGCTAAGCAAAATACACAGAAAAAGACAAATATCATATGATCTTAGATGTGGAATTTAAGAAACAAAACAGATGAACACAGGAGAAGGGAAGCAAAAATAAGATAAAAACAGAGAGGGAGACAAACCATAAGAGAATCTTAAATACAGAGAACAAACTGAGGGTTGCTGGTGGGGTGTTGGGTGAGGGGATGCGCTAAATGGGTGATGGTCATTAAGGAGGACACTTGTTGGGATGAGCACTGGGTGTTGTGTGTAAGTGATGAATCAGTAAATTCTGTTCCTGAAATCATTATTACACTATATGTTAACTAACTTGGATTTAAATTTTTTTAAAAAGTGTATGTCAACCTAAACTAATAAAAAAAGTTTCCATATTTTAAAAGCAGTTTTTAAAAATTGTGCAGAAATAATCAGGATTCCAACTGTCATTTCTTATTCCTGGACATTATAATGTTTCAACTGCTTTTCATTTTCTAAGCATAATTCTACAACCCTTGATCTCAGTGGTCTCTCTATGCTGTGTAGTTCTTTGATGTGTCTTTACCCTGAGATCCCTGTTTAGTTGTAAGAGACATCCAAACAATCAGCATTCTGTGTTCCATGAAGCTTTGATGCTAAGAGATACTTGCATGTGGTTTTATTATGGACACTAAGTGTTTGAATGGCTTTAACTTTGAACTTTAGGCTCCTATGAGTACACTTAATATAATTCATATTGGCCTTCGCTATGTACTGGCTTTCTTAAGTAGATCCAATTAGATTTTAAGTAGCATCATTTTGTCTTATCATGCTCCATACACTAAAAATTCATTTTTGCAATTTACTCTTGCTTTCACCACTTGTGTATATGACTATTTTCTTCATTAACAGCTATCAGAACTGTCATTGAATTTGAGGTCATAGTAATCTAGGAGAACATGTTCACATTTTTTGAGATAATCATAGATTCATAAGCCTTATAGCAAGTAGAGCTCCACACCACCCACATGTCGCCATCACCACCTCATTTTACTATGGTTGTGCATGTTCAGGTCACAGAGACAAAAGAAAAGAGCCATTGGAATGCAGATTTCTGTTTCTTTTCCTCAATGCCCACTTTTCAAGTCTAATCTCTGTTTTTACTTTTTCCAGTACTTAGTATAATTAAAAGAAGACAACTTGATGTAAGACTTTCGTTAAAAATGAACTTACACCATCCAGGACAAAGGGAATTAAAATGATTTTTTAAAGTCGTGTACATTTGTTGCCCAATCATGTAAATTCTCTAAGCCTGAACTGCTTGAAGGTCTTTGTGGTATCTGTAACATTGTAGTTGGGGGATCTGGATTCCACAATTGGAGAAGACACACTATAGGACATTTATAACCCCTTACTATTTTAGCTACTATGAGTCTATGAATTACATCTGGTATCTGTGCACATTTGTTGAGGTTCCTGTGAAATACAAGAATTATGTGCTTGCAGTTTCTTTATAAGTGACCACCAGGGGGCAAGCTTGCATTCTTGGTTGCTTAACCACCAAGTTCTTTCTCTTCTGTATTGGGTCTAGACAAGAGCTCTGGCTACAATGCAGTTAGAATTACCTAGAGAGCTTCATGAAAGTTCAGATCTCAAGGCACAGAGACTTTGGCTTAGCTAGTCTAAGGTAGGGCCTGGAAGTCTGTATTTTTAACGCAGCATTAAATGATTCTAATGTATCTGGTCTGCACATCAGCATTTGGAAACTGCTGGTCAAGTCAACTCACAAATATAAATCAATACATTTTAAAAAATTGTTATATCTTTAAAATAAAAAATTTGTTTTAAAATATAAAATATATTTATATTTTACAAATTCATTAGCAAAAGGCATCAGAAAAAATAAAGGAAAGATCAGTTTAACTACAAGTAAATTTTTAAACACTTCTTCATGGGAGAAAAAAACAAAATTGAGAAGGTGAAATATATATCAAGAAAGAATATTTGCATTGTGTATTATAGATAACTATGATTAATCTTATACAAGGCTCTTAAAAGTCAGTAAGAAGGGGTGCCTGGCTAACTCAATGGGTAGAGCATGCGACTCTTGATCTCAGGGTCGTGAGTTCAAGCCCCATGTGGGCATAGAGTTGGCTTAAAAAAATAAATAAAAATAGCAGTGCCTGGGTGGCTCAGTCAGTTAAGTGTCCAACTCTTGGTTTTGGCTCAGGTCGTGATCTCACAGTTTCGTGAGTTCGAGCCCCACGCCAGGTTCTACACTGTCAGCATGGAGCCTGCTTGGGATTCTCTCTTCCTCTCTCTCTGCCCCTTCCCTACTTGTGCTGTCTCTGTCTCTCTCAAAAAAAATGATAAACCTTTAAAAAATTTTTTTAAATTAAAAAAAATTAAAAGCATTGTTAAAAAATCAATTAAAAGAAAGCAACACCCCAACAAAAAATACATAAAAGCTATGAACAGCAAATTCACAAAGGAAGAAATAATAATGACAAAATGAATGTGAAAAACTGTCTAACCTCACTAATAAGCAAAGAAATATAACCTAAAACAATGAGGTACCATTTTCCAATTATCATTGTCAGAGATTTAAAAATATGATAACCACTCAGTATCAGAGAGGTATGGGGAAATGAACACCCTTGTACATACTGCAATCAGTGGTTAATTCATGTGATGTTTCTGGAAAGCAGTATGTATCAGTAACCTTTCAAACATTCAGATCTTGGTAGTTATCTCATTCTGGGGGTCTGCCCTAAGAAAATCACAGAAATGGCCAATAATAAATATCCTGGAAGCAAGAGGTAAATATGTAAATGATGGCACAGCTATATGATAAACTCTTAAACAGTCATTAAAATAATTTTAAAGGAATATTTAGCTCATTTATTCAAAATACTTGTTCAGTGCTTTCTGTGTACCACCTACTGTTTTGGGGATTGACAATAAAACAAAGAAGAGTATGCATGGCCTAATAATAATTGAAAAGCAGCATACAATATGATCTAAACCTGGGTTGCCCACACCACAGTGATTATAAGGAAACTTTTATACTGATTGAAAACAGAGATTCCTAGGCTGACTGGGATAGGACCAAGGATCTATATTTTTAATAACCTCTATTTTATGATCAATAAACTTTGACAATTATTAATCTCTAGAGTGCAAGATCCTGACTCTTTGAAGTGTATACTTATAGAAGAAAAAACATCAAAATATTGGCAGTAGTTTGTTTCAAGTGACAAATTTACAGGGAAATCTATACTTTTCAAAGTTTCTGTAATTATTATACATTGCAATAACACAAATATTTTGTATTGCCCCCCACTCTGTCTAAAGGAAATCATAACTAATATAATTCAAAACAGCATACTTTAACTATAACATAAAGAATTAAAAAAAGGAATACTTTGGTAACTCGAAAGGTGTTTTGTTTAAGTTTCTTTATGTCAATAACGTTTGAAAAATATCTGCTAAATTGCTTAAACCAGTGAAGGCAGAGTTACTTTCTAAGGAAAGATTCCCTAACTAGCTTATTTGTTCTTGTTACTATGTTTGTTTTTATCATAATATGCCTGTCTCCCCTTGCTTTGACTGCATGGGAAACAATTGGTCACACATAGGGGACTCTGACCCAGATGTTTTACACTGCAAATGAAAGAGATCTACAAAAGGAGAGGAGTTCTTCATTCGAGTTTCTGGTTGTCACTGGCATAAGTTATTTTTAAGTGGCTTGAAAATAGTGTTCCTGCTTCTAGAACAGGCAGCATAAGTAAAGGCTAGAAGAATAAATAGGACTTTGTCTATGGTTATACCTTATGTACACATTGATTCTGGATCCTTTTGCATGATCACAGAATGGTTTGGCTTCATTTTCTTTTGATTAATGTAAATAAATTTAAACAGAAAATCTATTTCCAATGGCTGCTTGCCAATCATCTCTGGACTGTGATTCATTTAGTTCTCAGTTGGGAACAGGAAAAGTCTTCCATTCCTGCTTGTTTTCACCTATTGCATTTGTTGCACAATGTGTTCCATCTTTGGCATATCTTCCCAGGGAAGATTGTACTGGAATGAAACAAGGTACTGACATTCTAACATGCCAATTAATTTTCCTTTTCTCTCTGTGGTAGGAGATCGCAGTAATCAGTGCCCATCTGGGTTTGCCTTAGACTCAGTTGGACCCTTTTGTGCTGGTAAGAACAGGAATAATGAATTTTTGTTTTTATAAAAAATATTAGTAATGGAATCTGTTTAATGGACATTTATTGCCATTTTGCTAGATATGTAATTTTCACAACAGTCTTACAAGTGTTCCATTTTATGAGTGAGGAAATCGAGATGGAAAGAAGTTAAGTGGGGGTGCCTAAGACCACTCAGCTATCAAGTGTCAGAGCTAGATTGGAATTTAAGGCAGCTGCAAAGCCCGTACTCTTTGAATCTGACCACAATCAAGTGTGTCAGGGATCGTGATCAAGTACAGAGATGAAGTGAGCACGGGAACAAAACACTGGACTCTTGTCATTTGATGGCCATGGATGTGAAACATAATAATAATCCAACTCTAAGCCACCTAACCCTAGAATTGCTCAGAGGATAAGGGCAGGACTGTGGGCCGAGGACTAATGACTAAGCCAGCCCCATCAAGTGCCAGTACAAGAGAGCCACAGATAACTAAATAGCTAAGTAAACAGCTGGAGGAGCTCAAGTTTGCATACACAGTGCCTTTCTTTCACTGGTAGGCAATTTAATGTAGTATAGTGGTAGATAAGTGGTCTTTAGAAACTGTACTGTCCAGGTTCAAATTTCAGCTCTGCCAGTAATGACCTGTGTGACCTTGGGCAATTTATTTAACCTCTTTGTTCCTCAATTTTATCCTGCGAAATGAGGATAGTAATAAAAGCATCTGTCTCCTAGGCATGTTGTGAGGAATGCGTTCAGGTAGGTAAAAAAGCATTTAGATCCCAGGATATGGTCATTTTATCTTAGCTATCATCCCTGTTGTTTTAGAATTAATCTAAACATCTTCACTATCAAAGATTATTTGGGGACCCAAAATTAATTTATTTCGTGCTTCTGTTCTGCGTCACCTAGAGCATTTTCTGTTGGTTTGATTCAACTCACTGTGCTCTGTAAGCAACTATTTTACAAACTACCTTCATGGACTTTACTAACTTCTAGTAAGTAGGGGGTTTACAGACCAATCGGGCCTTTTTGTTCCTTGTTTCAGATGAAGATGAATGTGCAGCCGGGAATCCCTGCTCCCATATCTGCCACAACACCGTGGGAACCTATCATTGCTCCTGCTCAAAAGGCCTCACCATAGCTGCCGACGGAAGGACTTGTCAAGGTATTCACAAAGCTAAGTCTAATAGATACAGCCAAGCAATGGTCACAGAGAGCTCTGACCTAGGAAAAGTGTGGTAGGCCAGTGTTCTTTCCTACTCTTTCCTCCTCCATGTTGGCAATAAACACGGAAGATCTTCTCTCAGGTTGAGAGAGGAACAGACAGAATACTGCTCACACACTGCCTTCATGTGGGGCACTGTACAAGCAGGGAAGCCGGTAGTGACTCACTTAATCCCCACAACACCTTGTGGAGATACTCATTTTACAATGACGAAACTAAGAAATAAAGAAGTTACATAAGGAATTTAAGTAAATTGCACAATCCTAGTAGCACGTTAAGAACATTGAAAAAAAAAACTTTGTTTTTCAGTATTGTTGACACACAATGTTACATTATCTACAGGTATATAACTTAGCGATTTGACAAATTTATACACTGTGCTATGTTCACCACAAGTATAGCTAGCATCTGTCCCAGTGCATCACTATTACAATATCATCGATTGTGTTTCTCATGCTGTGCCTTTTAGTCCCATGACTTATCCTGTAACTGAAAGCCTGTATCTCCCACTCCCCTTCACCCATTTTGCCCATCCCCTCACCCCAGAAAATACTTTTCTATCAGACTCTAAATATACGTCAAAGTTAGAATTGTATAAGAAGCTTATTTATAAACAAAATTTTAAATGATGAAGAGAGAAAAGGATTACTCCCTTTATGTCCAAGGAGACGCCCTTCTAAATGCCAAAGAGACAGAGAGAAAGGGTGTAGGATGGGATAAAAATAACTTTTATGGAAATGTCCGGTGTGGATTGAGCACCTATATACATTATTTCCTTTAATTTTCAAAGCAACACTGAGAGACAGATATTATCCTCATTTTATAAATGAGAAAACTGAAATATCAGAAAGGAGAAGTAATGTTTTTAAAGCCACCTAATTTGTCAGTGGTCTAATGGATGAGTTAGTCTGCAAAGATATCACACTAAACTCCTATGAACTCATCACCAATTTAATCCACCTGAAAGGACTCAACCAAATTATTCAGCATTCTTGCTCTGGTACATTTTCAAGTATCATTTATGGCTTTTCTTAACCCCATTTTATATAGGTTTTTGGGTTGGTTTTCTTCAACTCATCTTAGTTGAATGACTCACTTCATTGCAGATATCGATGAGTGTGCTTTAGGTGGACATGCCTGCCATGCTGGTCAGGACTGTGACAATACCATTGGATCCTATCGCTGTGTGGTCCGTTGTGGAATTGGCTTTCGAAGAACTTCTGATGGGCTGAGTTGCCAAGGTATAAAAATGGAATCCCTTGCTTTATCTTCATTATACTAAGAATTAAGACTCTCTGCCTTTTGAATCATTTAAAGGATACTCTGCTTTATAGATTGTGCTTCTTGATAAGATTTTAGATGTAATATTCCATGGCTATTTTAAATATTTGTAGCACAATAGTTTTAAATAATAACATTTGCCTATTATATTTGAGAGAAGAGATTATATAGCATGATCTAAGAGGCTCTATTTCATAAGACCCCACCACATAAGACTATCAGATATTTATTGCAGGATGTTTTTAATAGACTTTATTTTTTAGAGTAGTTTTAGATTTACAGAAAAATGGAGTGGAAGGTAGATTTCGCATATACTCCCCACCGCAACTCATGCATAGCACCCCCCACTATCAACATCCTGCCCTAGAGTAGCAAAATTTTTACCAAGGATGAACCCATATCAACACATCATTATGACCCAAAGTTCTTTATTTACATTAGGATTCACTCTTGGTGTTGTATACTCTATGGATTTTGACAAATAATAACATGTATCCTGTATCATAATATCATAAGGAATAGTTTGTCTGCCCTAAAAATCCTCAATGCTTTGCCTATTCATCCCTCACTTCCCCCCAAGCCTCTGGCAAGCCACTGATCTTTTTATTATCTCCACAGTATTATGTTTTCCAGAATATCATATGGTTGGAATCACATAGCATATAGCCTTTCCAAATTAACCTTTTTCACTTAATAATATGCATTTTAGTTTTCTTTATGTCTTTTCATGAGTTGATAGTTCTTTTCTTTTTAGTGTGAATAATATTCCATTTTATTAATGTACTATAGTTTATTTATCTATTCAGCTACTGAAGGACATCCTGGTGCTTCCAAGGTTTAACAATTATGAATAAAGCTGCTGTCAGGGTCTTTTCATAGAGACAGAAATAGCGGATACAAAACTGAATGCCTAACAATACTACAAAAGTGATTGAATTATGGTATGTCCATACCAGGAACCATTGTACGGCCATTATAGAGTGGAATGCAGTTCAACTATTAGGCTTAGAGGAATTTTCATGAGGTATTGTCGAGTGAAAACACCAAGATGTAGAAAACTACACATAGCTTGTGTAGAAACGAAGCAATAACCAAAGATAAAGGAAATGGATTTATATTTTTAGATAGAGATATGCATTTGTATGTACAAGAGACATGTTATTATTTATACTAGATTGTTAATGCAGGTTGACTTTGGTAGGCAAGGAAGGTAAAAAAGGATAAAGGAAGCCAAGCAAAAAAAAGAAGAAAAAAACTACACTAAGAAAGCATTTTTAAAGTATATGATCACTTTGTGCGTTTATAGTAACATGCAGATTTTGAAAGATTAAAAGAGCTCATACACCTGAAACTAATATTACACAATATGTTAAGTAACTAAAACTTCAAAACTTTAAGAAGAAATTTCAAAATAAAAAATATAAATAAAAGAGTTCAAATGGAAGACAAGTACAAAATAAAACATAGGCAATCTTGAGTTTGGGAATGTAAGGTGGGGATATGAAAAGCCAAAGTATGGTGATTGTTCCTTTGAAGGGTTTGGGATAGAACAACAGAGAAGTAGAAAGAAATTGAGATGCGGACAGACCTGAGAGAGGGATTATGGTAGGAGAGACTGGGTTATGTCCATAGGGGTATGGGAAAGATGACAGTAAGGAGGAAGAACTTTAAAAATGCACACAAGGAGGGAATGATGGATGGACCACAATCCTCATCTTGGTGAGGACGGAGGAGATGGCCTCAGAGCTTGAACACTCAAGCAGAGAAACTTTTCTTACATGGGAGAAGAGGTCTCTTTTCCTCTGGGACTAGAAGGAAGGAGAGGGGAGAAGGTACATAAAACCGGCAAATGCACACAAATTTGGGGGATTTGTGCCTGCACATTTTTTTTTTTTATTCTACCATTCCCCAGATGGCATTTGGGAAGATTAATTTGGTGATGACTGTGGACACTGACAAATGCCAAAGTTGCTGCTTTTAGTGGTAAAGACCTGCATTGGGCTGACAGCAGCAAAACTGAGGAAGGAAACTGAATTGCAAAAGATACTGCAGAAGACTTTGACTCCCCCCCCCCATCTTCAGTGTTCTAGTCTGTCAGCAACATTCCTAGAAACAGAAATGGGAGCCATCTGGTAAAATAAAGTAAGGAAGTGTTGCATCCACATAGTTTGGAGTCACTAGCAAATGTCTACCTTTGAGGAGTATTGACAGATATGTTCTCCAGCAGTTAATCTCGTCAATTATCTAGCAGATCATATGAGAGCAATTGTATTAGATTTGAGAGCAATTGTATTGGATTCGTTTCAGGGAAGATCTTAAACATGATAATGATATCATTAAAATGTTTAACATTTGAAATAAATTAACCCAAGTTTCCTAATAGCATATAATGAAAGTTTTGTTTTATTTAACAGATATTAATGAGTGTCAAGAATCCAGCCCCTGTCACCACCGCTGTTTCAATGCCATTGGAAGTTTTCACTGTGGATGTGAACCTGGGTATCAGCTCAAAGGCAGAAAATGTATAGGTAAGAAAACGGCTTTAAATTCAAAGCAATGACATCTTTGTAATTTCTAAAGATATTTGATCTAATCCCTTTGCTGTGTCCTGGGCTGAATTCATACATAAGATACCTCCATCCATCAGGTACGCAACGCATGCATAAACAAAATGAAAGCAAATGCTATTTTTTACAGGTTTCATTTTCTAGCTACATAACCATTTTTTAACAGTTCCCTATTGTGTTTACTAATTTTTTTCACAGAAGCATAATATTTATGGTTACATACATAAAGATATTTATTTGTTTGTTTTTCTGAAAGGAGGAACTCGTTGGTATGGCTACTAGCTATGTGAATTAATTTTTTTTAATCATTCTGTTTTAAAATAGTGTGATTTACCTTCATGGATTTAAACACTTTAATCTTACACGGTGATTATGTAATCAACATCTTTCGCCTTAAAATCCAAAGGTATGATTTCTGTGGAAAAGAAATTTCTCAATCTTCATTACCTTTGTTCTTTTATCAAGATGTGAATGAATGCAGACAAAATGTATGCAGACCAGATCAACACTGCAAGAACACCCGTGGGGGCTATAAGTGCATTGATCTTTGTCCAAACGGAATGACCAAGGCAGAAAATGGAACCTGCATTGGTGAGTGCATGGCTGTTTCGATGACTGAGATATGTTTGCCACTGACCAGCCAAATAAGGCATCCATTTTTTAACTAATGCTTAAGTAGGGGTGCCTCGGTGGCTCAGCTGGTTAAGCGTCTGACTCTTGGTTTAGGCTCAGGCCATGATATGTCATGATCTCACGATTCGTGAGTTCAAGCCCCGCTTCAGGTTCTTTGCTGACAGTGTGGAGCCTGCTTGGGATCCTCTCTGTCCCTCTCTTTCTGCCCCTCCCTTGCTCATGCTCACTTTTTCTCACAGATTTTTTACTCTCAACTTCTAGTATGGTTGAGCTCTGGGGTCCCAGGCTCATAACTATACCAAGAAACGGAAGCTCCCCATGGAGACTCATTAACATTTTGAGCTCCCATCAATTACACATTTGGCTTACACAGTTTAATAGCCACATAAATTCATATTATCTCACATGTCTACTATGAAATTTAGTATATATATTTAGAATTTCACAGGTGGTTAAGAAAAGCTTATACAGATTTGTTAAAAGTTCAAAACGTTTTATCTTAGGACTGAATATTCTTCAGTGTCAAGTCAATGACTAGACAATAAAATAAATTATGTTGTCTATTCTTTCTGCCTTAATTTGTAGAACTATAAGCGGCATCACTTACAAAATGAAACATTGCGTTCCTGCTCTCATGTCCTTACAGTCTACTTAAATAGAGTGACCAATTCCACTTTCCTCACCAAAAGAAAAAAAAAATACTACAAGAGACAATGAAATGCCATAAAAGAGGTACAAATAAAATTGTAGAAGAATAGTTGGAAGAGCGATCATATCTGATATGAGATGTCATGGAAATGATCACATTTAAAGAGAGCCTTGAATGGAATGGTAATAGGTGGAAGTTGTGCAAAAAGGAAAGACAGTCCCTTATGAGGGAGAGAGAGCTGGACTTAAAGTAAACAGTTTAAAAATCATCCTTCCTTCCTATCTGACTTTGCACAAATCTTCAGATTGCAAAGAAATTTGAGTGTAAGTTTCTCATTTTAAAAGTGAGACTTTAAAAAAAATGTTCATGGCTCAGTCAGTTAAGCATCTGACTCTTGGTTTCAGCTCAGGTCATGATCTCACAGTTTCATGGGTTTGGGCCCCATGTCAGGCTCTGCGCTGACAGTGCAGAGCCTGCCTGGGGTTCTCTCTCTCTCCCCCTCTCTCTCTCAAAATAAATAAATAAAACTTTAAAAAAATAAAATAAAAGTTCAGGGGCACCTGGTCAGCTTAGTCAATTAAGCGTCCAACTCTTGATTTCAACTCAGGTCATGATCTAATAGTCCTGAGGTGGAGCCCCCATGTGGGGCTCCACACTGGGCATGGAGCCTGCTTAAGATTCTCTCTCCCTTGCCTTCTGCCCCTCCCCCACACGCTCGCTCGCGCTCTCTCTCTCTCTCTCTCTCTCTCGCAAAAAAAAAAAAAAAAAAAAAAGACTTTAAAAGAATTGTTAAGGGGCACCCAGATATCTCAGTCAGTTAAGCAGCTGACTTTGGCTCCAGGTCATTATCTCATGGTTTGTGAGGTCAAGCCCCACATCTGGTTCTCTACTGTCAGTGCAGAACCCTCTTCAGATACCCTGTCCCTCTCTCTCTCTCTCTGCCCCTCACCCACTCGCACTTGATCTCTCTCTCTCTCTCAAAAATAAACATTTAAAAATAAAATAAATAAAAAGAATTGTTAAAAAAAGTTTTCACTCTGAGGTATTTATTTAAAAAGTTACAATATATCCTGATTTTTCTCAAAATAACATAACAGTGAGAGGAGGGTATAGATATAAATGAAGGAATACTGACCACTTGTTACTTATTGAGGTACATGGGGGCTTAGTATACTTAAAAAAAACTGCGGGTGGGGTTGGGCTATCAGATTTCAAAGACTTTCCGGCAGTATGGATATAGGTAAATATTTTTTAACTCCTAAGAATAGTAGCCAACTCAGAGCATCATGTGCAGTTATGTGTGATTATAAGTATTTTTAAGAGTATTGACTCTTGGGGTTCCTGGGTGGCTCAGTCGGTTATGTGTCCAACTTCAGCTCAGGTCATGATCTCACAGTTTGTGGGTTCGAGCCCCTCATCAGGCTCTGTGCTGACAGCTCAGAGCCTGGAGCCTGCTTTGGATTCTGTGTCTCCCTCTCTCTCTGCCCCTCCCCAACTCACACTCTGTCTCTCTCTCAAAAATAAATAAACATTAAAAAAATTAATAAAAAAAGACAATTGACTCTAATTATGTATAAGAGTAATCGGAGATGAGCTGAGCCAAAAGATCAGAAGATTATTTAAGAACCTACAGCAAAGGGGTGCCTAGGTCAATAAGCATCTGGCTCTTGATTTCAGCTCAGGTCATGATCTCATGGTTTCGTGGGTTTGAGCCCCTTGTCAGGCTCTGCACTGGCAGTGCGGAGCCTGCTTGGGATTCTCTGTCTCCCCCTATCTCTGCCCCTCCCTGACTCACACTGTCTCTGTCTCTCTCAAAATAAATTAATAAACTTAAAAAAAACAAAGCTACAGCAAAAATATAGCTAAGTGGAAATGGAAATGGAGATTTAAGGGGTTGATTGAAGGATTGGAAACTGAGGGAGTTAGTTATAGATTAGTCTGGTTGACTGAGGAAAGAAGAATGCTGTTATCATAAAGAAGAGAGGAATGATAAGACACTGAGGACGTGTGGAGTTTGAAGTACTGGTAAAGGATGGACATGGAGAGGACCAGCCAGCAGCTAGAAACGTGGGTCTGTAGATAAGAAACAACACAGTACTATTGCTGTAAGTCTACATCCATGAGCTTACTAGAGTCACTAGTATAAATAAGACAGTCAGAGGTGGAGAACATAGAGAGAAAAGGGATAAAAAGCTGAAAGTAAAATTCTTGCCATAGTAGGGAGCAAGAGAAGGAAAAGGAACAACAAGGGGCAGAGTAGAACTTGAATCCCGGTCTCAGCTACATGGTGAGAAATGCAACCTTTGATAGTCCTAAAGAATGTTCATTTCAAATATAATGATGTTAGGTTTTGAAAGAGGATATGTTATTACTTTTTATTGTCTTGTGTCTGTAGATATTGATGAATGTAAAGATGGGACCCATCAGTGCAGATATAACCAGATATGTGAGAATACAAGAGGCAGCTATCGCTGTGTGTGTCCCAGAGGTTTCCGGTCTCAAGGAGTTGGGAGACCCTGTATGGGTAAGTTAACAGGAAATCGTACTGAGTAATAAAGCTACTAACAGAATCACTTAGCCTTACCAACTGGATCAGGATCACTCTCTACCCTCAAAAGCTTTCTTGGGACAATTAGAAAATTTGTAAGTTGGTTTAAGTAATTAATAACATTTTTAATTACTTCTTAAAGATTCCATATTGAATGCAATTTACACTGACATTTAAAGTGATAATAATAGCCATTTACAGAGTGCTTACTATATGCTACACGTATCAGAGTGAGGTTCCTTTGTAGTTACTGCGGCAACTTCACCATGAAGATTGTCTCATTGGTTATCTCTCTATATACATTTTTTGCACAGATACGTTCTATTTGAATATGAAGCATACTTGAATGCAATATGAAGGTTTAGGCATGAGGAATTAAGATGTGAATATGCAATTTAAGTGAGTTGATAACTATTACTTTACCAGATATTTAGTGCCTACTATGTGCCCCTATGCTAAGAATCTCACTCAGTTCTCCCAGTGGCCTGTTTGTTTCCATCTTAGTTATGATTGAATATAAATAAGGCAGGTAACAGACAATAGAAGATATCTGTAAGAAGATAACCATATGATTCTTTTTAATTAATGCACTTATAATCAAGAAACTGACCTATGAAATTATGTTCCTCTTGGAATGTTTAAGTGCCAAAAAATTGTGTGGGCTTTAACTACTGGCTTCCGGTGTGCCATACTACACTTTTAAAATTGGTTGCCTTGGTTGTCTACGTAACAATTTTTTATAGCAAATTCTCCCATAAAGACTTTGTCCTGTCTTTATGTAGTCACTAGCATAGTACTTTGCACAGAGCAAATGTTGAAAGTAATACAATTACTAGAAACGTTTTTAAAATAAATGCTTGTTAATAGCAGAAGTACATAACATATCATTTTAGTCTTCTGTTTAGATATTGTAATTTAACATCTTGGATAGTCATAACAGTGACCTAGCAGAATGAAATATGTTTATTTGTCCATTAATTTGATCTGAAGTTGAATGTCAGGCATTGGACTGGGGAATAAACCAATGAAGAAGGTAGGGCCATTCCCTTAAAGAGTTTAAAAATGGTAATTTTAACTTTTGCCTACTAAAATAATTTTTTAAGTAAAATATACTACTTTTATTCTGCTTATTCGTGTTACTTTCTTTCATGCCACTGTGGTAATGAATTAAAGAAGTTGGTTTTGTTCTCTGGTTTTCATTTGCTTTTCCAATTTACAGGAAAAGTTGGGAGGGTTTACTATGTGTTGACCCAAGAGTAGGAAGAAAAATAACTTTTTAAAAATTTTTTATGGACTTTGTGAATTTATATCTTATTAAGAAATAATTCTGTCTTAATCTTTTTAAATTTTTGTAAAAAAAATGTGCTTGGCCTGATTATTAAATAATAATTATTGATTCAAAAGAAACAAAAGAAAAATGTTAGTAGTTATATCAATATTACCACATCTGAAACTTGTAATTGTATGAAAGATTAAAGAATGTTACAACAAAATGCAAACTAGAAATGTGATTGAGTCCTTTCCTCCACCAACAGAATTAAGGTCTGCATTAACTTTGAACTCGTTTTTCTGGAAAGACCACATTTTCCATATGATCCTTTAGGTTTCTACTGTATATGTGAAGCAATCTTTAGGAAGAGCCTTAGAACCTTTCTGTATATTCCTAAATAAATGATTAACGCTTTCTCTAAAGTTCTCAACAATTGAGAAATTACTATATTTGTAGCTTTGGAGGGTAACGTAATGTCTTCAGTTTGTTTCAGAGACTGATTCTTTATTCCTGTGTTGTGTATGTATATGTGTTTTTTTTTCTCTTTTTTATGTATCATGGCACACGAGCAGACATTAATGAATGTGAACAAGTGCCTAAGCCTTGTGCATATCAGTGCTCCAACACCCCTGGCAGCTTCAAGTGTATCTGTCCACCAGGTCAACATTTATTAGGGGACGGGAAATCTTGCGCCGGATTGGAGAGGCTGCCTAACTATGGCACCCAATACAATAGCTATAACCTTGCACGGTTCTCCCCTGTGAGAAACAACTATCAACCTCAACAGCATTACAGACAGTACTCACATCTCTACAGCTCCTACTCGGAGTATAGAAACAGCAGAACATCTCTCTCCAGGACTAGAAGGACTATTAGGAAAACTTGTCCTGAAGGCTCTGAGGCGAGCCGTGACACATGTGTAGGTAAATGTCAGCCATATTGCATTTCCTTTCTGTGGGCTCACGTATGGACCAGAGTCTAAGCATGTGCACAGCACCTGTGGTATTTTGGGTGCAGTGAACTACATCTGATCTCAAATCTGGGATGACTCAAAGTTCCAACTATTACAACTATTACAAACTTTATTCAAGTAAATGATGCATTTACATGTGTGCATTCTGATAATTGTTTTATATTGGCAGTTTCTCTCTTTTGATCAACTCCTGAAAGTGTTGCTAAATTTAATGCTGTGTAGAAATAAATTTCAGTGACACCTAGAATATATTTTTTAAAAGAGAATATGCATATTGCCACATAATATAATACCATCAGTTTATGGCTATATCTGGTTGATGCCAAAGCAGTGGGTTAAAAGTGAAACTTTCAGCTACTCAGTCAACTGCTCGTTCTATGTGACAACCAACACTGTGTTGACTGTTGTCCCACACCCACCCCCATCCACCCCCGTGGAATTTCTCAGTTTGATTATTTTGTATATATGGAAGTCACTGAAAAGATAATGTGAGCCAGGACAAAACTACGTTGCTTTCATTGCTCTAAAATATGTGCTTTCAATATCTTTATCTAAACTCACAAGTCTACAGTTTAATTTGTTTGCAAAAGTAAAGTGTAATTTCCAACTCAAGAATTGAGACTTTGTTTTCAGTTAATTTGCAAACATTACCATCTGTCATTCATTTAATTCAATTATCTGTGAGTGTCCACAGTTTGCATGCCATTGAACTATGTGCCAAGAGAAATTAGCAAACACAAATTAGCCCCACTATTTGTTAGATGACAAAAGAAAGCTAGGAAGAAAGGGAGGAGGGCAGTAAGAAAGAAATTTTGTTTCAGTTTAAAGACCCCACAGGCCAACTTCATTTTCTTGCACTTTTCTTAAGTATTCTACACTTCACTTATTCTCTCCTAAATATACCTTCTGTTACACATTTCTTAAAACATTAAAAAATTGACTTCAATTTTTGCCATTTCTTTTTCTACTCTCCAAGCTCTGTTCCTACATCATTGTCTTCTCAGATGTGCTTTCTTAGTCACTCTTCTGTGGACCCACCTGGACCCTATGACCCTCTTGGATACTTAAACTTTAAACTTTTCTCTTTAAGTCCGGTTTTCTCTAGAACTTTTGTCTAGATGTCCCGATGTATCTGAAAGTTAATATGATGCACATGGAATCTTCTCCCTGTGATCAGTGTCCTAGAAAAAAGTAAAACTAAGGGCAGTGCTAGTGTCTTTTATTCCTTGAACTTCAAACATTAATGCATTCATTACCAATTCTCAACATTTAGTTTATATGCTCAAACACTACGTAATTACTGACCCTGTGGACTCCACAATCCTTGCAAGGATATCAAATACCACTCTCAGCTTGCTCCAAACCATTCTGAGTATTGGTAGTGTTTCATGCCCACAATTTTGACTTGACTCTTTGTTGGTGAGAACTTTTCACCATTTTTTTTTTGATTGACAGAATTAAAATTTGACATGTTGTCTTTCAAAGTTTCTTCCAAATAGTCATTCCCACTAAAGGGTTTCATCTCCAATTGTCATCCCACTCTCTGACTTCACCTTAGAGAAGCTCTTCTTCTCTTCTACCTTTACCTTCCTGGCCAACACCTTTGTTTATGGTGTGCCACATGAATTAAACTACACCCCCCACACCATACTCCATCTAGTTGATTTCTTTTAAGTCATCTGAAGGTCCCAGTCATTTTAAGAAAGCATCTCTGATTACATCCTCCATTTCTTCATCATTATCTAAGCCCTACAGTTTCATAGTAGAGTCTCATAAATGTTTTCTTTTTTTTTCTTTTTTTAAACGTTTTTATTTATTTTTGAGACAGAGACAGAGCATGAGCAGGGGAGGTGCAGAGAGAGAAGGAGACACAGAATCCAAAGCAGGCTCCAGGCTCTGAGCTGGCAGCACAGAGCCCGACACGGGGCTCAACTCACGGACTGTGAGATCATGACCTGAGCTGAAGTCAGACGCTTAACCGACTGAGCCACCCAGGCGCCCCTCATAAATGTTTTCTGTGTCTTTGTGTTTATATTACACTAATATTATATTTATAAGAATTATCTTCCCCAAACCATTGGCTGTTTGAGGCAGCTACTATTTCAGAGAACCATTCATGGAGAATTTGAAGTAAACTTCCAAAACTCATCAATTACTGGATGTTTAAGTTTTGTTTTGGGGCAGTGAATAGACATTTAGAACTATTTCTTAAAATAGGATGAGTATTTTATAGTGTTCATACTAATAAAGAAATTTACACTAAGATTGCAGACAGCTTTGGAATTATGTTAGGAGCAAGTTGCAATTAACACCAAATGCCTTTAATTAACCATCTGGGATATGTCTATCTTACAAAAGATTCAAATTAACACTATGCAATCTTGTTTGACTTGGGCTAAAAGTTAGCTTTTTGAGGGAATGATTCCAAAGCTTAACAGGAGAAATGAACACTGCGCTGCCTCTGAATGCAGAAATTACACTTGGGGCCACTTTAAAATTCATACTCTGGCAAGAGCGATATTGACTTCTTGGATTGCCTCATCGTTTACATTTCTGTGATTATTTTAGGTTGAAGCAGATTACAAAGGGAAAAAGTAAAAATAACTCACACAAGTTGTGGAATAAATGCTTTGGTTAACTAAAATGGGGCAAAACCATTAACAACTATTTGATGAGTGTTTATCGTTAACAGATTTTGAATCATTGCAGTTACATTCTGAGCATATGCGAAACATGTACAATGAACACATCCCTTTGCTCTGTGTCACCTCCCAGTTTTCATCTCCTCTTTACTTCCACCCGACAGCACTCCTGCTGCCATTTCACATCATGTTCTCTCTTCATTCTTCCACTGGTTGGTGCAACTATGAACAAATTCTAACATTAAGCAAAACACAGTTGCGATAAGGAATCTGAGGCCTCCCAAATCACATCTCCTATCCTGAAAGCAAATAGCAATTAATTTTTATCACCCATTCTCACTCTCCTTTTTATTGCTGCTTTCTTGGCTTTGTTTAATAATAGCAGATAAATAGTTGTTTACTATAAAATGCTTTCCCTTTATTGTGGTATATGAACCTTCCAACAAATCTGTGTCAGTGATTACTTTTGACAAAAGAATTGACTGAAGTTTTGAGGAGTAAAGTGGGCTCAAGGTGTCATAGCAACTATAGATATGTAGTTGCCATTAGTACTTTATAATTGCATGAAGTGTGATGAATATGCTTATCACAAAATTAAAAACACTTCCACTTGCTATCTCTGTATGGGAAAGTGACGCATGGATGTTGGGGGCAGGTGTGAGGAGAGACAGGAGACTAAAGTTTAAATAAAAATGAACATTCCTTGTTCTAGTTACCACCAATAGAAAATTTGTCTTTTAAGTAAACCCTAGTATAAAGGGTATAAAGGGTATACTTTATGTACTTTATAAAGAGTATGAAGGGTATAAAGACCTAGTATAAAGTCAAGACTTTAGTACTTTGGTGGTTTAGGATCTTGTACAAATCTGTTTCATCTGCCATTCCTAATATAGAAATATAGAAATTGGCCAGTTTGGGGCTTCGGCTCATATATACTTACACACAGAAGAGATGTTCGTATTTTATGAAATAGTACAATTGATATTGGACTCCATTAAAAACAGATCCTGATATAAAACAGCTCTGAGCATGTTAAATCCCATGAGTTGTAAAAAATAGAAGTTTTTCTATTGTATATCCACAACTTGTGTATAATTGGTTCTGTCAAGTTTCTGCCCTTGTTTTGCATGGTTGTACACCCTGCTTTCTTTCTGCGTAGATATTGATGAATGTGAAAACCGAGACACTTGCCAGCACGAATGCAAAAATACCTTTGGAAGCTATCAGTGTATCTGTCCACCTGGCTATCAGCTTACGCTCAATGGAAAGACCTGTCAAGGTAAGAAAAAGTTGGGATGTTCATTGCTGCAACTTGACTTAGAGCCGGTGTAGGAGAGTGTGAGAAAATGTTTTCTTTCTTTTTTTTTTTTAAATATTCTCCTAGTTGCTTCCTCTTCCTTCTCATTCCCCTTGGTCATATTTATTTTTAAACATTGCCTTTGCAAGTAGGAGAACCAGTAAGAGAGCAAGTAGGCAAAGGAAAATTGTTGAGAATCAGTACTGGTTCAGTCTTATAGAAGGAGCAAGAATGCCTAAACCAGTTCATGTTATATATTTTTAAAAATAAGTGGAAATAAACCTCTTCAAATGTCTTTTCAAAGTTCAGCCAAGATGGAAGAGGAAATAGGAAGAGACCTTGGTAAATTTTACTCCAGTATTAGGCACTATTTTATTTTTTGTCTTGGCAAACAGTGGGTGGTCAACTAAGCAATCTATTCTTTGAGTCTACAAATGATGTGGTACAATCATGAATTGGCAGTGCAGAATGCAAAAGGTGCATCTGCAAATGAATAAAATAATCTCTTCCCTTTAATATCTTAGTCCAATGGAAACAGACATGTTAATAAAAACATAATATACAGGGTTATAGGTACTATAACGGAGTTTGGGACAATGTGTAGTGATGGTAGAAAGGAAAAAAAACTATCAATCTCAATATTACCCTCTTTACACAAAAATATGTAAAGCATTTTGCTTTAATGAGATATATTATGTTGCAATGCAAACTTAGATCAGAAAGAAATAAGAACCTACGTCAAGAAACCCCCTCAATTTTGTGGACAAAATCAGAAGTAGTATATCAGTCTTAACAAGCCTCTGAATTATATTAATTTCTGTTATATACAAACTGTATCCTTTGCTAAAGTACAACAAATAAAATCTCCAAAGGAGTGCTTATCAGTACCAGTCAAATTTAGATTACATTTTCCCTCTGTGTGAGATTCACAAGACTTGCTAGGATTTCAAGTCACGGAAAGTGTGTTCCAGGAAACAAGAGCTGGATGTATGATGGGGCCACCTCAGTTCCATGAGCTCTAACCCCTCCCTCACCCATTCACCCATTCCCTCCCTGATATCTCCCACTGGATCATGTAGACTGGAAAAGGAAAGTGAACACCGTAATAACCTTCGCTCCCAGCCATCTGTCACAAACATTTATTTAAAACCCTATGCAGAACTTTCTACTGAGGTTTGAAGTATGAGAATAATATATTACATTATAGCCATGTTTTTCCAAAGTATTAACTCATTTTAACCAACAGTACAGATATGTCAAGGGCAATAATTTGTACCCATTCCACAGATAATAAATTCTCAGAGTGATTACATGAGCATTAATATCCTAGAATAATCAAGAACAAGGGGAGGACTTGATCACAGATCTCATAATGTCTAGAATGGGCCTTTGTCTCTCCTATGATGCTTTGAATACCAGGGTCATTGTACTGTAGCATCAGGGTAAGGTGAGAGCATTTACAACTGTCCGTGTTTTATAACCCTCCCCAGGTTGTCACCCCAAGAACCCTCTGAAGAAGTGGCAATGCCCAACATTAACACTGCACTTCCTGTGAGTGTGCCAGGCACCAAGGAAGGAAGCAGAGTAGATACGAAAGCATTTGGAATAACCAACCAAATTACAAAACCTGTTAGCCAGATTTTTAAGTGTTATATTGTATCATATTCTCATGAGAGAATTTTTCTTTTTTTCTAAATTATGGCAGTTTGTTCTTTAAATGCCCTCACCACTCATTCAGTTCAAAACATTTTTCAACTTTCAGTTGTGCTTCAGAGAGTGGAAAATAATGGGAACAAATCAGAAACAGGTGTCACTTGAAATGTTTGTGATTTAAATGGGTTACATATTTTTGTGGTTTTAAAAAAGACTTGAGAGAAAACAATTACATCTTTTAAAGCAGTCTTTAATCTGAAGAATAACTTAAAGTCTTGTTATAGCTTTAAAAAGTGTTTCAGGCATTTATGAGAGAAAAAAGGTTGATAATCACATGTGCATTCTTGAAGCTTTATACATTAGTGATAAAACTGTGAGTGATAAAAAGGAAATTAAAGTGAACCTGACATTACACAAGGACAGAGACGCTAGTCAAAAGTGGAAGTCACCAGACTACAAAATGAAAAACAAAAAACATGACTGATAATGATTTGCCCAAGAAGCAGAGAGGAGAAACTAAAAGATCTTTCTGCTAATTTTAAGCCCCACTAATCTAATTTTAAACGTTTAGAAACACTTTATTGGCATTGCATTTGAAATTAGTGTTCTAATTTATCCAAGTTTTTATTTTTTTAATGTTTATTTACTTTTGAGAGAGAGACAGAGTGTGAGTGAGGGAGGAGCAGAGAGAGAGGGAGACTCAGAATCTGAAGCAGGCTCCAGGCCCTGAGATGTCAGCAGAGAGCCCGATGCGGGGCTTGAACTCATGACCCCGCGAGATCATGACCTGAGCTAAAGTCAGATGCTTACTGAATGAGCCACCCAGGTGCCCCTAATTTATCCGTTTTTAAAAAGGAATCCGTAATATTATCAAGAATCTAAATTATTCTTTCTATAAGACAAATGTTTCAAGTATGTTTATCTTAAATTATTGTTTGATGTATCCAGAAGCACTTGGTTAAATGCATTCATATGTCCTAAAGCTATTAATATTAAAGTTTTTCAGTTCATCTTGTATTCTTTTCTTGTAGAATATTTATGTTATAAAATCCCTATCCTTTAATTTCTATCATAGTAATTTTCGTGTAATATTTAATAAAAACCAGACATCATCACATTGTCAGCTAACAGAAGACAGCACGATTTCTCCATCTTTTCTGGCTTCTCTTTTTAAGACCAGGCAGTAGAATAAATGAACAGAGCAAGCAGAGTGAATGCCTGTAGGGTGTTTAAGCCTGAGGAGATGGTTGTAGACAAAAGACAAAGAAGAGCCACCTGCCCAGAAGCCAAAATACTAAAGAAAGCTTGTCAATGGGAAGTGTGCGCTCTGGAGCTAAGGGTGAACACTTTGAATATTAGATTTTGTTTATTTTTATAAATTCACATTCAGCCATTGGAAATCTGTGATAAGATAACTGCTCTTATTATGCATATAGACATGTAACCAGATTCTGGACTCCAGGCTGCCATTTCCATGGGCCCCTGTAGCCCACTGGCCTCCATATGTCTGCAAGAATTCACCATAAAAATTAGAGCTAAAATTAAATTTGGTAGTTAAGTGTGAAGTGAATGTTTTTTGTGAGAAAAAAGAAGATAAGTCTAATTGAATTTCGTTCACATTTTCCTAAAGGGCATTTTACTTCATTCTTAGATAATCTCATTTTGCCAAGGAGATAACACCCTTCTGATAGATAAAATCATAATTAGAAATTGGTTCAGAGACAATAGGCAAGATTTCAGTGTAATAAAAATTTGTTTCATTCTGCCTTCTATTCCTGTAGGAAAACTAGTCCTAGAAAGCACATTATGTTTAATATCAGCACATCTAAGTAACTACAAAGTCAAGTAAGTGATTTACTCCATATCACTATAGCTCAACATCTTTTTACTTTGTGAAAACTATTAGCAAGTTTAAAGGAAATAATTATACTGTCATTTCCTATAAAACAGAATATACTTGAAACCAAATCTAAAGTGCTCATTTTTGAGACAGAAATACAAATAGTTAATAATTCAGAAATAAAATTTAACATTTATTGTCCATGGTTAAAATACTATCTCTTGGGGCGCCTGGGTGGCTCAGTCGGTTAAGCGTCCGACTTCGGCTCAGGTCACGATCTCGCGGTATGTGGGTTCGAGCCCCGTGTCGGGCTCTGTGCTGACTGCTCAGAGCCCGGAGCCTGTTTCAGATTCTGTGTCCCCTCTCTCTCTGACCCTCCCCCATTCATGCTCTGTCTCTCTCTGTCTCAAAAATAAATAAACTTTAAAAAAAAAATTTTTTTTTTAAATAATAATAAAATACTATGTCTTGGAATTTCTTCTCTCCTTTCTCTTTTTTTATAGCAGTATTTCAAGTTATTTGAGGGTTCACAAAAGAACTTACAACTTTAAGCCAAGTCCCACATACATACCATTATGCAGATACCAAGTCACTTACTACCATGAAATGATATAATAGTTTCATATGCACATTGGTGTTGGCACCAATTCCATGATAGAAGTGGTTTTGACCTTTAGGTCCTACCTCTGCAGAGAACTGATTTGGTTCCAATTAATTGTAATTGTTTCCTCTGTACATCAAGATCTATGTTTATTCAAATACTAAAGAAGGAGGCGTGTTCCAGGTGCCTATATACAGCCAATTAAGACTTTATCTAAAATAAGTAGTCTTCAAATTTTTTGCTTGCCTGCTGCAAAAAGAAATTTGAAAACCTTATACGTGTGTCATTCATAATTTTTAAAACTGACCTCCAAAGTTTCATATCATATTTAAATTGTTATAAAGGGTGTGAATTCTGGCTTTGTTGTTTGATGTACATGTGCCTTAAATATATTTTCCTCAGTACTTTGGAGCTGTTGATTTAACCCAGTTAATGGGGAATGACCACTATATAATTTAGAAGTCTATAAGTCATTGTTAAACCAACCAACTTGACTGTCAGAAAAAATCTAAGGTCATTTTTGCTGTTCAAGTAAAAGTGTTAAGTAGGTGTTCCCATGACAACCAGCTCACTTCTGAAATCTGACTTAAAATAGAGAGCTAAGACCATTGGTTTATAGCAATGGTGAAATAAGGCCTGCCACCATCAATATGAATAACCAGTTTTTCTCACCCTGAATATGTGCTTTGAATCATCTTACACTTGGGTATCATAAAAAGACTAAGGATTAGTGAAAACCTTTCTTTTGTAAAGCAGAAGAAGGATATAAAATGGGAATGGGGACAGGAGAACTCCAGGCCACAGGAAGTTCTTGGGCAGAGTGCTTTTAGGAAAGAGAACATAAGGGAAATGTGTTTCTGGATGGAAACTGATTCCCCGAAGTATTTCCCTGCTGTCCCGCTGCTGAAGAGCTTCCACCCACCACCAGGGGAATGCAGGTACCACAGCTGGAGACGAGTGCCCTAAAATATGTTTCTTAACTTGAGGACCTCAAAATCCCTAAAAAACGTTGTAGAACTCTATGGACGCTCCTTCCAGAAAATCCATCAATCTCAATGTTGCACTCACTGTCTGTCTGACTCTGTCCATCTGTCTGTTTCTCTCTCACACAGATACACACACTCACACAGGCACACACAAAAAGATTTTCATTCATAAATCCCCTGATGCTTGAATATGGACCCTAAGTTAAAAATCATGGCTCAAAAACATTTATTTTCAGAAAGCTCAAAAAAGGCTTCCTTTAGCTCCATCTTGATATTTTTTTTTAATTTTTTAATGTTTAGTTTTGAGAGAGAGAGAGAGAGAGAGAGAGAAAGACAGAGCATGAGCAGGGGAGAGCAGAGAGGGAAACACAGAATCTGAAGCAGGCTGGAGGCTCTGAGTGGCCTGCATGGAGCCTGACGTGGGGCTCAAACTCACAAACCATGAGATCATGACCTGAGCCAAAGTCGGATGCTTAACCAACTAAGCCACCCAGGCACCCCTTGATCTCTCTTAATTATAGTGATTTAAGGGTTTTTATTTACCAACTTGGTATAGAAAGCAACAAAATAAATGGCATTTCATTTGCATGTTTTCCCATTACCCTAGGGAGAGCTATTACCATAGAGAGTGCACCCCACCCCCATAACACCTAAGGATGGATTCTCCACAGTTCAGATTTGATTAAACTTGGATTATGGTTCTTGGGTCATTCATTTGATCCTGGTTTTGTTTTTTTTTCTAAATTCTCTCTCTCTCCACAAGATCTGACTAACCTGTAAAATCTCCCCTGAATTTATCACTTGACTACTTTAATGTCCACTACCCTACCTCCCACTCGACATTTTGAACTTCTAAAACAAAATACCAGGAAGGATCACTCACATTATAAAGAGATTCTTCACTTCACAGGAAGGTTCACAAGTGTCCTTTAAAATTTTAGCTTGTTTTTCATGAATTTAAAGTATTAATTGCTTTAAAAAACTCAAATGCAGTCTGTTTCCCAATTGATAGCTTAATAGCTTCCCTTCTACTTTTATAGCTTTTATTTTTCAATGGCCTTTCACATATGTTACAAAAAATATGTATGTCCCCAAAGCAGTATGGGTAATAGCACAGCCAGCATCAGGATTCCCCGACTTTATGGTTGAAAAAGCCTAGGTATTCCCCCACTATGTGGTTGAAAAAACTTAGGGATGAATTCATTCATGGGGAGAAGGAGGTTAGCCCTCACCATTTCGGTCACATAGCCACAACCCCTGCTCTGATGGCCAGCTCTGACCCAAGTTACTGATGCTGTGTGTTCCTTGTGATGTTTGCTAGATGTTGATGAGTGTCTGGAGCAGACTGTGCGCTGTGGGCCAAATCGCATGTGCTTCAACATGAGAGGAAGCTACCAGTGCATCGATACCCCCTGTCCACCAAACTACCAACGGGATCCTGTTTCAGGGTACGTCTTGCTTCCTCTTCACAGAAATACTTTTCTTTTAAGTTTGTTTACTTACTTTGAGAGAGAGAACACAAGCCGGGGAGGAACAGAGAGAGAGGGAGAGAGAGAGAATCTCAAGCAGGCTCTGCACTGTCAGCGCAGAGCCCAAAGCGGGGCTCGAACTCACAAACCGTGAGATCATGACCTGAGCCGAAATCAAGAGTCGGACGCTCAACTGACTGATCCACCCAGACTCCCCAGTCTCAGGAATACTTTTGAAAAGCTTTCTCTCCTCAACCAACAAGCCCTGTCTGTAGGCATATGTAATTCACACCAAGTCAATAAGCCCAAGGGTATATGGAGTTACAGTGAATGGGTATGAAATGAGCTCATCCTGCAGCAGCCACTGTAGCCTAACCTATCACTTTTGTCTGCCAAGGTTTTCCCGGACTGTCTCCACAGTATGTAATCCACCATGCCGCATCTAGAATTCTGCCTCAGCAGTGAGAGTTTTATGGGGTGATGGAACCTGACTTTGAAATTTTCTAGTTTCCGTTCGTGTTGCCTCAGGGTTTTAAGGGCTCTCAGCACTTAAAGCATTCCCAGAAGTACCTTGGCTGTAATTATGTTGACTCACTGTGACTCCATGAGAGAATGGTGATGAGCAAGGATGAGTCAATAGTCTGCCCATTCATATATCGTCTTGCTTACATTTCCTGCTGTCTGAAACAGTATCTTTTCTGAGTTCCAAAAAAACTACTCTTCTGTTTTCTCCCACCTTTTACAGAAATGTCATACTCTGTTCAGGTACCAAGTCAATGGGGTGCTTGAAAACAGAGATAGTGGTAGTCATGAATAAGACCCATTAAGAAGGCGGTTCTGAAACCAAATGCTGGTTGGAGCTCACACTTTGTTTTTCCTCTCAACAGTGACTACCAAGTTACTGTAACAGGACCAAGTGTGGACTTCCCACAATCCACTGAAAACCTATTCATAATTGTTTGCGGGGGGGGGGGTGAGGAATAGGAAAGTGAGGGAGAAAATTAAAAATACTGACTTGGGAAACATCTAAAAATACTATGACTGAAGAATCCATATCTTCAGAAAATAGTCCTTTGTGCATTGTTTTTAAATTTTACTCTCCATTACCAGTGATTTCTGGCAGACAACTTAAGTCATGATGCCTCAAAAACAGCCAGTGTGGGCTCTGAAAAAAGAACACGTAGTATTTGTAATCTAAAATAATGTGGAAAACAAATACAAAAGGAAGCGCTTCCCCCCCCCAACCACGAATCTTAGTTGACCTTTCATTATTTTTAGAAAAATAAACCAAATATTAAAATATTCTATTTCAGCTTTCAGTCTTGGGATAGATGTTACAATTTAAAAATAGCTTGTGTTCCTTTCATTAAAAAGTACTTGTTTCCAGTATATGTACATAAGATGCTTCTATTTCCAAAATTGACTTTCCATTTTAAAGACACTCTTGTGGTACTCATACTTACTTCAGTGGTTCAAAAACTTCTGATTTTAATGAAACTGAGAGATAGATATTTGACTCTAGACCAGCATGCTCTCACAGACATCTGGCATCTGGTTTGAGTTTGTGACCGAGAACGTGGGGTGGCCTATTGCTCTTGCAGTCAGACTGTCTACTCCCTTTAATGCCTAAAAGTTGTCATGGATCCTGGTCAGCTGCCTCATGCCCTCTCCTGCTTCCAAGCCAGATAACTACATGCATTTCATGCGTTTGTCGTCCTTAGGTTCTGCCTCAAGAACTGTCCACCCAATGATTTGGAATGTGCCTTGAGCCCATATGCCTTGGAATACAAACTTGTCTCACTCCCATTTGGAATAGCTGCCAATCAAGATTTAATCCGGCTGGTTGCATACACGCAGGATGGAGTGATGCATCCCAGGACAACTTTCCTCATGGTAGACGTGGAACAGACTGTTCCTTTTGCCTTAAGGGACGAAAACCTGAAAGGAGTGGTGTATACAACACGACCTTTGCGAGAACCAGAGACCTACCGCATGAGGGTTCGAGCCTCATCCTACAGTGCCAATGGGACCATTGAATATCAGACCACATTCATAGTATATATAGCTGTGTCTGCCTATCCATACTAAGAAGTCCTCCAGAGCCTAATCCAATATTTAAACTGCATTAATCATGGGTATCAAGTCCCCTTCCAGATTACCATCTCCTGAACAGTTGCAATCTTGGCAACTTGAAAATGGTGCTATGCTCTGTTTTGTGTGCCTTCCTTGGTGCCGCTGAGGTATTTTCATGAACCCACCATGGTCATTTCTTTTGGTAAAGTCTAGAAAAGTCCCTTATTATTTTCTTTATTTATTACACTGGAACAGTTACTTTCCAAAGATTATTCTGAACATCTTAGAAGGACATATCAGTGATGTTTTATTGTAGTATAAGAGCTAAGATAGTTTTCCTTAAAAAAAAAAAAATGAAAACAAAAATAACTCTTCAAAGCCAATGGATTTTTGAGCATTTTAGAATAATAAAACTGGCTGCTATGTGTTTGATCAAAGCTTATTAAGTAACTTATGAAGATGCTTTTTTTAAGTATTCATACTTTATAATGGGATTTATACACCTATTTACACTTTAAGGGAAAAAGAAACACCACTCATTTGAGAAATATAGTACAGCTTCTAGAATGTTTTTTTGATACCAAATGGTGTTCACGTAGATTGAACATCCAAAAGAAGGATATTATTTTCAGTGGTTTTGTGAAATGAGATGGACCACTTATGATAATAGAAAAAATATTATTTTGTCCTCAGATGATTGTTCATGGCATGGATCTTTGCCCTAGCCTTTTGATATAACCTTCCTTTCAGTTAGCTCTATAACTTTTACATTCCAGTATTTTATTTTCCTGTCAATTGGAAACAATTTTTACAAATACCAATGGGACAGTTTCTTTTGTTTTTCTTGAAAATCTTGTATGTTCAAATTAGCATAAATGTTGAACGTCAATACACTGTACATGGTGGTAACAGACTCTGGAAGCAATTCTCAAGATGTATTCTATTTTTATGAAATGTATATATATATTACCTTGGTGTATTTTCTATATAATATCTTGATGGACTCTTTTATAAAATTATTTTATAAAGCAAAAAACAATGTTACAGTAAAACCAGCCTAAATAAAATTTTCACATCCCTTTTCTTAACCTTTTTGAAAACTTAGTTTGTTTCCTTACAGCTATATAAGCTGTTAAAGTTTATAGTCACATATGCACACACCTCTGTGTGTGTGTCAGACATAGCCAGACTGAAACAGACTTTAAATGGATTCTCTGAATTGGATATGCATTAACTTTAATTCTGTGATATCATCAGACTTAATGGTATTAATAACCCATCTCAAGTGGTAAAGTGGACTCTGGTTGTTAATGGGATATGGTGCCAAAATTGTGCATAACTTATCGCCAATAGACACTTCTAACCAAGGGACTATGGAAGACATGGCCTTGAACAATCAAATATTTACTCCTATAAATCATTTAGTGAAAATGGAGACTAGTTGATGGGTTGGTTACTTGTAAGTGCACTGGAAAACATGGAGAAAGAAAATAATGAGTTTAGGGCTTTCAATTCTCAACTAAAGTTCTGCAAAAAGTATATATAAAGTTGAATGATGATCTGAAAGAAACCCTTATCTCTTAGAACTGCAGAGCCAAGTTTTCTAAAAACCAGACCAAAGGTCCAATTCTGGCAGTAGCTGGATTACAATACAAATTTAATTCCTACTCTCACACTTTCTCTTGTGTTAAAGCAGTGATTAAAAAGGAACTGTGACCCCCAAATTTGAGAGCGAGACAAATGAGCAGATTTTGATGAAGCCGGAATCCCTGAATTCCAAATCTGATGTGTTTTCTATGCCAACAGAAACATCTCTTCCTCTCTGTCTAGGAAGTTAGTCTTCTTTGTCTAAACAACCTATAACAGTCTTTCCTGAAACCCTTGCAAAAGACTCTAAGCCTTCTCAGGACCAACCCTTATCACCTTTCATTGCTTGTAGACCTACAACCATTTATGTCTTTACAATTCAGTAACAAAACCAAAAAAAAAAAAAAATCAAGCTTGTATTTTGAGTGGGTTTTTTTTTTTGTAATTCATATTTACTATATTTTTTAAAGTAACCACTGCAACATATTTTTTTTAAACCTGGTCCTTCCCACGATCAGTGTTTCTTCTATTTTCACTTATTGGCATGCTGTCCTTTCCAACTCCACGTACTCTAACCCAGCTGCCAAGCTCTGTTTGATGCCAAATCATCCATCCAGTCTTCCCTGATCCTTTAAACAAAAGACCCAAAAGACCCCTCTTCTGCACCTAAACTCACATACTTTCTATGTACCTCTATTATGTCACTTGTAACCTTGTATTTCGTATTATGGTTGCTTAGCATGTGCGTTCTCTTGCCTACTAGACAGCAGTAGGAGGCAACCTTCAGAATGGGAGAAGATATTTCCAAATGACATATAAGATAAAGGGTTAGTATCCAATATATATATATACTTACCAAACTCAACACCCCAAAATAGAAATAATCCAGGTAAGAAATGGGCAAAAGACATGAATGCACATTTTTCCAAAGAAGACATCCAGATGGCTAACAGATACATGAAAATATGCTCAACATCAGTCATTATCAGGGAAACACAAATCAAAACTACAGTGAAATATCACCTCATACCTGTCAGAATGGCTAAAATTAACAACACAGGAAATAACAGATGTTGGTGAGGATATGGAGAAAGAGGAACCCTCTTACACTGTGGTTGGGAATACAAATTGGTGCTGCCACTCTGGAAAACAGTATGGAGATTCCTCAAAAAGTTAAAAATAGAGCTACCCTTATTCCAGCAATTGCATTACTAGATATTTACCCAAAGGATACAAAAATATTGATTCAAAGGGATACATGTACCCTGATGTTTATAGCATTATCAACAATAGCCAAATTATGGAAGGAGTCCAAATGTCCATCAACTGATGAATAGATAAAGAGGTTGTGGTATATATATATATATATATATATATATATATATAGGACTATTACTCAGCCATAAAAAAAGAATGAACTCTTGCCATTTGCAGCAACATAAATGGAGCTATAGTATTTTATGCTAAGTGAAATAAGTCAGTCAGAGATAGACAAATACCATATGATTGCATGCATGTGAAATTTAAGAAACAAAACATGAACACTGGGTGGGAGGGGAAAGAAACAGAGGCAAACCATAAAACAGATTCTTAACTATAGAGAACAAACTAAGAGTTGCTGGAGGGGAAGTGAGGGAGGGGAATGGGTTAAATGGGTGATGAGTATTAAGGAGGGCACTTCTTTTGATAAGTACTAGGTGTTATATGTAAATGATGAATCACTAGATTCTACTCTTCCAACTAATATTACACTATATGCTGACCAACTAGAATTTAAACTTGAAAAAATAATTAAAAATACCAAAAAAATAGAAAAAATATCACAAGAGGGGGAGGAGCCAAGATGATGGAACAGCATAGAAGTTTTTTGTGTGTCTCACGTCCTTGAAATACAGCCAGACCAACACTAAACGATCCTACACACCTAGCAAACTGATTGGAGGATTAACACAACAATCTGCACAACCTGAACCACAGAATTCAGCAGATATGCAGTGTGGAGAGGTGAATTTGGGGAGTGAGAAACCCCAGAGGATAGGGAACCAATTTTGTGGGCGGAGAGAGTACAAAGACTGGGGAGGGGGAAAGAATACGGGAAAAGCAGCCCTCCCCAAAAGCAGCTGGTGAGAAAGTGGAAAATTGGAAACAGCCGCAGGGACTAAACTAAAAAGGGAGAAAGGAGAAAGGAGACAGTTTAAATCCCATTTAAGACTGTAAACAAGGGGAGCTTAAAGGCTGCAACTCCGCAGCTCCTTACCTGGCGATGCTCTGGTGGGAAGGGTGAATCCCCAGGAACAGAGTGGGGTCCGGGAGGTTCTCAGGCCACACGGGGAAAGCGGTTCCACTGCTGGAAGGACATTTGGTAGAGACTGTTGAAGCCTGGTCCCAGCAGACCCCGGAAGGCGGCCACATTTGCTGGTGCTGGGGCAGGGTCCTTAAGGGTGAAGCCTGGTGCTAGATGTGTGTTGTGATTTTCCAGAATCCCTGAAACGCTGCTGCTCACTGTCTCGCAAACTTTTGGGGGGGGGGGGGGGTGGCACGTGGCCGCAGTCTCCGGGCACCGGCAGCAGCAGGGTCCAGCAAGCGTTCCTGGGTGCCGCAGACATTCAACCTTGCTCGGTGAGACCCTCCCGCAGAGAGGCAGAACCGGTCAAAGCCGCAGTCTGTCAGAAGTAAGGGGCCGGCGAAAACAGCCGCGTCTGAGACACAACTCGGGAGAGAGGTGCTGCCTGGGGCCTGGTCACGGAGAGTGAAGAAGCGGGAGTGGACAAGAGCTGAAGACAGAGGACGGGTGTGCGATTGATCTGGGAGAACAGACTGGGTAACTGGGAGGCGCCATTTTCACTGTTCCTGCACATGCGCATTAGCACCTATGAGCACTGCAACAATCCACCCCAGTAGGCCAGCAGCGCCATCTAGTGGACAGCGAAGCTGTTACACTGAGCCCCGCCCAACTAGGCAACTTGGCTCTTCAACAACACAAGTCTCACCGCCGGCTTGGTTTATGGACTAAAGAGCTACAAAGACTGACTTCTAGGGGAAGACAAAGCAATTTCAGTCCTACTTCAATCTGTTAGTAGGTTCATCTATTCAATTTTCTTTCTTTCTTATTTTCTTTTTTTTCTTTTTGTCTTTTACATTCTTTTCTTTTTCTTGAATACAGAAAAAGAAAAAATTCATTTTTATTTTCAATTTTTATTAAAAATATTTTTCTTTAATTTTTATTACTATATTTTTTACTTTTGTGTAAATGTTTTCTAATTCTATTTTACTTCCATCATGTTATTTTAGACTACTACAGTGTATTCACCTTTTCAAATTTTCAATTTCCTTTTTTTCTTTTTCTTTTTTCTTTTTTGTTTCTTTTCTTTTTCTTGAATGCAGAAAGAGAAAATTTTCATTTTTACTTTCAATTTCTATTAAAAATATTTTTATTTAATATTTATTACTATATTTTTTGATTTTATGTAAATTTTTTCAAATTCTATTTTACTTCCATCATTTTATCATAGTCTACTACAGTTTATTCACTTTTTCAAATTTTCAAATGATGTCCTTTCTTTTTCTTTTTTCCTTATTTTTCCTTTTATCTTTTTTCTTTTGTCATTTCTTTTCTTTTTTCTTGAATACAGAAAAAGACAAATTTATATTTATTTTTAATTTTTATTACAAATATTTTTATTTAATTTATTTCTACTATATTCTTTACTTTTGTGTATATTTTTTCAAATTCTATTTTACCCCCATCATCTCATTTTAGTCTACTTCAGTGTATTCATTTCTTCAAATTCTCAAATGATTTTTTTTCTTTTTCTTTCTTTTTTTTCCTCTCCCCCCTTTTTTTCTCTAATCTGTCAAACCACTTTCAACACCCAGACCAAAACACACCTAGGATCTAGCATCATCTATCCAATTTTTGTGTGTGTGTTATTAATTTTTAATTTTAATATTTTTTAATTTTAATTTTTTTAATTTCAATTTTCTACCTCATTAATTCCTTTTCTCCCTTCAAACTGACAAAATGAAGGAATTCACCCCAAAAGAGCACGAAGAAACGACAGCCAGGGATTTAACCAACACAGATACAAGCAAGATGTCTGAACCAGAAGTTAGAATCACAATAATAAGACTACTACCTGGAGTCGAAAATAGGCTAGAATCCCTTTCTGCAGAGATAAAAGAAGTAAATATAGCATGAATGAAATGAAAAATAACATAACTGAGCTGCAATCACAGATGGATGCAGCGGCGGCAAGGATGGATGAGGCAGAACAGAGAATCAGTGATATAGAGGACAAACTTATAGAGAATAATGAAGCAGAGAAAAAGAGGGAGATTAAGGCAAAAGAGCTCAATTTAAGAATTAGAGAAAGCAGTGACTCATTACAAGGGAACATCAGAATCATAGGGGTCCCAGAAGAGGAAGACAGAAAAATAGGGGTGGAAGGGTTATGTGAGCAAATCATAGGGGAAAACTTTCCTAACCTGGAGGAAGACACAGACATCAAAATCCAGGAAGCACAGAGGACCCCCATTGGATTCAACAAAAACTGACCATCAGCAAGGCATATCATAGTCAAATTCAGAAAATACTCAGGCCAGGAGAGAATCATGAAAGCAGCAAGGGAGAAAAAGTCCCTAACATACAAGGGAAGACAGATCAGATTTGCAGCAGACCTATCCACAGAAACTTGGCAGGCCAGAAGAGAGTGGCGGGATATATTCAGTGTGCTGAATCAGAAAAATATGCAGCCAAGAATTCTTTACCCAGCAAGGCTGTCATTCAAAATAGAAGGAGAGATAAAAAGTTTCCCAGACTCGGGCTGCCTGGGTGGCTCAGTCAGTTAAGCGTCCGACTTCAGCCAGGTCACGATCTCGCGGTCCGTGAGTTCGAGCCCCATGTCGGGCTCTGGGCTGATGGCTCAGAGCCTGGAGCCTGCTTCTGATTCTGTGTCTCCCTCTCTCTCTGCCCCTCCCCCGTTCATGCTCTGTCTCTCTCTGTCTCAAAAATAAATAAAACATTAAAAAAAAAAATTTTCCCAAACAAACATTAGAGGAGTTTGGGACCACTAAACCAGCCCTGCAAGAAATTTGAAGGGGCACTCTGAGGGGAGAAAAGATGAAAATATACATATATAAATAAATAAATGCCAAAAGCAACAAAGATTAGAAAGGATCAGAGAACATCACCAGAAACTCCAACTCTACAAGCATCATAATGACAATAAATTCATATCTTTCAGTACTCACTCTAAACATCAATGGACTCAATGCTCCAATCAAAAGACATAGGGTCACAGAATGGATAAGAAACCAGATCCATCTATATGCTGTTTACAAGAGACCCACTTTAGACCTAAAGCCACCTTCAGATTGAAAGTAAGGGGACAGAGAACCATCTATCATGCTAATGGTCAACAAAAGAAAGCCGGAGTAGCCATACTGATATCAGACAATCTAGACTTTAAAATAAAGACTGTATCAAGAGATGCAGAAGGGCATTATATCATAATCAAGGGGTCTAGCCACCAAGAAGACCTAACAGTTGTAAACATTTATGCGCCAAATGTGCCAGCACCCAAATATATAAATCAACTAATAGCAAACATAAAGAAACTCATCGATAGTAATACCATAATAATAGACTTCAACACCCCACTCACAGCAATGGCCTGATCATCTAATCAAAAAATCAACAAGGATTGGGGCTCCTGGGTGGCTCAGTCAGTTAAGTATCTGACTTCAGCTCAGTCATGATCTCACGGTTCGTGAGTTCAAGCCCCATGTCGGGCTCTGTGCTGACAGTGTGGAACCTGGAGCCTACTTTGGATTCTGCATCTCCTTCTCTCTCTGACCCTACCCCATTCCTTCTGTCTCTCAAAAATAAAATAAACGTGAAAGAAAATTAAACAAAAAATCAACAAGGAAACAATGGCTTTGAACTGGACCAGATGGCCTGAACAGATATATTCAGAACATTTCATCCTAAAGCAGCAGAATATACATTCTTCTCCAGTGCACATGGAACATTCTCCAGAATAGATCATACACTGGGACACAAAGCAGCCCTAAGTAAGTACAAAAAGATCAAGATCATACCATGCATATTTTCAGACCATAACGCTATGAAACTCAAAATCAACCAAAGAAAAAATTTGAAAGGTAACAAAAACTTGGAGACTGAAGAACATCCTACTAAAGAATGAATGGGGTAACCAAGCAGTTAAAGAGGAAATTAAAAAGTATATGGAAATCAGTGAAAAAGATAATACCACAACCCAAAATCTCTGTGATGCAGCAAAGGTGGTCATAAGAGGAAAGTTTATAGCAATCCAGGCCTTCCTAAAGAAGGAAGAAAGATCTCAGATCTTTCAGGTTGTGTAACCTAACCTTCTGCCTTAAGGATCTGGAAAAAGAACAGCAAATAAAACCCAAAGCCAGCAGAAGACAGGAAATAACAAAGATCAGAACAGATATGAATGCTATTGAAACCAAAAAAACAGTAGTACAGATCAACAAAACCAGGAGCTTGTTCTTTGAAAGAATTAACAAAATTGATAAACCACTAGCCAGTTTGATCAAAAAGAAAAAGGAAAGACCCAAATAAATAAAATCAAGAATGAAAGAGGAGAGATCACAACCAACACAACAGAAATAAAAACAATAATAAGAGAATATTATGAGCAATTATATGCCAATAAAATGTGTAATCTGGAAGAAATGGACAAATTCCAAGAAACATATACACTACCAAAACTGAAACAGGAAGAAATAGAAAATTTGAGCAGACCCATTACCAGCAAGGAAATCGAATTGGTAATCAAAAATCTGCCAAAAAACAAGAATCCAGGGCCAGATGGCTTTCCAGGGGAATTCTATCAAACATTTAAGGAAGCGTTAACACCTATTCTCTTGAAACTCTTCCAAAAAATAGAAATGGAAGGAAAACTTCCAAACTCTTTCAATGAAGCCAGCATTACCTTGATTCCAAAACCAGACAGAGACCCCACTAAAAAGGAGAACTATAGACCAATTTCCCTGATCGACATGGATGCAAAAATCCTCAACAAGATATTAGCCAACCAGATCCAACAATACATTAAAAACATTATTCAACACGACCAAGCGGGATTATACCTGGGATGCAGGGCATCCGCAAAACAATCAATGTGATTCATCATATCAATAAAAGAAAGGACAAGAACCATATGATTCTCTCAATAGATGCAGAGAAAGCATTTGACAAAATACAGCATCGTTTCTTTCTACTATCCCTCAAAATAGTAGGGATAGAAGGAGCATACCTTGAAATCATAAAAGCCATATGTGAACGACCCAATGTTAATACGATCCTCAAGGGGGGAAAAACTGAGAGCTTTACCCCTAAGGTCAGGAACAAGACAGGGATGTCCACTCTCGCCACTGTTATTCAACATAGTATTGGAAATCTTAGCCTCTGCAATCAGGCAACACAAAGAAATAAAAGGCATCCAAATCGGCCAGGAGGAGGTCAAACTGTAACTCTTTGCAGATGACATGATACTCTATATGGAAAACCCAAAAGATTCCACCAAAAAACTTCTAGAATTGATTCATGAATTCAGCAAAGTTGCAGGATATAAAATCAATGCACAAAAATCGGTTGCATTCCTATACACCAACAATGAAGCAACAGACATCAAGGAATCAATCCCATTTACAGTTGCACAAGAAACCATAATATACCTAGGAGTAAATCTAACCAAAGAGGTGAAAAATCTATACACTGAAAACTATAGAAAGCTTTTAAAGAAATTGAAGACGACACCAAAAAATGGAAAAAAGATTCCAAGCTCCTGGATAGGAAGAACAAATACTGTTAAAATGTCGATACTACCAAAAGCAATCTACATATTCTATGCAATCCCTATCAAAATAACACGAGCATTCTTCACAGAGCTAGAACAAATAATCCTAAAATTGGTATGGAACCAGAAAAGACCCCAAATAGCCAAAGCAAACTTGAAAAAGAAAACCAAAGCAGGGGGCATCACAATCCCAGACTTCAAGCTATACTACAAAGCTGCAATCATCAAGACAGTATGGTACTGGCACAAGAACAGACACTCAGATCAATGGAACAGAATAGAGAACCCAGAAATGGACCCACAAACGTATGGCCAGCTAATCTTTGACAAAGCAGAAAAGAATATCCAATGGAATAAAGACAATCTCTTCAGCAAGTGGTGCTGGGAAAACTGGACAGTGACATGCAGAACAATGAACCTGGACCACTTTCTTACACCAGACACAAAAATAAACTCAAAATGGATGAAAGACCTCAATGTAAGACAGGAAGCCATTAAAATCCTCGAGGAGAAAGCAGGCAAAAACCTCTTTGATCTTGGCCGCAGCAACTTCTTACTCAACACATCTCTGGAGCCAAGGGAAACAAAAGCAAAACGAACTACTGGGACCTCATCAAAATAAAAAGCTTCTGCACAGCGAAGGAAACAATCAGCAAAACTGAAAGGCAACCGATTTGCAAACGACATATCAGATAAAGGGTTAGTAGCCAAAATGTATAAAGACCTTATACATTTATACATATATACATATGTATACATATATAAAAACTCAACACCCAAAAAACAAATAATCCAGTGAAGATATGGGCAAAAGACATGAATAGACACTTCTCCAAAGAAGACATCCAGATGGCCAACTGGAAAAAATGCTCCACATCACTCATCATCAGGGAAATACAAATCAAAACCATGATGAGATATCACCTTACACCTGTCAGAATGGCTAACATTAACAACTCAGGCAACAACAGATGTTGGCGAGGATGCAGAAATAGAGGATCTCTTTTGCATTGTTGGTGGCAATGCAAGCTGGTGCAGCCAGTCTGGAAAACAGTATGGAGGTTCCTCAAAAAACTAAAGATGGAACTACCCTACAACCCAACAATTGCACTATTAGGCATTTATCCAAGGGATACAGGTGTGCTCTTTTGAAGGGACACATGCACCCCCATGTTTATAGCAGCACAATCAACAATAGCCAAAGTGTGGAAAGAGCCCAAATGTCCATTGATGGATGAATGGATAAAGAAGATGTGATATATATACACACACACACACACACACACACACACACACACACACATACACACACACAATGGAGTATTACTCGGCAATCGAAAAGAATGAAATCTTGCCATTTGCAACTATGTGGATGGACCTGGAGGGTATTATGCTAAGTGAAATTAGTCAGAGAAAGACAAAAAATCATATGACTTCACTCATATGAGGACTTTAAGAGACAAAACAGAGGAACATAAGGGAAGGGAAACAAAAATAATATAAAAACAGGAAGGGGGAGAAAACAGAAGAGACTAATACATGTGGAGAACAAACTGAGGGTTACATGAGGGGGTATGGGAAGGGGGATGGGCTAAATGTGTAAGGGGCACTAAGGAATCTACTCCTGAAATCACTGTTGCACTATATGCTAACTAATTTGGATGTAAATTTTAAAAAAATAAAAATAAAATTAAAAAAATACCAAAAAAATAAAGTAATAAAAACTTAAAAAAAATTTTTTTAATGTTTATTTAGTTTTGAGAGAGACAGAGACAGGGCATGAGTGGAAGAGGGGCAGAGAGAGAGAGGAGACACAGAATCTGAAACAGGCTCCAGGCTCTGAGCTGTCAGCATACATGGGCTCAAACTCACAAACCGTGAGATCATGACCTGAGCTGAAGTTGGACGCCCAACCGACTGAGCCACCCAGGCTCCCCTAAAAAAAAAACCTTTTTTAAAATAGAAGACAGTCGGGGCACCTGGGTGGCGCAGTCAGTTAAGCGTCCGACTTCAGCCAGGTCACGATCTCGCGGTCCGTGAGTTCGAGCCCCGCGTCGGGCTCTGGGCTGATGGCTCGGAGCCTGGAGCCTGTTTCCGATTCTGTGTCTCCCTCTCTCTCTGCCCCTCCCCCGTTCATGCTCTGTCTCTCTCTGTCCCAAAAATAAATAAACGTTGAAAAAAAAATTAAAAAAAAATAATAATAAAATAAAATAAAATAGAAGACAGCAGTAGCTTTGGATCTGAGTCATCTCTTATCCTGTACTGCTCTTAGCATGGCATTATAACTAATATATGTTCCACACACCAATATTGTATTTTAAAGTTATCCATAGAAATCATTCATATATTTATTCATTCAATAAGTTATATATCAATAAGCATTTGATATATAACTGGGATTACTGATAAACATGATGAATACAAAAAACTAACTGATACATACAGCCCAGTGAAAATTCATATGTAAAAATGAACTATAATTCATTATTAAATTATAAGTCTGTTCAAAGAGCAATGGGCCCTAGACAACCAGTCATTTATTTTCTGTCTCTATAGATTTGCCTTTTCCAGACCTTTATATAAATGGAATTATATAATATGTGTATACATTATATAATGTACGTAATCTTCTTGAGTTTGATCCATATTATGGGTATTTCATTCCTTTTTATTGCTGAATAGTATTCCTTTGTGTGACTAAACCACTTTTGTTTATTCCTCAGTTTCCAATTTGGGGCTATTATGAACCATAATGGTATTAAAATTTATGTGTACATCTCTGTGTGGACACAGGTTTTCATTTTCCTTGCTTTTAGGTACCTTGGATTCCCCAAACCTAGCAATTTTACCCGTAGGTATCTATCTATTCAAGAGATGTCCATATAAAGACTTGGATGTAGGGGCACCTGGGTGGCCCAGTTGGTTAACTTCCCATCTCTTGATTTCAGCTCAGGTCATGATCTTGCCATTGTGAGATCAGTATGGAGTCCTGCATTGGGTTCCATGCTGGGCGTGGATCCTGCCTGGGATTCTCTCTCTGCCTCTCCCCTGACTCTCTCTCTCAAATTAACTAAGAGTTAGTTAAATAAACTTAAAAAAAGAATTCAACATAAATTTATGTTTAAATTTGAAAGAAATTGCCAGACTATTCTTCAAAACAGTTGTACCATTTATATTCTCATTAGTGATATGTGAAGATTCTAGTTTCTTTGTACCTTCAACACGTTATTATCTATTCTAGAGAGTGTTCTAATTTACATTTCTCTACTAATAATGTTGAGCATTTTTTTCTCATGGGTTAAGTGGCCATTTGGATATCTTCTTTGGCAAGATATCTATTCAAATATGTTACCCCCTTTGAATTGGGTTATTTGCCTTTTTATTATTGTGTTGTAAGAGTTTTTTAATATGTTCTAAATATAAGTTCTTTACCAGATATCTGATTTGCAAATATTTTTCCTAGTCTGTGGCTTATCCTTTCTTTTTTTACTAGTTTATTTTGAAATGCAAAAATTTTGATTTTTATTAAGTCCAATTTATCATTTTTAAATGGATTATGCATTTCTTGTTGTAGCTAAGAAGGCTTTGTCTACCTTAAGGTCACAAAGATTTTCTCCCATATTTTTCTTTTTTTTTTTTTTTTTTAATTTTTTTTTTCAACGTTTATTTATTTTTGGGACAGAGAGACAGAGCATGAACGGGGAGGGGCAGAGAGAGAGGGAGACACAGAATCGGAAACAGGCTCCAGGCTCTGAGCCATCAACCCAGAGCCTGACGCGGGGCTCGAACTCACGGACCGCGAGATCGTGACCTGGCTGAAGTCGGACACTTAACCGACTGCGCCACCCAGGCTCCCCAGCCTATGTCCATTTTTAATTGAATTCAAAAAGTCATGTGTCCAGTGTGTGTGTGTGTGTGTGTGTGTGTGTGTGTGTGTACGTGTGTGTGTTAGAGGCACAAGTATTACGTGACTCAAGCCCAAGGAGAAGACCTGCATTCTAGCTACCCTAAGAACATTCCTAACGACACTAATACACTTTGACCCAATGGGAAAAACAGAAAGTCTTTAGCTGCTACATGATTTTTCTGGTGCTAAGAGGCTGCCCTTGTGCGCTGAGCCAGATTGTTGTCCTGCTAGTTTTCAGGTTCCCAGCATGTCTGATTGTCAGTTTTGTAATCCACATCGTCCTGATGTTTCCAGTTTCCTCCACCTCCGAGTCAGACAGCAGGATAGAGACGAGCTCATCGTGCTCTGGCCCAGGCTCCCGAATAAAGTGATTCCATGTGTGGATGCAGTGCCTGACACATCCATCCCATTGGCCACAGGTTGTTCCAGCTCCATAGGGACACTGAAAGAATGTATCAAAAGACTTGCCCAGGTATCTAAAACACATTTTCAAAATATCAAGTGACCCTTGATGACCAGTCTGCTGATTAACTGCAGCGTCCCTGGGGTCCTTGGAGGGGACGAGCTGAGGCCAAGTTTTCAGTATGTAATCACTTCTCTCTGCACTGAGTCAGAAAGCTCACCGCCAAGCTGGAGCTGCAGTAGAACATGTAACTGGTCACAATGATTGTAGTTTCCCAATCATCATGTGCTGCCAACAGTCTGTTTCAAATTCCCTATTCTCAGAGGAACTGCCTGGGAATTTGGAAGTTCTTCACAGTGGTTTCTGGATGAGCTCCTCCCTCCCCATTTGCACCACCTCAACCCTCACGCTGTCCATGTTACATCTTCTATCTTTGTCACTTCTCCCTCATTTCACATCAGCCTGAACTTAGTGGCAGAATTATGTTCTATTAGGATTTGTCTGTATCTTGGGACCTGCAATAATATTGGGAGTGATCTAGACATGATATTAAGCTAGCAACCAAGATCCTCAACCAACCGTTTGCATCCAATCACAGTTGGTTTACAGAGAGATGAACGAAGTTAAGACAGCAAGATGGGCTGCTCTTGAGCTTGGTCACCTTCTGTTTTCACTATGAGTAGGGCCAAGGACCTGACCAAAATCAGACTAAGGGATATGGTTGGCTTCTTTTTCCTGGGGCGTCCATAGTTGCATGAGAGATGGATTATAGAATTCAAGAGAGGTTGTGAAACTCAAGGGAGAAAGCTCAAAGAAAGAAAGAGAACACACTAAATGGATTCCCAAGCTTCTAACCTTTCTGTTCATTCCATTAAGTGCTCTGCTCCTTAGCACCAACATGGAGGTTCAGAATAATCACTGGCAGTAAGACTGCTGTTTGCCATCAGACAGAAGAATCATCTTGACAATAAAGAACTTCCACAATGACAAATGAGATATTGTACGTTAAACAACTTTAATAAACATTCTGTAAAAAAAAAAATGAAATATTTACATGGACACCTGTGCCTCTTAATGTAGGTATCTTGGCCAGCTTCTCCACAAGCTTACCTAATTGTTTATACACTTTATACTTAATAAAGTACACATTTTTTAATGTTAAAAAAATTAACACCCTAGCTTCTCCATATGGTCCCCCTTCGGTGCACACATGCCCCTGGTATCTCTTCGTGTGTCCAAAATTCCTCTTCCTTTTTTGTTTTTTTAATGTTTATTTTTGAGAGAACATGGGAGGGGCAGAGAGAGGGAGACACAGAATCTGAAGCAGGCTCCAGGCTCCACGCTGTCTGCACAGGGCCCCATGTGGGGCTCTCACCCATGAACCGCAAGATTATGACCTGAGCTGAAGTCAGACACTTAACCAATGGAGTTACCCAGGTGCCCTCAAGATTCCTCTTCTTACAAGAATACCAGTCAGATTGGATTCAGGCCTGCCCTGATGATCTCATTTTAACTTAAACACCTTTTTAAAGGCCCTTTCTCCAAACACAGCCATGTTCTGAGGTATTTTAGTGCTTCAATGGATGGGCTACAGGAGAGGACACAATTTATCCATAATAGTATGTGGTAATGATCTGTTTACATGAGTCTTCTTTTAGGTCCATACCAATGCATTTGTCAATATATCTTCTGCACTTAGCACAGAGCCTGGCATACGTTAGCATTGAATGAATATTTGCGCATACACATGCGTAACATAGTTGTGTTAGTGGGGAGAGTTATATTGCTGTGCCTTGCTTTAGGTGGAAGGAAAAAGCCTTCTATATTGAGTATTAACTCAAAGACACTTGAAAGTTTCTCAGAAGTTCTTCTTGATGGCATCTTTGTCTCCAAAATAAAGATCCCTGAAGTTATGAGTAATGGGAGTAAAACTGCCAATTTTCTGCCATGCTGTGTGATCTTCGGGCAATGCTTCATGCTCACTTGCTTGTGGACTGCAGTGTCAGAACTGTTAAAAGGGTTAACAGTTAAGTAGAACAAGGCAAAAGCTTTGGAGTGCGGAGTAAGACCACATGAAAAATTTAGTGAGAAGCAGAGAAGAGTGGTTACTAAATGGATCAGCTGTTTTGATGTCAAGGAGACAAAATGAGATTAAAGAAATTGGGGACAATACATAGAAGCATCTGGATGGCAAATGAAAAATTCAATTTTCCCAGATGTTTGGTCTATACAAATCTTCATTCCCTGGTATCTGAAAGCATTCAGAAGACTGGCTAGATGCTTCATCTTTCTCCTGGGTTTCTCTTATGTGTTCAGGTGGTCAAGCTTCTCATATTCTTGACTCCCAGTAAGTTCAGGGCCTCAAACACAGTGATTTGCTAGTGCCAAATGATCATCGATGGGCAAGATTTTGTGTGTATCCTATGGCATTTCCAGGATGAGGACAATAGTATTAGAAGCAGTAGTAAAAGATGTGTGATGAGACGTGTGCCTGTCTGTGCACTGCATACATCTGAATATTTATCACCACGTGTGAGGCAGAACTGGAAATAGACCTGCGACAGAGGTAGAACTCCATCATAATGAACTCCACAAGGCATCCTCCTTCAGTAGAGAGGGTACATGGTAGAAAGAATGTGTGATGTGCCAAAGGAAGGAAACAGCTCCCCGGACTCACCATCCTGAATTAGCTTGTGAAAAGAAGTTCTGTGGGCCCAGTAGGGAGAGAAGGGGTAGTTCACAGACATGGTTTTCATCTTATCTTCGTTTGAAAACTGAACTTTTTAATGTGGTATCCTTGAGGGTTAGTGGCTTGGGAATTTAAGGGTCTTTCTTTGAGTGACTTGAATATTCAATATAGGAGAGAGTGAAAAGAGAAGAAGTCTAATGACTCTGTGGTGACACCATGAAATACCTATAAACAGGACTGTGGTGGCTCATCTCGGCATAGACTCATTTCCCATGTTACAACACCGCATTGTAAGTTTTGTGATAAAAGCAAGCACAAGGTACAACTAAGGCACAGACAGGGTCCCTAAACCAGGACCAAGAGGTCCCCAAGGAATGTCACAGCTAAACTAAAATCTGAATCAGGGGCACCTGGGTGGCTCAGTTGGTTAAGCAATCTTGACTTCCATTCAGGTCATGATATGGTTTGTGAGATCGAGCCCCACGTCAGGATCCATGCTGATAGTGCAGGATTCTTTCTCTCTCCCTCTCTCACTGTCCTTCCCCTACTCACTTACTCTCTCTCAAAAAAAAAAAAAAAATCTGAATAACACTATTAGCTAACCCTTATTGAGCCAGACACAGTTTTACATGCTCTGTATATATTACCTACATTAGTTAACAATCCCCTGAGGGAGGCACTGTAATTTATCTCTAGCTTCTAGTGAAGAAACAGAGGCATAAAAAGTGAGGTAACCTGCCCAAACCAAATATAGTTAGTAAGTGGCAGAGCCAGGATGTAAAACCAGGTTACCTTTAGCTTCTCTGTGCTTCACTGTGCAATGGATGACCAAGAGTTACCCAGACAGCAATAAGGGAAAAGGACAGGGACAAAGAATCAGTAGGTACAGGCCATTCTCTACAGAGATCATCGGTTTTGTAGAAGCTTGGGGTGAGTTAGTAGTTCAGTGTGGCTAAGAGGCTGGAGAAATAAGCAGATGCCAAAATATGAAGGGTCCTATAAATCTTTTTAAGGAGTTTTGACTTTATGTCCAGAGTAATGGGAAATAATTTGTTTTGAGGGACCCAGAAGAGCTAGACTTCATGAAAACAACCCTGGGAAGTTGGCCCTCATCCCAAACGGAGGAATGTGATAGGAAATTTAGGAATGGATTGCTTTGTAGTTGGCTAATGTTCATTTATTTTTTTATAAAGCAAAATGAGTAAATGCTCTTATCTTAGGTGGCGAAGTTGAATGAGTTTTAGTCTCACCCCTTGTAAATAAGATTGTAACAGGGGGCACCTGGGTGGCTCAGTCAGTTAAGCGACAGACTCTTGATTTCAGCTCAGGTCATGATCTCACAGTTCATGGGTTGGAGCCCCGCATTGAGCTCTGCATTCATAGCATGGAGCCGGCTTTGGAATCTCTGTCTCCCTCTCTATGCCCCTCCCCCCATCTCTCAAAAATAAATAAAGCTAAAAATTCAGAAGAAAAGAAAAAAAAGAATGTACCAGACACTTGACAGAGTCTGGGAACTTAGAGGTGGACTTATTGGCATCAGAAAACCAGGACTGATTTTTCTGTCTCAGAAATGTGATTGCCTCAAAAATTCGAGGTTGCCAACCATTGCTTCCCTGGCAAAGCCTGAATCTTGCCACTAAAAGGCAAACAGCGCCCTTGTTTGCCACTCATACATGGGGTATTTTGTCTTCATGCTAATTTCCATTCCAGGTGTGAGGTGAAAGTTACCAGCTGTAGAAGAATTACAGAAGGGAAATAGAGGACATAGCAGCATTTGGAAAGCCATTACAATAGGTGACAAAACTTTTACAATAGGTGACAAAACTTGTTATCAAGCAAGATTAAATGCAAGGATAAAATTTACTAAACTGACATCATCAAGCCATCTTGTTTGCAATTTTTTATTTCACTTTGAAATAAACCCCACAATTCAAGTTATCTGATTGCACTCTAGGAAAATGTTTCTTTAAAAAAGAAATATATATATATTAATATGTGATATGTAAAGGAAATACACACACACACACACACACACACACACACACACAGAACAAGCATGTGCTTTTCCCTAGGTAGCAGAAAAACTTGCTTTCTTTCATTCAAAGTAGATGAGAATGAATAAGAAGTAATGCTTCCTGTCTTCAGAGTATTATTCCACAGACTAAAGGTAAAAAAAAAAAAAAAAATTCAGACACTTCACTCGTCCTCACATCTCAGGAGCTTCATTCCCATAAACTGAATTTCGAGTACCAGTTGCTACATCTGGATTCTGAACAAATGAAACGAAGCTCCCTCAGTCTCCAGTTAGAACAGACATATGCATCTGTCCTCAATTGACACACACCCAGCTAAAATGTTGCAGCATTGGCTGGCCTTTTGTCATTGCTCTCTTGACAGTAAAATAACTATCATCTGGTTCAGCTGGATCAAAGAAGGACATGCGTTTGATGTAGGGCTGTTCCTTCACAGCATAACACTTCGTCATGATTACCTCTTTGGCAATGTGGTATGGAGATGAAAAATAGGCATCCTTTGATATGCAGTAGGAACAATGATCAGACCTACAGATTGCACTTGACCGTTTGCCTGGTAGCCTCTTTCAAACTGCCGCTTCCACTGTTCCTCTGTTCTTTAGAGGTTGCTTCAGCTGTTGGGTTTGAGGAAGCCTTGAAGTGTGAGCCAAAAGCAATGAGAGAGAGAGAGAGAGAGAGAGAGAAATTGTTGATATGTCTGCTCCAATAGAGAACTGACGATGCACCACAGTTTATCTGGAGACCCCTGTGTGCCAAACAGTAGGGTTGTTTTAGGCTGTCTTAATCTCCACCCCTAATCAAAGACCTCTGTTTCAGAAGTGTTGGCTACCCTAGTTTGTTCACATACATATTACTACTTTTCAAGCTGAGAAGTTTAAGGTCATTTTGCACATGAGGAAGCTGAGGTCCAGAAAGGATGAATGTTATGGGTAAGGTCAAACCAGGTGTTTAGGTCCCACCTTCGGTTGGATGCCACTCAACAGAGCATTTCACAATCTTTTGATTTCTGGTTACACTTAAAAATTTCAAATTTTACCTTGGTCACCTGTGTATGGATAATGTAAATAATCCTAATGAAAATAAATAGGAAAGAGTTTGGAGGTGGTGAGGGTTGTGGGTATGAACATATGGTGCAGAGTAGAATAAGGAACAGATTATAGAATATGGAACAGAATAAGATAATGACAGGATAAAGAAAAAGAAGAGGGTATTTGTTACAGGTTGAATTTTGTCTCCCAAAAGATGTGTTGAAGTCCTAGTCCCTAGTCCTTGTGAAAATGACCTTATTTGAAAATAGGATCTTTGCAGACACAACGACGTTAAGATGAGGTCTTACAGTGGGTCAGTTTTTTGCCTGATATACACGAACTCTCTCCCTATATGGTGGGGTATCGGGGCATACTGTGTGTAGTATTGCTGGTCCACACAGTGCCTTACCTAGTCATCCCACATACACAGGTCAGAGTAAAGAGCACTCACCTTTTACCATCCTCCTGTCTGTGACACTGCATACGGCACAAGTGATACAAAGCAACCCGAGGGGAAATGAGGGTTGAATTACTCTAAGTAACTGTATGCTCTGTCAATGGCTACACCCTGGCCACATTGTTCTGCTAAGGGTGCTTACTTTATTCTTTCTTACCTTATTTTTCTTCAACGTAAATAGTTGTTTCTTGTACGTACTTTTACAATACATCTCTGTCACTTAAGAATGATTTCTAGAGGGCGCCTGGATGGCTCAGTTGGTTAAGCGCCCAACTTTGGCTCAGGTCATGATCTCACCGTTTATGGGCTTGAGCCCCGCATCAGGTTCTGTGCTGACAGCTCAGAGCCTGGAGCCTGCTTCAGATTCTGTGTCTCCTCCTCTCTCTGCCCCTCCCCTGCTCGCACTCTGTCTCTCTTTCTCTCTCTCTCTCAAAAATAAATAAACATTAAAAATTCTAAAAAAATAAAAGAATGATTTACAGAAGTGGAATTCCTGGATCAAAAATTGTGATAACTCCTGAGGTTTCTCAGATGTATCTCCAATTTGCTCTGAGAACAGGTTATATCAATTTGCACTCCCATGTACATAACATTGGATTTTTTTCAACTTCATACTACATTGTACTCATAAAATTACAAAATATGCACATTTTATTTTTAGCTCACCTATTTGTAAATCTATCTATAAACTATAAGCCAATCAAGGATCATTTTGAAGGTGCCATATTTCTTTAATTTTAAGTGTATTTATTTTGAGAAAGAGAGAGAGAGAGAGAGAGCAGGAGGGGCAGAGAGAGAGAGGGAGAGAGAGAATCCCAAGCAGGCTCCAAACTGTCAGCCCAGAGCCCAACACAGGGCTCAAACCCACAAACCACAAGATCATGACTTGAGCAGAAACCAAAAGTTAGATGCTTAAACCGACTGAGCCACCCAGACACTCCTGTTTCTTTAATCTTATTAAAATTCTCTTCTAAAAACTTACAGGTTTTTTTTTTATTTACCAGTGCACCTCAGCACCTATGTAACAAGTATGCACATAGGTATGTGCATAATAAAATTTTAAATAAATGAATATGAATTAATGTCTGAATGAGAGATCAATTTGAATGAAAATCAATAACGTTGCAGAGAACATTATCAGTGTTTTTTTTTTTCAAAATAGAAATTTCCTTAGTCAGTAATAGGACAATTTAAACAAGAAAGAGTACAGTACCAAGATTTTGCCAAATATTATATTATTATTCTTTAATCTTTATTAACAAAGTACAAACAAAATCACTACCATCAGATACAAAAGTGAAAAATTTCTTTCCCATTTCTGTGCCTGACTCGCCTACTTTCCTTCCAAGAGGCAACTACATTACAGCCAAACAACATTCTTAAATGATATTAATTCACTAAGAGGCAATTCCCCAAATCCCATCAATCAATGAACACCATTCCTATAGATAAAAGCATGCTTTGCAGAACATTCCACAATTCCTCTTTCTACCCTTGGATGAAGATACAGCATGGAGGGCTCCATGATGATGGGTGACATCTGGAGACCAGCATCACTTCCCACAGCCTGGAGAAAGAAACAAACATCTGTGGAGCGTCTGCCTTGCCTTTCCAAAGAGCTTCTGAGAGCACATTTGTGTGTTTGAAGAGTGACATCCACTGGTGTACAATCAAAACTGCATGTGTCAGGCCTTCTAAGATCCGCAAAGGAAAAATCCTTAACTTAAGCATTATACCAGGCATAGTGATTGTCAGACATTCACCCATGCACTACTCCTGAATTGCTAAACATAATGGCCAGTCTTACCTACTTGGAATCTCAGAAAAGAAGATGTGATAAACACAGGGTCTGGATATGCAACATGCACAAAAAGCTATGCCTCTGGACACATTCATTTGTACCACAAATAAGACAGCATGAACTGCATGCCAGTTACTGAGTGCCTCACAGTACTAGGAACAATGATGAAAAAGACACAGCCATGCCTCCGGGGCATTTTCAAATAAAGAGATGAGGCATGTGCACTGATAACAACAGGACACTGAGCACTTGTTTGGTATTGATATATTGTTTCACTTAGCCCTCAGCCACAATTCCAGAAGAAGCAGAATCTTACATACAGCAAACCCAAGGCTCTGAGAGGTTAAGTGACCAGCCCAATAACACAACAATGGATGCCTGCATACAATTTGGCTTGATTCCAAAGTCCAAGCTTCCAGCACCACCTAATGCACTCCATGAGCTTCACTCATAATATCAGAGGTGATGTATATTGTTTTCTAGCCTCCACTTCAAAAGGATATACCTATCACGGATTCAGGAAAGAATTTCCATCCCTGTAGAATTATTCCTCCATGCAACTACTATCAGACATAGTAAGATTATGAATATATAGGAGAAGAGATCTTGAAAGGCATCAAAATTGGTAAACCATTTTCTTCTTTACATTCAGATTCTTATTAAATTTCCTGCCAGCTCACCTATTAGTAGACTTGTTGCAACAATGTAGTTTCTTAGTTTGTAACTCCTTGGGACCTCAACTCTCCTAGGAAAAGAAATTCTGGCTTACACACTCTTGGTCACCATAACAAACCCAACCGTATGGTGGTTTGATGGCAGAAGCAAAACCACTAGGCAATTACATATGTAATAGGAAATTATTGTAGAGATTTGACCTCACACAACTGTGGGCGCTGATTCTGTTGTTATTCCACACTTCTTCCTGGGCCTGTGGTCAGCAGGGCAGACAGACAGGAAGGAAAGATAGTAGTAAAGTGAAAAAATCAGAACCTGTAAGAAAAGCTGGAGCCTGTGTAGGTCTTTTACAGATGCTTAGCTCCACAGTGAGGAGTGCCAGCTCCTCCTTTATGTTACCTGCACTTGGTCCAGAAGTAGAAGCTGAAGGATGAGTCTAAGGATGAGACTGGCAGGAGCTGGAGATGTCCAGCTGTGGTCCCATGCAGAGAAGATGAGCCAGGAGATCCAGAAAGCTGCACCAATCATCTCAGTATAAAAATAACATGGCTGCTGCTTATTTCTATCTCCCAAATCATGTGCACAATGTCTCTGTGACCCACACTAGCCTGGAATATGCAGTGAAGGAAATTCTGGGAAGCACAATGCCAGCGTAGATAAGTTGGCATAAGATAAAGCAAAACATAATACATGAGCAAAATTATTTTGCTTAATATTTTATTTAAATATGAATAATTTCTTGTTTTTTATTTGAGAGAGAGCATGCACACATGTGAGGGAGACAAACGGAAGGGGAGAGAGAGAGAGAGAAAGAGAGGGCAAGAGAGAGGGAGGGTGAGAGAGAGAGAGAGAGAGAGAGAGAGAGAGAAACTTAGGTAGGCTCTACGCTCAGCATGAAGCTCAATGTGGCGCTAAATCCCACAACCCTGGGATCATGACCTGAGTCGCAATCATCAAGAGCTGGATGCTCAGCCAACTGAGCCACCAAGGTACCCCCGAATATTGGTTATTTCTATCTCTAAATCATTGCTAAGGCCAATCTTTGGCTCATTTAGCTAAATTAATACGTTAATTCCAATCCAATGCCAGATAATAACTAAGAAAATAGGCTCCCAGTCATGAGGAATTACAGAATGAACACTTTGTTTTACCTAGTGAAGGTATCTTGTAGGGAATAAGGGAAATGGGAAGTGAACACAAAGCCCTATGTCTTCTGAGAAAACCCAAATCTCTCCAATAATCTCAAATCTACCTGACTTCCTTCTATGTCATTGTCCCAGGAAGCATGTGCCATTTAAGTTAGGCCTGCTGGAGGCCTAGACTTTTTGTTTTTTTTTTTTAATGTTTATTTATTTTTTTGAGAGAGAGAGAGAGTGTATGGGGAAGGGGTGGGGGGGGGACAGAGGACGTGAAGCAAGTTCCACGCTGACAGTAGAGAGCCCAATGCGATGCTTGAACCCATGAACAGGGAGATCATGATCTGAGCTAAAGTCGGATGCTCACCTGACTGAGCCACCCAGGCGCCCTGGCCTAGGCTTTTTGAATACAACCGTTTGCATATTGACATTCCATCTGCTCCTGACTTTATGAAACTGGAATCTGAGGCCACACCGTCCAATTCTGCATAGCATGGCTCTGCACACACAATGGCCACCCACAGGGTTTTCCACCCACCCCTCTTTGGCATTACTGAGGTAACAACCAGAGCAAGTGATCCTGAAAACTTCAGAGGTTCTTCGAGGCGACGCTCCTCCAGAGTTTCATTTAGGACAGGACTCCAACAGCAATGGAATGTGTCTCTGGTTGTTACAATGCATTCTTTCACCTTCAACGGTTTCCAAAATCTCTTCACAGATTTCATGGATCGAACAGAAATACTTGATTGATTAATCAAAAGCAGCTTAATTCTTATAAAAATAATCCCTGTACAACTTGAATGCAGTGCTAGCATAGAATTAAGTACCGATTATAGTTTTCTGGTGTTTCAATAGACTTTTAAAATCTGAGTTTACTTCATTCTATTCTATGCTTTCAATTATATTCCATTTGTAATGTCACCTTTCAGAATAAAGCACATGACAGAACAAAAAATACTGTCTCCATGTGACTATTTAAGGTAGCCAGATATCATACTTTTCAGTAGTCTATACTTTAGTGGATAGGAGACCTATGGGTAGCCAAGGAAAAGCTCTACTAAATCTCATCATATACATTGAAACTTGCCATAAATACAAATCAAAACTGCATTGAGATACTGCCTCATGTTGGTCAGAGTGGCTAAAATGAACAAATCAGGAGACTATAGATGCTGGTGAGGATATGGAGAAACGGGAACCCTCTTGCACTGTTAGTGGGAATGCAAACTGGAATGCCGCCCTGGAAAACAGTGTGGAGGTTCCTCAAAAAATTAAAAATAGAACTACCCTACGACCCAGCAATAGCACTGCTAGGAATTTACCCAAGGGATGCAGGAGTGCTGATGCATAGGGGCACTTGTACACCAATGTTTATAGCACCACTATCAACAATAGCCAAATTATGGGAAGAGCCTAAATGTCATCAACTAATGAATGGATAAAGAAGATGTGGTTTATATATACAATGGAATACTACTTGGCAATGAGAAAGAATGAAATCCTGCCATTTGCAGCAGCATGGATGGAAGTGGAAGGTATTACGCTGAGTGAAATAAGTCATACAGATAAAGACAGATACCATATGTTTTCACTCATATGTGGATCCTGAGAAACTTAACAGAAGGCCATGGGGGAGGGGAAGGAAAAAAAAAAGAAGGAGGGAGCCAAACCATAAGAGACTCTTAAAAACTGAGAATAAACTGAGGGTTGATGGGGGGTGGGAGGGAGGGGAAAGCGGGTGATGGGCATTGAGGAGGGCACCTGTTGTGATGAGCACTGGGTGTTGTATGGAAACCAATTTGACAATAAATTATATTCAATAAACAAAATAAAATAGAAATAAGTACAAAAAAAAAAAAAGAAACTTGCCATATGTTGGTGAATCACCATGATTTAATTAGGCTGAGGGCATAGTTGCCTTTTGCATACTCCAAGTTGAGACACTCTGGACATTCACTACTTATGAGCTAATTATGATTATTTTGGGATCTGATCCGAGTATTGAGTTTAAATTAATTTTAGACCTCAAGTATAGGACGTATATACAATATAGGAGACTAAATAAATCAATATTTGCATTTCATAGTGAAAACCACTACTGGCAGAAAATGAATTCTTAAAAGTAAAATCATTGTATAGCATAAGAAGTTGAGTATGAAGGGATTATTAAATACCAAAATGCTGATCATGAAACTAAAAGGCCTTGCTGCATTTGGCCAACAGAAATTTCTGTGCAGCAAGTCCGTGCTTGCGTGACAAACAAATAGAGCAGCCTTCCAATTGAAGTTGAGATAAAAAGAAACCATATTGCATGAATAATGCTAAAGCACCACTCAAAACTTATGTTTCCATGTCTAAAAGACATTAAAAATTCAGGGACTCAAAGAATCATAAAGGCCTAACACAAATGGGCATATAATCCCAAACACTGGGGGATTAGAGAAAGAAGCTGTGAGAGATTCCACATCAAGAAGTGTCGATGCATGTATGTTGCAGGTTCCTTGTGGATTCATTTGACCGGTGGGTACCTTAGTCTCCACGTGGGAGACTGAGTGCAAAATTGTTCACGAATGGCACAGATCTAAGAGGACTTTATTGCTTATCTCTTTTGAAAAAGATTTGCACCAACAGGACTTTCCTCTGACATGCTCAGTGGAACACAGCCATGTTCACATTTATTTAAACCGTATTTCATATTCTTGAGAGAGGAAGAGAAATTCATATGTATTATGTGCCTAGTGTATGCCACACACTACGTTGTGTATTTTTGTCACAAATCTCTTCAAACAGAGCTACTTTCTCAATTTTAACCATTATTTCTATTTACTTGTAAGCAAGTTGAAGTTTGTAGAGGTAAGATAGTATCTTAGAGGGATGAGTGGAAAAGCTGCCCTGGAATCCACCTCATTCAGACTCCAGATCCACACACTCCAGGCAGGGCACCATTTTGTTGAATACTGTACTGCCCACTGGCCTCGATTTTGCTCTGGGGATTTTGGAATCCCTGGACCTCTGTCACCTTTTCCAGAGTCTTCTATTATTTTTCACTTTGTCCGAGGTGAGAGTGGGAGGGAACTTCTCACCAGCTTTTCCTCATAGGCATTCCCTCAGTCCTCAAAGATGCCAGAATATGTCACAGAATCTCTTCAATGGGAGTTTGGAAAATGGAACTACATGGAGCCATGCCACAAACCTCTCCTGAAGCAAAGCAACCCAGAGCTACCTCCTTATCCAAATGGAGAAAAGGAAAAATACTAAAAATCTAAATATACTCCCAAAAAGTATACTGCCACAAAAGTACTGAACATAGTGCAGTGACCCGCTTGGATTTGCTGTTTGGGACAGTTGCCCCAGGTGCTGTATGGAGAACAGAGTAGGGCAAAAATAAGTCTGAGGAGATCAGCGAGCAGGTCAGTGCATAATCCAGGCACTGGATAATGCCAGCACGTAGATGGCAATCAGTTATAAGGAGCAGTAGAGATGAAGAATAGCAAATATACCCAAAAAGTAAAATCAAGGACTAATTATGGCTCAGAGAAGGAAAGTGTCAGTAATACTCCTCTATATATGTGTGCCTAGATCTTGAGTTGTCACGGCAACCCTATTAAAGTAACTAAAGAATCTAGAGCATGTATCAGAGCAGTGTCCTAAGAAGGCACCACATTGTGTGAGCTAATTTCGTGTTTGACCAAAGCCCTTCCCCCCTTTTATTCTTAATTAAATAATGACACATCCAGACTCAGTAAGAAGAGACTTTAGACTCAGAAGAGAATTTATTTGAAAAGGATTATTGCAAGGGGGAGGGAGGACGGACTACTGCAAGGGGAAAGGAAGAATATTGCGAGAAGGAGCAAGCTGTGGCCACGAGGTCTGTAGACGTCTCAGGAGCTAGGCAGAGGGGGGCTTTCTTTTAGAGAGAGTCATAAACAGGGCTGGAAAAAACCAAGCGTGGGAACGTGGGATGAAAGGGTGGCATGACCCAATAGCAGATTGGAGAAAGGTTTCCCCAGAGCCCAGCTCATTCTTGGGAGGATACCAGGAGGGGCAAAGTTCAGGCACTTGGGGGAAGGAGAGGAGCGCAAAATCAGTTAGACTAACAAGCATTTTGTTTCTGTTGATCAGGGGGAACAAGTGACTCAGCTAATTATTTATGAGGCAAAGAATGGGAATTTGGAGGTACTGTGACTGGCCTTATCACAGGTAAATAGGGGACATCCATGAGTTTTATCTAAGTCATATGAGAGAGGCTGGTTTTTGCCCTAAGCTGTTTTCCAGAACACAAAGGATAGGGGGCATTTCTCAACCTTCACTGTTTTCCAGGATCAGTTAAAATTTAACATTGTCATCTTGTGTTGTGTTTAGTGTTGACACATCTGAGCCATTAGCCAGTGTGTAAAGACAAGGGTTAATATCCCTGCTCAAAAAACATCTATTAGACACAGGCTCTGAACTGCTGGCCTTTGACAGTCATTCTACCGGGTTATGACATTTGCATTGCCTCTTAACGCCCCCTTTCAAGTGCACATATGCTTGGAAAACTATTGAATTAAAAACTCTTGGTACTCTTTAATGGGACAGCAGAAAGGAAAGAGCTAATATTTTCACAAGATCTCCTTGGAGCTAAGCACATCCATTGTATTCATTCATTTGTTCATTCATGCAACAATTTTTAATGACATCCCTCGTGTGCCAGGTGCTGTCCTCTGCCAGGGGGATTCAGCCATGAAAAACAACAGCAGCAATAAAAAAAAACACCCTACCCTTGGAGATTCCAGCTAATGGGAGAGCTAGTCAAGTAATTATATGAATATATAAACTATGTAATTTATTTTCATGATGACAGTTATGAAGAAAATGAAATTAGGCTAAAGAAAGAGGCAGAGGTGAGTGAATGATCCCTATTTTATATAGTAAAGTCCAAGCAGGCAATTCCAAGGGGAAATTTTAACAAGAACTGCTTGGTGGGGAAAAGGAAGCCATGCAAAGATGTGGAGAAGAATGCTCCAAACAAAGTAGCAGGCATGTGTAAAGACCCTGTGGCATCAATGGGTTGAGCAGTTTGAGGAAGAGCAGGAAGATCAGTGTGGGCCAGAGCAGAGAGAGAGGGAAATGGGGAAAAAGGGGGTAGATAAAACAAAAGTGTTTCTCTTTTCTTTTATTTCTGCTTTATTTTTCTGTTAATCCTCATAATTATCCACTGTATGTTGGGGGAGAAACCTGAACAGACCTGATCCTTACCCTCTGGGTATCCAAACGTCCAATTCCCACATGTTAATTCTCTATTCAGCTATTACAGAGGTTTTATCATACTTACTTGTCAACTCAAGTGTTTGCTAAATTGTGAAAGAAAATTTAAGATATACCATACTGGCGGGGCACCTGGGTGGCTCAGTAGATTAAGCATCTGACTCTTGATTTTGGTTCAGGTCATGATCCCAGGGTTGTGAGATCAAGCCCCGCATCAGGCTCATTGCTGGGCATGGAGCCTGCTTAAGATCCTCTCCTTCTCCCTCTGCCCCTCCCTCACTCATTCTCTTTGTCTAAGATAAACAAACAAACAAAAAAAAAACAAATACATAAATTAACAAAATAAATAAACATTTCTAATTAAAAAAAATTTTTTTAAAGAAAAAAAATACCATACTGGCATTGACCTTCCAAAAGGGAACTCATAAAGACAGAAAATCCAAAATAGTGTTTCACTATCCTGTCTCTAAAATAAAGTCCTTTAGGAATAATTGACTGCAATCTGACCAATTTCTCCACCAAGAAGATTTATATAGAATACATGTTAGTAGTATTCTCGCACCATTATTTCGCACTACTCACTACCTGTTCTGGTACAAACCTGGGCATGAGTCCCAGATTTGCCACTTTATTGCTGTGCAACTTATGGGTAAGTTGCTCGATGTGTTAGCCCAGGTCCCCTGAGAAGATGATGTTAACATAGGACTAAATAATCAAAGATTATATCAGGGAAACATCTGTGAAAGAAACTGGGGGAGGGGAAGGCGCCTGGGTGTTTCAGTCGGTTAAACATCCAACTTAGCTCAGGTCATGATCTCACAGTTTGTGGGTTTGAGCCCCGCATCAGGCTCTGTGCTGACAGCTCTGAGCCTGGAGCCTGCTTCAGACTCTATGTCTCCCACTCTCTCTCCCTCCCCTGCTTTCTCTCTCTCTCTCTCTCTCTCTCTCTCTCAAACATGAATAAACATTTAAAAAATTTTTAAGAGAAAGAAAATGGAGAAGACTGGAAGAGCCATTAAGACCATGAGGCAAATCTGACCCTCACCAAACCTGACCAACAGAGGGAAGGGAGTGACAGAGAGTCTAAGGAAAGTTCAGCAAGGCCACCAAGCATCCTCAAGCCAAAGCTGCTGTCAGCAGAGCCCTGTGTCTTCCAGGAAGGAATGGGTGCATCTGCCTGAATATCCCTGCTGCACTCAGTGACAGCTGGGAGCAGCCGCTGACAAGCTCAGCCTCAGGGCAAGCAAGCACAGAAGCGGGTTTTAAAGCAAAGATGGAATTGGTTGGAGTTCTACAGCCACATCCTGATGGCTTCCACACTGAACCTCACTTGATCTCAGTTTCCTCATCCTTAATGGGGGCAATGTAATACTGAAGTCACAGGCCAGTGAAATGCCAAGATATCTGCATTGCCTGTTAAAGATCATTCTACTATAATCACCATTTAGTTTTTACTTGTATAATGTTGCACGAAAAAACATATTCTTCCTAAACCCAAGAGAATATGACAGACTTTTACACAGTTTAAGTACAAGACAATCAGTTGTTATTACAAAATTCAATAAGTAAATTCAGTGTTCTCTAACAAACAAACGATGAATGTAATTTCTTAATTAAAACAAGTATCATAGGGGCATCTGGGTGACTCAGTCAGTTAAGCATATGGTTCTTGATTTCGGCTCAGGTCATGATCTCACGGTTCGTGGGATTGAGCCCCACATTGGGCTCTGTGTGCTGACAGCATGGAGACTGCTTCGGATTCTCTCTCGGTCTCCCTCTGTCTCTCTGCCCCTCCCCCACTCATGCTGTGCACGCTCTCTCTCTCAAAATAAATATAATAAACTTAAAAACAAAAGTATCATAGACTCAAAGGTGAGGGTTATTATAATAAGAGATGATTCCCACATGGAGCTTCTTATAAACAAACCACCCAATTTTATGTCAAGACACAGAATTAGTATAGATTTGATAAGAAATTTTCTTCAGGCCCTGTGTTTACATATTTAAACTACCTGACTGGTCAATATTCTTGTCTTCTTTTTTAATAGTTATTATATGAAAATAAAAGAAGGTAAGATTACTTAGTGCTCTGTAATCTCCAAGCACCGTGTTAATAGCCCCAACATTCTAACACACTGGCCCCAGGTTCCTTCTGTTGCAGCCTGTGCCCTCTGGGTGCATACTAATTTCAAACATGACTGAAACAAAGATATTTTGAGCCTATAAAAATTTATTGCCACAGTTTGTTTTCCTAATTACATGAAGTCATATATGTAATGTGCTTAGGGTAGTGCTCTATCTGACATAATACATGCTAGGGTGCTAGTTCTTATGTTATTGTGAATATATGGGTTACCCTTTTCATCCAGCATTTTGCTTTTTTGCTGATTCCTTTCCTGGACGCCATTAGGCTTCTTTTCTGCAAATTCAAGTCCCACTTAGGACCAGCACAAACATGGCGGGCCACACGAAGCCCCTCCCTCTCTCTCCCACTGCACGTTAGCAGATTCTTATATTACATGGCTTTTTTCCTCCCTTACATTACAGCCCAGTCTTATATCTTTTCTTGAGCAGTAAGCAGTAAATGATTTGAGAGGAAGAACTTCACTTTGCTTGTTTTTAAATGTTTGTTTATTTTTGAAAGAGAGACATCACGCACGATCAGAGAGAGGCAGAGAGAAAGGGAGAAAGAAGGAATCCCAAGCAGGCTCTACACTGTCAGAGTGGAGCCCAATCAGGGCTTGAACCCACAAACTGTGAGATTATGACCTTAGCTGAAATCGAGAGCCAGATGCTTAACTGACTGAGCCTCCCAAGCTCATCTTATTTATTTTTATATTCTCCACAACACCTAGCTGAATGGTGGGGACAAAGGAGGACAATGAATGTTTGTTAATTCCTTATGATTGAAAGGCAAACAATCTGGTGGACAGCAAACAGGATCAGCATTGAAAAGCAAGGAAGAGCAAGTGAATAGTTCAGTGATCGCTCACAAGGGAGAAGGCACTTTGAGAAAAAGAAAGAAGGTTCTGAGGAGCACCCGGGTGGCTCAGTCAGTTGGCGTCCAGCTCAGGTCATGATCTCACGGTTTGCAGTTTCAAATCCCACCAAGCCCCACATCTGGCTCTGCACTGACAGTGTGGGGCCTGCTTGGGATTCTCTCTCTCTCCCTCTCTCTCTGCCCCTCCCCCACTCTTGCTCTCTTTCTCAAACTAAATAAATAAGCTTAAAAAAAAAGGAACTTCTGTGACTTTAGACATTGTCCTCCTTCTTCCCTTCCTTCTCTCCAAAAAAAAAAAAAAAAAAAAAAATCTGATTTAAGGAGGCTTCCTGCCCATGCAGGGCTTGAACTCACAACCCTGAAATCAAGACCTGAGCTGAGATCTAGAGTTGGATGCTTAACTAAGTGAGCCACCCGGGAGCCCCCCAAATTGACTGAAAGCCTACTACATCCAAGGTGCTAAAGAGGAAAAAAGAAAAAAATAAGAATAGTAGCTACTGTTTATTGGGGTATGTTGTGCATACCAGGCACCTTATGCATCCTCATATTAGCATCCCAAGAAGAGTATTATTAAGCCGCAATTAAGAAATTGCAAGAGGGGCGCCTGGGTGGCTCAGTCGGTTAAGCGTCCGACTTCAGCTTAGGTCATGATCTCACAGTTCGTTGAGTTCAAGCCCCACGTCGGGCTCTGTGCTGACAGCTCAGAGCCTGGAGCCTGCTTCGGATTCTGTGTCTCCCTCTCTCTCTGACCATCCCCTGCTCATGTTCTGTCTCTCTCTGTCTCAAAAATAAATAAAACATTTAAAAAAATTAAAAAAAAAAAAGAAATTGGAAGATTTGTGAAGGCCAATCATTTATCTGGGCTGACACTGCTAAGGAGGGACAGAGCTGGGACTGAATCCCGGCGTGCCTGGCCTCCGCCTGGTGCTATTTCCATGGTGACAGGATGCTGAAGTTCAACCTGCAGTCCCTCCCTGCCAGCAGATGATGCAGCTACTTAGAAAAGAAAACTGAAAGGCAAAAATGGAAAAGAAATCACTGAGTTTGTTTAAAAAACTCCATGCTGTTTCTGTTAAGTCATTTACATCTAAAGGATCCTCGCGTGTGCCAAGCTAGGAAATCAGTGCGCCTGGTTCTCTTTCTCTGGATTCTTCAACAGAAACCAGTGATTTTGAAACCTTCAACAAATAAAATATCCAACAATGATTTTGACACCCGTTGCCTCTTGATATTCTGTTATGAGGAGAAACATTGTCCCCAGGAGTCGTCTCTGGGAATCTAGACTGGGTTCATTTCTCTATAATAGCTTGGTTTTTTTTTGTTGTTTTTTTTGTTTTGTTTTGTTTTGTTTTGACAAAGCAGATGTTAGGGAGCCCAGAGAAGATGAAAATCTTTGGGAGTTGGGTGTGTTCAGAAAAACATATTTGCAGCAGAGCGAGATTGTCTCAGTTTATGTCATTGGGTTGGGTCTGACCAAGGGCCAACGCCTCTCATGGCTCACTAGCATTTGGGATTTCCAATCCCTGAATGCCTCAGGACAGTGAAATCCTGGTGGAAAAAAAAAAAAAAAAGAAAAGAAAAGAAAAGAAAAGAAAAGAAAAGAAAAGAAAAGAAAAGAAAAGAAAAGAAAAGAAAAGAAAAGAAAAGCTTCCTTGGAGCTTCCTATACAAAGAACAAAAGAAGAACATTAAGGAGAGCCAGAAATTCATGTCTCCTCCAGAGAAAACCAACATATGCCTCAACATTCAGAATGTATTACCTCAGTACAATCTTCTGCTGAAACAGGTATTAAGCTACGTGGGGAAGGAGAAGATGGGCCACAAAGAGAATGGAAGACAAGGTGCTGTACTCTTCTAGAAAGGGACATAATGATCCTTGTTAAGTAAACACTATGTGGCTGTTTTCATGCAGCTGAAAGAAATTTGTAAGTGACCACCGGGACTTTCTCCCATGGAGGAGCAAAGAACAATTAAAACACCTCTAACTGGTGTTTCTTCGCTCCTTTTTATAGCTCTTAACACAATATGTGACAACATACCAGAAGCATGGCACAGTGGATAAAAGTGGCTTGGGTAAGAAGAAACCAGCAGCTAAATCTGACTCTAAGTTTGTCGCAGCCTGGAGAAGCAGGCTAATCTCTCTGCTGCTCAATTTCTGCTCATGTAAACTGGTGAATGTAATACCTTCCTTGAAAATAGGAGGACTAAAGAAAATAATGTCGGTAAAATTATCTAGCATAATACCTATGATATAGCAACTATCTAATAGAACTATATGTGGTCATAATCAATGATAAAGCAAAAGCAAAGAACTATGTTTTTCTTTTTCTGACATCAAATGATATTTGACGCATTTTCAACCAGCTGGGGAAATTGGTCCAGTTGACTGAAGTGATCAGATTGCTCAGTTGCTTTGGCGCCATTCTGCCCCAGCTGCTATGGTCTGGATGTCTGGGTCCCACCCCAACCCCCAAATTCTTACACTGAAATCTTAGTCCCCAGTGTGATGGTATTAGGAAGAGGGGCCTGTGGGACGTTGTGAGGGTGGAGCCCTCGTGAAGAGGAAGGGCCCTGGCCCCTTACACCATGTGAGGACACAGTGAGAAGTCTGAGACCCAGAAGAGGGCCCTCACTCAGTCATGGTGACAGACACCCTGATCTTGGGCTTGCAGACTCCTGAACGGTGAGAAATAAATAAATGTCTGTTGATTAGAAGCCACTCAGTCTGTGGTACTTTGTTACAGAAGCCCATATGGACTAAGTCACCAGCTAGTTTTAGTCACTTTATCCACATTCTTCTTTAAAGAAAAGGTTAAGCAAAAATAGGAGACTTGGGGCGCCTGGGTGGCGCAGTCGGTTAAGCGTCCGACTTCAGCCAGGTCATGATCTCGCGGTCCGTGAGTTCGAGCCCCGCGTCGGGCTCTGGGCTGATGGCTCAGAGCCTGGAGCCTGTTTCCGATTCTGTGTCTCCCTCTCTCTCTGCCCCTCCCCCATTCATGCTCTGTCTCTCTCTGTCCCAAAAATAAATACGTTGAAAAAAAAAAAAAAATAGGAGACTTACTCCTCATATTTCCTTCCAGTCACATCCCTCTGCCTTCTAATGTCATAGCTTTGGCAACATCCAAAAGGGAGCTTCAGGGCATCTTTAAAATTATGTGTTCTCTATCATTCCTTCTCCCATCTCATCCCATCCATTGCCCCCATTAGAACTCAAGACACCCCTGTACCCTAGGAGACTTGGATTTCCTCACACTCAGCCCATGAGGATATGTTACTGCTGTACTAATACAGCTAATTCATAGAATCCTATCCTAGGGCTGGCAGACACAACTAAGGGAAAATCTTGGAAAACTGGACATGACATATCACACAGGATACAAAAAGCTAGCCTGGGGTTGCCTGGGTGGCTCAGTCAGTTAAGCATCCAACTCTTGATGTCATGATCTCACAGTTTGTGGATTCGAGTCCTATGTCTGGTTCTGCGCTGGCAGTGTGGGGCCTGCTTGGGATTCTTTCTCCCTTTCTCTCTGTCCTTCACCTACTTGTGCTCTTTCTCTCAAAATAAATAAATAAACTTAAAAAAAAAAGCCTATTGTAGCCTTGACATCCAAGAGTCTAGCATTATTGGAAAGCTGCTGTGGTAGGCAGGATAGTGGCCACAAACATGCCTATGTCCTAATCCCTAGAATTTGTGAATATATTGCCTAATATGGCAAAAGGAACTTCGCATCTGTGATTAATTTAAGGATCACAAAATGGGGAGATTATCCTGTATTATCCAGGTGAGTTCACTATAAATACAGAGTCTTCATAAGAGGAAGGCAGAAGAGTCAGAACTGGTTAGAGATGGGAACCTTGATGACTTTGAAGGTGGAGCGAGTGCCTGAAAGCAAAGGAAAGTAGGAAGCTTCTAGAAGCTGGAAAAGACAAGGGAATGAATTCTCCCATAGCCTCCAGAATCAGCATAGGCCTGAGAACACCTTGATTTTAGCCCAGTGAAACCCATTTCATAATTCTGACCTCCAGAACTATAAGATAATAAATCCATGTTTTTTTTTAATATTTATTTGTTCTTGAGAGAGAGAGAGAGAGAGAGAGAGAGACAGAGCATGAGTGGGGGAGGGGCAAAGAGAGAGGGAGACATGGAATCTGAAGCAGGCTCCAGGCTTTGAACTCTGTCAGCACCGGGCCTGACATGGGGCTCGAACTTACAAACTGTGAGATCATGACCTGAGGTGAAGTTGGATGCTCAACCAACCGAGCCACTCAGGTGCCCTAAATCTGTGTTGTTTTAAGCACAACATTTGTGGTAATTTGTTACAGCACCGATAGGAAACTAATACAACTACTAGATTTTGTATTTTCATCACAAAATGAATACCTCTATAGGGCTGTCAAATGTAGCAAATAAAAATATAGAGCACACAGTTAAATTTAAATTTCAGTTGAAAAACATGTAATTTTTTAGTGTAAGTATGTCCCATGCAATATTTGGGACATACTAAAAACGTTCATTTTTTTAAATCTGAAATTCACATAACATCCTGCATTTTACCTATGCAACCCTAGGTCTATAAACTGACTATCTTTGAGGGCAAGATACTTTATTCTTTTCATCTAAAGCCTACTTTTTGCAATTTTTGAGATCTCAGCTCCCTAGAATTATAATATGGAATTTTGATTTAAAAAGTCAAAAGTCACCTTATCTAGTTTCATTAAAATATTATAGGTTTGGGCTGTTTTTCCACATTCTCATGATAAAGTTCCAATTGTATTCCCGTGGGAGATTCCAGGTACCTAACACCTGATCTTGACCTCCTCAGAAAATCACTTTTTTTTTTTTTTTAATTTTTTTTTTCAACGTTTATTTATTTTTGGGACAGAGAGAGACAGAGCATGAATGGGGGAGGGGCAGAGAGAGAGGGAGACACAGAATCGGAAGCAGGCTCCAGGCTCTGAGCCATCAGCCCAGAGCCTGACGCAGGGCTGGAACTCACGGACCGCGAGATCATAACCTGGCTGAAGTTGGACGCTTAACCGACTGCGCCACTCAGGCGCCCCAGAAAATCACATTTTTTGGTGTGAGGTGCATATGGGAGAAGACAACTAGAATTGAACTATGCCAAGTATGGCTGTAGTTTTGTAACAGATGGGAATATATGCTCTCTTAGGTTTTTGTTACAGGGGCTGTCTCCCCTTAGAAGTCTCCCAGACACCTCAAATATGTCTACACGTGAGTTCATCATCACTGCTTCCTACCTCTCTCAAATCTACCTCCTTTTCTCTCTATTTTGGGGGAACGGCATCACCACCCGCTTACCCGAACTATTCTGGAGCCTTCCGTATCTCGCCATTTCATCAGCATATGTTGGTCACACTGTCTCCTTCATATTCTTCAAATAAGTACCTTCCATTCCATTCCCATCACTGCCCTGGGCTAGGCCCTCGTGCATCATTTCCCAACTGGGCCTTTTACCTACAGTCCCCCTCTAGAGGGAGAGGTCTAGCCTGACCCAATAGCCACAGTCTTTCTTGAGTGACCTTTCTGAAACCAGATCTGATCACTTCACTCTCTGCCATAAAGCTTTAAATGGCTCCGCAGTACTTTCATTATAAGTTCATTATAAATTCCAAACCCTAAGCATGGAAGGGAAGATATTTCTTGCTCTGACCCCTTCCCTCTCTCCTCCTGCTCTCTCCCCCATCTTATTTGCACATGTTTGAGTTAAACAGAACTACCTTACTGAAGCCCACAGGCTCCCTTTACCACATCTCCATTTCTTCACGTATTCTATTGCCCCTGCGGAGAATGTCTTTGCTCTAGGTACATATTTAGCTAACTGCTGTTCAATTTGGATTTCATTCCTTCCTAGTAGACTTTTTGGACTGCCTCTCAAATTTGAGTTTAAAGCTTCTAAAGAAGCTCAAAAATCATGATTTCTAAATCACCCTTGATAATCCCTAGTTTGTGTTCATGATCTCTAGGAAGGGAAGGAGAAGTTAACTTCCTGAATTGTAGCAGCTGCTACACTGTATCCTAAAACAGCAAGGTTTGCTTTCTTGGGAGAGAGGGTGAGGGGAACACTATCAAGAAAAAGGAACAGACAAAAAAAAAATGTTCAGTGAATTCTCCTCCCTCACTGACATAAACCTCATCATCCAGATTAACCCTGTCATATCTTTTCCTTCAAACCTAAGTAAAACAGAGACTTGGCAGTTTTCCTTTAAAATATAATGCAGGGCAGGGGTGCCTGGGTGGCTCAATCGGTTAGGCATCCAACTTCGGCTCAGGTTATGATCTTGCAGTTCATGAGTTCAAGCCCTGTGTCAGGCTCTGTGCTGACAGCTCAGAGCCTGGAGCCTGCTTTGGATTCTTTGTCTCCCTCTCTCTCTGCCCCTCCCCTGCACACTCTCTCTCTCTCTCAAAAATAAATAAAAACATTAAAAAATTTTAAATATAATGCAGGGCAAACCCCGAATCCCTTCCCTGAGTCGAGTAACTTACTTTCACTAATCTGAAATAGACAACTTCATTTTTCTCGTACTGCATCATTTTGAGTTTTGTCCACAATAATTCCATTTTCTACTTTTTATTTAATTATCTGTCTGTAGCATCTTCCTACAGCTGTCTCTACCAACTCAGTACTTAGGAATGTGCAAAAAAAAAAAAAAAAAAAAAGAGAGAGAAACACCTTGGTTTAGCTAAGAATCTAACTGTGAAAAATCTGTTCTAAGATGGCCAACAGGATTGATAGGAGAATTCCAGTCCCTGCCCAAAGACTCCCCTTCCAGGTTTTTCTTCCCACCCAGGCTGCCCTGCCGAACTTATGCTGGGGCCTCAGACCTCTGGAGAGCTATCTCCTCTGAGCCCACCAGTGTAAAATAAACCTCCTGCCTTCCAAGATCTCTGAGTGACTCTTGGTTCTTCCGCTGGGTGATCCAGACCAAGTTCTGTAACAAATCTACAGATTTCACATTACGCATACTGATTTGCAATATATACAAATCTCATATAAGCCACAGTACTGTGCAACCTAATCTACCTACTCTGTGCAACCTCCAGAAATGTTCTTGTTTACCTGGACATTTTGTCTCATTTCATTTCTATGTTCAAAGAACAGCTATGTCTAATATCATGGCAACTCAATGACGTTTTCTATCCTTCGGCATGACACTTATAAGAATCCACAAGGTTGCATATATTGTATAAGTGCCTCACAACAAGCTTTTGGATTAGAGTTGTAAATGCCTGACATTTAAGTTTTGGATTGTAATATAAGTGCCTGACATTAAGCTTTTGATTGCCAAGGCGCCCATTTCAAAGACATCCGTCTGGAATAAACATATGACCAGCTGTTTGACATAGCTGTTAGGAAAATAATGAAATAAAGAGCCAGGCTGCTCCCACCCATGAAGTCCCCCTGTTGGAAAGGATGACCTAGGTAATTGACCACTTCAGTGACCCTGCTCTTCCCTTCCCACACCCTAATTCCTGCTCTTATGCTAAATCCCCCCCAAAAGGGTGAACCCATGAGACCCTACACATCCCACCCTCAACTCTAGTAAAGGCAGAGCCTCAAATCAATGTTCCCTCTTCTTTCTATCCTTTGATGTGCTCTGTACCCTCCAGGACTTGTGAGTAATAAATCCTGTTCTTCAAAGTTCCCTGATGATTTTGCTGAGGTACATCCTGCAACCATAATTAAGAACCCCAGAGACCAGTCCATGGGGCGCCTGAGTGGCTCAGTCAGTTGAGCGTCAGACCTCAGCTCAGGTCATGATCTCACCATTCGTGGGTTGGAGCCCCACGTTGGACTCTGTGCTGACAGCTCAGAGGCTGGAGCCTGCTTCGGATTCTGTGTCTCCCTCTCTCTCTGCCCCTCCCCCCTCTCACACTATTTTTTCCTCTCTCTTTCAAAATAAATAAACATTAAAAAAATTAAAAAAAAAAAAAAAAGAAAGAACCACAGGAACCAGTCCAGCCACAACGCTGGCCCGGGTGAGTACCTCAGTCATTCTCAGCTGAGGACATCATTAACAGTGGGCTGATACCCATATAACAATCCACTGTTTTTTAAAAAATAAATATTTGTTTTCACAATGCCATACACATATATAGGTTTTTTAAAGCATCAAAAGGATTATAATAAGAAACAGTTGTCCCCATTCCCACCTTCCCTATACGCTTGTACATCTCCCATTTGAAATACTTTTAACTCTTTTTTTAAAAAAAATGTTTATTTATTTATTTTGAGAGAAAGAGCATGTGCATGTGCAAGCGGAGGAGGGGCAGAGAGAGAGAGGGAGAGAGAGAATCCCAAGCAGGCTCCACACTGTCAGTACAAAGCCTAATGTGAGACTTGATCTCATGAACCATGAGATCATGAGTTGAGCTGAAATCAAGAGTTGGACACTTAACCAACTGAGCCACCCAGGTGCCCCTGCAATACTTTTAACTCTTGACTAAGTTGCATAGTAACTAATTCGTATAACTAACTAATATGCCTATACTGATTTATCTTGATTAATCAATTTTAGGTGTTATCTATATACCTTCTGTTATGATAAGATGAGGATATGACCCTTTTTACATCAAGCCCAATCTTCTTTTGCCACTTGTTACTAATGTAATTTCATCATTGGTATTTATATTAGTATAGTTATATATGTGTGGTTCACCTAAGAACCAAGAAGCATGTTATGATTACATTTACTTTTTATACAGTCTTTTTTTTTTTTGAGATTTTCGTTGTCTTATTTTTCTTATAATATGTTCCAAATAGTAATCCTCAATTTTTTCAAAAGTTCCATCATGTTTGATATTTTATTGTGATCCCTTTTCTGAGACACATCTCCCCAGGAGCATTCCATCTTCCTGTTCTGGTCTGGATTGAAGGACTAAAGTGTGCCCAACTGCTGAAAACTGCCACACACATCCCCAGAAGAGGCTCCTAAACAGGCTCCCTGACCTTCCTGATGCGGGACCCTGGACAAGTGGAAAGCAACATTACTCTGGACTTTCTCCCTGCCAAGCACTGGATCAGAACTCTACTTCTGCCTCATACAGACTGAGTGCTCCCTGATTTTTTATTTTTTTATTTTTTTTTATTTTTATTTTAAATTTTTTTTTTTTTAATTTTTTTTTTCAACGTTTATTTATTTTTGGGACAGAGAGAGACAGAGCATGAACGGGGGAGGGGCAGAGAGAGAGGGAGACACAGCATCGGAAACAGGCTCCAGGCTCCGAGCCATCAGCCCAGAGCCCGACGCGGGGCTCGAACCCACGGACCGCGAGATCGTGACCTGGCTGAAGTCGGACGCTTAACCGACTGCGCCACCCAGGCGCCCCAACTCCCTGATTTTTTAAAAAAGTCATTTCTTGAGGCACCTGGGTAGCTCAGTTGGTTAAGTGTCCAACTCTTGATTTTGGCTCAGGTCATGATCTCACAGTTTGGTTCCTGAGATCAAGTTCCACCTTGGGCTCTGCACTAATAGTGTGGAGACTGCTTGGGATTCTCTCTCCCCCTCCCCTCTCTGCCCCTCCACCCCTCTCAAAATAAATAAACTTAAAAAAAATTATTTCTGATGGGGCAGATTCAAGAAAAGAAACAAAAATAAACAGTTAGGGGTGCTTGGGTGGCTCAGTTGGTTAAGCCTCTGACTCCAGATTTCAGCTCAGGTCATGATCTCGTGGTTCTTCAGATCAAGCCCCACATCAGGCTCTGTGCTGACAAGTGGGAGCCTACTTGGGATTCTCTCTCTCTCCCTCTCTCTCTGTTTGTGCTCGCTCACAAACAGAGCGAGCACACCTCACCTATTTGTGCTCGCTCTCTCTCTCTCTCTCTCTCTCTCAAAAATAAATAAATAAATAAATAGGCAAACTTAAAAAAAAAGAAATAAAAATAAACAGTTAAATGGCAATAAAGAGAATTCTTAAGATCATCCTAGCAAATATTTAAAGGAATGGTCAGAGAAAAAATTCTTTGGTGGAAATATATTGTACATTACCAAATCACTGGCTGGGATCTATACACAGACTTACATATTCACCACAACACTACGCGTGTGCTGACATCCCAGACACTCTAGCTGATCACTCAATAAGGTCTTTCTAAAAACACAGATAGACTACATTTCCCAGTTGCCCTTGTAGTTAAGTATTGCCCCATGACTGACTCTTGCCAATGGGAGGAGAGCAGAAAATAGGTATGTCACTTCTAGAACTGGCTCACAAAACCTCCCACGATATCTTTCATGCCCTTTTTTATTCTGGCTGGATGGGAATGGACATAGCTCTCAGGGAAACCTTGGAATTCAGGTCATAAAGATGTGGAAGCCACAAAGTAGAAGAAGCCCAGGTACCCTGATCACCTCTTTCAAGAAGAGCTATTTTATCCGTAGGGTGACCAACCTGTTCTGGTTTGTCCAGAACTTTTTCAGTTTTAAGGCTAAAGATCTCACATTTCTGGGTCCTTCTCCATTCCAGGCAAATCATGACAGCAGGTCACTGTTTTCAATCAGGAGCATCTGTATTAGTATGTTATGTAAGCAAGATATAAGCTTTTATTATGATAAGCCGCTAAAATTTGGGGATTTGTTAAAGCAGCATAAGTGTTACTCTGACTGGTACCAACATGTCAGTATGGTTGGTGGTGTTCCATATTTAGTAATTTGGGAGAAAGTCAGGGCAGAGACATATAAAATCCTTATAACTGCCTGGTATGCCTGAAATTTTGCTCCATTTGTTTTGTTTCTGTTTTCTTACTAAATGATGATACTGATGCTGTGTGTATACAGGATGATTTATGAATTATAGTTTGACTAATAGTTTGAATTTATCTGTAGGACTAATAGCCATTCTGTTCTAGAAAAGAAATCATATATACACTTTTTAACTTCAGCCTAGTATTTTTTTTTATATATATGAAATTTATTGACAAATTGGTTTCCATACAACATCCAGTGCTCATCCCAAAAGGTGCCCTCCTCAATACCCATCACCCACCCTCCCCTCCCTCCCACCCCCCATCAACCCTCAGTTTGTTCTCAGTTTTTAACAGTCTCTTATGCTTTGGCTCTCTCCCACTCTAACCTCTTTTTTTTTTTTTCCTTCCCCTCCCCCATGGGTTCCTGTTAAGTTTCTCAGGATCCACATAAGAGTGAAACCATATGGTATCTGTCTTTCTCTGTATGGCTTATTTCACTTAGCATTACACTCTCCAGTTCCATCCACGTTGCTACAAAAGGCCATATTTCATTTTTTCTCATTGCCACGTAGTATTCCATTGTGTATATATACCACAATTTCTTTATCCATTCATCAGTTGATGGACATTTAGGCTCTTTCCATAATTTGGCTATTGTTGAGAGTGCTGCTATGAACATTGGGGTACAAGTGCCCCTATGCATCAGTACTCCTGTATCCCTTGGGTAAATTCCTAGCAGTGCTATTGCTGGGTCATAGGGTAGGTCTATTTTTAATTTTCTGAGGAACCTCCACACTGCTTTCCAGAGCGGCTGCACCAATTTGCATTCCCACCAACAGTGCAAGAGGGTTCCCGTTTCTCCGCATCCTCTCCAGCATCTATAGTCTCCTGATTTGTTCATTTTGGCCACTCTGACTGGCGTGAGGTGATACCTGAGTGTGGTTTTGATTTGTATTTCCCTGATAAGGAGCGACGCTGAACATCTTTTCATGTGCCTGTTGGCCATCTGGATGTCTTCTTTAGAGAAGTGTCTATTCATGTTTTCTGCCCATTTCTTCACTGGGTTATTTGTTTTTCGGGTGTGGAGTTTGGTGAGCTCTTTATAGATTTTAGATACTAGCCCTTTGTCCGATATGTCATTTGCAAATATCTTTTCCCATTCCGTTGGTTGCCTTTTAGTTTTGTTGGTTGTTTCCTTTGCTGTGCAGAAGTTTTTTATCTTCATAAGGTCCCAGTAATTCACTTTTGCTTTTAATTCCCTTGCCTTTGGGGATGTGTCGAGTAAGAGATTGCTACGGCTGAGGTCAGAGAGGTCTTTTCCTGCTTTCTCCTCTAAGGTTCTGATGGTTTCCTGTCTCACATTTAGGTCCTTTATCCATTTTGAGTTTATTTTTGTAAATGTGTGAGAAAGTGTTCTAGTTTCAACCTTCTGCATGTTGCTGTCCAGTTCTCCCAGCACCATTTGTTAAAGAGGCTGTCTTTTTTCCATTGGATGTTCTTTCCTGCTTTGTCAAAGATTAGTTGGCCATACGTTTGTGGGTCTAGTTCTGGGGTTTCTATTCTATTCCATTGGTCTGTGTGTCTGTTTTTGTGCCAATACCATGCTGTCTTGATGATTACAGCTTTGTAGTAGAGGCTAAAGTCTGGGATTGTGATGCCTCCTGCTTTGGTCTTCTTCTTCAAAATTCCTTTGGCTATTCGGGGCCTTTTGTGGTTCCATATGAATTTTAGGATTGCTTGTTCTAATTTCGAGAAGAATGCTGGTGCAATTTTGATTGGGATTGCATTGAATGTGTAGATAGCTTTGGGTAGTATTGACATTTTGACAATATTTATTTTTCCAATCCATGAGCAGGGAATGTCTTTCCATTTCTTTAAATCTTCTTCAATTACCTTCATAAGCTTTCTGTAGTTTTCAGCATACAGATCCTTTACATCTTTGGTTAGATTTATTCCTAGGTATTTTATGCTTCTTGGTGCAATTGTGAATGGGATCAGTTTCTTTATTTGTCTTTCTGTTGCTTCATTGTTAGTGTATAAGAATGCAACTGATTTCTGGACATTGATTTTGTATCCTGCAACTTTGCTGAATTCATGTATCAGTTCTAGCAGACTTTTGGTGGAGTCTATCGGATTTTCCATGTATAATATCATGTCATCTGCAAAAAGCGAAAGCTTGACTTCATCTTTGCCAATTTTGATGCCTTTGATTTCCTTTTGTTGTCTGATTGCTGATGCTAGAACTTCCAGCACTATGTTAAACAACAGCGGTGAGAGTGGGCATCCCTGTCGTGTTCCTGATCTCAGGGAAAAAGCTCTCAGTTTTTCCCCGTTGAGGATGATGTTAGCTGTGGGCTTTTCATAAATGGCTTTTATGATCTTTAAGTATGTTCCTTCTATCCCGACTTTCTCAAGGGTTTTTATTAAGAAAGGGTGCTGGATTTTGTCAAAGGCCTTTTCTGCATCGATTGACAGGATCATATGGTTCTTCTCTTTTTTTTTGTTAATGTGATGTATCACGTTGATTGATTTGCAAATGTTGAACCAGCCCTGCATCCCAGGAATGAATCCCACTTGATCATGGTGAATAATTCTTTTTATATGCTGTTGAATTCGATTTGCTAGTATCTTATTGAGAATTTTTGCATCCATATTCATCAGGGATATTGGCCTGTAGTTCTCTTTTTTTACTGGGTCTCTGTCTGGTTTAGGAATCAAAGTAATACTGGCTTCATAGAATGAGTCTGGAAGTTTTCCTTCCCTTTCTATTTCTTGGAATAGCTTGAGAAGGATAGGTATTATCTCTGCTTTAAATGTCTGGTAGAACTCCCCTGGGAAGCCATCTGGTCCTGGACTCTTATTTGTTGGGAGATTTTTGATAACCGATTCAATTTCTTCGCTGGTTATGGGTCTGTTCAAGCTTTCTCCTTCCTCCTGATTGAGTTTTGGAAGAGTGTGGGTGTTCAGGAATTTGTCCATTTCTTCCAGGTTGTCCAATTTGTTGGCATATAATTTTTCATAGTATTCCCTGATAATTGTTTGTATCTCTGAGGGATTGGTTGTAATAATTCCATTTTCATTCATGATTTTATCTATTTGGGTCATCTCCCTTTTCTTTTTGAGAAGCCTGGCTAGAGGTTTGTCAATTTTGTTTATTTTTTCAAAAAACCAACTCTTGGTTTCGTTGATCTGCTCTACAGTTTTTTTAGATTCTATACTGTTTATTTCTGCTCTGATCTTTATTATTTCTCTTCTTCTGCTGGGTTTAGGCTGCCTTTGCTGTTCTGCTTCTATTTCCTTTAGGTGTGCTGTTAGATTTTGTATTTGGGATTTTTCTTGTTTCTTGAGATAGGCCTGGATTGCAATGTATTTTCCTCTCAGGACTGCCTTCGCTGCGTCCCAAAGCGTTTGGATTGTTGTATTTTCATTTTCGTTTGTTTCCATATATTTTTTGATTTCTTCTCTAATTGCCTGGTTGACCCACTCATTCGTTAGTAGGGTGTTCTTTAACCTCCATGCTTTTGGAGGCTTTCCAGACTTTTTCCTGTGGTTGATTTCAAGCTTCATAGCATTGTGGTCTGAAAGTATGCATGGTATAATTTCAATTCTTGTAAACTTATGAAGGGCTGTTTTGTGACCCAGTATATGATCTATCTTGGAGAATGTTCCATGTGCACTCGAGAAGAAAGTATATTCTGTTGCTTTGGGATGCAGAGTTCTAAATATATCTGTCAAGTCCATCTGATCCAATGTCTCATTCAGGGCCCTTGTTTCTTTATTGACTGTGTGTCTAGATGATCTATCCATTTCTGTAAGTGGGGTGTTAAAGTCCCCTGCAATTACCACATTCTTATCAATAAGGTTGCTTCTGTTTATGAGTAATTGTTTTATATACTTGGGGGCTCCGGTATTCGGCGCATAGACATTTATAATTGTTAGCTCTTCCTGATGGATAGACCCTGTAACTATTATATAATGTCCTTCTTCATCTCTTGTTACAGCCTTTAATTTAAAGTCTAGTTTGTCTGATATGAGTATGGCTACTCCAGCTTTCTTTTGGCTTCCAGTAGCATGATAAATAGTTCTCCATCCCCTCACTCTGAATCTAAAGGTGTCCTCAGGTCTAAAATGAGTCTCTTGTAGACAGCAAATAGATGGGTCTTGTTTTTTTATCCATTCTGATACCCTATGTCTTTTGGTTGGCGCATTTAATCCGTTTACATTCAGTGTTATTATAGAAAGATACGGGTTTAGAGTCATTGTGATGTCTGTATGTTTTATGCTTGTAGTGATGTCTCTGGTACTTTGTCTCACAGGGTCCCCCTTAGGATCTCTTGTAGGGCTGGTTTAGTGGTGACAAATTCCTTCAGTTTTTGTTTGTTTGGGAAGACCTTTATCTCTCCTTCTATTCTAAATGACAGACTTGCTGGATAAAGGATTCTCGGCTGCATATTTTTTCTGTCTAGCACACTGAAAATCTCATGCCAATTCTTTCTGGCCTGCCAAGTTTCAAAAGAGAGATCAGTCACGAGTCTTATAGGTCTCCCTTTATATGTGAGGGCACGTTTACCCCTTGCTGCTTTCAGAATTTTCTCTTTATCCTTGTATTTTGCCAGTTTCACTATGATATGTCGTGCAGAAGATCGATTCAAGTTACGTCTGAAGGGAGTTCTCTGTGCCTCTTGGATTTCAATGCCTTTTTCCTTCCCCAGTTCAGGGAAGTTCTCAGCCATTATTTCTTCAAGTACCCCTTCAGCACCTTTCCCTCTCTCTTCCTCCTCTGGGATACCAATTATGTGTATATTATTTCTTTTTAGTGTATCACTTAGTTCTCTAATTTTCCCCTCATACTCCTGGATTTTTTTATCTCTCTTTTTCTCAGCTTCCTCTTTTTCCATAACTTTATCTTCTAGTTCACCTATTCTCTCCTCTGCCTCTTCCATCCGAGCCGTGGTGGTTTGCATTTTGTTTTGCATTTCATTTAAAGCGTTTTTCAGCTCCTCGTGACTGTTCCTTAGTCCCTTGATCTCTGTAGCAAAAGATTCTCTACTGTCCTGTATACTGTTTTCCAGCCCAGCGATTAATTTTATGACTATTATTCTAAATTCACTTTCTGTTATATTATTTAAATCCTTTTTGATCAGCTCATTAGCTGTTGTTATTTCCTGGAGATTCTTCTGAGGGGAATTCTTCCGCTTGGTCATTTTGGATAGTCCCTGGTGTGGTGAGGACCTGCAGGGCACTTCCCCTGTGCTGTGGTGTATAACTGGAGTTGGTGGGCGGGGCCGCAGTCAGTCCTGATGTCTGCCCCCAGCCCACCTCTGGGGCCACAGTCAGACTGGTGTGTGCTTTCTCTTCCCCTCTCCTAGGGGCGGGATTCACTGTGGGGTGGCGTGGCCCGTCTGGGCTACTCGCACACTGCCAGGCTTGTGATGCTGGGGATCTGGCGTATTAGCTGGGGTGGGAAGGCAAGGTGCACGGCGGCAGGGGGGGCAGGCTTAGCTCGCCTCTCCTTAGGTGATCCACTTCAGGAGGGGCCCTGTGGCAGCAGGAGGGAGTCAGATCTGCTGCCGGAGGTTTGGCTCCGCAGAAGCACAGAGTTGGGTGTTTGCGCGGAGCGAGCAATTTCCCTGGCCGGAACCGGTTCCCTTTGGGATTTTGGCTGGGGGATGGGCGGGGGAGATGGCGCTGGCGAGCGCCTTTGTTCCCCGCCAAACTGAGCTCTGTCGTCCGGGGGCTCCGCAGCTTACCCTCCCTTTGTCCTCCAGCCTTCCCGCTTTCCGAGCAGAGCTGTTAACTTATGACCTCCCAGACACTAAGTCGCACTTGCTGTCGGAACACAGTTTGTCAGGCCCCTCCGCTTTTGCAAGCTGGACTCGGGGGCTCTGCTTGGCTGGCGAGCCGCCCCTCCGCCCCGGCTCCCTTCCGCCAGTCCGTGGAGCGAGCACCACCTGGCCGCCCTTCCTACCCTCTTCCGTGGGCCTCTCGTCTGCGCTTGGCTCCGGCGACTCCGTTCTGCTAATCCTCTGGCGGTTTTCTGGGTTATTTAGGCAGGTGTAGGTGGAATCTAAGTGATCAGCAGGACGCGCGGTGAGCCCAGCATCCTCCTACGCCGCCATCTTCCTGTCTCCTCCAGTGATATATATTATTAGTTGAGGTACACTTTCTCCTTTCCTCCCCCGCCTCTTGCATACAACATTGTGACTGTAAACATATGATATCTGAGGTATCTGTTCACACTAGCTGCTCCCTATATATTTCCAAAATGCAAACACCAGGGCCTGTACCTGAATCAATAACAAGCTATCTAGAAATCAAGACCATAATCCTCCAGGAAAGTGTCTGGAAGACAGAGAGATCATTCCATCTCAGTCCTCTCTTGATACATGCAGTTATGGCAGATAGTCACTGCTTCTGATTAGAAATTAGCCCTGATGAATCATGTCTTGAAGTTTAGAAAATTACACACAAGCTCCAATCCTGATAAAAGCCACAGCCAGCCAAACCCCATAGTTCTCTACAAAAGCCAATCTATTTATGGTAAGCTACCCACACCCCAGTGCTTTGCTCAGTGGAGGACCTCCCAGCCGCAACAGCCCAGGTCCTACTGATGGAAGTTCTTTCAATTCCCAGTTTCCCTGCAGGTGTGATGCTACGGAAATTTGGGCTGTGGTAGAACCAGGCCATATGACAGGAGAGAGGTCACTTTGGCAGAAGACACAAAGTAATCCAAAATGAGTCTCAGGATGGAAGATGCTGGGGGGAAAAAAACGTTATCCACGCCCTGAAGGCCATTCACACATGTTGGATATAGATCTTAGGGCTAAGGACAGAATCCTCTGCTCCAGCTGCTGCTATGGCTACCAACAATACTTTGGGAAAATACAATCTCTAGTATCATAGACTATCTGTCTATACTGGATCTGAATACTAACTATTTTTTTAATGTTTATTTATTTTTGAGAGAGAAAGAGAGAGAGAACATGAGTAGGGAAGGGGCAGAGAGAGAGAGGGAGACAGAGGATCCGAAGTAGGCTCTATACTGACAGTAGAGAGCCCGATGTGGGGATTGATCTCACAACTGTGAGATCATGACCTGAGCCGAAGTCAGTTGCTTAACCATCTGAGTCACCCAGATGCCCCTGAATACTAACTATCAATATAGCTCTTTTCAATAAGTTCACCTACCGAACTATAGGCAGTTCACCTACACAGCCATCTTCCTGAACACTTCACCCAAAGAGAACTACCGGGCATTACATCTACTGTTTGCTACCTCCAGTGTTGAACTACAAAATTTTTAAGCCCTCACAATATAACAGGTTTAATTCCTCTCCTCAGAATGAAGAGGGCTATCCTCAGCTATTCCAAGGTGAGTTCTGCCCTGCCCTATTCTAGTGGTGGAGAACTCTCTGGTGCCTAACACCTGCCCCACACTTAGAGAAATGGAAACAGGGACACAGATCTGTGTGGCCGAAAGTGTGTGGTAAGTACATGGATAATCCATGACGATTATAAGGAAAGGCATTGTTTTGCTGTATATGTGTGCTATTGGTTTGTATGAAGTACCTCAGCACTTTATGGAAGGGAATTAAAGAAAATCCAAGGCAGCCAAATGGCCCCATTGGGACAAGACAGTCACCCATTTTTGAGTCGGGTTGAAAGGACAACAGAGCTGAGTCACTCCTCGTGGAGAAACAGGGTTGACGATGTGGGGGCAGAAGCAGGACAAGAGGAGCCCAGGGGGAGAGGAGTGTGTGACTCACTGGGGAGGTGTCACATCTCTGATCTCTGACACACTCTCACTTCAGGGCCATTCCTAATGAGGAGATACACAGGCAACTCATAGAAGGAGCCTCAGTGAAACCGCTTAGGCCAAAGGTGCACGCAAGAGCATCAGAACATGTGGGTGGTTATTGCCGACAGGAAGCAAGGCCCTCGTTAAGGGACCCTGGTGACCTGCAAATGGTCTTGAGGATTTCCCAAGAAGGGCAGACAGAAAAGGCAGAAATGGAAGTTGCCAGAAATAGTCGGTAACTTTTGATATTGAAATACTGTAGTTATTTAAGCAAAGTACCTGTAAGTGAAGGTCAAGTAATTCAAAGGAATTCAAAGGACCCACATAGCCTTGCTTACCTCCAGTGTGGTGCAGGGCAAGTGACTCAATTCCCTGATGTGTAAAATAAGAATAATCGTAGTTCCTAAGATTATAAGACCAATAGTGAGATATAAACATTAGTATATCTAAATCACTTCACAGAATGCCTGACACAAAGTCCTCATCAGCTATCAGTTAGTTATTATTATTATTATTATTATTATTATTATTATTATCATCATCCTCATTATTGAGCATCTATGTGCAATGGTAATCTGTTTCCCAGGTCTGGGTCAGGGAGCCCACATGGCTTAAGAAGAAATGAGAGGAACGGATTAACCCCCGGAAGGCAGCTCACACACTCAGGCCTCTTTAGCACAGACTGTACAATCACAGCCTTCCAAGGATGCGGACACTCGATGAATGACCAGCAACAATGCAACACTGATCACATTGAAAGGCTCAGGTGGGTAAAATATGTGTGATGGATCTGAACAATAAGTTGCCATCCACATGGAGAAGGAGAAAAGGAGGCAGGCAAGAAGTAGAGAAGACGCATAGAAAATCGGTCGGGCTCTTGACTGAACTATGACATCCCACTTACATTTTTAACGCCTCCTCCTTTGAATCCTGCACCTGCCCTCTCCACATCCCTTCCTACGGTCCTACGTTCATAATTACTTGGTTGCACACTTATCCTAAATACAGTTAATAACTCTGCTCACTCCTTGTGCAGTATATACATTTTAACAGGGAATTCTGTTAAAGGAATGAATTCCTCCAGGAGCCAGGCACTTCCCTATCACCCCTTAATTACACCACATTCTGTGGGCTCCTGTAGGCGCCCTGCTGTTTGCCAAAAGACATCACAGCATACAAGTTCATGTGTAATTTTTTTTTTTAATTTTTTTTTTCAACGTTTATTTATTTTTGGGACAGAGAGAGACAGAGCATGAACGGGGGAGGGGCAGAGAGAGAGGGAGACACAGAATCGGAAACAGGCTCCAGGCTCTGAGCCATCAACCCAGAGCCTGACGCGGGGCTCGAACTCCCGGAGGACCGCGAGATCGTGACCTGGCTGAAGTCGGACGCTTAACCGACTGCGCCACCCAGGCGCCCCTCATGTGTAATTTTTAAATCATCTTCCTCCTCAGTAATAAAGTACAGGATGTTCCTCGGTGTGCTAAAATCTGCTCAATGACTCTAGAGATTAGGGAGGGAGTAGAAGGCGGGAGCCTGAATTTTCACAAAACAAGTCTGAAATTCAAATCCTTAAACTAAGAAACCATATATGAAAAAGAAAAGCCTTGGTGATCAAAGTCCCCATCCCCAATCATCAATAAAATCCTGACTTTATATTCCCTATGCTTCATAAAAGAAAACAAAGAAGAAGAAGAAGGAGGAGGAGGAGGAGGAGGAGGAGGAGGAGAAAAGAGAAGAAGGAAAAGAATCATACATTTTCAAGAATGGGTCAGTAAGGGGCACCTGGGTGGCTCAGTTGGTTGAGCGTCCCATTTAGGCTTAGGTTGTGCTCTCACAGTTCCTGACTTCAAGCCTGGCATCAGGGTCTCTGCTGTCAGCGCAGAGCCCACTTTGGATCCTCTGTCCCCCTCCTTCTCTGCCCCTCCCCGACTCATGATCTCTTCTTCCCCCCTCCCCCAGCAAAAAAACATTCAAAGAAAAAAGAATGGGTCAGTAAAGCAACCAAGCATGGACCAAGGGAATGGCCCTTTCCTTCATGTTCACTTCACCTCCACAAGTAGGTGGCTACACGTTTTTTTATCGTCATCCTTTAACAAATTAATTATACACGTCTCTGAGATGTTGCCCTAAAAGAAAAGCAACCTGTAAATGTAAGACCAAAGACACTATCTATTTTCACCACTATCACCAATCCAGCCACTAATTTATTTAATATAGTAAAGGCTTCAATTATCCCAGAAGAACCAGAGAATATTTGCTTTCCTCTAAAAGGTTTCCCTGTGACCTCAAAAGGTCCACTGGGCCCCTCAGAAATATGTCTCCTCTCCATTTCAAATATTTCAGCACGTGTTTTTGTTATGATTAGCTGAGGATGTGGTGACCACTATTTAATTAGGGCAAGATTTAATCTCCTAAAGATGTGGCTCATGTTTTCAAAATCTGGCCACCAGAGAATACCCTTCCAAACATGAACTAGTGAAGCCATGATTCTTCAAGTGAAACAGATTTCCATTTGTGTAGGGAAAGAATGATTTTAATATTCTCAAGTGATACACGGCACAAAGAAGTTTCAAAACCTTAGGACATCGTGTTTAAAGTAAAGAAAAATGCACGTGTCTCTATTATAATATATTTCTGTGTGTTTGCAGCTGACGAGATTTCCTCATGAGTATATTTAGCTGTGACTTCTAATTCAGGACATTTGATTAAAATATGTCAAATTAAATTACTCACCATAATTTTCAAACTAATGTGAATTCCCTCCAGGCACATTTTTATAATTGCCTACATTTGGTTCACTTTTCCCCTCAGAATTATTTGCTCTGCACTTTCTCCTTATTTTATATTTCTTCATAAGTGAGGAAAGTATAGTTTAGTCCCCCTCTATACTTTGTGTCCTATGTAGCAGAATTATGACATCAAGACTATCATCTCCAGGAATGTGAGTCTCATCAAGACTGGCACTAAAGTTCAAGTCTTTTTTAAAAAAATTTTTAACGTTTATTCAATTTTGAGTGAGAGAGAGAGAGAGAGAGACAGAGCACGAGTGGGGGAAGGACAGAGAGAGAGGAAGACACAGAATCCAAATCAGGCTCCAGGCTCTGAGCTGTCAGCACAGAGCCTGACACGGGGCTCGAACCCATGGACTGTGAGATCATGACCTGAGCTGAAGTCAGACACTTAACCGACTGAGCCACCCAGGCACCCCCAAAGTTCAAGTATTTTTATGCCATAAAGTAAGTGAATAATCAGAGTAAATTATTATATTTTATATAAAATATAGTGCTTACCTTAGTATCCAGCATTACACGGTATTGACTCTGAAATAGGCACTATGAGAGCTTTACATTTATTAGCTCATTTAATCCTGAAAACGGCCCTGTGAAAATGGTACTATAATAATCTCCACTTTACAGACGAGGGATGTGAGGCAGAGAGAGATTGAATAACCTGCCCCTTCACCAGCTCATGAGCAGCCGAGCTGGTCCCCAAGTGCAAAAATTGTTCAGCCTTCAGAGATCCCTTTTCTTCACCACCACGACAGGCTGCCTCTCTAAACTTGTATCATTTTTTTTAATGTTTCTTTATTTATTTTAGGGAGAGAGAGAAACAGTGGAAGCAGGTAAGGGGCAGAGAGGGGAGGAGAGAGAGAGAATCCCAAGCAGTCTCCAGCACAGAGCCTGATGCGGGGCTCAATCTCATAACTCTGGGGTCATGACCTGAGCTGAAATCAAGAGTCAGATACTTAACTGGCTGAGCCACACAGGCACCCCAAGCTAGTATCACTTTATACCACTATCACAAAGATGTTTCAAACATACAGGGATGGTTTTGTCATTTCCCTATTGACAAACCTCAGATGCCTTCCCACTGACCCAAATGTCTGTGCTTTATACATTTTACACATTCAACTTACAAGCATTTATGCTTGTATAACTCTCCCTTAAGAATCACAAATTCTCAGAGTGCCTGGGTGGCTCAGTCGGTTGAGTGTCCAGTTTCGGCTCAGGTCATGATCTCACAGCTCGTGAGTTCAAGCCCCACGTCAGGCTCTGTGCTGACAGCTCGGAGCCCTGGAGCCTGCTTCAGATTCTGTGCCTCCCTCTCTCTCTGCCCCAACCCACTTGCATTCTGTCTCTCTCTCTCTCAAAAATAAATAAACATTAAAAAAAATTTAAAAAAAAAGAATCACAAATTGTCAAGGACAAAAACCAGTTTATTACTGTTTGTTAAATTTCTTGCCTCCTTTCCTGAACTATGATAGGACTCGTGAAATGTACGTGCAGTGGAAGAAGAGGAGGCCCTCTGAGCCCCATGGTGCGGTGAGCAGCTCAGTGTGAACGATCTTAAGAGCGTAGGGAGTTCAGTTAGGTTCCAATGAGAAGCAAGTACATTTGTTCCAACAGCCAAAGGGATTATATGGTCGGAAAGAAAAACCATTAAGAAAATGCAATAATGGTATGAGACTGGGCCTATCAATATACTCGACCTCACTCCACAAAAGCTGGAAGGAATGTCAGAAATTAAATAACCTAAGCTCTCCTTTTACAGATGTAGAAACCTTGGCCCACAGAAATGACTGATCTAGTTTTGCCCAACTGGCTAGTGATAAAACCAGGTCTAGAAACCAACTCCTCTGACCTCCCCCCAGATGCCTCCTGTTATATCACACCTTTCAATCTGCCCTACTTACCAGTTCCTGGTTTCCTGTTTAGACTGAAGATTCTATTTTGTCACTGATATACTGCCACCCAGATCGTTGAAATTGGAATCTGGAGTGGGACCAAGGCATCAGTATTTGTTTTTATACATTTTTAAAGAGCATGTCAAGCATATACAAAAATGGAGTACTGTTCAATAGAAGAAAATCACCAAGTTTCATTAATTATCCATCTTGCTTCATCAATATATGAGCTCATTTCTTCCATCACCTCCAACTGGTTTTAAGGCAAATTTCAAGCATCATGTTATTTCATTGGTAAATATTTCAGGATTTATCTAAGGACTCTTAAAAAACTAAACCACAATATCATTATTGTCTCTAAAATACTAACTCTAATTCCTCAATACTGGCAGATAGCCAGTCAGTGTTCACATTTCCCTGATTATGTCACTAATGTTTTAAATAGGATCCAGATAAAATCTATACCTTGCAATCAGTGGACATAATTTCTTAGTGAATCCTAATTTACCGGTTGTTACTCCATCAATCTCTTTTAATTCTTTATTTGAAGAATAAAGGTTGTTTTTCTGTAGATTTTCCCATAGTCAATATTTTGCTGACTTTATCCCTGTAACAGCCTTTAACATGTCTCTCTGTCCTCTGTATTTCCTATTCATCAGAAATTAGGTAAATAACTTTATATAACTCTGGCTTCAATTTTTTGCAAGGATACGTCATAGATAGTGGTGCATATGTTAATGTTTGGATGTCTCTTATTATGATGCTAGCTACTAACAACCATCGCTCAGACCCACTGATTCAGTTGGGGTTGCAAAATGGTGGTCTGCTAATCTTATCATTCCTTTCATGATCATAGCAGGAGTACTTGAATAAAGAGAAGTTTCCCTTCATTAGCTCTTAAGTTACTTTGAGGAATGTTTCATACAGGCAAAGCAAGAAAAATGCTTCTTTCCCTTTATTTACCTCCTTCAAAATAAAGAGTTGTGTCACTAACAACTTCCAAAGGCAACCATTATGAGTTTTGTTTTGGGGTGCCTGGGTAGCTCAGTCTGACTCTTGATTTCTGCTCACGTCATGATCTCACAGTTCATGAGATCAAGCCCCACATCAGGCTTTGTGCCAACAGCTCAGAGCCTGGAGTCTGCTTCGGATTCTGTTTCCCTCTCTCTCTGCCCCTCCCCAACTCATGCATGCCCGCACATGCACTCTCTCTCTCTCTCTTTCTCAAAAATAAATATTCAAAAAAATTTTTAAAGAGTTTTGTTTTGTTTTGTCTTTTGGCGTCATTATTAGCCTGTGGTGCCAACATATTTCATGTGCTTGAATACATTGCAGCTATTATTGACTGCAATGGTCAACCTATATAACTATAGGTTAGCTCATGCTTTTTTTTTTATATGGCCCTAGTAGTATTTGTTAGTAGTGCTACCTTGCTTTTCACAGTAAGAATAGGACAGTCTCATTTTGTACATTTTCTTCCCAGGATTTAGAACCAGCCATTTTTTTTTCTTCCCCCCAAGAAGTCCAGTAACTTTTAAAGAGACAGGGTATTGAGAACACTTGTGTCACTATGTGTGTTAGATATTATTGGGTTTGCCTTTGTTTCAGGACCTTTCAGTGAACAAAACTAGATAACACTTCTTTTTAAGATAAAATACATGATGAATTCATACTTCTAACTTCAGTTCAAATTAGAACTATATGATGTTTATTTAACCTCATCAATCTTAATGTATATCTTCTCTCACTTATGAACAAAATTCTTATTCTAAGCAACACTAGCACAAATAACCCATTAAATTTACCCCACAATTACACGCAACTGCATCTACGGCAATACCAACACAGCCAATAACAGTATGATTATTGAATACATTTTTAAATGTATATTTATTTTTGAGAGAGAGAAAGGAGAAGAGGGGCAGAGGAAGAGAGAGACAGAATTCCAAGCAAAATCCAAAGATTTCAATTCTTTTTTAATGGCTGAATAATACTCCATTGTGTATATATTTCTTTATCCATTCATCCGTTAATGGACACTTAGGTAGTTTCCATGCCTAAGCTATTATAAATAATGCTGCAATGAACATAGGGGCACATATATCTTTTTGAGTTAATGTTTTCATTTTCTTTGGATAAATACCCAGAACTGGAATTTTTAGATCATATTGTAGTTCTAGTTTTAATTTTTTGAAGAACCGCCATAGTGTTTCCCATAGTGTCTACACCGTTACATTCCCACCAACAGTGCACAAGTGTTCCCTTTTCTCCACACCCTCACCAATACTTATTTCTAGTCTTTTTGATAATAGCCATTCTCACAGGTCTGAATTGATATCTCTATGTGGTTTTGATTTGCATTTCCCTGATGATTAATGATGTAGAGGATCTTTTAATGTATCTATTGGCCATCTGTATGTCTTCTTTGGAAAAATGTATTCAGATCTGCAAATTTTTTAACTAGAATTTTGGGGGGCTTTCCTTTTGAATTGTATGAATTCTTTATATGTTTTGGATATTAGCCCCTTATCAGATATATGATTCACAGATATTTTCTCTCATTCAGTAGGTTGCCTTTTCACTTTGTTGATGATTTTCTTTGCTGTCCAGAAGCTTTTTAGTTTGTTGTACTCCCAGACTTATTTTTACTTCTGTTGCTTTAGCTTTTAGTGTCAGATTAAAAAAATCATTGCCAAGACCTAATACTTTCTTCTGATTTTTTTTTAAAGAAGGGAGTATTTTATTTTATTTTTTGAGAGAGAGAGAGAGAGTGCAAGCAAGGGTGAGGGGCAAAGAGAGAGAGAGAGAGAGAGAGAGAGAGAGAGAGAGAATCTTAAGCACGTTCCACACTCAGTGCAGAGCCAAGGTGGGGCTTGATCCCATGACCCTGGGATATGACCTGAGCTAAAATCAAGAGTCAGACACTCAAGTGACTACGCCACCCAGGTTCCTCACTTTTCTCTGGTGTTTTAGTTCATCTTTTAGGCATCTATTGTAAAGTGACTGAAAATATTTACTCTTAGATTCTTGGAGGGAATATGTTTGAATATTAATACTGATTATCTCTGGATACAAAATTACAAGGGCTCCTATTTTATTCTTTACACTCTTCTGTACCTTTCAAAAAATCTTACCCAAGAGAATATATATCTTTGCCAAAAATGTTATTAATGTTTTTATTAATTCACCCAATAAATATGCATTTAATATCTGCTCTGTCTAGACACTGATGATTTGTTTATGAACAGGACTGACACTACCCCAATGCCTCAGAGCTTACATTCAAGGAGAGGAGACAGAAAATAAACATGAGCAAAAGCTCTGCTGGTTTGGATGTGGGGTGGGACTGATGGTCTGAGCAGCTGAGACTACAGTGTCATTTACTGAGAAAGGAAGAAAGTGTTTCAAGTGTGTCAAATCATTGAGAGATTATTGATGAAAAATACATGTAAAATACACACAAGAAAGACAAGTGTTAAAAACAATAAAGAGAAGGGTCATTGGGATTGACACTTAACTGAGCACATTAAAATATTATTTAATTTCCTATTTCTCTCCACATCATGAAAAAAAATATTTTTATTGTAAAAATGTCAGTCTAATGTGTTAAGCACTATTTATCAGAGGAAAAAAATTGAAAAGCAGAGGATTTCTAAGTTCTATAGTTCTTTGTAGCTTCTGATTTACATTTTTTTAATGTTTATTTATTTTTGAAGGAAAGAGACAGAGTGTGAGTGGGGGAGGGGCAGAGAGAGAGGGAGGCACAGAATCCAAAGCAGGCTCCAGGCTCTGAGCTGTCAGTGCAGAGCCCGACGTGGGGCTTGAACCTACTAACCTCAAGATCATGACCTGAGCCAAAGTCAGTTGCTTAACCAACTGAGCCACACACGCACCCCAGGATTTAAACTTTTTAACTTGCTTGAGATGCTGAGAGAATTGGGTGTGGAATATTTAGAAGGCATTTTATAGGGATGCTTAATCAAAGTCATTTTACTCTCTACCTAAATGTTTACAAAAGTTCAAGCTTCCTCTAGTTTCAATTATTCTCTGCACCTCAGTGATGCAGATTAATCAATCTCCTTTTTATTTCCAAGGCAAAAAAGTACTTCAACTTAAGAATTATGAGGATTCATCTCTAAATGTTTTAATATCACACACACACCTCATACTTTTCTTTGTCAATTACTAGTAGATTCATATGACATTATAAAATGGTAACATAAGTGTCTGTGGCTTAGCAAGCATCAAATAATCAAATTATTTTTACACACTGTCATACCTGAGGAAATAACCTGCACTTCTTAAATTTGAATAGAGAAAAACTTCAACATCATTTTATGTCATAACCAAAGTCATAGGAGTATCTACAATTTCATCTGCATCATGGTTTCCCTTGTAATGCCCTTTCTCCATCCCTCTTTGGTCCACGGTTGTTATTCTTTCTATTGTTATTCTACTTTCACACATGTCTTAGGGGATCCCTTCACCTAATGGCCTTCATTGACCCCTGTCCTCCCTGATTGAGTTAGGTACTACCATATCCATAGGCGCTCTCCTTGTGCTTAATCTCTCCTAGCTACATTGAACTTGTTTACCTAACTGCCTCAATTACTGATTGCCAAAGTCCAAGCCACTGCTAGGGGCTGGAGACACTGTGGTAAAGAAAACAGTCCCTATCTGAAAACTTCTTAAGGAAGTAGAGCTTTTATAGTTCATACTCACTTTTTTAAAATGTTTACTTATTTATTCTGAGAGACAGAGAGAGAGAGTGCATGTGCGCACATACAAACGAGTCGGGGAGGAACAGAAAAAGAGAGAGAATCCCAACCAGGCTCCATGAGGTCAGTGCAGAACCCAACATGGAGCTCAATCTCATGAACCCTGAGATACACCCTGAGCCAAAATCAAGAGTCAGACACTTAACCAACTGAGCCAGTACTCACTGTTTTTAAATTATGTGAATAAATAAATTTGGTAACTAGATAGGATCATTGTTATCACAGAGGTGGTCATAAAAAATTAACTTTGGTGAGTGTAATTATCCTCCATGATTAATTCAGCAAAGCATAAAGAAGCCTCCAAAAGTTGAGAAAAGTTCCATGTATCCATTGACCTAGAATCCTGAAGAAATTAAAACAGTACTTTTTATTAAAAGAAACAAAAAGCAATCAAAATATGAGAATATGAACTTTTCATATTCTCATAAAAATTGAACATCCTTTTCAAAGCACTGAAGCAGATCATAAATATGTTTTGTTTTCACCTTTTTAAAATGTTTTTAAAGTTTTATTTATTTATTTTCAGAGAAAGAGAGAGAGAGCATGAACAGAGGAGGAGTAGAGAGAGGGAGAGAGAATCCCAAGCAGGCCCTGTACTGCCAGCGCAGAGCCCAATGTGGGGCTTGAACCCACGAACTGTGAGATCATGACTCAAGCTGAAATCAAGAGTTGGGCACTCAAGTGACTGAGCCACCCAGGCACCCCTGTTTTCACCTTTTCATGTTTATGCATGTGTGCAATGCTTTATTTATTTTATTTATTTTTTTTGTGTATGCAATGCTTTTAAAGTCAGTGCCATTTAGTATAAAAAAAACTTGTAACTAAGAAATCAAAAATAGGTTTTAGTGCAGCCACTATCATTTCAGACCTTTGGGTGAAGTTTTTAATGTCTCATAGCTTAAGTGCCCTTATGTAGCAAATGGGTTGAAGATATTTGTCCTTCTGTCTCAAAAGAATGTGATGAAGTTTGGTTGACCAACCATAGATGTAGAAGTCCATCAACACTTCAAACTGACTAGAGAAACATACTTCGCTGGAGATAGAGTTCTATCATTATGATCTGTGGTGGGCACAATAATGGGCCCCCAAAGATGTTACAAATCCTAATTTCCAGAACCTGTGAATATGTTATCTTATATGGCAAAAGGATTTTTTGCAGATTTGATTAAGTTAAGAATCGAGATACAGAGGGGTGCCTAGGGGGCTCAGTCAGTTGGGTGTCTGACTTCGGCTCAGGTCATGATTTGCGGTGGGTGGGTTCAAGCCCCAGGTCAGGCATTGTGCTGACGGCTCAGAACCTGGAGCCTGCTTCGGATTCTGTGTCTCCCTCTCTCTCTTCCCCTATCCTGTTTGTGCTCTATCTCTCTCTGTCTCTCAAAAATAAATTAAAATTAAAAAAAAAAAATAAGAAGAATCTTGAGATAGAAAGATTATCCAGGTGGTTACAAGGATTTTCTCCTTGATCAAACTCTAGCTAGGCTTCTCTGCGCCCTCTTCTTATAGACCTCAACCATGACCTATAAAAACTTGAACAAGGGCGCCTGGGTGGCTCAGTCGGTTAAGAGTCCGACTCTTGGTTGGGCGCCTGGGTGGCGCAGTCGGTTAAGCGTCCGACTTCAGCCAGGTCACGATCTCACGGTCCGTGAGTTCGAGCCCCGCGTCAGGCTCTGGGCTGACGGCTCAGAGCCTGGAGCCTGTTTCTTTTTTTTTTTTTTTTTAATTTTTTTTTTCAACGTTTATTTATTTTTGGGACAGAGAGAGACAGAGCATGAACGGGGGAGAGTCAGAGAGAGAGGGAGACACAGAATCGGAAACAGGCTCCAGGCTCTGAGCCATCAGCCCAGAGCCTGACGCGGGGCTCGAACTCATGGAGCGCGAGATCGTGACCTGGCTGAAGTCGGACGCTTAACCGACTGCGCCACCCAGGCGCCCCTGGAGCCTGTTTCTGATTCTGTGTCTCCCTCTCTCTCTGCCCCTCCCCCGTTCATGCTCTGTCTCTCTCTGTCCCAAAAATAAATAAACGTTGAAAAAAAAAATTAAAAAAAAAAAAAAAAGAGTCCGACTCTCGGTTTTGGCTCAGGTCATGGTCTCACAGCATGTGGGTTTGAGCCCCACATGGGCTCCGTGCTGACAGTGTGGAGCATGCTTGGGATTCTCTCTCTCTCCCTCTCTCTCTGCCCCTCCCCCACTCCTCTCTCTGTCTCTCTCTCAAAAATAAAACTTAAAAAAAAAAACAAAACGTGAACAAATGCTAGCATAGTTTCTAACAGCTTGAGGGCACATTCCTAGGATGATTCTAGCCCCCATTTAAAGTGCCTCCCTGTGGGGCGCCTGGGTGGCTCAGTCGTTAAGCGTCAGACTTCGGCTCAGGTCACGATCTCGCGGTCCGTGGGTTCAAGCCCCCCCGTCGGGCTCTGGGCTGATGGCTCAGAGCCTGGAGCCTGCTTCTGATTCTGTGTCTCCCTCTCTCTCTGCCCCTCCCCTGTTCATGCTCTCTCTCTCTGTCTCAAACATAAATTAAAAAATAAATAAATAAATAAATAAATAAATAAAGTGCCTCCCTGAGAAAACTCAAGCCTGCCCAAAGAATTTATGGTTTGTTCCAGCCAACTCCTGAAGGTGGGGCCCCCTACCCCGGATCTCTGTGAGAGGGAAGGAGCCTAACTTTGCTGAGTGCCAGTTAACAAACCCAGATGGATTCATATGGACCACCCCCACTTCCTGCTGCTTACAATTATCCTTTCTCTGACTGTGCTGTCACCATTCCCTCCCTTTCCTCATTCTCCCTTTAAAACCCCCCATCACCTCTGCACAGGTTGGAATGGAGCTCACTCAGCTCTTTCTCCTACCATCAGTAGTCATGGAATAAGATCTGTTTTCACTGCTTCAACTAATGTCTGACTGCATATATCTTTGACAATGGGCCCAATATAAAATCACAAGGGTCCTCATAAGAGGCAGGTGGGAAGATCAGAGATCAGAAGATGTACCAACCTGAGCAGAGGTAGTGATGCAGCCATGAACCAAGGAGTGTAGTCAGCCTCTACAAGCTGGAAGAGGCAGGAAAGATCCTTCCCTAGGCTTTGAGAAGGAATGCAACCCTGCTGACGCCTCGATTTTAGCCCCCTAAGACCTTTCTCAGATCTCTGACCTCCAAAACTGTAAGATAACAAATTTATATTATTGTAAGACACTAAGTTTGTGGGGATTTGTTACATAACAGAAATAGGAAATTAAACCATCCATACTATAAGATCAGCCCAATGAAAGTGTGTTAATATCATCTAACCACCTGAGATAGTATTAAATCAGTCATCTGGATGGATTTTTGTGACCGTGGAAGATCATGAACTTGTAGCAGGCTGGCATCAACACATTTCTAAAGAATATATCTTCAAGTAGGTCCGTGATTCAAAATTAAATATCTTCCTTTGGGAACATGCAATACATACTGAATACCAGAGCCCTTGCATAAGACTGAGTAGAACTTCTCACCAAACACTTACGTGTCAAATCATGATCATTTTCCTCAGCACTTTTAACAAGCTGATTCATCTTGACTGAAATTGATTCACTTCACAACTTCTAAGGAAAATTCTAACATGCTATAAAGCTCTTAGTTATCTCTGCTCATGGGCACTATAAGGCAATGATATACCATAGTCCCAACACCAGACTTCTTATAAAACCTTTAAAGAATTGCTTGTGTTTGCTTGGTGTGCTTGCCTATAGAAGAGAGAGAACAATGGACTATTCTCCCAGAAACAGCGTAGACAGACCAGGCAGGTGACAACCAGCAACTCATGTCACCTCTGTGCTGGAGGCCAGATGTGATATCTATCAGATAATTCATTTTCCTTCTCTGGAGTTTAAAGTGACTAAAGATACTTGTATTTTGAGGTGTTTTTGGTTGTGGCTAACCCTGAGAGGCATATTATCAAATGCCATTATCAGTTCCTTTCCTGTTTTCCACCCACTGATCTGATACATTTCCATAGTTGATAGTATTCAGAATAAGCTCCTGGCCCAAGTTTGCCCAGTCATTAAGATGTTCGTTAACATTCCCATTGATCCCATATTTCTCTAATACTCTTAAATGTACACCTTACAATCTCTAGTACTTCTAGCAATTTTCCCAAGATTCACTTAATACAGATTGTGCCCATTTCTATCCAGCCCCACTCTTGCCTGCCACATCTGGGGGAAAATAACTGGAAAATCATTTATTTTCAGGACTCTGCCTGATGTTAGTCTAAGTTCAGGGATATTAACAATTCAAACTGGAAGAACACTTGCAGCAAGGGAAATGGAAATTATATTTTTTCTGGGAACTTCTATGTTGTCACCATTAAATCATACCATGACATGGTTTCAGATCGGAAAGATTCCATTTCTGCTACATTGGCCCTGTGTCTCCAGCTGGGCATTTTCCTTCAAACTATAAACTTTCTTTAGCTTGTTTTAAATTTAAATTAACTTCACCAGGAAAGAGGGTAAAGAAAAATATTATGTTTCAGCTGTAAGTTTGGAAAGGATTCTGTTGTTGTGTCCCTTTGAGGATTTTGTAATGGCAAAATTGCATTGACTGCAAACAACCGTTCTTTTGACAGATGTGCATGATACACATGGTTTGGGAAAAGGAAACCAATTATGGTCTGCAATCCATTTGTAATGAAGTAATGTCTCTAAAATTACCATTAGCATCCTACCTTCTTTGGTGGCAAGTTTTGCAAAAGCAACAGTTAAATGCATAAATTGGTTACTTCAACTTGTACAAGGTTTATTACAGGTACTTTCCCTAATGAGTGCCTTCATGTTTCATTACTAATCAATAATTAATCACTGCATTCTAAATTAATTAAAGAGGACCCAGTAGGAGAAACATAGAGCTGGCTAACTTAATTATGAAGCCTTAGGATGTAACAAGTCTCTAAAAGTTAAATTTTGTAAGACTGGCTCTGCCTTTAAATAAAGGCATACTACTCTTCTAGAAAGTCCAATTAATTTGGTTACCCACCATTTGGGGAGAGTGAAGCACTGGATAACAACTTATTCTTGCTAAGAATGAGTTTGTAAATATGTCAGAGGTAGTTTGCTAATTTTATGAAATAACTTTAAGGATAATAAAATTAATTAAAAAAAATATATGCTATGGACTCAGGATTCTAGAAGTGGCAGACCAAGCCCTCCACTGAAGACAATTAGAAAATCTGGGGGCTCCTGGGTGGCTCAGTTGGTCAAGCTTCCAACTTCGGCTTAGGTCATGATCTCACATTTTGTGAGTTGGAGCCCTGCATTGGGCTTTGTGCTGACGGCTCAGAGCCCGGAGCCTGCTTCAGATTCTGTGTCTTTGTCTCTCTCTGCCCCTTCCCTACTCGTGCTCTGTCTCTCCCTGTCTCTCAAAAAATAGACATTAAAAAAAAAAAAGACAGAAAGAAAGAAAATCCATACAGAATCTTTTTAGTAAAAGTTGTTTGATGGAATCTCAGTTAATAAAATAGTGAAGACATACTGAGCCAGAAACCAGTAAAGGACAGGCCTGGGAACGGAGCTGGAGATTGGGATCATTTTTCCCCTTAAGATGTTTGTCATTCTTGGAGAGGAGCTGAGGTTGAATGGTACCTTTCACAGCCTCACAGGGCTAGGGAAACAGAGAATGTGTTCCAGGATCTACCAAAAGTGTGTTCCATGAATTTCTTTCTTCATTTTCAGGATGAGAAAGTTGCACCCTAGGGTCAGGGTGAACCACAAGTAAGTGGCCCTCACAGAAACTGAAGTTCAGCTTCAAGTTATTTCAATGCCCAAAACTGGAATAATATGAAGGAAACAGCCAGAAGCAAATGTAAACCCATCCTGGAGGAAAATCACATCTTCCCGGGACTCTTATTACTTCAAGAACTTTGCAGATGCAAAGTCTGGCATAATTGAAAATAACCAGGCACATGAAGGAACTTCATGACCTGAATAAAACTAGATGCAAAAAAACAAACCAGTTGGACCTCCACATAGTGGAATTATCAGATGTGGACTCCTAAATGCTGAAAAAAAAAAAAAAAAAGAAAGAAAAAAGAAAGAAAGATTTTGATCTCCGGGATATTCAGGTGAGAAAGGGAAAGGATTTCTGAAATACCAAATTTTGAGGCACCTCTGCTTCCAGATTAGCCAATCCAGAATGTGTCCCCTAAACCCTCATCCCTCCTCAGAACCATTCAACACAAGCCCAAACCTTTGGAAAGCCCCTCTCTACCCTCCCTGCTGACACACCCCATGATTTCTTCTAAGTGGTTCTCCTTGCTGCAGTGAACTAAATAAATAAATCTAACTTTCAAAGTGTATTTCTTGACATCTTTGGTTGGTGGTTTTGACCCAATTCAACGGAAGCGTTAGGGTCATTTCCCTCCATATATGATGAGAAAGCTGATAGGCTTTCCAGCAACTGTAGACACAATAACTTAAAAGTAAGAACATGACATCTGATTTTTTTTTTTTTTTTTGAGAAGTGTGGCTCATCTGAATGAAGCAGGAAAGTCCTGGAAATTTAGTGCCTACTTATATATCTTAATAAGCTAATAACAACAGCTGTAAAATTCAGGGATTCTTGGAGCTATATATAGCAATCAGATCCTGGGAAGAAAAAAAAAAATAATATGAAATACACATCATGATCTTAGTACACCTAATGCAGATCATGAGGTCCTTCAAATTATATATAAATCTTTTTAACTTCATCTTTTTTAAGCTGTAATTTATAAACTGTAGGTTAATATAAGCTTTGTCTTGGTCACCAGGTTATATTTATTTACTTATATGAATGCTGAAAGGTAATATTATTTGATTTCCATTTATTTTACTTTTTGAAGTTTATTTATTTTGAGAGAGACAGAGAGAGTGTGAGTGGGGGAGGGGCAAAGAGAAAGGAAGAGAGAGAATCCCAAGCAGGCCCTGTGCACGGTCAGAGTGCAGAGCCCAATGTGGGGCTTGAACTCACAAAACCATGAGATCACCACCTAAAACAAAATCAAGAGTCAGTTACTTAACCTAATGAGCCACCCAAAAACCCTTCCATTTATTTTACTTTTGGGGCCTTGTGCAGTTGAATGCCAGAGATAACATTCTCATCCATGCCTGCACCAATGAAATCAAAATCTCTGGGGAGGCGTCTCAGACACTGAAATATTTTAAAGCTCCAGGTGATTTTAAGAGGATTCATCTAGGATCAAGAATCACTAGTTTAGATGTCTATATCTTAAAACAAAAATAGACAGAAAACCCTGTTTAGGAAATGAAGAACATTTTTTCAGGTTAACTTATCCTGTTGGGTGAATTAACCAAGTGTTAAGTTACAATGACAATAAAAGTCCTTTTCATAACCAAGAGAAAGGTGCCATGTATATCAGACTTTCCACTATATTTTTTCATTCTACAAAGACTTATTGTGTGCCTACTGTAAGCCAGGCCTTGTACCCTGGAAATAAGAGCAAACAAAATAGACATGTTCTCTCAAGGACCTTATGGTCTAGAGGAAGAGCCAGACGTTACCCAAATAGTCATACACATAAGCATTTAAGAATGATCTGTGACAAATGCTGTGAAGAAACAGTACAGAGTGCTTTGAGAAAACACATGGTCAGGCGGGTGGGGGGAGCAGTTCCAGGCTGAAATGTCAGAGAAGCTTGAGTTTGAGTTGAAAATTTTGAGTTGTAAAATTAATAAGGTGGGCAAGAGTGTCCCAGAAAAAAAAAAAAGCATGTGCAATGTCCCTAAGAAGAGTGTAGGGTAATGCTTCTCAAACTTTACTATAGCAGTTGTCTGGGGTTCTTGACCGGAACCAAAATCAAGAGTCCCATGTTTAACTGTCTGAGCCACCCAGGCACCCTGGAACCTGGCATTTTTATTCTTAAAAGGCTCACAGGTGATGATACTGATCTACTGGTCTACAGTCCACACTTTGAGTATCAAGAGATGGGCATTTAAGAATGTGAATAACGTTTGGTGTGACTGGACCACAGAGAGTCCGGGAGAGGAGAGGCAAATGCCACATCATACTGTAAGGCCACAAATCTCATTGAGTTCTAACAGTTTGCCACTCAATTCCCTTTGTTTTTCTATTGATGATCACTGTCATCTAGAATTAACAGGCGTTTTTCTCTTCTTTTCCAATCTTTGTAATTCACTTCATTGTATTTCTTAGAATCTCCAGTACAATGTTAAATAATTGAAGAAAGAGTGCTATTCTTTTCTTCTCCTGATTTTAATGGGGATGCTTCTAAAATGTCACCAATATATTTGCTTCAGGACTTATTTTTTTTTTAATGTTTGTTTATTTTTGAGAGAGAGAGACAGAGTGCAAGCAGGGAGGGGCAGAGAGAGACACACAGAATCCAAAGCAGGCTCCAGGCTCTGAGCTGTCAGCACAGAGCCTTACGCAGGGCTTGAACTCATGAACCATGAGATGACCTGAGCTGAAGTTGGACATTTAACTGACTGAACCACCCAGGCATCCCGCTTCATTCCTTATTATATACATGTTTTCAAGGTAAAGCAAATTCCTCCTTTTCCTTGTCTGTTAAGAGTGTGTGTGTTTACTTGTGAATAGGTTTTGGATTTTATCAAATGATTTTCAACATCTATTAAGATATCAAATGGCCTTCCGGTCTTGGTCTAATTTAAAAAATTAGAATGGGGGCGCCTGAGTGGCGCAGTCGGTTAAGCGTCCGACTTCAGCCAGGTCACGATCTCGCGGTCCGTGGGTTCAAGCCCGGCGTCGGGCTCTGGGCTGATGGCTCGGAGCCTGGAGCCTGTTTCCGATTCTGTGTCTCCCTCTCTCTCTGCCCCTCCCCCGTTCATGCTCTGTCTCACTCTGTCCCAAAAATAAATAAAAAACGTTGAAAAAAAAATATTTTTTTTTTAAAATTAGAATGATAACTTTTCTAGAACCATCCTTACATTTCTGAGAAAAACATAGGCCATAAAGTATCATTCTTTTAACTCACTGCAGTATGCAAGTTATTCATGTTTTACTTGCAATCGTGTTTATAAATAAAATTGGCTTAAAGTTTTCTTGTGCCATTCTTGTTCAGTTTGGGACTAAGTTTATCTTAGCTTCATAAAATGAATTGAGTAGCTTCCTGTCTTTATCTAGATTCTGGTGCATTCATATAAATGGGAATTATTTATTTCTTGAAGATGGGAAAAACTTGCCTATAGTACTGTAGGGATCAGGGCCTTTTAGAGTTATATCTTTTACTACCCTAGAAATTTCTTACATAAATCTTGGTCTATTCTGGGTTTGGGTTTTTTTTTTTTTTCTTACTACTTAATGAGCTGATGTTAGTAATTTATATTTTATAAAATTGTTGGCATAATGTTATTTATAGTATTCTCATATTTTTATAAACTGTTTGGTATCCAAGGTAAGTCCCATTTGTCTTTCTTGATGTTACTTATTTGTGGCTTTATTTGATTTTATTATCTTGACACTATTTTCAACTTTCCTGGTCTTAACATTAGGTTTGATTTTATTGAGCAATTTTCCTTTTTTTTTTTTAAAAAAAACATTTATTTATTTTTGAGACAGAGAGAGACAGAGCATGAACAGGGGAGGGGCAGAGAGAGAGGGAGACACAGAATCTGAAATAGGCTCCAGGCTCTGTCAGCACAGAGCCCAACTCGGGGCTCGAACTCACGGACCGCGAGATCATGACCTGAGCTGAAGTCGGCCGCCTAACCGACAGCCACCCAGGTGCCCCTTGAGCAACTTTTCTTATTTCTTTAGGTTTTTTTCTGCTTTCTTTGGATTTGATTGTTTTACTTTAGTTTCTTGAATTGAGATATTTTGGTCTTCACTGTTTTCAAATAAATGCTTTATATTAAATATTTCTTCTAAACACTACTTTAGCCACATTCTACAGGTGTTATTATGTAATGCTTTCTTTTGCTTATTTATTTAACAGATATTTATTGAGCACCTAGAGTGTCCCAAGGACTGTTCTAACTGCTAGGAATACGACAATGAAAGAAGTGGATAGATAGTTCTCTCTCTCCTGGAACTTACATTCAGCTCTATTTTGAGATGAGCTGAATGGCCAACACCTCCTTCTCGGGAGGAAAAGTTGAACAAGAGTGCTATATTTTTGTTTTTAATCTGGAAGTAAATAACAGAAAGCAAAGAGAACAGTAAGTACTCAGGCCTTGAGGTAAAATCTTGCTTGCCTCGCTTGCAGCAAAGAGGCTAGTGCTGAATCAGCACAGTGAGCAGAAAGAAAGAGGTAGGAGAGAAAATAGCTAGATGGGACCTGGAAGGCCATGGTTAACATTTTTATGTTGTATTCTAATTGTGCCATGAAGCCAGTGGAAGATTTGAACAGAGAAGTGACATGATCTGACTCATATTTTTAAAGTTTCTCTCTGGTTACTCTATCGATAATGGACTATAGTAAACGAGAGTCTTTTAGTCCTGAATATACCTCATATCTGAACCAGTTTCTTTATGTTATGGAGGTTGAGACCCAATTCATGTTCAAACTGTTTAATCAGATTTCATAACCTTTTTACTCAAATCAACAGTATCTTTTGTATGCTTTGTCTACTTGACTTGTCGATTTCGGTGAAAAGTGTGCAAAATTCTCTGTGACTTGTCAATATTTTGTTGTATTTCTCTTAGTTATTATTGAACATATTTTGAGGTGATGTTGTGATATATAACAATTTGTGGCCTTCCTTTTGGTAGATTATTCCATTTCCCATTAAGATTTCCTCCCCTAGGGGCGCCTGGGTGGCTCAGTCGGTTGAGCTTCCGACTTCGGCTCAGGTCACGATCTCACAGTTCGTGGGTTCAAGCCCCGAGTCGGGCTCTGTGCTGACAGCTCAGAGCCTGGAGCTTGTTTCAGATTCTGTGTCTCCCTCTCTCTCTGACCCTTCCCCACTCATGCTCTGTCTCTCTCTGTCTCAAAAATAAATAAACATTAAAAAAAATTTAAAAAAAAAAGATTTCCTCCCCTAATTCTTTCTTTGCTGTACGTGTTTTGTTTCCACTGTTAATCTGCCATCTTGTGGCTATTATTTTCCTTGTATGCTCTCACTCATTCTCCCTCACCCTTGCTCTCTCTTCTCTTTTTTCAACCTTCTGTCATTTTTCTTAAGGAGGCAGACTACATACAGAACATTTATTTCTTTACTTCTGATTGCCACATTTTAGCACACTGGATATTTGAAGAATGCCAAGGGAAAGACAATAAGGATTGCAAAACAACAAATACACCATCCTGGCCAAATGTGAAAGTCCCACTACTATTTTGTTTTAGGAGCATCTTTATTTAGCAAATAAAGGGATTTGGTTTGTTTTTGTTTTTGTTTTTTGACAATCATCTGAGAATCTGTTTTATAATGGGTGAATGAATCTAATCCATTTATAGCCACTGTTTTTATTGAAGAATTTGGATTTAGTCTTGACATTTTCATTTTTGGCTCTCTATTCACTATATTTTTCCCATTTATTTCTCTATTTTTATATTTTCTGTCATGTGTTGAATTGTTCAAACTTTCCTTGTTCTATTTTTTTCTCAAATAGTTTAGAAATTATACATTCTATTCTGATTCTTCCATGAGTCACCACTAAATTCTAACACAAATATTTAAAGCTCTTGTATTAGTTTCATATTGTAACCAATTACCAAAAAAAAGCTTACTTGCTTAAAACAACACAAAATTATTATCTCACAGTTCTGTAAGTCAGAACTCCAAAATGGGTTGGCAGAGACATCCTACTTACAGAGGCTTTGGGGAAGAATGTGTTTCATCACATTTTCCAACTTCCTAGAGGCTTCCCATAGTTCTTGGTTCATGGCCCACATCACTCTAAACTCTGCTTTTGTTGGCACATCTCCTCTCTTCCTGATCCTCCTCAGTCCCTCTTAAGTGGACCCTTGTGATTACATTGTGCCCACCTGGATAATCTGAAATAATCTCTCTATGTTAAGATTCTCAATTTAATCACATCCGCAAAATTCTTTTTGCCATGGAAGGTAACATATTCACAGATCTGGGGGATTTAGATGTGGACATATTTGATGGGCCATTATTCAGCTGAAAGTTAATTTCTAAAGTTAACTATATTCACACCTTGCCCTTAAGCAATATAAAGAACCTTAATAGTTTCCTTCATTCACTCCCACTTCAAAGCCACAAGCATCCCATATTGATATTTCCATTTCCCCCATATTCTCATTTAAATTTTTACTTAGGGATGCCCTGGTGGCTCAGTTGGTTAAACATCCTACTTCTGATTTTGGCTCAGGTTGTGATCTCAGGGTTGGGTTCTTGAGATCCAATTGAGCCTCATGTAGGGCTCTGAGCTGATAGTGCAGAGCCTGCTTGGGATTCTCCCTCTCCCTCTCTCTCTGCCCCTCTCTCAAATGCTCCCTCTCTCTCTCTCTCTCTCTCTTAAAATAAATATACATTTAAAAACATAATTTTTTACTTACATAATTTGTTTAGAACTAATATTATGCTTACTGATTTCTTTGCTTACATTGTTCTTAATATCTAACATATTCTTCTGGGATTGGAATTTTTTTATTACTGCATATCCAGTATAATTGATTAAGAAAGAGTCTCTGAGATATAAAATTTCTAAGTTTTAGCTTAAATGAAAACTTCTTTTATTTTGCACTCACAGTTGATGGATAATTGGCTGAGGTGTAGAATCTTATGTTCAAGGTATTTTTCTACAAAATTTTGAGATTACCTATTGTGATCTTAGATATTGCTAATTTAATCTTCTCCATTTTTTTAACTGATGATGCAGGTTGGCTGGGTCCAAGGACCCAGGGGGGTCCTGCAGGACCAGCCAAGAGGGTCCTTGGCTTAATGCTGGATAGAAATCAAATGCGAGCCAAGAGGAAATGAGAGCACAACTAAAGACAGAGAGTGTAGACACAGAGCATCCAGAAGACTCAGAAAGGAGAGTGAGTCTTGTCTTTGTTTGGGGCCTGGGGTCTTTATTGAGGACAGTGTTCTGGTTGCACTGTCTTCTCAGTAATCCAGGAACAAAGATAAGGTTTAGGTGTCCTCCATAAATCACTTCTGCCCTGGAGCCAGGAGTCTTGATAAATCAGTGGTCTTGGAAAACCATTGCCCAGCCACTCCTTAGGTATTATTTATTATGCTGGAAGACTCCAAAGAAATCATTAATTCCTTGACCTTTGCGAGGAGGACATGTATTATCTGTTCTATAAGGCCCGTGTAAGGCAGGGGTGTGGATCCTGGCAAGAACAAAGGCAGGAAAAGGAGGGGGAAAAAAAAAAAGGTTTTTCATGGGATCCCTTTAGTTTCCCTGTCTCATTGGGAAACTCAAAAACTTTTAGGAAACTTTTTTTCCCATGTTGTTATGTAAGGGGTTTAATTAATGGATTCTGCTTAGCAATTGGTGGGTCCTTTTGATGAGATAAATCATGTTTTCCTTAAATTCTGGTAATGTTTTTTTCAATTATCTAAGAATTATGCCTACTTTGGGGCGCCTGGGTGGCGCAGTCGGTTAAGCGTCCGACTTCAGCCAGGTCACGATCTCGCGGTCCGTGAGTTCGAGCCCCGCGTCGGGCTCTGGGCTGATGGCTCAGAGCCTGGAGCCTGTTTCAGATTCTGTGTCTCCCTCTCTCTCTGCCCCTCCCCCGTTCATGCTCTGTCTCTCTCTGTCCCAAAAATAAAAATAAACGTTGAAAAAAAAAAATTTAAAAAAAAAAAAAAAAAAAGAATTATGCCTACTTCATTGTATCTTTTATTCCCTGTATATCTTTTCTGCCTGTATAGCCCATTGAAATTTTGTCTTCTATGGCCTTTTTTTCATATTATCTATATACTGTCCTGTAGTTTAGAGAAATCCTTGATATGAATTATAAACATGACATTTTTTTTTTCTCTACTGGGTCCAAAAATGCCACCAAATTAACTTTTAGTTTCATCAATCAGATCTTTTATTTTTATAAGCTCAGACTGATTCTTTAGAAATATCTTACATAACTCTAAAGACAATATTAATTGTATTTGTTCTAAATTCCACCTAATTGCCCTATTAACTTATTTATTCAAGTATACTCTCTGCCATTTTTTTCATAGTGTGGTTTTTTCTAAGCAGAAAGAGTTAGGGGTCCCCTGATTAGGCCCCCAGTTGTTTTCGTGATCTATGCCCAAGCACACTACTTGCTGAACTTCCTAAGTGGTGTTGGAATTACAAAGAAATGCAAAAACCTCAGCACATAAGGATTTTAAGGAAACAAAATGTAAAAACTACCAGCCTATAGGCCAGGAGATAGCCTCACTGCATTAGACTTTAAGTTGGTGGTAAAATTTCCAGTGTTTTTTCAAAAGTGAAGTTGACCTAACACAGTCTGGACTCATTTTTATAGGATTTGAATCCCTGTGAGTATTTAAACACTGGAGTAACTGGAGCCAGAGAATTGATGATACTGACCTTTGCTGGCCCTTGTGACTTCCATCAACTAGGACCTGGACTCTATCAATTTAGAATAACTTTTCCCCCAATTCTATACTGAGGTCTCTTTGTTAAGACCCTTTGTGAATATGCATGAACACTTAGTTTAAAACCTCCCCAATTTTGTTGCCTGTGGAGTCACAACTTTGGAAATTACTCCCTGTGATCTCCATATTTGCTGCAAATAAAAACTACATTGTGTGGGGTGCCTGGGTAGCTCAGTCGGTTGAGCAGCTGACTTCAGCTGTCATGATCTCATGGTTCATGAGTTCAAGCCCCCGCATTGGGCTCTTGGCTGTCAGCCTGGAGCCCACTTAGGATCCTCTGTCCATCCCCCCTCTCTCTCTCTCTGCCCCTTCCCAGTTGCTCTTGCTCTCAAAAATAAATAAAGATTTAAAAAAATTATTTTGTGTGACAACTCCCCTTGAGATAGTCTACCTGTAACTCATCAAGTAGCAAACTCACATTAGTTTGGTTACATTTTCTCAGCTATTTAATAATATGCTTTGGTGTGCACTTAGCATTTGAGAATCTCTCCTAGACGATTTGTTGTATCTCCATGTACAGCTTGCTTAGGAAGAAGGGTGGTTTGTGCTCTTTCCTGACAGTCCCAATAGTCCTACGACCACAGAGGGGTGGATTTATAATGAAATTCCAGATTTTTCCTTTTTTGGTCATTTTTCACAGTTCCTGAATCACCATATTTCTGATTCCCCTTTTCATTTTTGAGTTTAGTTGTCTATTAATAATTAATCTCTCATTTTCAGAGATTTTGATAATCTCTGGGAGATTATCTAAGGGAGACATAGCATGCATTCACTTTATGATCTCTAAACAATTTCATAATCAGTCATTTGACATTAAAATTTTATTTTTGTGTTTCTTAAACAGGGTAAGAATGCAGAGTATAACAAAGGTAGTGATTCACCATGTGGTACAGGGATAAGGATACATGTACAGACCAATGGAATGGAATTGAGGATCCAGAAATAAACATAAACATTTATGAACAATTTATTTTTGACAAGGTTTCCAAGATCATTTAATAGAGAAAGAATAGTGCAACATATAGTGCTAGGCAACCGGTTAACCACATGAAAAAAAAATGAGCTTAAGGCCCTACTTTACACAATATATAAAAATGAACTCAAAGTGGATCAGTGACCTAAATATAAGAGATAAAATCATAAAACTCTTGGGAAAAAATAGGAGTAAATCTTAATTAACTTGGATTTAACTACAGATTTGTAGATTATGACACCTAAAGCCTGATCAACAAAATAAGAAACAGATAAATTAGACTTCACCAAAATGGAAGACTTTTGTGCACCAGAAGTCATCACCAAGAAAGTGAAAAGACAATCTTGCACAATGGGAATAATATTTGCAAATCATTTATCTGGTAAGAATCTGTTATTCAGACATTACAAAGAATTCCTATAACTCAACAACAAAAAGATAAATAACTCAATTTAAAAATGGGCAAAGGACTTCACTAGATATTTCTCCATAGAAGATGTACAAATTGTGGGGCAACCTGGTCAGGTGGGGCTGAAGGCACAGGTGGTGAAACAATTCACTCAAGGCACAATAAAGGAAATAGAAGTTTACTGAATACGTTGCAAAGAATCAGCAGGCAAGACAGCAAATGAGAGACTGTCTGCCACAAAGCAGTCAGTGGTGAAGGGGATACTGTTAAGGAGGGATTGAGGAGGTATGGAAACATACGGAATTTTATTTTTTGATGCCTGTGCCCAGTTGTAAGTAGCCCATTGGTCAGCTAAGGCCTATGGATATTTTGAGGTGGGTCACCTAAAAAGCCTGTTTGCATTCAGCCCAGTGGTCACTGTGGTCCCTTTTATCCTAGTCAGGTTTCCACTGCTCAAGCCTGTTGACCTCTATACAAATGGCCAACAATCACATAAAAAGATGCTCAACATCTTTAGTCATTAGGAAAATGCAAATCAAAACCACAATGAGATGCCACTTCACGTCCACTAGGATGACTATAATTTAAAAATGGGGGGCGCCTGGGTGGCTCAGTCAGTTAAGCATCCGACTTCAGCCCAGGTCATGATCTCACCATTCCTGAGTTCGAGCCCTGCATCAGGTTCTGTGCTGACAGCTCAGAGCCTGGAACTTGCCTCAAGTTCTGTTTCTCTCTCTCTCTGGCCCTCCCTTGCTCATGCTCAGTCTCTCTGTCTCTCAAAAATAAGTGAACATTAAAAAAAATAATAATGGAAGGGCACATGGGTGACTCAGTTGGTTGAGGATGTGACTCTTGGTTTTGGCTCAGGTCATAATCTTACAGTTCATGAGATCAAGCCCCTCATCTGGCTCTGCAGTGACCACATGGAGTTTGCTTGGGATTCTCTCTCTCCCCTTCTCTCTGCCCCTCCTTCCCCCCAAATAAATAAACTTAAAACAAATAATGGAAAATCCCAGGTGTTGGTGAAGAAATGGAGAAATTGGAACTCTTATATTTTGCTGCTAGGAATGTAAAGTAATTTAGCCTCTGTGGAAGACAGTCAGTTCTTCAAAAGGTAAACATATAATTACCACATGTACCCTTCAATTCTACTCCTAGGTACATATCCAAAAGAATTCAAAACAAGTACTTGAACAAGTGTATCCATATGCATGTTCATAACAGCACTATTCATACTAGCTAAAAGGTGAAATCTTGCCCAAAGTTCTCTCAACAGATAAATGTATAAACAAATCATGATATATACACACAGTGGAAGATTATTCAAGAATGAAGTAATGATACATGCTACAACATGAATGAACCTCAAAAACATTATGCTAAGTGAAAGAAGCCAGACACAAAAGGTCACATATTGTATCATTTCTTTTATGTGAAATATATATAGAATCGATAAATCCATAGAAAGAATGCAGGTTGATAGGAGTCAGACGCTGGGACAGTGGGGAGTAAGGAGGAACTGCTTAATAGATATGAGGGGTGTTTTTTTTGACTAATGGGAATATTTTCAAACTATATAAATGTGGTAGTTAGAGAACATTGTGACTATATTAAATGTCATTGAGTTGTTTACTTTAAAATGGTCGATTTAAGTTAAGTGAAATTCACCTCAATAAATAACTTTTTTAAAGTGGTGACTAGTTTCCACTTCCATTTCTGGACTAGATGGAGTAGATATACATTCTCCATTCCTTCCACTAAATGCAGTTAAAATACATAAAACAAATACAATGAGACTCTGAAAGGTAGAGAGAAAAATGCCAGACCATCTAGTGACCTCTAGATTTCAGAAGCAACATGGCAGTATGGTCTTTGAGTTTTCTTTTTGCTTTGTATCTCAAACTAGGTAATGGAGAAGCCAGAAACCTGGAAACCCCAAAGGTACAGACCAAAAAACAAAACAAATAAAAGAGCTCTCTCTTTCCAGCCAAAGGACCGGGAAAGGGGAGCTTAAATTTCCACCTCCAGCAGCAGTTGAGACAAATCCCTTCTCTCCCTCTTAAGGTGGTGCCAGGGGAAGTCTAGTGAAGGGTCAAGCCTTTCACTACTGTGTGGTCATAACAAAATCACCTCCTACAATGTCATCAGGCCACGTGGGCAACAGGAATTAGACATTTCTGCCCTTCCCAGGAAGTCTAGAGTAGCAAGAACACCCATCCACACCCAGCTTAAAGAGGAGCCCTTCCTCACCCTGTATATCAGTGAAACCTCAACTTCCACCTCCACTTAGCAGCGCCCTCTCCCCACACCAGTGCAGTGTCAAAGAAAAACCTGCTGAAACAGAAGACTTATTAAGATTCAGAGTCTCATGACAGAATATCAAAATGTCCAGGTTTAAACAAAAATCCCTAGCCACACTAACAACCAGAAAAATCTCTACTTGAATCAGCAGACACTAAAACCAAGATGACAGAGATGTTAGACTTATCTGACAAGGCTATTAAGGGAGCCAAATGAAACAAATTAAAATTTTAGGACTGAAAAATACATAAATTTCAATAAAAATCTTAATGGATAAGCTCAACAACAGAATGGAAGGGGCAGAGGAAAGAATCAGCAAACGTGAAGATAAAACAATAGAAATGATCCAATATGACAAGAGAGAAAATAGACCAACAAAAAGGGAACAGAGCCTTAAGGACCTGTGGGGATATGTAACAAAAGATCTATTCATGTCATCACTGTCCCAGAGGGAAATGACAAAAAGAAAAATCTAAAAAGGTATTCAAAGAAATAATGGCTGAAAATTCCCCAAATTTGGCAAAAAACATAAACCTACAGGTTCAAGAAACTGAGTGGACCCCAGACAAGATCAAAGAAAACATAGTAGAATATCTTCAAGGTACAGGGCTTGGTAAAGAGTTATTAGACATAATGCTAAAAGCATGATTTATAAAAGAAATCATTGATTAATTAGATTTAATCAAAATTTAAAATATTTGCTCAGTGATAGATCCTGTTAAGAGGATAAAAAGACAAGCTAAAGACTGGAAGAAGATATTTGCAAACCACATACACCACAAAAGACTTATATCTAGAATGCACAAAAAACTCTCAAAATACAACAGCAAAAAAACAAAAACAAAATTAAAAAACCAATCCATTAGAAAATGGACAAATGATGTGATATAGGAGTGCTGACAATATTGACTCCATCTTTGACCCCTGCTCACGCTCTCTCTCTCTCTCTCTCTCTCTCTCTCAAAAATAAACATTATGGCACAAAAACAGACACAAAGACCAATGGAATAGAATAGAAACCCCAGAACTAGACCCACAAACGTATGGCCAACTAATCTTTGACAAAGCAGGAAAGAACATCCTATGGAAAAAAGACAATCTCTTTAACAAACGGTGCTGGGAAAACTGGACAGCAACATGCAGAAGATTGAAACTAGACCACTTTCTCACACCATTCACAAAAATAAACTCAAAATGGATAAAGGATCTGAATGTGAGACAGGAAACCATCAAAACCCTAGAGGAGAAAGCAGGAAAAGACCTCTCTGACCTCAGCCGTAGCAATCTCTTACTTGACACATCCCCAAAGGCAAGGGAATTAAAAGAAAAAATGAACTACTGGGACCTTATGAAGATAAAAAGCTTCTGCACAGCAAAAGGAAACAACCAACAAAACTAAAAGGCAACCAACAGAATGGGAAAAGATATTTGCAAATGACATATCAGACAAAGGGCTAGTACCCAAAATCTATAAAGAGCTCACCAAACTCCACACCCGAAAAACAAATAATCCAGTGAAGAAATGGGAAGAAAACATGAATAGACACTTCTCTAAAGAAGACATCCAGATGGCCAACATGAAAAGATGCTCAACATCGCTCCTCATCAGGGAAATACAAATCAGAACCACACTCAGATATCACCTCATGCCAGTCAGAGTGGCCAAAATGAACAAATCAGGAGACTATAGATGCTGGAGAGGATGTGGAGAAACGGGAACCCTCTTGCACTGTTGGTGGGAATGAAACTGGTGCAGCCGCTCTGGAAAACAGTGTGGAGGTTCCTCAAAAAATTAAAAATAGACCTACCCTATGACCCAGCAATAGCACTGCTAGGAATTTACCCAAGGGATACAGGAGTACTGATGCACAGGGGCACTTGTACCCCAATGTTTATAGCAGCACTCTCAACAATAGCCAAAGTATGGAAAGAGCCTAAATGTCCATCAACTGATGAATGAATAAAGAAATTGTGGTTTATATACACAATGGAGTACTACGTGGCAATGAGAAAGAATGAAATATGGCCCTTTGTAGCAACATGGATGGAACTGGAGAGTGTGATGCTAAGTGAAATAAGCCATACAGAGAAAGACAGATACCATATGGTTTCACTCTTATGTGGATCCTGAGAAACTTAACAGAAACCCATGGGGGAGGGGAAGGAAAAAAAAAAGAGGTTACAGTGGGAGAGAGCCAAAGCATAAGAGACTCTTAAAAACTGAGAACAAACTGAGGGTTGATGGAGGGTGGGAGGGAGGGGAGGGTGGGTGATGGGTATTGAGGAGGGCACCTTTTGGGATGAGCACTGGGTGTTGTATGGAAACCAATTTGACAATAAACTTCATATATTGAAAAAAAATAAAATAAAAATAAACATTAAAATTTTTTTAATAGTTTGGCAGTTTCTTAAAAAACTGGACATACACCCACCATATGACCCAGCAATCATGCTTCTGGATATTTTTCCAGATAAATGGTAAAAAAATCACAAAAAAACCTTCACATTTATTTGTAATAGCCAAAAACTGAAACAACTCAGCTGTACTTCAACAGATGAATCATCAAATAAAATGTGGTACATCCATACCATGGATCTACTCAACCATGAAAAAGAATGAACTACTGATATGTACAACTTTTGTGAATCTCCAGAGAATTATGGAAAAAAGTCAATCTCAAAGAATCACATATTATATGATTTCATTTATATAATATTCTTGAATTGACAAAAGTATAGAAATAGAAAACAGATTAGTGGTTTGCAGAGATTAGGGATGGTAGGGAAGAGAGGACGGAGTATGACTATAAAAGAGAAGTGTGGGATGGGGTGCCTGGGTGGTTCAGTCAGTTAAGTGTCTGATGCTGGCTCAGGTCATGATATCATCGCTCTTGAGTTTGAGCCCCACGTTGAGCTGTCTGCTGTCAGCACAGAGCCCGTTTCAGATCCTCTGTCTCCCTCTCTCTCTGCCCCTCCCCTGCTCACGCTCTCTCTTGCTTGCTCTCTCACTCACAAAAATAAATAAACTTAAAAAAGAGAAGCATGGGGAGGATATTTGGGATGATGATGATCTTGACTGTGTTGGGGGTTACACAAATCTACACATGTGATAAAATGACATAGAATACACATTGTGCCAATGTCAATTTCCTAGTTTTGCTATTGTACCATATATACAATATGATATGCCGTAATATAAGATAATTTATAAAAGTAGCATTGTACTATAGTTGTATAAAATGTAACCATGAGGTAACTAGAGGTGGAGTACAACTAATCTTTGCAACTTCCTCTGAATCTATAATTATTTTTAAAAAATGGTTATAATTTGACGGCCATTTAATATGGGGGAGCTTAGCACACATAAATTGCTGTGCTAGCAATTTAGCACAGCCCTCTGGGACATTTGGTTGAAATGTCAATGAATTACCACTAGATGACAGCATAGATTGCGTAACCAAAACATCAGACTATTCCCTAAGGAACTGACATTTAGTTAAGACTATTGTCTTTATTTATTTATTTTTTTTTTAAATTTTTTTTTTCAACGTTTATTTATTTTTGGGACAGAGAGAGACAGAGCATGAACGGGGGAGGGGCAGAGAGAGAGGGAGACACAGAATCGGAAACAGGCTCCAGGCTCTGAGCCATCAGCCCAGAGCCCGACGCGGGGCTCGAACTCCCGGACCGCGAGATCGTGACCTGGCTGAAGTCGGACGCTTAACCGACTGTGCCACCCAGGCGCCCCAAGACTATTGTCTTTAAATACATGACGTTTTTTAAAATTTAAAAGATGGGATTTATTTATTTTTTTAATGTTTATTTATTTATTTTGAGAAAGAGAGAGTGGGGAGAGGGGCAAAGAGAGATTGGGGGAGACAGAAAGAGAGAGAATCTTGAGCAGGTTCCATGCTGTCAGCACAGAGCCCAACACAGGGCTCAATCTCACAAACCATAAGATCCTGACCTGAGCCAAAATCAAGAGTTGGATGCTTAATGGACTGAGCCATCTAAGTGCCCCAAAAGACGGAATTTATAATCAGACAAAATTTTACTCTTCATTGATCTTATGTATTAAATTATGTATTAAACCTTACAGATGTTTTTTGTTTTTAAATTTTTGGTCCAACTATAAAACACTTTTAGCAATAATGATAAAACTTAGCAATAATAATAAAACTTTAGCAATAATAATAAAACCTCTGTGTACCTCCTTGGAGATGCTAAAGTTACTCTGTGGCTATAACTGAAGATGAAAGTTGGCAAAAATATCACTGAAGAACTCTGACAGATGTGAATCCTGTGAGTTAAATACCAAACCTGTGAGTTAAGTTACAAACCAACTTTATTTTTTATTTTTATATTTAGCTTTTTCTTGAGAAAGAGAGAGAGCAGAGGAGGGACAGAGGGAGAGAGAGGATCTTACGCAGCTTCCATGCCCAGCGAAGAGCCCAACACAGGGCTCGATCTCACTACTGTGAAATCATGACCTAAGCAGAAATGAAGAATCTGACGCTTAACTGACTGAGCCACTCAGGCACCCCCAAATAACTTTAGATCAAAAGGTATCTGCATGGGCCTTTTCTATTTGCTGTAAGAGTCTAGAAGTGCTGTCAGGCCAAGTAACCCCACACTCACTTTTTTCTTGAAGGCACATCTGTTTTCCCTGAGGTTGGAGTACGTGATGTGTTATATAAGGTGACAAATACCTTCCAACCTCAGAACTTTGTTCATTACCTTTTTTCCAGAATAATCTCTTATCAGATGTCCATTTAGCTCCTTCACTGTACACAAGTCTCCAAGATGTTACCTACTTAGAGATGTCTTCAGGGAGGCACCCTATCATATATAGCACCCCCCCAAACACACACACACACACACACACACACACACACACGCACACACACACAGGCACACACACCATATTTCTCCATCCATGCTATCTGATTTTTTTAGTTCCTAGTATTGACATTTTGGCACACTTTTTTCCCAGGGTAGGAATTTGGTCTATTTTATTCACTACTCCCATCTACCTAGATCAGTGTAAGTACACATTAAGGAGATAAAAGATCAATTAAGGGAGATGTATATGATACGTGTATATAGTACATACCAAACAAATACTAGTTAATAGGGGTCCTGACTCTTCTTTGTTGCCAGCAAGCCTGTTCTGGCATCTTCTTTTGGCATCTAAAAATATCAGCAAGACATGGCTTTTTGCAACTCTTAACAGCTTAGTATTTAAAACCTGATGGCTTTTCAGTGAATATAATTAAGCCATATTTTTAAAAATCTTATTTTTTAAAGGGCACAGAGTATCCAAACAGAGTAATTAGGTGTCAGTGAAACTTGTAAATTTATAGAAGAGTTACAACTTTAATTACATTTTTATATTGGCTTTACTTTCTGCCAGCAAAAACCAAAACAGCTGGGTTTGGCTTGTTCTTATGAAAAACTAACAAGTCTTCCTTAATATCAAATAAGTATAAATCAGCACTAAAATTATTTTTTCTTCTCAGGCAGGTAATCTTATAGCAATGGCCCTCCATAATATCAACATAAAAATTTAATACTCATGGTTAATCACCACCTCTTCATCAATACTTTCTTACTATATGTTAAGAAAATTATATTTTCAGTCCAATAACTTTGTTATCTCTTAGTCAAGTCATATGTATACCAAAAAAGTGAATTAGCTAAAAAAGAGGAGTATGATTTATAGTCTTAGGCAATTCTACTCAAGTCTTCACAATTCTACAATTCAAGAAAGCTCTGAAGAATGAGTTTTCTTTTTAAAAATTTTTTTCATGTTTATTTATTTTTTAGAGAGAGAGGGAATCTGCAAGCAGGGGGGGAGCAGAGAGAGAGGGAGAGATAGAATTGGAAACAGGCTCCAGGCTCTGAGCTGTCAGCACAGAGCCTGATGTGGGGCTCAAACTCACAAACTTTGAGATCATGACCTGAGCCGAAGTCGGATGCTTAACAGACTGAGCCACCCAGGTGCCTCAAAATGAAGTTTTCTATAGCCTTTAAAATATGACCTGAGAAGTACTTCTGGAATGCAGAATAAGAAGCTCTGAAAATTAGCTCCTTCAGAAAAACAATGAGAATATTGGCAAAAATAGTCAAATCAACTTTTTCAGAACTCTGAAAATTAACTAAAAGCTTGCAGTAATTATAAGGAGAATTTATGAAGAGCTATTAAAACTCAACAATAAAAAGACAAATAACCTAATTTAAAAATGAACAAAGGATTTGAATAAATATTTCTCCAAAGAAGATATATATATGACCCATAAGTACACTGCTGTTTGACATTATCAGCTGTCAGAGAAATAAAAATCAAGACCATAATGAAATACCACTTCATAGCCACTGGGATGGCTATAAATCAAAAATACTGACAATAACAAGTATTGGTAAGGCTGAGAAAGAATTGGAACCATCATTCATTGCAGGTGAGAATTTAAAATGGTGCTGCCATTCTGGAAAAAAAAATTTCAGTTTCTCCAAACAGTTACAAAGAGATATCATCATATGACCCAGCAATACCACTCCTATGTATGTAAATATGTTCACACAAAAACTTGTTTATGATTGTTCATATCAGCCTTATTCATAACAACCAAAAGGTAGAGAACCCAAATGTCCATCAACTAATGATTGGATAAGCAAAATGTGACATAATCATACAGTGGAATAATATTCAGCAATGAAAAGGAATGAAGCACTGTTATATGCTACATGGATAAACCTTGAAACTACAATTGAAGAAAGCAGACACAAAAGGTCACATGTTGTATAATTGCAATTACATAAAACGTCCAGAAAAGACAAATCCATAGAGATAGAAAGTAGATTTATGGTTGCCTGGGGCAGGGGAAGGGAGAATAAAGGGGAATAAAGAATAAATTCTAAAATCAGATAGTGGTGATAGTTGTACAATACAGTTGATCCTTGAACAACACAGGTCCGAACAGCATGGTCCACTTACATGCAGATTTTTTGCAGTGAATACAGTACAGTAAATATATTTTCTCTTCCTTCTGACTTCAATAACATTTTCTCTTCTCTAGCTTACTTTATTGTAAGAATACAGTATATAATGCATATGCAAAGTATGTGTTAATTGTTTATGTTATCAGTATGTCTTCCAGGCAATAGTAGGCTATTCATAGTTAAGTTCTGGGGGAGTCAAAAGTTATGTGCAGATTTTCAACTGTGTGGGGTCATGTTGTTCAAGGGCTAACTATAAATTGTACACTTTAAAATGGTGGATTTTATGGTATTTGAATTATTATCTTGATAAAGCTGTTTTTAAATGTAAAAGAAAAATAGGACTTGAAGTCACAGTAAACTGAGTCGCTGTTATAAAATTTTTCATCTTTATTTTTGCCACTGAGCACAACTATTCACATATTTTCCTGCAGAAATATTAATGCATTTCTTCAGCGGGTGCTGTCCTGGACCCTGCTACAGGTGTTACAAATTACAAAATGTGTTCACTGTTTATCATTCTAAAGTGCTAGAAATTCCAAATTCTTAATTCTGAAATGCATCAGTTTCCAGGGGTTTTTGAATAACAACATGAACCTGGATTATAACTGACAATCGTTCACATAATAATAAATACTGAACCTCAAATTTGGTTCCTTTCTTGCAGCTAAGGACGGGGGCAAAGTGATGCATGTTTAATAAGGGGCTAAGTATGGTGTTACCTGGCCTGAGAGCATTGCTAGACAGCTAAGAGCAAAAAGGGACTAATCTGTGATTAATGCAGGTACCTTTATCTCAAGCTGGTTTGTAAAACTAGGTTTGGTACTTTGAATCACAGCTCTGAGTTCTTGGTCGACACATCCAATCTTTAATCATGACCACAGAGAAACCTTAGCACCTCCAACAAGTGCTTAGAGGTGCTTCCCCCCCCCCAGCCACTTTTTTAATGGGACAAAATTTAAAAGAAAAACAAAAATAAACAAACCCAAGCAAACACGCACACACTTGTGCAATGAATACTTCCTGATGCAAAGATCTCCATCATCTCATGTAAAAAGACTAAAGTTTCTCTTAATAGAAACTGGTAGGATGAAACCTCAAGCCATGGGATATCATCATTAAGTCCATGTTTTCTTCCTGTTAGAAACCAGACATTGTCATATTATTCACATCAATGCTGTCCATAAAACAACCTGTGGGTCTCTGGAGACTCATGATAGGTTATTAGTTCTTGGTCTTCACTTTTGAAAATACTAGATTGAGGTGTAATGACAATAACAAAAATTTCCACTAGGTAAGAGCTATGTTTTAGTTTGCCTCTTATTGGGAGTTGAAAGATATAAAGGACCCCTGAAAATATATTTAAGCCAAAATGGCCTGAGGCCAGTGGTCCCCCAAATGGTCCCTAGACCAGAAGCACCAGCACCACCTGCATACTTGTTAGAAATGCAACTTCTTGGGCCCCACCACAGACTTACTGAATCAGAAACTCCACTCAGGGTGGGAGAGCATTATGTTTAAACAAGCCTTTTAGGCAACTCCACTTTTTTAAGAAATTTTTAGTTTATTTATTTTGAAAGAGAGAGCACAAACTTGAGCAGGGAAGGGATAGAGAGAGAAAGAGAGAAAGAATCCCAAGCAGGCTCTGTGTTGTCAGCACAAAGCCTTATGTGGGGCTCAAATTCATGAACAATGAGATCATGACCTGAGCTGAAATCAAGAGTTGGACACTTAACCTACTGAGCCACCCAGGCACCCCCAGGCAATTTTGAGATGTGCTGAAGTTTGAAAACTATTGGCCTATGCAAATGTCCCCACATATTCCAAGATACATTGGGAAAATGCTTTTTATAACATTCCCGTTTAGGAAATCATGCTGCACATTACCTGCATATTAAAGGTACTAGTCAGAAGTAGGCCTGCAGTAAAGGAAACGGGAAAGCATAGGCACCTGGGAGGACTAAAGCAAGGCATTACAGTGCCCTCGAGGGTAGTTCGTTGCTTTCCTGATATAACTTCAGTGTGCGGAGACCAAATCTGTTTTTCCTTTAAGCATTGCAGTAAAAATTATTTTTAATGATAATTTGTGTTCTGTTATTGCCTTGCTAGGCAGCTATTGGTCTTTATGTAGGGCACATCTGCCTGCCCGTAATGGGGTATGGTAAACTGCTCTGGTCCCCGGAGCGACCCCACGTGGCTTGGCAACCTCTCCCTATGGAAGGCTTGGTTTTAGACTGCTATTTTCCATAAAAGAAAAGCAGGGACATGAGTCCAAGCAAAGACAAGTTGCAAAGACTCAGAAGCTGGTACAGATGGGGTTCATTAGCAATATTCTCAAAAGACCAAAGAAAGCCAGAGTGGAATATTCTCCCTCTTGTTCTCTCTCATTCTTTGTATGATATTCTTTTTTTTTTTTTTTTTGTGGCATATCAAATTCACCCATTGCCCTTTAAACATCTGTTTACAATTAAGGAAGCAATTTATTATTTTATTCTATTTTATTTTATTCTATTCTATTCTATTTTATTTTATTTTAGAGTGAGAGCGCACACAGGGAAGACAGGCAGAAGGAGAGAGACTATTTCAAGCAGACTCCACACTCAGCATGGAGCCGGATATGGGGCTCGATCCTATGACCCTGGGATTATGGCCTGAGCCAAAATCAAGAGTCAGATGCTCAACTGACTGAGCCACTTAGGTGTTCCAGAAGCAATTTATTACTGAAGGATCTCATAATCATACTGCTGTCTTTAAACAAACACAACCCCATACAACTTCATGCTTAGGCTTGAAACCTCAGTCTCAAACTGATCTTCAAGAAGTAAACTATGCTGGCTTCATAAATGTAACTGTAATTGTGCTCTATGAAGCAAAAAATTTACTTTCTATTCTTAGCAAGTGTAGAGATCAAGTTACACATTTCTATCTTAGCCTTGCTCTTATCTATAGTGTTTACTCCTACCTTCAGCTGTTTCTTTGCACCAATATTGTCTCTTACTTCTAATTTACATTATACTTATGGGTTTTTACCATGCCATGTGTTTTAAATTTCTAGAAATAATCCACAAATAAAGGTGAATGTGTATTCTCTTCTTCATTCTTATAAAGAATAACCAGGTTAGGGGCGCCTGGGTGGCGCAGTCGGTTAAGCGTCCGACTTCAGCCAGGTCACGATCTCGCGGTCCGGGAGTTCGAGCCCCGCGTCAGGCTCTGGGCTGACGGCTCGGAGCCTGGAGCCTGTTTCCAATTCTGTGTCTCCCTCTCTCTCTGCCCCTCCCCCGTTCATGCTCTGTCTCTCTGTCCCAAAAATAAATAAACGTTGAAAAAAAAATTAAAAAAAAAAAAAAAAGAATAACCAGGTTCTGTTTTTTCTTTTAGCATCCTTTATAGCTTAGCAAATATGTTTTTAAAGTTTATTTTAATTATTTTGAGAGAGAGAGAGAGCATGGGAGGGGAAGAGGGGGGGGTAGAGAGAGCAAGAATCTGAGGCGGGCCCCACACTGCCAGCATGGAGCCTAATCCAGGTCTTGAACCCACGAACTGTGAGATCATGACCTGAGCCAAAATCAAGAGTCAGATCCTGCACTGACTGAGCCACACAGGTGCCCCTTCCTTAGCAAATATTTCTGATAATTCACTGCATCTGTCTTGTGGCAGGCATCAGAGATATACAAAATTATATCACTTTTATCCAAAGTACTAATAGAATGACTAGGCAAATAAACTATGCAGTTATGGAACAATTGAAGTGACTAAGACCATGGTGGTGTGAGGAAAGGAATGTGATGACCAATATCATCAAAATGATTTGCAATCAGATTTCATAGACAAAGACAAAGCTTTCATAGAAATCTGCCTATGTTGTTTCTTCTAGACTTAAGATGTAAACTGGGAGATGAAAGATGGAGTAGAGCACCTGGGTGGATCAGTCGGTTGAGCATCCAACTCTTAATCTCAGATCAGGTCTTGATCTCACAACTCAGGGTTGTTAGATCAAGCCCTGTGTTGGGCTCTGTCCTGGGTATGAAACCCACTTAAAAAAAAAAAAAAGGATGGAGAGATGCTGTGTTTAAATTTAATTATTTTAGTGGTTCAAAATTAGTGCCATCCATATGAATATATAATATCTATAATATATAAATAGCATTTTAAAAATCAAGGAGAAAAGAAAAAAAATCTTATGAAAAAAATTTTAAAGGGCACCTGGGTGGCTCAGGGGGGTTAAGCGTTTGACTCTTGATTTTGACTCAGGTCATGATCTCACAGTGGTGAGATTGAGCCATGCATCCGGCTCTGTGCTGGGTATAGGGCCTGCTTAAGATTCTCTCTCTCCCTCTGACCCTCCTCGGCACACACGTGTGCTCACATGCTCTGTCTCTCTCTCAAAAAAAAATTGTTTTAAATACATGAACAAAGGGGGGAGCCAAAGGTGGCAGAACAGCATGGAAGTTTTTTGTGTGTCTCGCGTCCTTGAAATACAGTCAGACCAACACTAAACCATCCTACACACCTAGAAAACTAATTGGAGGATTAACACAACAATCTGCACAACCTGAACCACAGAATTCAGCAGATATGCGGCGAGGAGAAGTGAATTTGGGGAGCGAGAAAACGCAGAGGGTAGGCAACCACTTTTGCGGGCAGAGAGAGGGCAGAGACTGGGAAGAGGGGCAAAATACGGGAAAAGCACCCCAAAAGCAGCTGGTGAGAAAGTGGAAAACTGGAAACAGCCGCAGGGACTAAACTAAAAGGGAGAAAGGAGACGGTTTAAATCCCATTAAGACTGTAAACAAAAGGAGCGCAAAGGCTGCAATTCTGCAGCTCGATACCTGGTGGTGCTCTGGTGGGAAGGGCGAATCCACAGGAACAGAGTGGGGTCCGGGAGGTTCTCAGGCCACACGGGGAAAAGTGGTTCCACTGCTGGAAGGACATTTGGTAGAGACTGCTGAAGCCCCCTGATCCCAGCAGACCCCGGGAGGCGGACACATTTGCTGGTGCTGGGGCAAGGTCCTTAAGGGTGAAGCCTGGTACCAGATGCGTGTTGTGATTTTCCAGAATCCCTAAAACGCTGCTGCTCACTGTCTCGCAAACTTTTTCGGGGGGGCTGGCACGTGGCCGCAGTCTCGGGCGCCGGCAGCAGCAGGGTCCAGCAAGCGTTCCTGGGTGCCGCAGACATTCGGCCATTGCTCATTCGGCCATTGCTCGGTGAGACCCTCCCGCAGAGGGGCAGAACGGGTCAAGGCCATAGTCCATCAGAAGTAAGGGGCCGGGGAAAACAGCCGCGTCTGAGACACAACTCAGGAGAGAGGTGCTGCCTGGGGCCTGGTCACGGAGACTGAAGAAGTGGGGAGTGGACGAGAGCTGAAAACAGACGACGGGTCCGCGACTGCTAATCCAGGAGAACAGACTGGGTGACTGGGTGACTGGGGGGCACCATTTTCACTGTTCCTGCGCATGCCCATATGCACCTACCAGCATGGCAACAATCCACCCCAGTAGGCTAGCAGCGCCATCTAGTGGAGAGCGGAGCTGTTACACTGAGCCGCGCCCAGCTGGGCCAATTTCGCTCTTCAAGAACACAAGGCCTACCGCTGGCTTGGTTTGTGGACTATAAAGAGCTACACAGACTGATTCTAGGGGAAAACGAAACAATTTCAGTCCTACTTAAATCTGTTAGTAGGTTCATCTATTCAATTTTCTTTATTTTTTTTCTTTTTTCTTTTTCTCTTATTACAATTCTTTTCTATTTCTTGAATACAGAAAGAGAAAAAATTTTTACTTTCAAATTTTATTAAAAATATTTTTCTTTCATTTTTATTACTATATGTTTTACTTTTGAGTAAATGTTTTCAAATTCTACTTTACTTCCATCATTTTATTTTAGACCACTACAGTGTATTCACCTTTTCAAACTTTCAAACAATTTCTTTTTTTCTCTTTTTCTTTTTTCTATTTTTCATTTCTTTTATTTTTCTTGAATGCAGAAAGAGAAAAACTTCATTTTTACTTTCAATTTCTATTAAAAATATTTTTATTTAATATTTATTACTATATGTTTTGCTTTTAGGTAATTTTTTCAAATTCTATTTTACTTCCATCATTTTATCATAGTCTACTACAGTGTATTCACTTTTTCAAATTTTCAAACGATATCCTTTCTTTTTCTTTTTTTCTTTTTTGTTTCTTTTCTTTTTTCTTGAATACACAAAAAGAAAAATTCATATTTATTTTTATTAAAAATATTTTTCTTTAATTTTTTTCTACTATATTCTTTACTTTTGTATATATTTTTTCAAATTCTATATTACCTCATCATCTCATTTTAGTCTACTTCAGTGTATTCATTTTCTCAAATTCTCAAACGATTTCCTTTTTTTTTTCTCCCCCCCCACCTTTTTTTTCCTCTAATCTGTCAAACCACTTTCAACACCCAGACCAAAACACACCTAGGATCTAGCATCATCTATCCAATTTTTGTGTGTGTGTGTGTTATTAATTTTTAATTTTAATATTTTTTAATTTTAATTTTTTTTAATTTCAATTTTCTACCTCATTAATTCCTTTTCTCCCTTCAAACTGACAAAATGAAGGAATTCACCCCAAAAGAGCACGAAGAAACGACAGCCAGGGATTTAACCAACACAGATACAAGCAAGATGTCTGAACCAGAATTTAGAATCACGATAATAAGAATACTACCTGGGGTCGAAAATAGGCTAGAATCCCTTTCTGCAGAGATAAAAGAAGTAAATATAGCATGAATGAAATGAAAAATGCTATAACTGAGCTGCAATCACGGATGGATGCAGCGGCAGCAAGGATGGACAAGGCAGAACAGAGATCAGCGATATAGAGGACAAACTTATAGAGAATAATGAAGCAGAGAAAAAGAGGGAGATTAAGGCAAAAGAGCTCAATTTAAGAATTAGAGAAAGCAGTGACTCATTAAAAAGGAACATCAGAATCATAGGGGTCCCAGAAGAGGAAGACAGAAAAATAGGGGTGGAAGGGTTATGTGAGCAAATCATAGGGGAAAACTTTCCTAACCTGGAGGAAGACACAGACATCAAAATCCAGGAAGCACAGAGGATCCCCATTAGATTCAACAAAAACTGACCATCAGCAAGGCATATCATAGTCAAATTCAGAAAATACTCAGGCCAGGAGAGAATCATGAAAGCAGCAAGGGAGAAAAAGTCCCTAACATACAAGGGAAGACAGATCAGATTTGCAGCAGACCTATCCACAGAAACTTGGCAGGCCAGAAGGGAGTGGCGAGATATATTCAGTGTGATGAATCAGAAAAATATGCAGCCAAGAATTCTTTACCCAGCAAGGCTGTCATTCAACATAGAAGGAGAAATAAAAAGTTTCCCAGATAAACAAACATTAGAGGAGTTTGGGACCACTAAACCAGCCCTGCAAGAAATTTGAAGGGGCACTCTGAGGGGAGAAAAGATGAAAATATACACATATAATAAATAAATGCCAAAAGCAACAAAGATTAGAAAGGACCAGAGAACATCACCAGAAACTCCAACTCTACAAGCATCATAATGACAATAAATTCATATCTTTCAGTACTCACTCTAAACATCAATGGACTCAATGCTCCAATCAAAAGACATAGGGTCACAGAATGGATAAGAAAACAAGATCCAACTACATGCTGTTTACAAGAGACCCACTTTAGACCTAAAGCCACCTTCAGATTGAAAGTAAGGGGATGGAGAACCATCTATCATGCTAATGGTCAACAAAAGAAAGCCGGAGTAGCCATACTGATATCAGACAATCTAGACTTTAAAATAAAGACTGTATCAAGAGATGCAGAAGGGCATTATATCATAATCAAGGGGTCTAGCCACCAATAGGATCTAACAGTTGTAAACATTTATGCGCCAAATGTGGCAGCACCCAAATATATAAATCAACTAATCACAAACATAAAGAAACTCATCGATAGTGATACCATAATAGTAGGAGACTTCAACACCCCACTCACAACAATGGACAGATCATCTAATCAAAAAATCAACAAGGAAACAATGGCTTTGAATGACACACTGGACCAGATGGCCTGAACAGATATATTCAGAACATTTCATCCTAAAGCAGCAGAATATACATTCTTCTCCAGTGCACATGGAACATTCTCCAGAATAGATCATACACTGGGACACAAAGCAGCCCTAAGTAAGTACAAAAAGATCAAGATCATACCATGCATATTTTCAGACCATAACGCTATGAAACTCGAAATCAACCAAAGAAAAAATTTGAAAGGTAACAAAAACTTGGAGACTGAAGAACATCCTACTAAAGAATGAATGGGGTAACCAAGCAGTTAAAGAGGAAATTAAAAAGTATATGGAAATCAGTGAAAATGATAATACCACAACCCAAAATCTCTGTGATGCAGCAAAGGTGGTCATAAGAGGAAAGTTTATAGCAATCCAGGCCTTCCTAAAGAAGGAAGAAAGATCTCAGATCTTTCAGGTTGTGTAACCTAACCTTCTGCCTTAAGGATCTGGAAAAAGAACAGCAAATAAAACCCAAAGCCAGCAGAAGACAGGAAATAACAAAGATTAGAACAGATATGAATGCTATTGAAACCAAAAAAACAGTAGTACAGATCAACAAAACCAGGAGCTTGTTCTTTGAAAGAATTAACAAAATTGATAAACCACTAGCCAGTTTGATCAAAAAGAAAAAGGAAAGACCCAAATAAATAAAATCAAGAATGAAAGAGGAGAGATCACAACCAACATAACAGAAATAAAAACAATAATAAGAGAATATTATGAGCAATTATATGCCAATAAAATGTGTAATCTGGAAGAAATGGACAAATTCCTAGAAACATATACACTACCAAAACTGAAACAGGAAGAAATAGAAAATTTGAGCAGACCCATTACCAGCAAGGAAATCGAATTGGTAATCAAAAATCTGCCAAAAAACAAGAATCCAGGGCCAGATGGCTTTCCAGGGGAATTCTATCAAACATTTAAGGAAGAGTTAACACCTATTCTCTTGAAACTCTTCCAAAAAATAGAAATGGAAGGAAAACTTCCAAACTCTTTCAATGAAGCCAGCATTACCTTGATTCCAAAACCAGACAGAGACCCCACTAAAAAGGAGAACTATAGACCAATTTCCCTGATGGACATGGATGCAAAAATCCTCAACAAGATATTAGCCAACCAGATCCAACAATACATTAAAAACATTATTCACCATGACCAAGTGGGATTTATACCTGGGATGCAAGGCTGGTTCAATATGCGCAAAACAATCAATGTGATTCATCATATCAATAAAAGAAAGGACAAGAACCATATGATCCTCTCAATAGATGCAGAGAAAGCATTTGACAAAGTACAGCATTGTTTCTTGATAAAAACCCTCAAGAAAGTAGGGATAGAAGGAGTATACCTTGAGATCATAAAAGCCATATATGAACGACCCAACACTAATATCATCCTCAATGGGGAAAAACTGAGAGCTTTACCCCTAAGGTCAGGAATAAGACAGGGATGCCCACTTTCACCACTGTTATTCAACATAGTATTGGAAATCTTAGCCTCTGCAATCAGGCAACACAAAGAAATAAAAGGCATCCAAATCGGCCAGGAGGAGGTCAAACTGTCACTCTTTGCAGATGACATGATACTCTATATGGAAAACCCAAAAGATTCCACCAAAAAACTTCTAGAATTGATTCATGAATTCAGCAAAATTGCAGGATATAAAATCAACGCACGGAAATCAATTGCATTCCTATACACCAACAATGAAACAACAGAAAGAGAAATCAAGGAATTATCCCATTTACAGTTGCACAAAAAACCATAAAATACCTAGGAATAAATCTAACCAAAGAGGTGAAAAATCTATACACTGAAAACTGTAAAAAGCTTATGAAAGAAATTGAAGATGACACCAAAAAATGGAAAAAGATTCCAAGCTCCTGGATAGGAAGAACAAATACTGTTAAAATGTCGATACTACCCAAAACAATCTACATATTCAATGCAATCCCTATCAAAGTAACATGAGCATTCTTCACAGAGCTAGAACAGATAATCCTGAAATCGGTATGGAACCAGAAAAGACCCCGAATAGCCAAAGCAATCTTGAAAAAGAACACCAAAGCAGGAAGCATCACAATCCCAGACTTCAAGCTATACTACAAAGCAGTAGTCATCAAGACAGTATGGTATTGGCACAAGAACAGACACTCAGATCAATGGAACAGAATAGAGAACCCAGAAATGGACCCACAAACGTATGTCCAGCTAATCTTTGACAAAGCAGGAAAGAATATCCAATGGAATAAAGACAGTCTCTTCAGAAGTGGTGCTGGGACAATTGGACAGCGACATGCAGAAGAATGAACCTGGACCACTTTCTTACACCATACCCAAAAATAAACTCAGAATGGATGAAAGACCTCAATGTAAGACAGGAAGCCATCAAAATCCTCGAGGAGAAAGCAGGCAAAAACCTCTTTGATCTTGGCCACAGCAACTTCTTACTCAACACATCTTTGGAGGCAAGGGAAACAAAAGCAAAAATGAGCTACTGGGACCTCATCAAAGTAAAAAGGAAACAATCTTCTGCACAGCAAAGGAAACAATCAGCAACACTAAAAGGCAACCGACAGAATGGGAGAAGATATCAAACAACATATCAGATAAAGGGTTAGTATCCAAAATCTATAAAGAACTTATCAAACTTAACACCCAAAAAACAAATAATCCAGTGAAGAAATGGGCAAAAGACATGAATAGACACTTCCTCAAGGAAGACATCCAGGTGGCCAACTGACACATGAAAAAATGCTCCCCATCACTCATCATCAGGGAAATACAAATCAAAACCACAATGAGATACCACCTGACACCTGTCAGAATGGCTAACATTAACAACTCAGGCAACAACAGATGTTGGCGAGGATGTGGAGAAAGAGGATCTCTTTTGCGTTGTAGGTGGCAATGTAAGCTGGTGCAGCCAGTCTGGAAAACAGTATGGAGTTTCCTCAAAAAACTAAAGATAGAACTACCCTACGCCCCTGCAACTGCACTACTAGGCATTTATCCAAGGGATACAGGTGTGCTTTTTTGAAGAGGCACATGCACCCCAATGTTTATAGCAGCACTATCAACAATAGCCAAAGTGTGGAAAGAGCCCAAATGTCCACTGATGGATGAACGGATAAAGAAGAAGTGGTATATATATAGAATGGAGTATTACTCGGCAATCCAAAAGAATGAAATCTTGCCATTTGCAACTATGTGGATGGAACTGAAGGGTATTATGCTAAGTGAAATTAGTCAGAGAAAGACGAAAATCATATGACTTCATTCATATGAGGACTTTAAGAGACAAAACAGATGAACATAAGGGAAGGGAAATAAAAATAATATAAAAACAGGGAGGGGGACAAAACAGAAGAGACTAATAAATGTGGAGAACAAACTGAGGGCTACTGGAGGGGTTGTGGGAGGGGGGATGGGTTAAATGGGTAAGGGGCATTAAGAAATCTACTCCTGAAATCATTGTTGCACTATATGCTATCTAATTTGGATGTAATTTTAAAAAATAAAAAATAAAGTTAGAACAAAAGAAGAATAAAAGTGAGATTACAAAAAAATAAATAAATAACTCCCGGCTTTGAAAAAAAATAAATACATGAACAGATAATGCACACTCACACACATAAACACACACACACACACATACACACACATACACACACAGATATAATAATGGCTTTAAACATAGGGAATTAGAGTAATGCAAATTAAAACTTCTATGTCTTCTATGTAATGGCAAAAAATTCAAAAGAATGGCAATGTATTCTGGTAGCGGGCTGTGAGATAATAAGTTTTCATATATTGTTAATGGAATGTTTTGAGGGAAATTTAGCATATTCTAACAAAACAACATAAGCACTTAATTTACTAATTTTTTAATTAATTAATTAATTTATTTATTTATTTATTTATTTTAAGTAGGCTCCACACCCAACATGTGGCTTGCACTCATAATCCTGAGATCAAGATTCACATACTCTACCATTGAGCCAGCCAGGTGCTCCAAGCACTTAATTTTTTATCTAGTAATTTATCTAGTAATCCTAATTCTGGCAATTTATTCTGAAGATACACCTCCAACAATACCAAAGTATTATGCACAAGGTTATTCACTGTGGTATTGCCCATAATTGAAAAATATTTGAGGCACTCTAAATGCTTATATAGAGAAAAGCGGCTGGATAAGTGATGGTACATCCACACAATGTAGCATTTTTACACAACTAAAAATAACAAGATGTCTATGAACTTTCTAGAATACTTTCCAAAATAATTGTTACATAAAAAATAAAGGTGCAAACAAGTGTTTGTAATATGAAGGGAGGAGAAATAAGAAAATCACGTTTCTGCTGCATTGTGTAAATAAACAAACAAAAACATAGGAGGGATAACTCCAAAGCTCCTAATATTGGTTACCTAGAAGGAACAGGGATAAACGTGGTAGGGAAATGGGGAAAAGGGTAAGGGATGAGGGAAGTGACATGAGGAAAAGCATAGCCCCACTGGAGCAGGATGGGGAACAAACCAAACTAAAATAAGTAACTGGATAATAGTATATTTAAAGTATATACCCCAAAGTTAAAGACAAAAAGAACTACACAGACACACAGCATTCAGTTAGGAGATTTTGTTTTTACAGGGATATGGAGTAGCTTTTGAAACTGTATGTATTGTAGGACTAAGCAAATAAGCAAACATGTGGAAAATGAGAGCCAGGTTTCTCACTATTGGAGTAAGGGGTTACAAATAAAGAAAGGGTAAAGAATAGAATGAACACTGGTGTTGGATGGAAGTTGGAGGTCTCAGCATGATCTCATGGTTTTAATATCATTCAGATGGACAGAGCTAGAAAGAGGTAGAGTGTGTGAGTGTGAACGTGCTTTTTTCTGGCTCTGTCCTAGAAGCAAGGGCATCCCAGCACCAAGGGGCACACCTAGTGCTCAGATTTTGTTTTCTAAACAACATTCTCAAAAAACAAACAAACAAACAAACAAACAAACAAACAAAAAACAGGAGGAAAAAAGAAAAGGAAAGAAGAAAGAAAAGAAACTAAATGAAATCAAGGCTCCTTGAAGAAGTGGTTGATTCCAGGGCTGTAGGAAAAATACAATACTGAAATATCATGTAATGCCAGAAAGTAGGACATGCTCAAAGAAATGAATATGTCTAAAGGACATGGGAATCAACTTGGAAGACCCCAAATTTGGAACAATTTGAACAATTAAATAATGATGTAATGGATTTTAACCCATTTAATAAAATAAGAATCCGTTCTGAATAAATAGGAAAATTCTTCCTTTCAGTAGAGTTGCAATTCATAAATATAGAAGGAATGAAGAAATTGAACATTACTATTTGCCAAGCACCACTATAGTAATTGTTTTAGTTAGAGATCACCCATGGATGCAAATATAGGTGAATGCAAGTCTAATCAGAAATAGAATATGTGGTGTTATATTATTTCCTCACAAGATATTTATCGATTACAAAGGCTAAAAAAGAAAAGTAACCTTACACTGGAGAAGTCTGGCCTTAACCAAATACATACCACTTAGTGTGATTTATAGAGAAAAATATATTACTTCTGTTGTATTCTTGACAAAAATGCATAATCTGGACATAACCATGAGGAAAAATCAAACTAACCAAATCTAGAGGAATTCAACAAGATAACTGACCAGTACTCTTCAAAACTGTCAGTGTCACTAAAGAAATACAAATTGAGGGACTTTTCCAAAGTAAAGGAGACTATGGATACATGACATCTAAATGCAATGTATGACTCTGGATTGGATCCTGGGCCAGAAAAAGGACACTAGTGGGAACAATGAAATAAACAGAAATAAAGTCTCTAAGTTAGATAACAGTATTATAATAGTAATATTTCTTAATTTTGAAATTGTGATGTGTAAGATGTTTACATTTAAGAAATCTGGGCATCGGGGCGCCTAGGTGGCTCAGTCGGCTAAGTGTCTGGCTTCTGGTTATGCTCAGGTCATGATCTCATGGTTCGTGCGATCGAGCCCCACATCAGGCTCTGTGTTGACAGCTCGGAGTCTGCTTGGGATTCTCTCTCCCTCTCGCTCTGCTCCTCCCCTTGCTCTCATGCACACGTGTGCCTGCTCTCTCTCTCTCCTTCAAAATAAATAAATAAACTTAAAAAAGAAAAGAAAAACAAATCTGAGTGAAAGATATGTGGGAACTATTTGCATCATTTTGTACTTTTTTATAAGTCTGAAATTATTTCAAATGAGAAGTTAAAAATATTTTTAAAGTAGTGCTTTTTATTGATAATTCTCTTTCAGTAATATGTTGGAGTTATATGAATACACATTTTTTCTTCAACAAAGCTTTTTTTTTCTAATTCAAAAATGCAAATTGGGGGGCGCCTGGGTGGCGCAGTCGGTTAAGCGTCCGACTTCAGCCAGGTCACGATCTCGCGGTCCGTGAGTTCGAGCCCCGCGTCAGGCTCTGGGCTGATGGCTCAGAGCCTGGAGCCTGTTTCCGATTCTGTGTCTCCCTCTCTCTCTGCCCCTCCCCCGTTCATGCTCTGTCTCTCTCTGTCCCAAAAATAAATAAATGTTGAAAAAAAAATTTAAAAAAAATGCAAATTGGGGCACCTGGATGGCTCAGTCAAATGTCGGACTCTTGATTTCGGCTCAGGTCATGATTTCACAGTTCGTGGGTTCCAGCCCCGCATGAGGCTCTGAGATGACAGCTTGGAGCTTGCTTGTGATTCTGTCTCCCTGTCTGTCGGCCCCTCTACTGCTTGCTCTCTCTCTCTCTCTCTCAAAATAAATAAATAAACACTTAAAAATGCAATTCATAACCAGTTTAATTTTTTTTTTCTGAATTGCCCACATTAAAGAACATAGAGAAAGAAAAGAAAGAAAAAAAGTTTGTCATTGTTAAAGTCAATGAGTAATAAGTGCAATGTCCCACAGGTCAGAGCAGAACTCTGTGGATAAAACGCAATTTAATACAGAAGATAGAAATTTTAAGTGACTGTCAATGACAGCTTCAAAGAGAAAAGAAGTCACAAAAATAGTGACGAACATGTAGCCTGGTGCAGGAAAAGTAGAAGGGTGGGACCATTTCACCTATTTATTTCGGTGACAGTGGTAGGTGCATTCACTTAATCATTCAACACATTTCTAGGTACTGAGGCCTGAGGCCTAAGACAAAACCCAGAGAGACAAGATGTGAGCACTGTTTTCAAGAAGCTCACATTTTTGTGCGCACGGGTGTGCTGGGGTGCTGGGTCCACTGAGGAGTAAAGTGCAGACACTAAAAGATGTCGGCATACACAGGGTTATTGGAGGACACAGATGAAGCAACTCACCAAATGTCTTACAGCTGGAAAGGACATGCACAGTAGAAACTGTAAGTGTCAGAATTACTAACCCTATTTGGAGCCTCTCAGCTTGCCATTTCCTTCATGGCAACCACTTGCCTCCCTGAATCTCTGTGTAACTTACCAGTCATGGTGAAAGTAGGGGAAAATCTTTACCAGCCCTGAGAAAGGAAACAACATCTCCAAGGAAAAGTGGAATTGAGTGAGAACGCGGACAATCGCAGAAACCAGAGAAGGCTCAGTATGGCCAGTGCAGATTGAGAGGAGTGAGTGGAAAGAGATGAAGTTGTAAAGGTAGACAAATGCCAGAGCACGAAGGACCTTATACTCCATCCTGAGTTCTTGGACATTATTCTGAGGACAAAGGAGCATGGCTCTTTACAGAGAATTGTTTTGTTTCAGCGTACAAATCTTCAGTAGTTTGCAGTTTTGTTTTGGGACCCTATGTCAGAGCAACTTCCTTCTGACTAATGCTGCCCCCAAAATAACAACAATCCTCCCAATTTGCTGGGCCTATGGAACAGTCTGACAATTAGATGATATATTTAAACATGAAGACCAAAGGAGATTGTCTTAGGGAAGATTCTTCTGTGTAGAACATCAGCACTCAGAGACTGTCCCCAAGCTTTTTCCCTTTTGTGTTGGAAACTGGCTTTGCCTGGGTGCCTGGGTGGCTCAGTCAGTTGAGCCTCTGACTCTTGATTTCAGCTCAGCTCATGATCCCACAGTTTGCGAGATAGAGCCTTTCCTTGGGCTCTGCACTGCCAGCACAGAGTCTGCTTGGGATTCTCCCTCTCCCTCTCTCTCTCTGTGCCTCCCCTGCTCAAACACACATTCTCTCTTTCTCAAAATAAATCAACACACATTTTTAAAAATGAAGAAAAAGAAGAAGGAGGAGCAGCAGGAGCAGGAGAAGGAGAAGAAGAAACTGGCTTTGCCTCTGAATCCAGGGATTTATGGTAGGTAAATATCCTTCACATCCTCACAAACATAATGGTGAATAATAATAATAATAATAATAATAATAATAATAAAAGTAACATAATGGGATTTCCAGTTTCTACTTCTAAATGTTAGGGACTTAGAAATCACTCCATCCTAACAATAGGTAAAAAGCTAAATAGACTAAAAAATCAACAACTCTTATTGGATTTGTAAGAGAAGTGAGGTCACAGGGCGAACCACTACCCTCCAAAATGGAAAAACCTATAAATGAACACAGAATTTCAATTCACCGGAGAAGAAACCCTTAGCTGAAACCTTGTATCAGGATTCTCACACAGAGAGTCGGGACACCAAGGCTTTTTTTTTTTTTTTCTTCCAGAAAGCAACTTTATTCATGCGGGCACAACTCAGTTGGGTTAGTACCCAAAGAACTGAGCCCCGAATGCCACGTGGCATTGTTTTTTTATATTTTTTACTTCTGTGTCTCCCATATATGTAACACACAAACGTGCAATCTGACTAAGTGGTCTCATGTTACAAGGTCGTGAGGGATGTTGTCACATATGTGTATAGCCTGGTTGCCTTGAGGTTTTTGTTTTGGTTTTTTTTTCTTTCCTTCTGGAGGGGACCCTACGACAACCTCTGTGGGAAATAATACCAGCGCAGAAAAACCAGAACAGTGATTGACAAATCCTGGAGGCTCAGATTGGACCGTCTGGCAATCACAAACTTGAGGGGGACCAAATCATGGGGGAGGGGTCACCATCCTGTGAGTTTTACTTTAAGGACCTTGACCAGGTTCTCACAGTAAATATCAGAGAAAAGTCTTGTGCTAGCACCAGTGCAGGGGAAAAGAAACCATTCTGAAATACACTAGAATACTCTGTTCTTAACAACACCTGCTCTCTGGAGAAACTATTTTAACCAGAGGGGTTTTTATCAGAGGCTTACTGACACAGGGGAAGGGAAATACCATCTCCAGCCCACTCCCACCATCTTGTTCCACATAACTGTGTGAGTTTTGGGGGGTTGGGGGAGCATCAGAGAATCCTGTGTGAAGTTCACAGTCCAGAAGCAAAGGTTCACCAAAAGACTGAGACCTAATCATAAGACTATACAGCCCCTCCCCTTCCCTGACACCTCATCATCATATTACTAAAAACTTATTTATAGCAGTTTCTTTAACCAAGTACATGATTTCTTGCCATAAGTAAAATTACAAGATATAACAAAAAGCAAAAATACAGGCTAAAGATACAGAGCAAGGAGAACCAGATATAGCAGGGATGTTGGAATTATCAGACAAGGAATTTAAAACAACTATGATTAAGTGGTGCCTGGGTAGCTCAGTTGGTTAGGTATCCAACTCTTGATTTCTACTCAGGTCCTGATCTTGCAGATGGTGGGTTCGACCCTGTTTGGAATTCTCTCTCCCTCTCTGCCCCTCCCCCCTCAAAATAAATAAATAAACATTAAAAAACAACTATGATTAATATGCTAAGGGATCTAATGGATAACATAGATAACAAAGTAAGCAGAGAAATGGAAATCTAAGAAAGAACCAGAAAGAAATACTAGAGATCAAAAAACAATGTAACAGGCATGAAGAATGTTTTTGATGGGCTTATTAGCAGAGTGGACATGGCTAAGGAAAGAATCTTTGAGCTTGATATATCAATATATCTGTTTATCTATATCTCTATATTATATATATCAATAGAAACCTTCAAAATTGAAAAGCAAAGAGAAGAAAGACTAAAAAAAAAAAAACCCAGAAAATCCAGAGGTATGGAGGAACTACAAAAGATAGAATGTCCCCATAATAGAAACAGAAGGAGAAGAGAGAGAGAGATAGGAACAGAAAAAATATTTGAAATTATAATGTTTGAGAATTACCCCCCAAATTAATGCCAGACACCAAACTGTAGATTCAGGAAGTTCAGAGAATACCAAGGAGGATAAATGCCAAAACAAAACAAAACAAACAAACAAAAACACTACACCTGAGCATACTGTATTTTAAAAAATCCTAAAAGAAGCCAGAGAGGGAGAAAACCTTACCTAGAGAGGAACAAAGACTTAAATCTGACTTCTCAGAAGCCATGCAAAGGAGAGAGTGGAGTGTGGGTATTTTCAGGAGTTGAGAGGATACAATGTAACGCACAGTGGAATGTTGTCATTTAAACTGCTCATCATAATATTTTGAGGTTTCCAAAACGGTGAAGTTCAGAGTCAATGCTGAGTGGCCAAACTGAAAAGGCATAACACTTCTCACAGTTCGCTGCAAGGGGATTTTCCATTCTGTCTCTTTTTACCAGTTGCCACAGACACTTCATAAAATTACTCACCAGAGGTGGGAGTGTTTTTCAATTTTATCTCAAGGGTGTGCTCTACTTCACTGGAAGAAAAATCCATTTACATTTTACCTACCAGTTGTGTAAGATTAGTCTGGCTATGCTAACCTGCTGTTAAGACAACAACCACCTCCCCAAACTCTATAACAGAAAGTTTTTTTTTTCTTTGGTAGACAAGAAAATGAGTGGTGTCTATTAAAATATTTTGAAAAACTAAAAATAAAACCTTTCAAAGATATCTTCTATGTCTTCTTTATTTATTTCCTTATTTATTATTTATTTTAAAATTTTTTTAATATTTTATTTATTTTTGAGAGAGAGAGAGAGAGAGAGAGAGAGAGTGCTAGTGGGGAGAGGGGAAGAAAGAGAGGGAGACACAGAATCCGAAGCAGGTTCCAGGCTCTGAGCTGTCAGCATAGAGCCCACGATATGGGGCTTGAATTCACGAACCATGAGATCATGACCTGAGCTGAAGTCGGATGCTTATAGACTGAGCCACCCAGGCACCCTTGCCTTTTTTGTTTCTTAAAAAAGAATTGATTGTATTGATTTATTGAAGTGTTTGAGTTATGTGTACTTTATAGAAATACTTATGTGACTCAAAAGACCATTGATATACTTAAGCCATAAATTTACCCTTAAACTTTCTAGCAACCAATATGAATAGCTAAGTGTTACTTGATCATATATAGAGCCTAATTATTTATATTCTTTCTATTTGTGAGAGAGATAGAAAGAGAGAATGGGAGAGAGGGGTAGAGGGAGAGAGAGAATCTTAAGCAGGCTCCAAGCTCAGCAGGAGCCTGATGCAAGGCTCAATCCCACAACCCTGAAATCATGACATGAGGCAAAATCAAGAGTTGGACGCTCAGCTGACTGAGCCACCCAGCTGCCCCTATAGATCCTAATTATTTATCATCAAAATCATTTTGTCAAATATTTCAGAAGGCTATGGAGAATGGAGGAGAGAACTAGTGAGCTGGCAGGAGTCACCAAACACAAAATAATCTCTTTTCTACTTCTTGTAGAATTGTAATGTGTAATGTGTAATGTGACAATTGTAATTGTCACAAAAGTTCACAAACTTAATACAAATGCTGTATGTACAGATTAATTTTTTTTATAAACAAACAAACAAACAAACAAACCTGAAGGAGAAGAGCTTCATATTAAAGTTTGACCCAGGTGGATGATAGGGGTTGGGATGAATGGGGCTCAGGAGTCAGGAGAATCCAGGTGAGATTCTGTGACAGAGCTGTACAAAGTACCAGTAAACCCTTCTGATTCTGAACTGCATTTTCCTTCTCTACTTTAAACCCATTTTCTATTGGAAAATGCCATTCTCTTTCATACGATCATCTGTTAAATCTCTGAAGATAGACTTTTTATTATGGAATTTGGTGTCACATCAAGTAACTCTTAAAATTCGTGCAGGAAAAAAAAAACAGTGATAACGAAAGGTAACTTTCATCAAATGTTCACCATGTGCCTGGTGTTATTCTAATGCTCCACATGCATTAACCCATGTGGATCACTACGACATCTTTTTAAAATAGGTACTATCGCCACAGAGAGGTTAAATAATTTACCCAAGTTCACACAGTGAGTGATTGGCAGAGCCTAGATTTGAGTTAATTTATTACAGGAATTTTCATACGATTTTCTTCCTATCCACAGGGGAAGTCTTCATCAGCTTTTCAAAAGTTTGCTATAGAGCACCAAATAGATCACAAATTCAGATTTCCCTGTTAGTTCACAGTATAACAGAGTACGAAGCTTATGTGGAATAAAACAAGCACCTTATCTATTTTACCTTATCTATGTGTTAACATTTTGTTTACTCAATTTCCACCAAATATGCCTACATATTAGGTACAATGTAGTATATTTAAATTAATTTAAATTTACAAGGTGTTCTATTATATCTGGATTTGCCTGCAAACTTACATTCCTGTACCCTATTTTATGATTATACAAGTTAACATTCCTAATAGAAACTTTATTCATGTCTGCTCCTAATTTCCTGCTTGATGTTGAATTGGTCATAAACTAGCCAATGGTTCCTATTCCCAAAGTGTAAAATCGAGGTGTGACGCCTGGCTTATTAAATCACACAGGCGAAGACTGATGTTGTAACTTAACTTTTTAAAAATATGGGTTTCTCTTCTTGAGTTGGACATTTCTTAAAGTCTGAAAAAGCATGTCAAGGAAAACTACAAATATATATATATATATATATATATATATATATATATATATAGGTTAAAATATGAGAAAGAAAATAGTCCTAGTCCTGAGCTGGGCAGAAGTTTATGATCTAATGTGATTAGCTACTCCTTTGGAGAAAAAAATTAGAATTGTACTTGATAAATCTTAAGGAGTTTAAGAGCCACTTCTGTGAACCCCACCCCTTGTCTCTCAGTCCTGGGAGAAACCTAAGAACCTGTGATCTTTGAGTTCCTCAAAGAGTCTAATGAGCCTAGACCACAGTCCTTTATTTTCTCTTCTAATCTATGAGTTGAAGCTCTTTGCTTTCCTATTAAATATCTCTAGCAGGAGATGCATCATTCAATTGTTCTCTCAGGGAACATTTTCCTGGCAGCAGGTTTGAAATAAAATTTTGACTCCTTAAAATGTTTTTGCCTGAGAAATTGCTTTGGAGATATTTTAATGGGACTTTGTGACTTTTATTAAAATTCAAGTTGAACTGAGGGAGGTGACACTTAGATCTTTATTAGCTGCACTGTTGAATTTACTCATTTCCTTTTCAAAGTCTAGCTTTTGATAGGATGGCTTTGATAGGAGACCAGAACCTCAGGACATTGATAACCTGAGGGGGAGGAGAGAGGAGAGTAGCCTAAGGGAAGATAGTATTTGATTCAAAAGTCAGCACTGTTGGAGAACAAGAGGCCAGAGGCACCGAGGCACCGTGGCACGGCACTGTGAGAATGTCCTGAAGGAAAGGGACGGAGCAGCAAGGAACTGAAAGCTGTTTCATTCCCAGGACGCCGGAAGGACGCTGGGACTGCTCGTTCTCTCCAGAAGGACATCGTTCGGGCGCCAGTCCTGGGATAAGAATGTTTCGTCCCGCGCCAGATGTACTCATGACCCGGTATGGAATACACTGCAGGTGGATGGCCTGTCCAGATGTCAAATACCGTGTTGTATGTGCTTGCTGCTGTCAGACAGTTTGCAAAAATGAAAGAGGCTTGAGCCAGGGGACCGATGCTTGCGCTCCGGGAGAGTCTTAGCCCCTGCTTTGTAGTTCTCTCGTCACCGCACCTTTAGGACCCGTCTCTCTACGAGTGTAATTAGAAAACCTAGAGAGAGACAGGGAACAACAGTTTGATATGAAGTAGCTCTCCAACTCTTTGACTGCAAACCCTAAAGTCAAGAGTGAGTTATGGAAGGTTCCAGTTTATGAAAGATTACTTAACTCAACTTTTTATTTTATTTTTAAAAGTTTTGACTTATTTTGACAGAGAAAGAGAGGGTGGGGGAGGGGCAGAGAGAGAGAGAGAGAGAGAGACAGAGAGAGAGACAGAGAGAGAGAATCCCAAGTAGGCTTCCCACTGTCAGCACAGAGCCCCAGGCGGGGCTCAAACCCATGAACCGGGAGATTGTGACCTGAGAGAAAACCAAGTGTCGGATGCCTAACTGACTAAGCCACCTAGGCGCCCCTTGATGCAACTTAACTTTTTAAAAAAAATTCTAGATTTTCCTGTGCATCATTTATTTCAGGATATTATTTGCTAACTCCCTATGACCATACAAGAACTGACTCAGAAGAATAATTTAACTCTAACATCTGCTCTCTGAATGATCAAAATAGCCCTAGTCTATCTTGACATGAACTATAAAATTTGTGTTTTTGAAAATACATAGATGTTTTTTAAAATATAAGAAAACTCATTAATGTCACAAAAATCTATTAATTATAAATTATAATTATTTTATTATAAATTATAATATTTATTATAATTACAATTATACACTATAATTAAATTATTAATTATAACATGATCCTTTGAGGCACTGTTCAGTCAAATAGCCTTGCCTCAGAAAGTAGAAATAAAAAAAAGACACCTCTTCTGACTTCCTGGTTTTCCAAACACAACCATTTTGTCTGTTGAAAAGGCTGTGATAGGTATTTCCAGAGGGGTGTGGTCAAATGTCCACCAGATGGCACTCCACCCAGTCAAGGCTACAAGTGTCCTTACCTCCTTCCCTTGCTCAGCTCGGTCCCAACGTTGCTACCAGATCTAAAATGTTCACTCGCTACTCTTGTTCATGGACTATCCAAGGGGCTGGGTGGCCCCCCACCGCCAACCTGCCACCATGGAGAGATCCAAGTCTCAGAGTGGTGACTCATTCTTTCCTTCCTTATCCCCCAGCATTGATCATTACTTTCTATTGCAGTCTGCAATTCCCTGCTGGCACTTTCTCACTTACTCTAGCAGTTCTGGAGTTGGCTGCTGTTAGGCAATATATAGTTTCTATTGAGATATTTTTTTGAGATTTCTCTTAGGATTCCCCCATATAAATTTTATATTCCGCCTGCCTTTGGGTTTCATAAGATTCAGTCAATAACTCCATATGTGCTGCTCTGTCTTGTTGGACTGTTAGGGTGAGCCCATCAGTTGTCACAGAAAGTTCAGCAACAGCTGCAAATAATTAACTCTAGCAGCTTCTAAAATGAAATCTGAAGGAGTGAATGATTTGGTGCGTTGCCAATGGCAGGAAGCCTGTATTAGTGATTAAGTCACTCCATTGAGCCTTTGATTCACAGGCTTGCTTTCTGTTAGAGCCTTTAAAAAATGAGAGTTATATTTTATGAGGCCAACACTACCCTATACTAAAACCAAAGAATCCCCTCAAAAAGAAAGTTACATGAACATTAATGGAAAAAAAACCTCAACAAAATATTAGCAAACTAAATTCACCAATACATTAAGAGGATCATATATCATGATCAAGTGGAACTTACTCCAGGGATGCAAGGATGGTTCAACATTGGCAAATCAATTAACATGATATACCACATTAACAAAATAAAGAATAAAAATCATATGATTATCTCAATAAATACAGAAGAAGCATTGGACACAATTTAACATCCATTTAAGATAAAAACTGTCAAAAAGTGGGTATAAAGGGAATGTACCTAACCAAATAAAGTCTGCATATGACAAACCCATAGTTAGTATCATTCTTGATGTTAAAAAGCTTGAAGCTTTTCCTCTAAGACCAGGAACAAGACAAGGATGCTCACTTTTACCACTTATATTCACATACCGCCGGAAGTTCTAGTCAGAGCAATTAAGCAGCAAACAAACAAACAAACAAACAAAAAGGACGTCTAAGTAGGAAAGGAAGAAGTAAACTGTCCCTATTGGCAGATGACGTGATACTATATACAGAAAACCCACAAACTCCACTAAGAAAAACTGTTGCAACTAATACGTGAAATCAGTCAGCAAAGTAGTAGGATACAAAATCAATATATAGAAATCCATGGAATTTCTTTACACTAATAATGAACTATCAGAAAGAGAAATTAAGAAAACAACCCCATTTATGATTGAATCAAAAAGAATAAAATATCTAGGAATAAATTTAACCAAGGAGGTGAAAGACCTGGGTATTGAAATCTAAGACACAGACGAAAGAAATTGAAGGAGACATAAATAAATGGAAAGATATTCCATACTCATGAATTGAAACAATTAATATTATTAAAATGTTCATACCACCCAAAGTAATCTACAGATTCAATGCAATCCTTATCAAAATTCTACTGGCATTTTTGATACAACTAGAACAAATAGTTCTAAAGTTTGTATGGAACCACAAAAGATCCTGAATAGTCAGAGCAATTGTGAGAAAGAACAAAACTGGAAGTGTCACACTCCCTGATTTCAAATTATACTACAAACCTATGATAATCAAACCAGTATGGTATTGGCATAAAAAACAGATGCACAGATTGATGGAACAGAATTGAGAGCCCAGAATTAAACCCACATATATATGGACAGTAAATTTACAACAAAACAGCAAAGAACATACAATGTGAAAAAGACAATCTCTTCAATAAGTGCTGTAGGGAAAACTGGACAACGACATGCAAAAGAATGAAACTAGATTACTATCTTACACCCTACACAAAAATTAACTCAAAATGGATTAAAGACTTGAATATAAGACCTGAAACCATAAAATTCCTAGAAGAAAACATAGGTAGTAAGCTCCTTGATATTAGTCTTAGGGATATTTTTGTCAATCCAACTCCAAGGGCAAGGGAAACAAAAGCAAAAATAAATAAAAAGCTCTTGCTTTTTACCAAACTAAAAAGCTCTTACACAGTGAAAAAAAAAAACCATTATCAAAACAAAAAGGCAACCTACTGAATGGGAGAAGATTTTCACAAATCATATCTCCAACAAATGATTAATATCCAAAAAATATAATGAACTCCTACAATTCAACAACAATAAAAACAACCCAATAAGAAAATGGGCAGAAGATCTGAATTGATAATTTTCCAAAGAAGACATGCAAATGAGCAACAGGCACATGAAAAGTTGTTCAACATCACAAAAAATTAGGGAAATGTAAATTAAACCACAGTGAGATATCACCCCAAATCAATTAGAATGGCTATTATCAAAAAGACAAGAAATAGCAAGTGTTGGAGAGAACGTGGAGAAAAGGGAACTCTTGTGTAGTATTGGTGAGAATGTAAATTAGTACAGCTGCTATGGAAAGCAGCATGGAGATTCCTCAAAAAACTAAGACTAGAACAACAATATGATTCAGCAATTCCACTTTTGGCTATTTATCTGAAGAATACAAAAACACTGATTTATAAAGAATATGCAGCCCTGTGTACATTGCAGCAATACGTATAATAGCCAAAAAATGAAACAACTTAAATGGCCATCAGTGGATGAGTAGATAAAAAAGATGTGGTATATATGATGGAATACTACTCAGCCATACAAAGGAATGAAATCTTACCATTTGCAACAAAATAGATGGACCTTAAAGGTGTTATGCTAAGTGAAAAGTCAGATAGAGACAAATACTAAATGACTTCACTCATAAAAAACAAAACAATTTAAAAACACAACAAAACAATCAAATAAAACAAAACACATAGATACAGAGAACAGATTGGTGGTTACCAAGCAGGAGGAGGGCAACATGGGTGAAGGGGTTCAATTGTATGGTGATGGGCAGTAACTAGACTTTTAGTGGTGATCACTTTGTAGTGCATACAGATGCTAAATTATATAATGCTATACACCTGAAACTTATATAATGTCATATATCAATTGTATCATAATAAAAAATATTACAGTTGAACCCAACTTTCCTTGATGGAATAAAACAGAAAAGGGATGTTCAGGTGAAATTCCAAGAGTGAAAGAAGGGGAAGAGTAATTTAAGCCAGATGATATAAGCCAGATGACCTATTACCCAAAAGTTGCTGTAGTTTGCTGACCAATTTCCCATTATCCCTTCAGTGAGTCACTCAGACTGTCCGACTTCATTCCGGTTTATAACAGTGCATCACTTAGAAGAATCCCATCAAGGAAGAAGGAACTGGCCATAATCCATGAACAACAAACACCCATTCTTACATTTTCCCTTTTATTATTTCAAATTTTTCACTTGTTAGAGTTGTTTTCTTTACATCATGATTACCTATTATTTGTTCAATGATAAAATAAAGTATAAACAAACAAAGCAACAAAACCCACACAGTTATCTCTCCACCCACGCTGTTATGTCTCCAGTCCTTAGATACCTCAACCCAGAGTCTAGGACTCTAGAATTGCCACATGGGACAGACCAACAATCAACCCAGCCAGGACTCTGACAGGACCTGACTGAAGCTCCAAGGGAGGTGGCAGGGACCTGCGCTTCCACGTCTCTAGAACAGAGATGTTTTCTCAAACATCTCTTTGATTACCTCTAACTATTCCTTAATTTATTGGAGTTATTCGTGCTATCAGTCCATGCTCAATCTATAAGACTCTGAAGCTCCTGAAAACAGCTGTGATGAGGATGTGTCTTCTTCTAACATTTAACCTATTAAATACCATCTCATTATTCAGTTTCCTTAGAAGTAAAGTATTAGAGTAGTCCACATGTACCTTCTGGTTTTGCCCAGGGCCAACCATGACAACATATATACACAGCTGACCTTTGAATAACATGAGGGTTTAGGATACTGATGCCTGTGCAGTCGAAATCAATGCATAAATATGTATACTTAATATATATTATTGTTTAAGGACTTTATATGTAAATTTTTAAATATATATTATATATTTATATATATTTAAAATATGTCATTGTTTAAAAACTTTATATATATACATATACATGTAAATATATATACATATATATGTATATATATACACATATATATATGTATATACATATATATATTTGAACAATTACTTAACAAATTCATTGATGTCAAAAGTTTTTGTGGGGGCACCTGAGTGGCTCAATTGGTTGAGCGTCACACTCTTGATTTTGACTCAGGTCATGATCCCAGGGTCGTGGTATAGAGCTCCACACCAGACTCTGCACTGAGTGTGGAGCCTGCTTGGGATTCTTTCTTTCTCCTTCTCTCTGCCCCCTCCCCCATCACGCTCTCTTTCTCTCAAAATAAATAAATAAACTTAAAAAAAAAAAGCTTTTTTGGACATAGCGGGATTTATTACAGTTTACACAAGGGGCAGGAAAAGGAGGAGTTGCATTGCACACGCATAGCACCTGACTTAATAAATCTCCATTAGCCATTTGCTGTTTATCTAATTCCTCCTTCAACCCCCTTGTCATCCCACCAGAGATCACTTCTCTCTCCCTCTTCCCTCCAAAACAGCACTCACTCCCTCTGCTTCCTTCTACCTTTTTTTTATTATGCAGGGTATCTGAGAGCTGGCCAGCTTTTACTTGGCTAAGGGCCTATGAAATCTTATTTCAACAAACCAGTCTCTCTCAGGAAGGCAAGATGGGGGATGCAAAATGAGTCGTTGCCTAAAAATTAGTAATTTTTCTAGATCATTACATTGCACACAAGTTTGTCTACTTTCCCATGTGAAGCTAATTTTGTAGATCCCCAAACAGAACCATAAAAGAGTTCAATTCGCTTTGCAAAGCTTTACACAACTCCGATTTTAGTTTTACTGGCATTCATATAAATTACTGGGCTCTTTTCCCCTCTGGTGTGCCTACCTGCCTTCCACCAAATGTCAGATAGATGATTCTGTGCAAGGCTATGTCATCTATTTACATCAAGACTTATCTTCTTTTGGCTTTCACTTCTTTTCTCTGTAAGTCTCCCACATTCCTCTTCTACAAGAAGCATGGAAGAGATAAAGGGTGGCGGGAAAGAAATTAGTTTTGGGCTACTTGCCTCAACTTGACCTTCTGTGTTCACCTGCTAACTTATACTCTGTGATAAGAAAAAAAAAAAGGCGAAGAAGAAGAACCAAAGCTGACAGCAGTGTCATTTTCAATGCCAGGAAGAGCTGACTATAAGTTTTTTGAGTTCTGGGATCATTCAGTGAAAGGTTCCCTCAGAAGTCACCTGTTTCCCAGCACTGTTCCTTACCTTACTGGGTTTTTACAACTGTTTTCCAAGGCCAGGGATCACCTCCATCAGTTAAGTCTCATCTCTACAAATACATACTGTCAGATGGGAGAATAAACAAGGAGTGTGTATCTAAGCACTAACTCATTTCCAATGTTGGGATGGGAAAAAAAAAAAAGAATTTTAAAAATTCTTGCCCATCATATCAAGGACAATTTTACATTTAAATTCAACTTGATATTTTATCAAACACTTCTTGTGTGGAAGTTCTTTGCTAGGTCTGGGGCTACAAATGCATATGAGACCATTTCTTTACCTTTGATGAATCTGTGATATAGACAGCAAGATAATTTGACAATTGTTATCAAGAGTCATAAAGATATTCTCACTGCCATTTATTTTAAAAGTACAGATCAGTATAAGCTGCATGAAGAAAGGACTTTATTGTAGCATTAATCATAAGGAAAAGAACTGGAAACAACTTGTGTAGAGGTCATAGTAGAGGATAATTAAGATTGAAATGAAATATTATCATTTAAAATAATAATTGTGAAGACAAAATAGAAATATTAACTGTAAGGATATTAAAATGATATTTACTAAATTCAATTTTATTATGAAAATATGCTCAATCTCATTTGTATAGTTAACCAGACAGATTTAAGGACAAATACATTCTAAGAAGTATAGTATATAGGGTCAGAGAATGTATAGAAATTAGGACAAGGAGAAACTATTTCTTTTAAATAGACTGGACTTGTATGCTGGCCACTGGAAGAGGAGACTCCCTAATATATTACACAAAGTTTTGGGGGAATAGTTAATTACAGGCTGCATGATATAAAAAATTTCTTTGGAACCCAAAGTTTAAGTTTATATACCTGAAGCTCAGACTGTTTCTGTGACTGCCTCTTCTAACCTCCAAAAATACACAAAAAGTACAAGTTACTTGTATTTTCTGCAGAGAGCTCCCGAGTTTTCTTTAATAGAGAAAAAAAGCTAAATGCGTATTTTTTAACAATAGCCAAAAAATAGTCTTACAATACACCTGAATGAAATTAAATTATGGTCCCTCAAGTACATGGAATATTATATAAGAATTAACATGACAACTTTGAAGAAATATAAACATGTCTGTTAATTCAATAAGTAAAAAATTAAAAATATAAATTATTGGTCTTGAACCTATTTATAAAATTTTAATTTCATAGGGACAAGTTCTAGAAGAGCATATAAAGGAATGTAAATAGTTGTGTTAGGGTAGTAAAATTTTAGAGGAAGTCTTTTCTTTGATAAATTAAACTATTTTTATATTTAAATAAAAAGAGAAAACTAGAGGCTTAGAGTTACTTGTCATATTCTGCTGAATTCAGCCCATCTATGAAGGAGGAAGGCACATTTATCTTATAGAGTAATTCAGTGTTAGAACTTGGAATGTAGTATAAAAGAAATTTACTTCTGTAATTTTTAGACAACAAAAGGCCAGAATCCTGCTCCTGCCATTTTCACAGGAAAAGCTAGTGAACTGTCCTTATTTGTAAAGAGAATAATCATAAAACCTACTTTGCTATTTTGTCTTGTTTTGTTTTTGTTTATGTTTGTTTAGCTTTAATGAGAATAAGTGCCTGGTACCTAGTTGGTACTCAGTAAATGTGCACGATTGGTGGGAGTGTTGTCCAAAGCCTGATAAGAGTCTGCGGGGCACAACTGTGACCTTCAGTTCACCTCCATAAATGGCACAGCTTTTTGCTACTCTACTTCAAGGGAGTCCCTCTACTTCAAGGGACTTGAGGAAACAGAAGACCTGGCCTCCATCAATGCCCCTGCCATAAATGTTTCCTTTGGGGATAGAGCAGAGTACAAATGAAAGGTAAATAAATAGCCATTTGTTTCATCTCCTTTTTCCATCCCTTTACTCTTTTTTTTTTTTTTTTTTGTGAAGAGTTTATTTTGGGGGCACTTGGGTGGCTCAGTCAGTTAAGCATCCAACTTTGACTCAGGTCATGATTTCACGGTGTGTGAGTTCGAGCCCCACGTCAGGCTCTGTGCTGACAGCTCGGAGCCTGGAGCCTGCTTGGGGTTCTGTGTCTCCCTCTCTGTCTGCTGTTCCCCCATTCACACTCTGTTTCCCTCTCCTTTGAAAATAAATAAACACTTTAAAAATAATTTAAAAACCGTTAAAAAATTAAAAATAAAAAATAGATTTTATTTGTAAGTAATCTCCACACCCAACATGGAATTCAAACTCACAACCCTGAGATCAAGAGCTGTACCTTGCACTGACTGAGCCAGCCAAATGCCCCTCCACCCCTTTACTCTTGGGATCCAATTGATACACAAAGAACCCACAGGTTTGTAAACACCAAAGCCCTCTTTCCTAGTCCATGGGAAAGCTAGAGCAAGGATTAACATTAGCAATAACATTTATTCATTAATTCATTCAACCAATATCTTTGGAGCCCCCAGAGATGAAAAAAATCCTCTGGTGTCAAATTTCATGAGACATCAGCAAAAAGGATGGAGAGAAGGGAGAAATGTTGAATTTTATTTTAAGCTTCTGATTGGGTTTTCCGTATCAGGCTTAATAAAAGCTTCATAGGAGCAAGTCATTGCAAATATCTTGCTTCTTAATCCTTTTGACAGAAATTAGCTACCATTGCAGGGAAAGGGGTTTTACAAGGATGATTATGCAATGTCGTACAATCAGCCAAAACGACATGATATTCAAAACCTTTGAAGAGCCTGGCGTTCCTGCTTTGGAATGACTCAATGAAATGTCTTCCACACTGTCCCTTGGGAGACTTCCCTCCTGTCCCACCTATCTGTGGTTCTTCACCCACACCCAGGCTTTGCTCCCACTCTCCGAATTTCCCATTTCCCAAGTATTTGTCACCCTGAGTTATTGTAGCACCCCAATTCACTTTCATATACTTAGTTATGTGGAAGTTAGTCATGTTGTTAGCTACTGGAAAATAAATTTGTAATGATTTTGTCTGAACTGTCACACAGTAAGCTTTCTTGACATCTGGAATCCAGGTAAGGTAGACTGGAATGAGCACAATGCTACAGCGAGAAGTGCCAGAAAACAGAGATATGACGGCAAAGGGGCCATTAGGAGAAGGACAGTAAACTTAACGTTGATTCGAATGCGCAGAATATCAATACTGATGATGTACAAAAAGAAACTATGCCAGATATTTAAAAAAAAGGAGGGGGCTACAAAATGAATAAGATATAAGCATTCTGGAACCTTAAGAAGTTTCTGACCTAGTGAGAAAGATGGATATTAAGTGTGAAATCCCATTGAGAAATACAAATATAGTTACATAGGAGCACAAAGAAAATACTTATTAACCCTGCATATTATAGCACATGGGTCATGGAACTGGTTAAAATCATGGGCTTTGTAGACAAGCCTCGGTTAAAATACTTACTTTAACATCTATTGGCTGTCTAGTTTTGTGTTCTTAAGCAAGTTACTGTCCCAAAGGTAAAATGGGTTTAATACTAATAATTATCTCATAAGATCACGTGTGAGGCTCAATGAACTTCATACACATGTGCCTTGTAAGTGGTCAACACATTCCCTATTATTATTAGGTCACTAAAATGGTCTGCTAGAAAAAGCCTGTATTAGAATGATTATAAGGTCATTTTCTATCTTCTACACTTCAGTTCCATGCAAAAAGAAGTCAGATTTTCCAGGGCTAAAAAACAAAATAGGCAAGAAGAATGAAAAGGAGGAGCTATATCGTTTTGCCAACTATCACGGTCTTTGTCTTATTGCCCCTGTTCCTGGCTGTAGGAGACTTCAGATACCAGATTACATGCCATCAGCCTTCTGTGAAGAATTCCTTGAGTGCAGCTGGCACTTCCTCATCCAGGGTTCCATAGCAGTTTGTCTACAGTTCTTGAATGGTAACCATACCATAATCATAATACCTACAATTTATTGAGCACATGTCACTATTATTCAACATAATTTGCTCTCATCTCCGATGCATCTCTGCAGTGCCAAATAATAATGGGAATTACTGCTCCCACTCTGCAGGCAAGGAAACTGAGGACTAGATAAGTCAAGAGAATTGGATAAGGTAGAAAATCTTGAGGCTAAGATTTGAACAATGGTCTGACTGATGCCAAAGCCCTATTTCAGTGGTTCACCACATTGCTTCCTCTTTTCCACATATGATTTGAACTATTGATTTAAATGTCTGACTCCCAGAGCAAAAACTCTTAGAGACCAGAGGCTCTTTCTTGCACATACATGTATCTCCAGCAATTCATACTAGAGCTGGCATATAGTGAGCACTTTTTGCTCACCAAAAGAATTGTATGACTAAATCAATAAATTAACTCTTATTCTTAGACATTCAAAAGAGGCAGCACATCTCAGTTCATGGATTAAAGGCCTCAACATGGATTTTGTTATTGATCTTGTGATTTTGCTCAATTCATTAGTTTTTACAGTTTTTTGCAGATTCCTTAGGATTTTCTACATACAGAATTATGTCATCTACAAGTGAAAATAGTTTACTTCTCCCTTTCCAATGTCAATAGTTTATTACCAAGAGTTCATTCATTACATTGCTGTACAGAATATAAATCAAATTTTAGAATACAGCCCTTTAAATAGTTGGGAATGTCAGGGGCGCCTGGTGGCTCAGTTGGTTGAGCATCTGACTTTGGCTAAGGTCATGATTTCGTGGTTGACAAGTTCGAGTTAGAGCCCCACGTCGGGCTCTGTGCTGACAGCCTGGAGCCTGCTTTGGATTCTGTGTCTCCCTCGCTCTCTACCCCTCCCCTGCTCATTTTCTGTCTCTGTCTCAAAAATAAATAAACATTAAAAAATTTTTTAAATAGTTGGGAATTTCCTAAGATTTCTATGTTAAGGTAATATCTAAGTTGCTGTAATGAAAAGACCCCAAATTAGAGCTGTCCAAATAAAATGAAGTTTTATTTGCTTTTATACAACTCTCTTGACTCGTCCAGAGAAAGGGAGTGCCTGTGAGTTCCATAAACGGTGCTATTCCCAGGCTGCCATCCTTGTCTGCATGATGAAGGCTGGTCTCTGAAGCCTGCCCTCCCTTTTGCAAGAACAGAGGAAAACAGGAAGTCCAGATGAAGTGATTTTCTGTTGGGAAAGTAGAGTGGAAGCTGTGCGTATCTCTTCTATTCACATTTTGTAGGAGGAAATGCTGTCATCTGACCACACATTACTGAAGAGGAAGCTGGGCAATATAATGTCTCGCTGGGCAGCTAGAAAAAGGTACAAAAGATGGGGAGCAATTATGCGACTGCCACACCCTTCCAAAGCAAATGCAATAATACTTTTCTTACCTAATGGTCAGACTTTGGATCAACATTCAGAGAAAAAGCCACAGCCCTTTCCAGTATGTGAAAATGCCATGAACAGAACATACAGAGGTAGTCCCCAAATCCTGGTCACTGTTCCCCGTGAGAGGAGAGGAGTTATTCCACTTCTAGAGTGCTCTAACAGCATCGTGAGCAAAACGAGGGCAATAAAGAGCAAGACTGCATCTGTGGTTTTCCCCTGGCATGCTTCAAATTTTCCTAGGCTGCTGCTGGAAGAAAATGAAACACATCAAAGATGTGGAAAGATGGAGAGAAGCCACTAGGTACAGACACAGTGGTTACAGGGCAAAGTGACGACTAATGGCAGGGATGGAGACAGCACACCAAGGAGAAAGCACAGTCTGGGATAATTTAATGCAGAGCAAATATCCCTAAGCACATTTGAGTGTTCTCTGAAGACATCACTGTGTTGCTGCCAACCACAGAAATTGACGCTTGTGAGGAGGAACTGTGTGAAGGTCATCTCTAGAAGATGGATATCGGCCCCAGTATTATTTACGTCCTCCCCATCTCTCTTCACTTTCCTCTCCCCATCTCCCCCTACCAAAAACCAATCCTAGGATAATTTTCATCCCAATTAAATGAGATTTAGGTGACCATTAAAAAAATACCTTTAATGAGAAAAGAGATCTCAACAAGGGTACCTATCACCTAATGGAATGATTGCTGTGTGATCAATAAGGAAGGTTAAATGGTCCAATAGTCACAAAATGATGCATTTAGTCTACATGATAAAGCTATATTTAGTAGACAAAATTAAAATGCTTCCGTGGCTTAAAGGCAAACTTTACTTACCCAAATAGACTCACTACCCATAGAATTATGCAAATCAGGTATTTATAAGTTGAACTTCATGAACTTGACATTTAATGAAGGATTTCATTCTTTTCCATACTTCATTATGCAGACAAAATATATTTGATGAAAATGAGAATACATTAATGGATATGTTTAAAGTTATTGGTCACAATTGTGTGTGTGTGTGTGTGTGTGTGTGTGTGTGTTGTGTGTGTGTGTGTGTGTGTGTGTGTGTTTTGCTTTGTCAGTTTTCCAACTTTAGAATAGAACCTGGACTTCAGAGCAAGTGTTACGAGAGCGGATTTTTTAATCATTTTAAGAATGTCATTTGCATCATTGTAAGATTTGTCCAAAGAAGAAAAGTGGTAGAATATATAACTCTAAAATGCAATAGTCAGAAAGCAATCTATATGTGTTTTAAGAATATGTGTCTGTGTGTATATGTATGTCTAATATTCTTGGTATTCCCAGAATTTTGAACAACTAACAAGGGAACTGACTTGGTCTGACTTGAAACTAACAAGGTCTGACTTGAAAAAGTTACAAAGCTTCTAGCTCCTTTACCCCTCTTGACCTCAGTAAAGCTAAGCAGAGAATTTGGTTCAGTTCCAGCCAAAAGGATCTTTTATACATCCACTCTGTAATGATTAGTGATTTTAAGGAGCAGAAAGTATCTTTAGCCAGCTTCAGCCCCAGAGGGGGAGTCTGCCATAAAGATACAAACAAGGAGGCATGTGGGAGTCAGGAACGAGGAATGACCAAGACTAGAAAGCTATCAGAGCTCTCTCATTTGCACCTCTTGATTCATAAGGATTTTTTCTGCTTCTTTAGCCCATGGACAGAAGTTTACATATTACAGGCCTACATGGACAGACTTGTCATCTCCGAATTACAGTTCCAAATTTCCAGGATAGGAAACCATATTGGCCCAATTTATTTCAGGTTTCTTCCCCTCATCCTACCAGCTACAGTTGCTGTGGCAAAATCACATGTGTGAAAGTGGCTAAAAGGGAAATATCCCTACAGATGGAGAGGTAATTCCCAGAGGAAGGAGATTACTTAGAGGTGAACTGATAGTCTCTAAATCATCTTTTTATATTATGTATTTAGCCCAGAATAAGCATTGTGGGAACCAAAGGGATGCTTATATTATAACCCCTGTCTTAATAAAGGTCACAATCTCATAAACCCACCTCTACAAATGAAGGAGTAAATGTTAGTGCTATGATTAAGTACTGAGTGATGGCGTTGATCCAAAGGGGCTGATTACAGTGGAAGCAAGAGGGAATTTAAATGAAGAGACACGGGTTCAGATCTTGGCTCTGGCTTCTACTCCTTATGTATCCTCCATGGGTCACAGATTTTTTTTGTGGTCTTCATTTTATTCGTAAAATGTGGAGGATTATATTTAACTCAGAGGCATCTTGTGATGCTTCAATGCAGTCCCCAGGTAGTTTACATGTATCTAGCACACAGCAGAATACAACAGTTTGGTTCCATGAGCTCGTGTTAAACACACAACCTCAGTGAAGCACTGGACTACGCGTTGGCAACAGAGGTAAGGCACGGGCGTTGGTTGTCCTTCGGGAAACCGCAGTCTATGGGAGTGAGATTGTAGGGGGTAGGGTGGTTGGGAAGGAGACAAATGAACAGATTATTGCAGTGAAAGGTAGTACATTTGTTGACTATGATTCTTGATGTGGTTGGGGTTAATCTGGGCCAGTTTCAGGGAGGTACGAAGACACAAGCTCAGCCTTATGTGGCTAGATGGGATTTTAACAGGAACATTTCATATCAAACTGAGGTAAGACCTTGAGTGGAGCTGACTTAGCTCCACAAGATGATAGTTCCCATTTTCTGTGGTAAGGAATCTAAATTAATAATTTAAAAGACCTTTTCCCAAATGCTGCTGTGCTTAAATAAAGGGGCAAAGGGAGATAGCTATGGTGTTTTTTGTTTTGTTTTGTTTTGCTTGTTTTTAATATAATTTACTGTCAAGTTAGCTAACATACAGTGTATATAGTGTGCTCTTGGTTTGGGGGGTAGATTCCTGTGATTCATCGCTTACATTCCACACCCAGTGCTCATCCCAACAAATGCCCTCCTCGATGCCCATCACCCATTTTCCCCTATCCCCCCCCACCCCACCCACCAACCCTCAGTTTGTTCTCTGTATTTAAGAGTCTGTTATGCTACAGTTTTGAAGAAGGTTTTTACATGGTAAGGGAAGCTAGAAAATCCACCCTTGCAGACTATCCACCGTGAGGCAATTAAGAGCCTATTTTCTGTGCTTGGTGAAAATGAAAATACTCAAGAAAGGAAATGTACATTTGATTTAATAGCATAACTTAAGAAAAGTTGGACCACAATCTAACAGTAGATAAATTTCAAAATCACTCTTTGCTGGACTTAACTGGGGGGGGGGGAGGAAGAAGTGATACCCACACTTGACTATTTTGAAGTTGCTGCTTTGATACACTAGTCAGAAGTTGCCAGAGCTATTTACCATCTCAGAACAATTTGTTCACTTCACTCAGAAATTAGAAGTGTGTTTTGGCCAATAATCCTAAATTTATTTTGTAGTAGTCATTTTTCTTAATGGAAGTGTTTTCCAGATGTTGCCTAAGTCTAGTTGTCTGGGCCCTCTTCCAACAAATGAGGAAAGTTTGATTTCATAGCGTTGTCACTGTTGATTCTGTCTAACCTTTGGACTAATTGGTTCATCCCAATATATTTGCACTGATATATAAGACTTCCAGAACATTGGAAAAACTCACTATTGCTTTTACGGGTAAGTGTCAAAGTTAACTTGCTTCGTGGAATTAAATGTGTTTTCAATTCAATAGGACTATGCTTTATTAAAGAAGTTTGAGAACAGTTTTTAAGGACAGGAGTAGGAAAGTTTTGAAAAGGATCACAGCTACACAATACACCTGTTGGAAGCTTACAAATTTATATGGAGAGTTAAGGGAAAGTTGGAATGATCACTCCTGTGTTTGTTAAATTAAATTTTACTGAAGCTGGTTATTTTTTCTCTGTAAGCTGGGATTTCAACCTTGCACTGTAAGTATATACTATAATTTAAATGGAGTTTGAGATAGGGCTGTTTTTCATTTGGGAGAATTCTAAAGTATTAACATGGACCATAACATGATTGAGATGGTGACTCATGATTTCTTCTGCATAAGATGGTGAAATATTTACAGTAGAATTAAAGCTCGTTATCTTTAAAAGTCTTGTTTCAAGAGTGGGATGGTTTTATCATTAAACCGCATTTTAAAAGTTACTGAAACCGTAAGTAACATGGGCATAAATTAGTGGTGAGATTAAAGAGCAGTTTTCTGATGCTTTTCTTTTCTTTTCAGTGAGGTCTCGGTACCTGGAAACAGACATGGAGTGGAAAATACTTCCCATGTACTTGCTGCTGCTTTCTGTTTTCTTGATTCAGCAAGTTTCTTCTCAAGGTAGCTTAACCACCAAAAAGACTTATTTAACAACTGTTGCTAATCATTCTGTTTTGACTATTATGACAACAAAAGAAACAGATTTCTGAAAACGTACATTTGTTTGAATTTAATGTATAGTATAGTTTTAAAATTATGTAAAAGCATATGCAACATTTCTAAGCATTTTGGAATTCTCACTTTTTCTCATGTCTTATGAAACCTTTCAAGTTTGGAGCTTTTCTATAGACTAATTTTTGTACTCATTTTTGTGGTGACTCCAAAAGCTAAAAAAGAAACCATGGACACATGATAAAACTGTGCTATTGTGATACAGTATCATCAGATGAACTGAAAAGAATGACGTTTAAATGGCATGTAATTTTTGCTCACATGTTTCCAGTAAATTTAATGAGTATTTTACATCAAATAAATTATTGCTAGCTTCTTTCAGGATCTGTAGAACTAGGCACCATGGTACAGTGAGCATTGACAATGTTTCAAATGGCCTTGGATTAATCTTGAAAGTGCTCTGTTTCTTACAAGAACTATTCATCCAGGAATGGACTCTACTTGTGTGAATGTCATCTTATATTGTAATATTGAACTATTCACAGTACTCTAAAAACTGTCCTGGATGAACAGTTCTTGTCATTGACATTTAGAGAATGTTAAGATATATCCAGTGCAATCACCTTAGCAAATGTCTCTAGCATGCGATCAAAGTTGATTAATGGCAATAATACTGAACATCGGATTTTCATATCCTTGTTTTTCTTTGATAAGCAAAACCTGAGAGAAGAAAAATCAAGGTGCATGCTTGTTATGGTGAAATTGCATTTATAAAATAGGCATTTCCAGGAAAATAGTTAAAATTCCCATAAACCTAAGCATGAGAGATAATCTCCTGACGTGGACATAGTTTCCGAATCACTAAGATAAGATGGAAAAACACATGGAAGCACATGTGAACGTTTAATAAGGAATCATGGCCTCTACACTATCTTTTGACTCCTCTGCTGTCTTACGATAGCATTACAAGGCTCACAACACTGAGAGCATTTCCTAATCTACCTTTCCTCTGGAATAAGATCAATTGTGCTCCAAAATGGTTTTACTCTCCTTTAAATGAATGAATGTAAAATTATCTTTAAAATTAACAGTGGTAAAAGTAGGACAATCACTTAGTCTATGAAAATAAACTTTTCCTATAAAGATAATTGATTTCCTCATTCAGAAATCTGCTAATTAGGAAAGAATAGACTTTAATGTTGTGTTGTCTGCTTTTCTCGCCTTCTCAATTTCTCATTCTCTTTTTCCTTTATATATAATATATGTATTTATATACATACACTATATATGCGTTTTTGTATGTATTGTGCACATATGTACGCAAAAGGTTGTGGAAGTTGTCCTAATATCTACTATTTTCTTTGCATGTGAAGACTTTCAGTTTCCCAGACTCATTATTTTGAGATTTTTTCAGTGTGTTTCAACGTCCCTCTATGGATTTAGGACATTGCACCTGCCAATTTCTATTCCAGAGATGGATTCGATTGTTACATTTCTGTGGTTTTATCTCTCAGGAAGGTGTTTTCCAAATGACTTCCAGAAATATATTTGAGGATAGCTATGCTTTTGTTCATATTGTTGTTTTTTTCACCCAGAATAACTCTGACCTTTATATTCATGCCCAGATGCTATTTGAACGGTTATTTATTTTGTCTTCTCTGTATCTGTGGTTGTAAACATCTCACTTCCTCAACATTTAAAGAACCAGTTATCCTCACCAGTAAAAGGAGGAGGAAGCCTAGGGAAGTTTTTGCTGGCCTAACCAGCTTGTTTTAAACTCAACATGAGGGATGAGAGGCAATGTGATTGGGTGGGAATAGTGTTGGCTTTAGAATCAGATATATCAGAGTTCAAGTTCTAGGTGACCATGTAACTTATTATCCAAATCAGGACACTTCGAAGAGTGAAAGAGGTCAGTATGAATAATTTATAGGTAACACATATTTATTATAGGTATTATAGGTATTATAGGTAACACAATTTATCTGTAATACATATATCCTGGAACCATTAACTAACCAGGTATTCTTGAGCTAGTTATTAAAATCTCTGTGTTTCAGCTGCCTTATCTCTCAAAAGGGGCTACTAATACCCTCCTGGTAACAGTTTCATAAACATTAGAGATAACATATGACTGAGTGTCCAGCACAGAGATACAGAGATGCTCAATAAATGTCAACTAGTCATCATTTTAGCTGCAGCCTCAGTTGAGCTGTGGCCGCTCTCTGCACAACTCCCCAACCCCACTACTGCCCGAATATCACCCTCTTTATGCAAAGCCATTACCTTTGCCTCATTTTCAAAAGTGTATTTATCTTCTCAGTCTGGTGAAGAATGAAGTGGCATGATCAAGGTCACATCAGAGATCAGGCAAAGATCACCCGGACCCATTGCTAACCATCATCCCCAACCTTTTCCAATTGATAAAATTCTCCCTGACCAAATGGCTTTGTCCTCCTCATTAGACCCCTTCCTTTCTGTAAAGTGGTTTAGCCATGTTTACCCTAGTATTGTATAATTTTAGATTTACCAAGCTGTGCAGGGAGATGTGGGGAAGGGTATTCTAGAGATGCCACCTGCAACTGTGATTATAACTGTCAACACTACATGGAGTGCTGCCCTGATTTCAAGAAAGTCTGCACTGTGGGTAAGTCCTGACAGCTAGTGTCTCCCCTGCCAAGCAGCACTGTTCTGTGAGTCCCCTTGCAGCCCCTTCCAGTGCTGTTTCCACACTACTGCGCTTCTTTTTGCTTAAATGCCTTTCCCTTCCTTGCATAAATGTTGCAGCGTGCTGTACCTAAGGATGGTGTCAAAGCTCGTGACTCTTGGGGGAGGGAAGAGGAGGGGAGCCTGGGACTCTGACAGGTGCACAAGGTTATTGACTAGTCCAAGTAAAATATCTTGTTGTAAATAGAGAATGCTGTGACTCAGGAGTCATCAAGTAAATAGTAATGAGTACTATTCACTTACCAATCAGAGATATAACTGCTTAGTGATGGGGTTCTTCCATAGCTTCATCAAAAGAATCCATGGATATAAAATAATCTTATCTACTGTTTGACTGTTTGATATAAACATGTTTCTAAATTGTCTGAAAAAAGTCACTTTAAGTACGAAGCATTAGTGTCTTATGAGGAATTTCAGTTAAAACCCAAAGGTTTTAAATTTTAAATGATGGGTGGTATTTCACCTGAATGCATTTTTAGATCATTTTGTTAACACGGGCATTTCATATCCAATTTGTGAAAATTATCATTAAAAGTGGTTCAAACTTATGTTTACTTTAGAATTTGTATGTGAAGTTGATAAATATACTGCTGTACAATTATGTGTTGTTGAAGGTGATAATTTCAAACAGGCTTTGGTAAAGTTATTGGGTCTCTAACCAAGGCTTATTTTGAAATGAGCAAGTATAATCCATGCCACGGGATTAGGCTGAAATCTTTCAACGCCACATGTTGCCCAGTTCATCATAATAAAAGTCTCTGCGTTATAAATGATTTCTGAGCCTAAACAGTGACCCATCTATATTATGCCAGCTCTTTGGAATATTGTAGGATCTGAACATTCACTTAATAAGCATCTATTACAAAGCAGTGGTGTGACATGGAGAGGATGGGGGGATTTCATATGAAGGGTTCCCACTTTTCCATTGTCCGTATGTGAAATGACTCAGCACTGGGGTGTCTCTTAGAGTCTTGAAAGGCAAGAGAAGCTTCCCTGAGGCACCATATTTCCTTCCTGACTTCTCCACTTAGAAAACCATGTATTTTCCAAATTTCAAATAAAAGACTCAGAAATGCACTTTTGGAACTCTAGGCAGCTATAAGGTGGGAAATGGCTATCAGTACATGGGTGTGGCTGCATAATCAGTAATCTATGTTTTGTTTTGCTCTGGATAGAGCTTTCCTGTAAAGGCCGCTGCTTCGAGTCCTTTGCAAGAGGGAGGGAGTGCGACTGCGACTCGGAATGTAAGAAGTATGGCAAGTGCTGTTCCGATTATGAGAATTTTTGTGGAAAAGGTAAGCATCGTGGTATCAGTCAGCGCCTCTCAGTACAGCCCGATCTATGCACCTACCTTAGCTTTGCTGATAATGTCCAATATGCACTCCACCCAAGGACTTGATTTTACTAGCACAAGCCATTTCATATTAATTTTGCTTCACCAAGATGAATTGATGAAGGAAAGCCTCTTCCAACAGCACTGCCTGGTTCTGCCAGTCTCCAGGAGCTCCAGAGATCGCTGGTTGAGGAATAGAGAGAATAGGGGCTGAGTGCACATACTTTTTCCTCAGGTGTGGTTCAATTTCAGGTGCAATTAACAGTAACCAGCTCATTCCAGGATTTCTTGTTTCACCCTAACAGTGCTGACCCCACAAAGTCAGCAGTCCTTTGAGTTAGCTGTGCTTTTGGCTTCAGAGTTTTTGAGTGTATATTGAAGGACAGAATGACACAGCTTCTCTAAACTAGTAAATTTAGGAGTTTGATTAAAGACACTAAAGTTATAGGCAAACCTACCGAGAAGTTGTCAACCGTCTGTTGTATGTCCCTTCTCATCTCTGGAGCCCATGGTCATCTCTATCTAAATCCCTGTGTGTGACAGAGTCAATAAAAAGGGGTATTGCTCCATTTTAAAATCCTCCTCTCTGGTTATAGGTCCTGGAGAACTAATCTGAGAGTATAATAAAACTTCAGATTTTCCAAAACAGTTTAAAAAAGACTTAAATAATAAATTCCTTTCTTTACCAAATGTTTATTCTTAAATTATACTTTGTTGAAACAATGATATTTGTGAAGGTAAAAGTGAAAATAAGCATTGCTTGCATAATCTTATTCTATTTAAACAAGACTGTACGTCCTGCTTCTTTTGAACAGTGGAGAAATAGGGTAAAAAACTGTTTATCAGCATAGTTGAGGGATATTTCTTAACTGTTCAATGTTTTCATTGGAAAGCAGTCCAAAAATGATGGAGACAACACCCTCATAATCAAAAACTCAGAGTGTGGAGTTCCTGCAGCTTTCAGAAGGACCCATGATGAAGGATACGTATTTATTCATCGCCCTGATAATGGTTTTGGCTGTGAAACAAAAAATAATTTATTTTGGATGGAAGATGAGTGGGAAGGAAGGTTGGGTAGAGAGTGATGAAGCATTGAAAGAACGTGCTAAAGACCATACTACCGGGTGCTGGGTCAGATTACTTGAGGTTTAAGTAGGACTCAACAACAACAAATTTGATGAAGGTCATGCTTCATTTACAGAATTCACAAAGATAGTCAGGGTCTCAAGTGAAAATAATGGAACCACCCAGAGCTTCAATACTTCATTTTTTACAAATAACAACTGAACCATCTTATGACACACCTCTTAGTTGTTTTGGGATTGCTATAGACACGGCTGGTAGGCATCTATACATTTCAAAATCATAGCGTTTCAAGCGCTGAAAAAATGTGGGTGAGAAAACAGTCCAAGAGGTTGTTTGGCTCAAGATTATGAGCTAGTACATGGCAGAACTGAGCTGTTTGGGGGAAGACAGAGGAAGGTGTGGGGTGGTCAGCTCACGGAGACTGCACGGGCAGGAGTTTCTGGGATGTTTAGTCAGAGCAGCAGGATTTATCACAACTCCCTCTACCCAGAGCATCTCATTGTCCTCCGCTTTCTTATCCTCTAGAAGTCCCTTTCCTTTTCTTCTGGTTCCTAATGATCAAAACACGTCCCTTGTCTTCTCTTCTAGACACAGAAAGGGTAGGAGGACGGGTGAGAAAAGGTTTCAAAGATACGCACCAAACCATTAACAGTTGTTTAACTTGGGGAAGGGCAACACATTTTGAGAAAAGCATAATGTGAAGGTGTGAATTGTTTACAAGACTAAATATTCATGTACAGCTTTTGTAATTAGAAAGAAGAAAGGTGGATTGGCATCATTTTATTTAAATGAATATGAAAACAGGACAAATGTACTTATTATATTTCTCTTTGTGAGAGCACAAATACCTGTCATTCACATGCAGTAATTATTTTTACCATCATAGAAGATTGGCATAAGGTATGGAGTTGAGTTGAGGGTTTTTTTTGTTGTTGTTGTTTTGTTTTTGTTTTAGGAGAGAGAGAGTGAGAAAGATTGGGAGAATCTTAAGCAGGCTCTATGCTTAGTGTGGAGCCTGATGCAGGGCTCGATCCTATGACCCTGGGATCATGCCCTGAGCTGAAATCAAGAGTCGGACGCTCAATTGTCTGAGTCACCCAGGTGCCCCTAGAGTCAGGTATTTTTTAGGCAGAGAAACACATTCAGAAATCATCTAGAATAAATATCTCAATATGCAGATCTGAAAACAAAATTCAAGAAGGGTTAGTTCATTTGCCCAAGGTCACAAGGGTAGAGACTTGCAGGGCTAGGGCTGGAATTCAGGTTTATATTTTATAGCAATGCTCCTCAGAATTAATCACTTTGCGGTAATTAGTGTTAGGCTAAGGGCCTGCCTACACTGGTTTTCACCAGCCTCTATTCTTGAAGCCAGATGCGTCCATGCCTTTCACAGTTAAGAGTTGCTGATGAATGTCAACAAGATGTTAACTGACTTGTCTCGCTTGGCCTCAGTGCATAATCCCCCATCACCATCTTCAAAGACTGTACCTCCAGCTCCAGGAGCATCTCAAACCATCAAATCAACAACCAAACGTTCACCCAAATCACCAAACAAGAAGAAGACTAAGAAAGTTATAGAATCAGAGGAAATAACAGAAGGTAGGAAGATGACAGATGTAATAAAAGGTTTTGAGATGGACTAAGCTGTAGGTGAACTACTTTTAAAAGACTCTTCATAGAAAAAGGGAATCATATGAGTCATGAAAGGCTTATTACACTTTTTAAAGAAGTGTGTTTTAAGTCAAAGTTTAAGCCAAATTATAAACCCTCAGATATTTATTTTTCTTACAACTGAACCCAGCATGGGTGTAGGTTACAGTAATCAGAAGACAAATCTCATTGGGAAAAAAAAGCCCAGATCTTCTGCAGAATAATTAGATTCTGTGAGACATGGGGAATTTGAGAGAAAGTAATATATACTGCTAGTATCTGTGTTAAGCTTAGCTACCTGGCTTTTAACTGACAAATTTAAAGAGCAGTTGAACATATTACTGATAAATTAAAAAAGCAGAACACGGACATTTGCAGAGCAGTCAACAACATTTCTCATTGTATTTGGACTGGCGTTTTTTTGCTTTCAATTGCAGTTGGTGTGATCAACCTTTTTATTTGATTTATAGAACATTCTGTTTCTGAAAATCAAGAGTCTTCTTCCTCCTCTTCCTCTTCCTCTTCAACTATTCGGAAAGTCAAGTCTTCCAAAAATTCAGCTGCTAATAAAGAATTAAAGAAGAAACCCAAAGGTTTGAGCATTGATAAAGATCAAAGACTATATCAATGCCATATTAAAAATAATTCTCTAAAAGCAATGCGTGTTGGTAGAATGGTTTGAGGACATTTCAATACTTGGGGCATGTATAGATTTGTAAAAATAATTTGTAAAAATTATTTTAGAAGATACTAATGAGAACTTCCTATAGGAAACTAGTGCAGAGCAGCTAAGAAAGCACTCTTAAAACCAAGGATAAGAAGATGCTATAGCAGCAGCTCTGGAAACACAGGATGGCACCGGAGATGATTATTTATGGTTTTTGATTTTCATTCCTGTCTACCTGATATCATTTTTCTTTCTTCTCCTTCTTCCTGTGTTCCTTGTGGTTTTTGCTTTCCCTTTTATTTTTCCTTATTTTATTTTGCACACATTTATATGCTGCTTTAAGTGTTTTAAAACGTTAATCCATTAAAGTCTCATACACATCTCTGGGAAAGGCAATATTATTATCCACGTTTTACAGATCCTTTTTATTATTTTTCTAATAAATTATGTCATATCTAGCTGATTTTTTTTTTTTTGTAGTAGAGACTGTCCCACAGAGTAGGCTATTACCTCCTAAAAAAAGTTTCCTTTTGTTCTATTTTTTTTTAATTTCCTGAAATTCTAAAATACATTCTCTTTCTCCAGGAAATACTGAATATTGGATACTGGAGTTTCAAAGAACTCTATTTCCTGGGTGGTTGTTATTTCCCCTGAAGCCTTTACTCTGGCAGAATAGCCAAATAGTCTTTGAATCATCCAGAGTCTTGCATACAATGCAAGTGCAATACATGTTTGTTAAATCGAACTCCTCTCAGGGATGAGCTCTTGATGTGCTCTTTGGGTAGCTGCTAGGAGAAATCCTGTTCAACAAGGTCTTTGGCTGCCATGGCATCCTAATCCCCTCTGTATCCCCTGGGCTGCTGAGTTTAGGTGGGCAGAGGAAAGGGAAGAGCTAACAGCTGTGTGTATGGAAACAGATTAGTAGGGACCGCTGGAGTGACTGGAACAGATTCCTGGGGTGTAGTTGTAGAGGCTTCCGAGGCCAATTGGTACAGTTAATCTTGAAGATGTTGGAACTAGGTTTCCAGAAGGAAGAGTGCAGCACTCAACAGTGTGAAGTAAAAGGAGTGGAGGAAGTGAGAGGCAAAGAACATTAATATAAAGAGATGAATTCGTGTAGTTGATCATGTTGGTAATTTCAAAGTTGCCACTTGTTTCTATACATTAATAGTATAGACTTTTACTTGTGCTTTTTCATCCCTTCTCATCAATTCCCTAAAATAGCCCAATCAGATAAGTTAATCATTTCCCATTTTACAACAAATTAATGAATTACAGGTTAGCAATTTGCCTACAGATAAAGCAGTTTGATCAGCTATCAACACAGCTAGCTGGTAAGGACGAGCTCTTTAGGTCACTATGGAAAACTATTCAAAAGTAAAAAATGTGCATATTTTTTTTCTAGTAAAAGATAACAAGAAGGAAAAAACTCCTAAAAAGAAACCTAACCCTGAACCACCAGTTGTAGATGAAGATGGAAGCGGACTGGACAATGGTGACGTCAAGCTCACCCCGACTCCTGACATTCCTACCACCCAACGCAATAAAGTTACCACACCTCCCAAGATTACAACAGTCAAACCGACAAATCCAAAACCCAGTCTTCCACCTAATTCTGATACACCCAAAGAGACATCTTCAACAACGAGTGAGGAGACAGCAGTTGAAACTAAAGAGACTCCTATAACGAATAAACAGACTTCAAATAGAGAAAAAGAGAAGACTACTTCACCTAAAGAGAAACAAAGTGCAGAGAAAATACCTGCTAAAGATTTTATACCCACATCCAAAGCTCCTAGTACATCTACACCAAAAGCTGAAACTACAACCAAATCTCCTGCTCCCACCACCACCAAGAAACCTGTTCCCACTACCCCCAAGAAGCCTGCATCCACCACCAAAGAGCCTGCACCCACCACCCCCAAGAAGCCAGTACCCACCACCAAAGAGCCTGCACCCACCACTCCCAAGAAGCCTGCACCCACCACTCCCAAGAAGCCTGCACCCACCACCCCCAAGAAGCCTGCACCCACGACCACAGAGCCTGCACCCACCACCCCCAAGAAGTCTGCACCCACGACTAAAGAGCCTGCACCCACTACCCCCAAGAAGCCTGCACCCACGACCAAAGAGCCTACACCCACCACCCCCAAGAAGCCTGCACCCACGACCAAAGAGCCTGCACCCACTACCCCCAAGAAGCCTGCACCCACCACCAAAGAGCCTACACCTACCAAGGAGTCTGCACCAATGGCCCCCACGGAGCCTGCACCCACCACCCCCAAGAAGTCTGCTCCCACCACTCCTAAGGAGCCTGCATCCACTACCACCAAAGAACCTCCACCCACAGCCCCCACGGAGCCTGCACTCACCACTCCAAAGGAGCCTACACCCACTGCCCCCAAGGAGGCTGCACCCACCACCCCCAACAAGCCTGCTTCTATTACCACCAAGGAACCTGCACCCACAGCCCCCAAGGAGCCTGCACCTACCACCCCCAAGGAACCTGCACCCACAGCCCCCAAGGAGGCTGCACCCACCACCCCCAACAAGCCTGCTCCTACTACCACCAAGGAACCTGCACCCACGGCCCCCAAGGAGCCTGCACCTACCACCCCCAAAGAACCTGTACCCATGGCCCCCACGGAGCCTGCACCCACCACTCCCAAGGAGCCTGTACCCACAGCCCCCAAGGAACCTGCTCCGAGCATTCCCAAGGAGCCTGCACCCATGGCCCCCAACAAGCCTGCTCCTATTACTACCAAGGAACCTGCACCCATGGCCCCCACAGAGCCTACACCTACCACCCCCAAGGAGCCTGCACCCACCGCCCCCAAGGAGCCTGCACCCACCGCCCCCAAGGAGCCTGCACCCACCGCCCCCAAGGAGCCTGCACCCACCGCCCCCAAGGAGCCTGCACCCACCGCCCCCAAGGAGCCTGCACCCACCGCTCCCAAGGAGCCTGCACCCACTGCCCCCAAGGAGCCTGCACCCACCGCCCCCAAGGAGCCTGCACCCACCGCCCCCAAGGAGCCTGCACCCACCGCTCCCAAGGAGCCTGCACCCACCGCCCCCAAGGAGCCTGCACCCACCGCCCCCAAGGAGCCTGCACCCACCGCCCCCAAGGAGCCTGCACCCACAGCCCCCAAAGAACCTGCTCCCAGCATTCCCAAGGAGCCTGCACCCACCGCCCCCAAGGAGCCTGCACCCACCGCCCCCAAGGAGCCTGCACCCACCGCCCCCAAGGAGCCTGCACCCACCGCCCCCAAGGAGACTGCACCCACTGCTCCCAAGGAGCCTGCACCCACAGCCCCCAAAGAACCTGCTCCCAGCATTCCCAAGGAGCCTGCACCCACCGCTCCCAAGGAGCCTGCACCCACCGCCCCCAAGGAGACTGCACCCACAGCCCCCAAGGAGCCTGCACCCACCGCCCCCAAGGAGACTGCACCCACTGCTCCCAAGGAGCCTGCACCCACAGCCCCCAAAGAACCTGCTCCCAGCATTCCCAAGGAGCCTGCACCCACCGCCCCCAAGGAGCCTGCACCCACCGCTCCCAAGGAGCCTGCACCCACCGCCCCCAAGGAGCCTGCACCCACCGCCCCCAAGGAGACTGCACCCACTGCTCCCAAGGAGCCTGCACCCACAGCCCCCAAAGAACCTGCTCCCAGCATTCCCAAGGAGCCTGCACCCACTGCCCCCAAGGAGCCTGCACCCACCGCTCCCAAGGAGCCTGCACCCACCGCCCCCAAGGAGACTGCACCCACAGCCCCCAAGGAGCCTGCACCCACCGCCCCCAAGGAGACTGCACCCACTGCTCCCAAAGAGCCTGCACCCACAGCCCCCAAAGAACCTGCTCCCAGCATTCCCAAGGAGCCTGCACCCACCGCCCCCAAGGAGCCTGCACCCACCGCTCCCAAGGAGCCTGCACCCACCGCCCCCAAGGAGACTGCACCCACCGCCCCCAAGGAGCCTGCACCCACCGCCCCCAAGGAAACTGCACCCACTGCTCCCAAGGAGCCTGCACCCACAGCCCCCAAAGAACCTGCTCCCAGCATTCCCAAGGAGCCTGCACCCACAGCCCCCAAAGAACCTGCTCCCAGCATTCCCAAGGAGCCTGCACCCAAGGTCCCCAAGGAGACTGCTCCCACCACCACCAAGGAGCCCATCCCCAAACTTCTCAGGGAGCCCACTCCAGCTTCTCTTGAGACACCTGCTCCAACCAACTCAGAGGGCTCTACTACAACCACCATGGAGCCTCCCACTACTCCCGAAAACCCTGCTGAATCAACTCCTGAGTTTCCCAAAGAACCCACACCAAAGGCTCTTGAAAACAGTCCCAAAGAACCTGTTATACCTGTAACTAAGGCTCCTGGAGTGACCACACCTGAAATCACTACAACAGCTAAAGACAAAACAACAGAAAAAGACATACACATGACACCTGGAATTATGGCTGCTGTACCTACATCAACTCCGACAGAAGAAAAGACCACTGATTCCAAAACAAGAACAACCACACAAGTAACATCAGCCACATCGTCCAAAAATACTCCTCAAGCCACAACTCTTGCACCCAAAGTAATGACTACAACAAAAAAGGCAACTACATCTGAAGAGACTATGAATAAACCTGAAGAAACCACAGCTGCACCAAAAGACAGAGCTAATCCTAAAGTGTCAACTCCTAAATCCCAAAAGCCAACCAAAGCACCAAAAAAGCCCACTTCTACCAAAAAGCCAAACACGATACCTAAAGGGAGAAAACCAAAGACTACACCAACTCCCCCAAGGATGACTACATTGACAGTGCCCAAATTACACCCCACCTCTTCCACAAAAGCCATTCTCCAAACTACCACCAGCCCCAACCAAACACCTAACTCAGAAATAGTTGAAGTAAATCCAAATAAGGATGGAGATGCTGCAGGAGAAAAACCTCACATGATCCCCAGGCCCCCCGTGTTAACTCCTATATTTATCCCAGGCACGGATATCTTAGTGAGAGGATCCAATCAAGACATTGCCATCAACTCCATGCTTTCAGGTAACAAGCATCAGTTACTTTGCTTTAAAATTGGTAATGTTAACTTAAATTTATTTGGACCAGAATGCCAAGTTAGTATCACTCTATTGAAGTACATTATCTAGAATCCTGAACTTGTTAACTTGTGGAGTTTTCCAGCTTCTCCATAGGTAAGCAGAGGAGTAATTGTAGTAAGGTTATTTGGTCTTTGGAAAATCATGTAATAACCTAGTGTGCTAGGAACTTAGTGCATTTTCTGTGTCTATATGCAGACACAGTGTATAGAATGTCAAAAATACTTAAGTGGAAGTCTATCCTTAAAAGAGTATAACGCAAAGCAAAAACCTGCAATATTATTCTTTACCAAACCAAGTCTCAAAGGCAATCCGAACTGAAAAATGGAATTTTGTGTTGGGATCAAACATCCTATAATTATCTAATACATGTAGATAATGGGTAACCTGGCCTATTCCAATTCGTAACTTATTTTTATATATTACTTTTTGAATAATGATCACTTTTAAGTAAACCAATTATGAAATCTCTCTCTTCTTTTTCATTTTTGAAATACACACACCTCCCACTAGTCCCTTCAAAGGCTGAGGAAAAGGTGAACAGAGGAAAACAACACTGTGGGAGGATTTGAAAAGAATGTGAACACTTTTCGCATTTTCTTTTATCTTGGCTTAATTTTTTGTTTTAGATGAGACTAATTTATGCAACGGTAAGCCAGTAGATGGGCTGACTGCTTTGCGCAATGGAACATTAGTTGCATTTCGAGGTGAGCTATGCACGTATTTCTTTTTCTGCTCTTCATTTTGTTCTTGGCATTTGGGAGAACCAAAGAAAAGTGGAAGTTTGGGTTAAGCTTTCTGGAGGGAAACTGATTGATGAACGTACCTCACACAGTATTACGAGAACCTGAGAGTAATAACCAAAATATAAGATTAACAAAATTGGACATATTGGGAGAGACAAACAAAACCAAGAACTTGAAGAGATACTACTAAGATTTTTTGTTCCATTAGAATGAAAAGGTAGTTCATAGTTTGATTTCGTATCAAATGAAATGACATCAGGATTTGTATTACCTGCTCTATTTTACTTGAAAATAACATCTTGATTGTGATGTTTTCTACAGTGCTACATTGTGTGTGAGTGTAACAGAGCAGCAGTTACTTCCTGTTAATTCTCTGCTGTGCCTTCTGCTGGTCCAGTCCTCTTATATTTTGATTAAATCTGACCGGAAACAAATCATAGACTAGCACAGTAGAGGCTAAAGAGATTTTGGCAGTCATTGAATTATAACTCCTTGGTTCTAAAAGGTAAAGAAATGGAGAGAGAAGTGACTTTCTATTAAGTCACAAAGCCAGAAGTTTCTAGGGAAACTGGAAAATTAAAATATTTCCAAGGCTTGAACTTCAGACTTGAGAAATCTCTACTCTCAGAAATGTTCAAATACTAACTATACTAGTCCTCATGGTATTGACTAAACTTGTCATGTAATGCTTATTTATTCAATCTGTTCTTACGATAGACTAAATTTTTTTTATTTTGGTTTCTTTATTGGGATTCATTCAGCTTATAGGCTGACAGATCACTTTCAATTTTAGGTCATTATTTCTGGATGCTAAGTCCATTCAGTCCACCATCTCCAGCTCGTAAAATTACTGAAGTTTGGGGTATTCCCTCCCCCATTGATACTGTTTTTACTAGGTGCAACTGTGAAGGAAAAACTTTCTTCTTTAAGGTAAGAAAACTATCTTTTTTCAGAGAAATCAGCAATAAGCTATTCTTTATTATAACAGCATAAATCAGCTTAACCTCTACTTCAGAAGGGTCTCCATATTTTATTAAGCTATTCTATCATCAAAATTTAATCTGAAAAGTTAACAACTTGGTAACATTACAGGCTAATTTATTCACTTAATGAAGTTAAAACTTTCTCCCTATATTTAAGTCTAAGAATGAATCCCTAACCTTTTTATTCCGAAGCTGTTAACATCATTTCCTCTGTTGAATTATCAGGATTCTCAGTACTGGCGTTTCACCAATGACATAAAAGATGCAGGGTATCCCAAACAAATTGTAAAAGGATTTGGAGGACTAAATGGAAAAATAGTGGCAGCTCTCTCCATAGCTAAATACAAGGAAAGACCTGAATCTGTGTATTTTTTCAAGAGAGGTATGTGTTACATAATTGACAAGATTACAAAACTTTTAAGAGTTGATTTGTCTGGGAAATTTTATTCAATATTTTCATTTATTACTGGGTTTACTGTCAAAAGATCTTTAATGGCTGGAATCAGATATTTTCAATGAAAAAACTGAGGACAGGAAAGAGTATTTAGAGCTCTCAGCATACAAATTACAATTTCATTTGAATGTTCAGGTCCTTAATGTAAGTGTCATCATTTACTTTCAAACAAAGTTAAATATACAAATATACACAGTTTGTTGGTTTTGTTCATTCAGGAAGGATTTCAGGACTCAGTAATTATTTTATACTACCCTTGGACTAATGGTCATTAATGTCTGGACATACTTTATGAAAGACCTTGATCGTTTCCTCTATCTTGTAAAAGCTCTTTTCCACTTTTTTGGAGGATTAAGCTTAATTTTCATTATTATATGTGATTTTCTAATACATAATAGGTGGCGGCATTCAGCAGTATATTTATAAACAGGAACCCGTCAGAAAGTGCACTGGTAGAAGGCCTGCTATCAATTATTCAGTGTATGGAGAAACAACACAGGTTAGGAGACGTCGCTTTGAACGCGCCATAGGACCTTCTCAAACACACACCATCAGAATTCGCTATTCACCCATCAGAGTCTCTTATCAAGACAAAGGTAATGTTTCTCACTGTGTTAAAAATTCTTGCACATGAAATAGATGTAATACAGTTTCTTACAGAATGAAGCTTATTGAATGCAGTGACTAAATAGCTCTAATAATTTAAAGCGTATTGATGTAAAACATCAATCCAACTCAGTGGAGGACCAGATCAATACTTTCTTTGTGTGTGTGAGTAAAGAAATGTTTATTCAGGTTTGTTCATTGTAATTAATACCACTTATCAGGTACCTCTTACCAAGAACATTACATACAAATCTGTAAACCTCAGAAGAGTCCTGTAAGGTAGGTATTTGTACCATGTCAGAGAGAGCAAAAACTAAGGCACAACTCGCCCAAAGTAGTGCTACTAAGTCACCAAACTGCGATTCAAACCCAGGTCTGCCTAATGGCTGCTCTTTCCTATAGTACATTGCTTTTCAGTCTGGTATCTTTAAATCTACAGGTTTCCTCCATAATGAAGTTAAAATGAGTTTATACTGGAGAGGATTTCCAAATGTGGTTACTTCAGCTATAGCACTGCCCAACACCAGAAAACCTGATGGCTATGATTATTATGCCTTTTCTAAAGGTAAGCTATTAAGTAAAATCTTCATAGGTTCTTACAGATGTGCTCTAATCTCTGAAATAATATAATTAAAGCAAAACCACGAGTGTTCAATGGTGACTAAAGATGAGAAGTTAAACTATACTTATTCTAATTGCTCTGAAAAAGAGAAAGTTTAGATTTTCACTTTATTTTCAATTGAACTGAATGTGCTACAATTCAATTCTGTACTATCCTTCATGAGATTAAAGCCTAGTATAATAAAACATATTACTTGAGTAAAACTGCTACTAAAAACAGTATTTTACTTCTACTGCCTGTGGCATTTATAGGAGGTCTTGTGCCACAAAATATTACTGATTTGCATCACTACACAGTCATGAAGATCACAAAGAAGTTGAGAAACTAACTTTATTAATTCAATTATATTACCTGGGGCACTTTTCTTAGAAAAATTCAGAAATCTAAGTTATTCTACCTATATAAATGTCAAAAATATTTTTAAAGGATAAAACAAGTGAGTAATTTTTTAGACTTAGTTTTTCTCAAATTCTTACCGTGAAAAGGAGAGATGAACCTAATTTTATGGAAAGATGGTGAAAGGTCAGTATGGGAAAGCAATTTTATTTTTGTAAATTCAAATTAATTAATCTAAACATTTCTGATATTAAATTGACAAACACTGTCTTTGAGTGTAATAATAAAAAAAAAAAAACCCTATTTTTAGTTCAGGTGTTTTGTTTTCTTTTTAATTAAAAAAGGATTTCTCTTTTATTTAGATCAATACTATAACATCGATGAACCAAGTAGAACAGCAAGAGTCATTACTACTCGTTCTGGGCGGACCTTGTCCAATGTCTGGTACAACTGTCCTTAGACCCACGGGCAAAGGAAGAATCGACTAATTAAAATGAAGAAAAAAATGAAAAATTTTGACACTGAAACACATTTTATTAATAAAGAATGTTGAGAGAAGCATACCGATTTAAATACAAAAAGGTTTTTAATCTTGACAACCATTACACTAAAACAGGCTTGGACAATCTTATTCACAATTATTACAGTTTACAGGATATTTAATTAATATTTCCTCTATTTATTCCTCCTCTCCCTCCCATTGCATGGCTCACACCTATAAGAGAAAAAAATAACCAAACTGAATGCATCTTTTAAGAAGTTAGCTCAAAACTGGAGTATTCACTTACCCTAGGTCATTATAAAAATTGTTTTCAATATCAAATATCTAGGTATATAAATATAAAACTGTGTTAGACATTTGACATCTTCAGTGAAAATTAGTACAATTAGATTATTATTTTCATGACATGAATACAATCTTTAATGTTTACCTTAGAAGACATATTAAAAATTTTAATTTTTTTAACTAAACGAAGTCACAAAGCTTTATTCTGTAGTGTAAGAGTATAACAATAGGCAGAGATGTAACAAATGACTATCTAGTACTGTAACACTTCAGCTTCTCAAAATCTTTACTTTTAATTCAAGGAAGAAATGAATAAATATGAATTCTAAGTACATATTCATTATATACCTATAGTTTACAAATCTTTCTGCAAGAAGCTTACAGGTTAGTAAACATCACATGCTCAATGTGTAATAATTTAATCAATCCTTGAACATTAAAAAAACCTAGATACAGTTGGAAGTTTAAGGATTAGAAAACTTGTTCCGTGTATTACTATCATACATCCTATCATGTAATCAATATGTCAGAAATTTACCTCTCTGTCTGTTAAACTGACGACCACGGACACCTTGTCTCAATGTTGTCTGAAGTCTTACTCGTCTGAAAGGCTTTGGTTGACTACTGCTAGTATCTAAGGAAAAAAAAAACGCATTAAAATATAAGAAAGCAGGTTAAAAAATAAGAAAAGCATTTACAATGACAAAATCTAGTTACTAAATGCATGGATAAATGCAGAGGTGTCCATTTGTTTCAGTATTTAAAAGTTGTTTCATTTTTAACAAGGGACATTTAACAAACAAGAGTAAAATGTAAAAAAAAATTTCCTTATTAAAAAGAGTGCTTGAGGTTTTTCATTCATTCACTCCACTCATTTGATAAATATTCACTTGGTGCCTATCCAGGTATCACTGTGCTAGAAGGTGAGGACTACAATAAAATACCACATATCACCTCCCTCAGGAAATAACAGTCCCCTACACTATAATGTGATCATTATCTGAATCCTCTCGTTTCCAGACACCCCAAATCCAATCATTAGCAAATCTTGCCAGCTCAAATTTATCCCCAAATCTGACCTCTTCTCACAAATTAAACTCTACCAGCCTGTCTAAACATCACTGTCTTAACCCTGAATCAGTACGATATCCTCCAAACTTTCTCCTTCTTTCTGCCCATTACACATTTTCAAATCTCTTATTTACACAGCAGCGAAACTGATACTGTTAAGTCCTTATTACTACTCTGTTTGAAGCCCTCTAAAAAAGCTTCCTAAATCCAGGGCACCCGGGTGGCTCAGACAGGTTAAGCATCTGACTCTTGATCTCACCTCAGGTCATCTCACAATTCGTGAGATTGAGCCCCATGTTGGGCTGCACACTGACAGCACATAGCCTGCTTGGGATTCTCCCTCTCCCTCTCTCTTTGCCCCTCCCCTACTTATGTGCGTACACACACACACGCACACTCTCTCTCTCTCAAAATAAATAAATGAACTTAAAAAAATAAAAGCTTCCTAAATCCATGAAAGCCAAAGCAATTATGATGATCTATTGGGCCTCTCCCCCGGTGCCTCTCTGGTCTTCCTGTGCTCTAACCACATTGGCCTCCTGGCTGACCTTGAATATACCACACTGCTGTCTTAGGGACTCTGCATCTGCTAGATCTCTCACCTGGAATACTCTTTTTCCTCAAAACTGCACAGCTTTGCTACCTTACCCTTTCCAGGTCTTTACTGAAATGTCATTTTCCTAGTAATGCTTTCTTTTGCCTGGCACATGGTGGGCACTGAAATATTTACTGACCAAATGAACAACTGCTCAGATGAGGCGGCTTAGTGTTTTATATTACCAAAAAATGTAGACATCCTAACTTCATAGCATACTATATAAGGGAACAAAAACCCTATCTTCTTATGCAAGCCCTGGTAAGATATAACTAGTGCCCATTCTACAGTTGAAAAGAATTCTCATGGGACATTAGAATATAATTGGAGAAAGAGCACTTCAGTAATTCTATTATTAATAATTCTGATAATTATGATACTTGAGCCCTGTGGACTGTAATGCATTGAGTTATATAGTTTATATACATTTCTAATTTGACTACAAGATTAATTATGACCATCCATACTTCATAATAAAATAAATGTGCAGGCATTTAAAGTTAATAGCTGTTAAAAGGGATCTGAGCCTTGGGATGCTGGCTCATCGGTTGATGTGTCAGAGAAAAGCAGCTGATAGGCAGAAAAGATCTTGAGATAGTAAAGTCCCATAAATGAAAAAAGTAATAACTGAGCAGATCTTCCACAGAACATGAAGGTTCCATGGCAGAATTTGAGAATTACTGCTATAAACAATTCAAAATAAAAATAATCAGAGTGGATGATGGGTACTATATTTCTTCAATAACAAAAGTAATTCCGTACCTAAAAACTGTAAGACAGATAAGTTAGTACAGCGTATTATTTTAAAAGTGGAGTCCCTGAAGCCAAACTTCTTGAGTTTGCATCCTGGCTTGCCCATTATTTATTAGCTATGTACTATGGCAAAGTTATTCAACATTTCTGTGCCTCAGTTTCCGTATGAGTGATTACCATGTTGGTTTCATGTGAGAATTAAATAAATATGTGTAAAGGGCTTAAACATGGTCTGATACACATAAGTGCTCAATAAATGTTAATTACTTTTTTAAGAATACCAGATAAATAGTTTTTATTGTAGGAAAGATACATAAAATAGCCTTTTTCAAAGTTAATGTCATGTACTTGAAAAGAAAGCCAAACTTTGAAATTATTTACATCAGTAAATTTCAAATATTTTTTGAGCAACAGACCTCCTACCCTTCAACTCTTCAAATCCAATCTCATGTCAGAACCCCTAAATGTAGAACAAATAACATGAAGCTGCTTTGTTTTCAAGAGGCAGGAGATGTGAAGTATTGCTCCCTAGCTTCCTTCCCAGTAACCAATCCCTCACAGCCCTGCTGCACCTCCAGGACAACCACGTCTTTAATATACCTGATGTCTCCTTTAATGAAATACAATTTCCATTTTAAATAAGGCATTTTAAACTCAGGGAAAAAAGAGAATTATCAATTTGTTACCGATAAAATTGTCTTTTGCAAACAAGTTTGATGTATCGAAGTTGTGCTGTATTCAAGAGCAGGAACTTACCTACAGAAGAACTGGAAGGAGGATCCTGACTGGTGGAAGGAAGATCTGACTCATCAGATGCCTGAACAGGTTCTTCTTCCTGCTGGCTATCAATTTCTAGGCCTGCTTCTGAACTAATACTAAGAAAGGAAAATAAAAATTGATTGGTAGAAAATACAAGCTGATCTTTGAGGTATCCAAAATTGTTCCCAACCTCTTTTTGATATAGTTTATCACTTAAATAACCCCAAGTTCCCCCTAACTCAAGATTGTAGACTCTGACATTGATAATGGTTTATTTTTTTTTTTTTAAGGGGGCAGGGGAAAAGAGAGCTCAAGTTGCCTTTTCCTTATTCCTCTCTCACCAGGACATGTTCCAATTTTAGTTTCTGCTTCCTTTCTTTGTCGTTTTTTTCTTTGACAAAGGATGTGCACATTCTTGACATTCATAAGAGATATTACCGAGATCTTGAAATCTCAAAACAACTTTCTAGGAAAGCAGAGCACTAAAATAATTTACAAGTCACAACTATAAACAACTAATTCACCAGGGGCTCTAGCCCAGATGAGACATGCTGTGGGTATGTGATTTCCTGGCTCAATGGCTATAACTTCACCACTCTCTCTACCACTCAAAAAAGCACATCAAAACGCAAGGAAGGGAGGTAACAATACAAAAGCACTTTGAATCTGCTCCAGTATTATCATTTGCAAATTTTAGTACAGTCATTAGTAATAATGTATCTGAAAGATGTCTTTCATAACTATGTGTTGAAGTTGAGAAGTGCTAATGAAGTGTAAAGTGCATGGGGCTGAAGTCAAGGGTCAAATCCAGTCTAAGCCAGTTACCAGTGGCCTAAGCAAGTTATTTTAACATGCTCTGAGTCTGGGCTTCCTCATTGTAAATTGGAGATAATACTTTGTAGAGATTTTGTGTGGGTCAGAAACGACATATATAAAGCAACTTGTATACATGGTATGAAATTAATGACAGCTAGTATTCCCAGCAGGGTGTATAACCTCAAAATTAGCAGCACTGTGTTACAGCATAATAATAAGCCTGCTTTTTCTCTCATATGCTAGAAGTGGCCTATAATTATGCTAAGAAAATACTGCTAAATAAAACAAAATCTTTGAGCTCTACCTAGGAAATCTGGGTGCTAGTTCTAGCTATGCTTCTATGAAGTAGTTCAACTTTTTTATTTTATAAAGAATTAGGTTCTGCCTTGAAAGTTAAAACTTTTCCAAGACCATGGTCTAGTGCTTCTTTGCATTAAATTACTCTACTCCCTCTGGGGTGCCTGGGTGGTTCAGTTGATTAAGTGTCCAATTTCAGCTCAGCTCATGATCTCATGGTTCTTGAGTTCAGCCCCGCATTGAGTTCTGACAGCTCAGAGCCTAGAGCCTGCTTTGGATTCTATGTCTCCATCTCTTCTCTCTCTGCCCATCTCCCACTCACACTCTCTCCCTCAAATAAACGTTAAAAAAATTTTTTAAATAAATTACTCTACTCCCTTGACTTAAAAAATACAGATGATGTGTCATGAAATACTTTTGTTAAACTTTGTTTATAACTGATGTATTAAAAAAATGTTGTCAGGTCTTAAAAACTACTAGAAGTTTCTAATTTTTAAGAAGTCAGTATTTCAGACATCAAGTTCTAAATGCACATAAAGAATGAATAAATGAGGTTCACTCAAGAGCCCACTACAAAATGGAAAGTGAGCCATTTCCAAATTTTCACAGAAAGACTTCTTACTTAGAGAAAAGTTCAAGCAGCTACATTAATGCAAGGGTACCAGTGACTTTAAAGAAAAGACTGTTCTAGAATACATCATGTAATTTTCAGGGAGATAAACATTTTAAAAATTACTTGTCTGCTGCAGTAACATCCAAGTCCTAAAATATATTACTATATGAAAAAATCAGTCTTCCAAAATGTATAGCTTGGTTTATTTTTGTAATGGGATGCTACTGAAAATATAGCCAAACCCACTGTCTCCTGGCTAAAGGAAAACAAGTGTAAAGGTCTAAAGCAAGGAAAAATTATAAAGTAAACCTTTACCCTTCAGATTCTGCCTCCACAAATACTTCATCTCCATCATCACCTGTTGCTGTTTCATTTGTTGTGGATAAAGTGCCAGTGGACGTTGTCACCATTGGAACCGACTGAGAGGCGTGCTCTGAAGCATCAGAGGTGGTACTCTCAGTAAATACGGTCACTTTAAAATGAAAAGAAACGACAACTTTAACTTGGTGGCTTACCAAATCTTTAGCCAGAAGATGTCTCACAGGTTCCCATTTTACCAAGAATGTACGTAATCTACCAGTCTGCCTGTGATACTTACCAGGGGCTGCCACTTGTAGAGGTGTGGTGGGAACACTTCGGCCACCTGACTCTTCTTCATGAGCTAGGAAGAGGGGTGTTTCATACATTCCTAAACCTAAAGACAATTCTAAATATTAATGAATGATTGAAAGAACATAAAACTGTCAATATGCTAGGTATCTGAAAGAAAAAAAATGAATCAGTGGAGACACACAAGTTTGCTGTAGCCCACCTATTTCGCACATCAGGCAAAAATCAGTCTCTCAAAATGTAAATGTAACTGAAACACATCCTTTAAGTTCACAGACACTCAGAAGCCTTTAAAAAAGTACCTAAGATGCTAGTCCTGTGATTTCATATAAGCTAACTTTATGGAATACCCAACTAAATCAGGTCCTACGTTAGAATCTACTCACCAAAACTACAAGATATGACTCTTCCCCTTTTTGTTAAAGAAACTGAATTTCAAGGAGGCTAATCAACTTTCCCCAAGTTGCAAAACTAGTAGGTGGTAGCATTCTAATTTAAGCCTAGACCTGACTTCCAAGCCTAGGAATTGTCCTATAAAATAAAAAACCATATAAGATTTGAATTGATATAAAAGATACAGTATATGGCTTATATAATCCTTTATTTTGGGCTTATAAAAGTAGTATGCTTTCCTTATTCACTTACAAAATGCCATACAGCTTCCCACAAATATAGTTGGTTATATGGATGCCGACTGAGGATTAAAAGGTAATTAATTCCACAAAAAGCATAACTCATGTTTAACAGCCAACTAGTATTACTTAACTTAGGGATCATTTTATGCCACATATTTTACACATTTTATCTTTCTTACTTTCAATGTCAGTAGACAATATCTAATTAATTTTATACCTTTAACTAGAAATGTAAAGTACCAAACTAAACATAAAACATGCTGCATTCCTTTCAACAACTTTAAAATGGCTCATTGTACCTATGTTCAACAAATATTCCTAAATAGTTTGTACATGTATGACATATAGGAGCCAGAAGAAATAAAAATGTAAAATCTAGTCCTTATGCTCAAAGATCTGAGAACTTTGTTGGAAAGGTAAGATTTATATGTAAGGCAACATTTAACAAGTAGTAAATACAGCTTTTCCCAAAAATCTGCAGAGGAATTACTTAGATATCAATTTTTTAAAAAAGTTTATATTTGCTCACTTAAAAAAAATCACATCAGAATAGCTTATTACTTGAATACGTGCAAATCCAGGAGATCTAAGCATTTATTTATCTATTTACCTCCTTGAGAAGCAAGCTGGCCAAGATCAGAGTGACTTGAACTTGTCTGTGGCATATCTTCAGGTGGCCCAAACCGGAATCTAGGAACACCAGCAACCTGTGGGGAGCTAAATAGACAAAAATGAATTTAAGATAAAATTTAAAGTTACTTTGTTTAAATCACAATGATGGGAAACAATATAGAAGGAAGAATAAGCACAAAGTAGGAAGAAAACAGATTAGAAATAAAGTTGATTACAGAAATCCTTATAAAAATATTTTCAAAATATCAGTTGTCAATGAATTTAGTAGTAAGATTACATGTGATTTATATATATTTAATTTATCAGTAACTTTCAGCTCTCCTGAACTATGCCTCACATTTCCTGAATCTACTGGATCTCTATCTCCACATAGATACACTGAAAACAACACAAATCTAAAATGAGAAGTACCAAAAAAAAGAGAATGAAGTCATGAGACAAAGTCTTGTCTTGGTTTTTCACTGTTGAGTCATAGATAAGTCACCTCTAGCCCACTTCCTCTCCGAAAGAGCTCATCACACGGCTCCCAAGGTCTAGAAAAAGTCTAGACCCTGTTAGATGGCTAGAAACTTGTCTTCCCCTTGTGCCCACGCCTCACCCTACCCTTCCACCTTCTTTCACTAGCCAGCCACTAATGTTTATGGATTATTCCTCTGTGTTACTCTTAAATCTATTTTCTTTTCCATGTCAACACTATTGCTTTAGTTAAGGATGTTCTCTTTCAGGTGGATTGTTAAACTTATCTTCATAAAATTATTAGAACCTTGCATTCTGACCTATGCAAGAATCTGCTAACTGGCTGTCACTCAGAACCAGCTTACTGGAGTCTCTTTCTGATAGGCTGACTTCCAGAAGGGAAGGGCAGACACTGATCAGATGGCTTGGAAAAGTGTTAACCAAGATGCGTTATGGTTAATTGAGCAAGTTTAAAATAGGTTTTGATGGGCATATATTATATGGGCATATATTTTCCCAAGTCTCTGGAACTTTTTCATTCTGGTATTCAAGTACATCCTATTATGCACCTAATACTTTAGCTACAATTAAACGAGTACTTTCACATGGAAAGCTTTTTTATCCTTTAAGAGAAGTGGTTTGGCTCAAGTTAACACAGGTTCTAGAGCCAGAATGACTGGTTCGAAATAATAAACTGCCATTTTCTTGCTGTCTGTTAATATCTCTGTGCTTCCTTATAATGTAAAACAGCAACAATAATGGTGTCTAGGCTCATAGCTATAAAGATTAAATAAACAGATTCATGGAAATGCTCAAAAGTGGTAGGTAATTCTTTTCCAAGACTCAATTCAGTGTTGTCCCCAATAAGTCTCATATTCATTTCCCCTAACTTCTTTGTATTAAAAAGCCTATTGCTTATCCTTTTATTCTCCTAGACTGAGTAGGCGACAATTAGTTTCCTCATATGCTTGGCTTTTGAAATAATGCCATCCTTCACGATCACTGCCATTACCAACACCTTCATCAACATCTGCAAGGCATTTACTACATACCAGGTAATATCCTAACCATGTTAGTATAAATCAGTTCATTTAATTCCCACAACTTCTATGGTACTAACTACCGTATTATGCCCATTAGTAAAATGAGAATAGAGAATAGAATAGAGAACCTAAATAACCTGACACAGCTGGCAAGCAGTATAGCTAAGTTTCAAACCCAGGCATTCTGACTCCAGAGGCTGTGTTCTTAACCACTGTTATAATGCCTTTAAATTTCAAATTCCTAATGGAAGCAACTATATTTCATTCACCTTTATATCATTTTCCCCAACACTACATCCTCAGCCCTCCTACCCCAGTGCTCAGGACACAATTAGAAGACTCAATAAGTAATGAATCACTCAAATATAAACAAACTGACAGGGAAAAAGGAAGAATATGATTAGTTACAAAATATGTTTCTCGTTCATTAACTTACTGAATTGCTTCAGCAAATCCATCAGTGCGATGTGGTACCACAAGAGTTGGAGTACTGGGAACTGTTCTGTCCTCATCATCAAAAAAGTGCTGCTGCTGAAATGAAGGCAGAAAATGGGAATCAACAGGCATGACAGAAACACATGTATGGACTACGTAAGTATGTGCTGAACAAATGAGTCACTTTCACATAATGGGTAGATAGTTACCATGCCACCTATTCCCGGAGTCAGCTGAAGCCCACGTCCTACAGACTGCCTCCGAGTCATCTGAATTCTCTGTGTCAAGAAGGGAATTACATTTGTTTTAAGGAATCAGGCAATGAAACAAGAACCAAATACCAATAGATACAGCTTACTACACTGATCATAACAGCACTGAAATGTTAGCATATAATGTAACCACCAGGGTATCTTTTCAGGAAAAATTGCTTATATTTGCACTGAAGAAATCAGTTTTAAATAGCGATAAATTTTTAAATGTACAGACTGTAATACTGACCAACAAATACTTTATTAACCAAAAGACAAAATATTAACCAATATTTAAAACCAATCTCTGATCCTATTTTATTTGTATGTAGCTAATTTACTATTTCCTTAATTTAAGACATTAGGGAATGTGCCTTTGGATCTTAAAGCTTAATTATTCTTTGTAGCTCAAACAGCAATATGGTCTTCACATAAACTGTTGCCCAATTTAGGCAATTCTGAATTGGTAGATTTGGTATATATTGCAGGATCCATACACAATCCATTAAGGCTATATTTTTACCTAATGAGGTTATCTTCATCTGTGGTATTTTAGAAGAATCTACACCTGACAGTTTTCAGTACACCATAATGTAGCGTAAGAGTCAAGTTAGATTAGTAAGAGCCTTTGTTGTTTTCCTGCTGTTTCTGTAAGAGTTTCTGATTAAGAGATGTTCAACCCTATTACAAAGAGTGCTACATGCTAAGGATCATGAACGCTATTATTAATTAGGAAAATGGAAATTAATATGTATGAATGAAACAAAAGGAGAGAAAAAAATGTTCTGTTAAGCAGAATAGTAATTTCCTTTTGAAGAAAAAACATGCGCACCATAGAAAAAGAAACCTTCAAAATACATGGTGGTCTGCTGCTAAAATAAAATTTACTTTATTTAAAATCCCAGAAACCCTTTTCCTTTTTTTAACCTTTAGAAAAAGTGACCAGACCTTTATTTGTTATGACTGTAACCATTTCAATTTATACACAACTTTTAGTAAGCCTTGCCTTTCTAAAACTTGCTTCACTTATGAAGTAAATTACTGCCATATTTTAAGGAAAAGAAGTAAGAGATTAGTTTCAGTTCAAAAAACTTTATAAAAATATGCTAAAACGTTAAAAAGTTCATTTAACTTCTGGAAAAAATTGTATCTAACAGAAAGGAGGAGAGATAAAGCCAAGGTTTTTTAGTTTATTTTTCAGATTGACCAGTACTTTTAATACCTGAACTGGTGGTCCCAATTCTTGAGGTGGAGCATGAATGGTCAGGCGTGGGGGCAGAGGGTGTGGAGGGCGTCTCGGAGACTGAGGTGCTCGAGGAGTCTGTCTTTCAGATGCTGATGATGGCTGTTGTTCTCTAGAAATGTCCTGGGAAAAAGATGGCTCCGCAGTACCTGCACTGCCTTCACCTAGAGGAAAAGAGAAGCTTATTTTGAACTATTAAATTTATCACAGAATAACTTGGACAATCCCCTAGAAGTATAAATTTTGCCACTAGGAATGTTCACCTCACTAATACTTTCAGAAGGAAAGCAGTGAGGTGTGGACAATGGGAGTGCAATTATCAGCTGAGCAGCCTTAGGCAAGTCCCTTAACCTCTCTGAGTCTATTTCTCTGGTTGGTTAATGGAACCAGCTAAAAAATACTTCTGTATTTTCGGTTTCTTAAACTTGTAATTTCAATGTCTTGATCTTCAGATGTCTAGGTCTGCTACATACGTGGTAAAAACAACAGAAGCTGTTTCCCACTGGGAAAGTAAATAGGCTATCACAGAATTTAGCAGTTTTAAAAGTCTGAGATCTGGAATCAGATTCTAGCTATAACATTTAATAGCTATGTGATCTTTTTTTTTTTCCTCTTCTTTTTTAAGTAATCTCTATGCCCAATGTGGGGCTCAAACTCACAACCCCGAGATCAAGAGCTGCATGTTCTACCGACTGCATGTCCTGAGCCAGCCAGGTGCCCCTCTCAGATTCTTAATTGGTACCTAACCTGATAAGCTCATTCTAAGAATATAGTTGACTCTTGAACAACATGGGTTTGAACTGCACAGGTCCATATATGCAGATTTTTTACAGTGCAGTACAATAATTATATGTTCTCCTCATGATTGTCTTAATAATGTTTTCTTTTCTCTAGCTTACTTTATTAAAAGAATACAGTATGTGATACAATATATAAAAACATGTTTATTGTTTTATGATATCACTAAGGCTTCTAGGTCAACAGTTAGCCATTAGTAGTCAAATTTTTGGGGGGTCAGAAGTTATACTTGAATATTTGACTATACAGGGGGTTTGGCATCCTTAACCCTGGCATTGTTCAATTTAATGTTAAGTACAGTTGCTCAGGAAAAGCATTCTTTTTGTAACTTTTTGGCAACATACCAAATACATCCACTAACTTAATTTTATCCAGATCACTAGGCCTATTTTTGTTTGACTGTAAAAAAGAAAGTCTCCAGTAAGTATTCAATGAACATCTATTATATGCTTTGTATCTGGAAAAAAAATGGCTACCAACATTGGCCCTGAAAAGACTTAACTTTCAGTGATAATACTTAAAAGGGCAAAACATATTTCTTCCTGTATCCCAACTATGTGACACATGTTTCTTAAAACTACAAAATGTTTTATAAAATGTAAATTATGACCCCAAATTATCATTAATCTCTCTCCTTATGTCCCTTAAAAAGTAATATGTTTTAGTATATGGTTTAACATTCATTAGTTTATTTTTTTCCCTAAAAAATTTAAAAGCTGAAAGGTTGCCTATGCCCTTGCTTTATCTTAATTCACATGAGCACATACCATGCATTTATTTTTTAAGTTCATTTATTCATTTTGAAAGAGAGAGAGAAAGTAAGGGAGAGAGAAGTAGGGAAGGGCAGAAAGAGAGGGAAAGAGCGAATCCCAAGCAGGCTCCGCACTATCGGCACAGAGCTGACGTGGGGCTTGAACTCACAAACTGCAAGATCATGACCTGGGCCAAAGTCAAGAGTTGGACATTTAACCCACCAAGCCACCCACAAGCCCCATACCTTGCATTTTTAAATGTGCAGGTTTATACAGAAATTCAGACACAGTTTTCCCAATAGTCCACATATATAAGGCTTTATTACATTACCCTTTATGATTTTGGCTCAGTATTATTTATAAAACCAGGATATTAGACCAGATGATCACCAATTCTTTAAAACACATTTAAAAATGTTCTAAAATAAATTTTTCTGTGATTTCCAGAATCCTTTAATACCTACAACATTTCAGTGAGGTCTGGACTCACCCTCTCAAACATTTAACAAAAAGCATGTTACGATGACCGCAGTATCTTTTATTCAATGGAAAACCAGTAAACATTGCAAAGCTCCAACACCCACAAATCCTAAATGTACAACTTGATTTAGATGACCTCTTCTGGCTGTGAACTGCTATTACCACTGTTAGAGGCCCCTGACTGAACTTTTTCCACTTAATAAAAACAGCAGCAACACGTTACATTTACAATACTTTACAGACTTCGGAATGTTTGAATCTTACAAAAGTCTGATGTGGCAGCAAAGACAGTATAATGACTTTAGTGATAAATACAGTAGACTTTACATGAGAGAATAACAAACCTAGAATAAGCTAATCTCTTGCTTGCTAATTTACTAACCGAGTTTCATTCCTTACATGATAATCAAATGCTATCCTAGTTTAGAAGATATTACCAGAAATATTCAATTAAAAAAGGTGTCCTTAAAAAAAGTCTCACCACTGTTCTGAGAATCAGCAGCTCTCTGATTACTTTCACCTCCACCCATACTTTCTTCTGTTTCTGTACCTGGATCAGTTCCATCACCACCCTAAAAACAAAATATGAGGAATAAGTGCAAATATATTAGTTACCTTAAAAACATCATAACCAACCTAAACCACAATAACAACAAACAAACAAACAAATCCAAAGGTCTAAGAAGTGTTAGTGTTCTGACAACACAGGCCTCTGTATACCCTTGGAAAACAGTTTTTCTAGCAAGTTCTTAATTCTAGCCACTTACCTCAGCATCATCAGCTTCATATCCATCATTGCCATCTGCGCTACCAGTGCCTTCGTTACTATCTTCACCCTCATCTCCCATCCCTGTGTCATCCTCATCATCATCCTCATCTTCCTCATCTTCTTCATAATCCTAGCAGAAAAATTCCCAAGGAAAAACAAAGACCTTTGATGTAGCACACATATTCTGCACATCCTAACGGCGTGTTTAAAAATTTCAATAGGGGCGCCTGGGTGGCTCAGTCGGTTGAGCGACCGACTTCCGCTCAGGTCACGATCTCACAGCTCATGAATTTGAGCCCCGCGTCGGGCTCTATGCTGACAGCTCAGAGCCTGGTACCTGCTTCCGATTCTGTGTCTCCCTCTCTCTCTTCCCCTAACCCCCTTGTATTCTGTCTCTGTCTCTCTCAAAAATAAATACACATTAAAAAAAAAAAAATTTTCAGTGACACACCGTTGATCAGGATACAGGAGTTGTCCTGAGAGTTAGATGGAATTATGTCAGTGGCAGCAAATAGCAAAACTGTGAGGTTTACTGGAATGAGTACTGTAATAATCAGTTCTGTATTCTAACTGCTTCAGTTCAAAGATCAAAGCTTCGAGGTGTCCAAAAAGTGTTAGGTGGTCCACTTGATTCTCAATTTAAAAAGTGGCACTGAAGAAAAAACATGATGGAATTATACTAAACTATGAGCCTTTAAAAACCACTGTTTGATTAATGAAAGAATCTCAAATGAATGGTTATCAATAAGGATTAATTCCCAAAATAAAAAATAAAGTTTCACTTAAATTATGCTTCAATTAGCAAAAAAACAAAAACACACACACACAAAAGACACAAAAAAACCTTCCATTATTTTTGAAAAAAATTATGTGACTAAACAAGAAAAAAAAAACCCTTTTTTTATCTCCAGAAATGATAGAGCTTACAACTGAATCCAGTTAGTTGTCAGTAATATTTAAAACTAAGTTCAATTAATTTAACAAATTTAGCAAATCCTAAAAGGGCTTAGCAATTAAAAAAAAAGATGGACTTTTCATCACTTGTTCTATGCTCAATTCCATTATAAAATGTTAATTTCAGAACTACTGGGATAAAAAAAGCAAAATAACCTATTTAAACTGACAGGGAAGCAGATGTTACTGGTTGATGAATTAGCAGTTTTAAGGATCGGAGCATTTCACCCAGCAGTTTAAAAATAATGGATGATTTACCTCATGCTCTCCATCATTTTCATCATCATCCTCTTCTTCATCATCACTGTCAATTACAATGACATCATCTCCTTTGCCTTGACCATCTTGGGATGAAGTTGTTGTTTGCTGATCTGACTGAAGGGGTCCAAGGTCTATTTGTAGAGACTGAGAGGTTTCTTCACTGTCTTCCATCGGAGTATAATCTCCCTGGGTAACTCCCTTATAAGAGTGAAAAAAAAAATACAAAGAAAAACAATTTTTTTTAAAGTAAAATATACTTAAAACTATCAGTGAGATACTGTATATCTAAGACAAAAAAACACTTGTGGACTAGTAGCATTTTGTTTTTAAAACGTGATTTTTAGGGGCGCCTGGGTGGCTCAGTCAGTTAAGTGTCCGACTTCGGCTCAAGTCATGATCTCACGGTCCATGAGTTCAAGCCCCGCGTCGGGCTCTGGGCTGACAGCTCAGAGCCTGGAGCCTGCTTCAGATTCTGTGTCTCCCTCTCTCTCTGACCCTCCCCTGTTCATGCTCTGTCTCTCTCTGTCTCAAAAATAAATAAACATTAAAAAAATAAATAAATAAAAATAAAATGTGATTTTTATTAAAAGAATTAATTTGAAACACACGCTAAAGAAAATAAATCGGGTTTCTTTACCGTCTTCTTGTAGAGGAAGCATTATAAATCCATTGAGTAATACTCCAATACAAAAAAATGCATATATACAGATATATGTGTATGAAAACCGGCATGATAGTGTAGATCAGTGTTGTCCAACAGAAACACAATGTGATCCACGATGTGATTCACACATGTAATTTTCAATTTTCTAGTAGTCATTTAAAAAATGAAAACAAGTGAAATCAGTTTATATTCTTAATATACACAAAATATTATTTCAATATGTAATCAAACTAAGAATTTTTAAGTAGATATTCCACCTTTTAAAATTTATAATTAAGTCCTTTATTATCCAATGTAGGTTTTTATACTCACAGTCTATCTCAATTCAGACTAGCTCTATTTCAAGTGTTCAACAGCCAATGTGGTTAGTTGACAGTGTAGTTGCAGACCAAAGTCAGAAAAAAAGAATATTCACAGGCTTGCAACTTATTATTATCAAAAAAAAATTTATTCCCCAAACCAGAAATAGCCTGGAAAACACACTAAACGAAATAAGCTATTATTATTGTCTTTTTTTAAAACAGCTGCCTTTTTAAGACAATGTTTACTTATTTTTGAGAGAGAGAGAGAGACAGAGGGAGAGAATGAGTGGGGGAGGGGCAGAGAGAGAGGGAGGCACAGAATCCGAAGCAGGCTCCAGGCTCTGAGCTGTCAGCACAGAGCCTGACACAGGGCGTGAACTCATGATCCACAAGATCATGATGGGAGCCAAAGTCGGATGCTTAACTGAATGAGGCACCCAGGTACCCCTATTATTATGGTCTTTTTACAAAGGTGCTTCTATCCCTAATAACTCAGTATACTGTTCTCAAACCATGTTAAAGACATTAGACGTGAATATAATTCTTTGCTTAATTCACCCTCACAATTCTATTTTGTTAGCCTCTGAAATCAACTGTAATTTAAGCTATATTTTTGTTATTTACTATAAAAAATTAAATGACTACTTTTTGGTTAAGCACTCAGCAAAATCTATTTTTTATACAAGCCCAAAGCAATGTCTTGTGAATTCCTTCACAAAGATAATATTTGCTATAATGGGAAAAAATGAGTAATTTATGGTATAATTAAAAATGTGCTTCAAGGTGACAGGCTTATTTCAAGAAAAGCAATGCTTACAAAGAACATCTGCTTCAATGTCAGAAAACCAGAAAAATGAACTGTTACACATCAGTAGATAATGCTAAAAGTGGAATGGAATGCCAAATGGTACTTCTGAGTCACAGGCAATTTTGCCAATCTCAAGAAAAAACTTTGTACAGAAGACTTTAGTATAATTTGACCAAGTCTCGCAAGAAATTAGAAATTCAAGTATTATTTCAAAACTATTATTATGCTTTTCAGATATGACACTCTGAAAGACACGTGAAATGGAGGTCATTTAGAGTACTATGCACTCATGTTTAAGGTTTAGTTTTCTGCTTTAATTAAGGAAAATAGGGAAAATTAACTTAAAAATTAATACATCTAAGAAATCAAAATTCACTTGCAATCTATGGTTGCTTATGATCTGCTTGAAACAATCCCTTAATTTTATATAGATAATTTTAGAATAAATGATCCTAAAAATTTATCCAGACAGAACATACTATTTCAAGCTGAGGAGTATAACTAGAAATAGACAGCCTAAGTTTAAGTCCCAGCTCCAGTGCTATCAGAAGTTGAGTATGTTACTTACCTGAGCATCATATAATAGGGCTGTTGAGGATTAAATTGGCTAATAACTGCTAATTTCTTAGAACACTTGGGATGCACAGTAAGGAACTGTATTAATTATCAGTTGTTAAACTATTAATATTACTATATTACGAATTCTCAATTATTGTGGCAGAGGGATGAAAGAAAAGTAATAGCACCTAAAACAGTATCTGCCACGTATTTTTAGTACTTATGATACTAAAAATCATGTTATATTATTCCAACAGATGAGAAGGCTTAAGGCCTTAAGGCTTACAATCAACGACTTGCCACAGTCACACAACTTTTTAGTGGTAGTCAGGAATGGAACATAATGGTTTATAGCTTCAGAGTCTAAGAATTAGTGAGGCTGCCTCTGGAGAAGCCTCATTTACAGCTCAAAAAATGAAAAAAAATACAAATGCATTTCCTTTCATCGGTTGTTTTAATCCCATAAGAGAAGCAATAGAGGGGAGAGCAATAAAGGACCACCAAATGGGCACTATGGATTAACCCAAGACTCAACCAGCACTCATCTTTCCAAATAGTTAAGAGTGTATAATCTTTACTCATGACAACTCTTAGCCTGCAAAAATTCTGTGTTAAGTATAATAAAAACATCTCTTTAACAAAGTTTATAAGGCAGTATACTAACCAGGAGTAAAACAAAACAGAAATTGCAATGGTAATTCTAATGTTATTTCATTAAATATAAAAGCATCAAGTTAAAAAAAAGTCCAAGTAATGTTACAATTTGTCAAAGCTGATTTCATTCATGAAATGCAATAATTTATTACTTTAAATGTTTTACTTACTTCTCCAATGGAATCTTGAGAATCTTGGTTGTATACTTGAGTCTCTACCTCTCCATCAGTACTTTCTTCTGCCATCACTTCTTCCTGAATAATAATACAAAGTGTGTTAACCAGATCAATTTACTAGATGAAGAGTCACCTGCTCAGCTAGTTTTCCCAAAATAAAAACTTAAATCTATCATTTTATGAAACTGCTCTTACATTACATACATACAACAGAAATGCTCTTACATTTATATGATATAACCAACCACAGTTCTCTTCAGTATAAACAAGCTTATAAACACTAATTAAATACATGCTAATGAAATTAATTTAGTAGTTTTAACGTTTCATGGTAAAACTTAATTCATTACAACTTTAGCTTCAACAAAAGAAAATAAAGGAACACAGTTTTGGTTAATCTGAGAAAAAGATGGCAGGTAACAGTTTAAAATGTCATTGAGACGATAAACTCCTTATTCTTTGATTAGAAAAAATAACCATTCATTCCATTGAAATGGAATACAACTTAAGTTTTTATAACTGTCTTTTTTTAATTGAAATGGGAAATAATTCAGTCAAAACATATGCCAAGAATTACAAACAAATGTTGGCAAAGCAACAATACCTGAGCTGTCAGTTGAAGCTTTGCAGTAAGTTCAACGAGAGTTTTCCAAGTAATGGATTTTGGCTCCAACAGGTCCATGTACCTAATAATGTGACTGAAAGACTTACCTCAGTTCCTACAGGGGTAACACTTTTCAACTTCTTTGGAAGAGGCATTTCCACGGTATCATCAGAGACTTGGTCTGATGCTTCTATGGTGCTATCCTCTTCCTCTTCACGTGTCCGTTTAGGCAAAGAAGAACTTGGGGTAGCCGAAACTTTGAAATTACATAATTAAAATCTTGAATTAGAGGATAACAAACTCAATGAAACAAAGTTAGTTTTTGAAACATTTTGGTCGTTTAACTGAAGAAAGATATAGTAAACACTTAACTGAACAGTTCAACGTAATTTATTCCTGCTAATATATGTGTAAGCAAAGAGTAACTGGGGTGCCTGTGTGGCTCAGTTGGCTAAGCGTCTGACTCTTGATTTCAGCTCAGGTCATGATCTCATGGTTGTGAGATGAGCCCAGAGTTGCACTCCAAACTCTGTTTAAGATTCTCTCCCCCTCTCCCTCTTACTCTCCTCCGCACACCTGCTCTCAAATCAATGGTCTTATACTATCAATCTTAAATGTGGTTAATAAACCCCATCAACTTTTACAGCAATGCATTTGATTCACGGTGTACTGATGTATAACTGCTATTCACAAAGTTTACGTAGGGCCTTCTATCGCTATAAAATCCAAGACTCCTTGGATAAAAAAATTTACACTGTTTGTTTAGATTTGAAAATCCTTATATGGTCTCCTACATGTTTTTTTTTCCTCTCAGGACCTGTATTAAGTTACATATAATGTTATGGGGTTGTATCACCTTTAAAACCAGTCAAAATAACTGGAAGAGAAGAAAGATCTTAATGACAAAAATGAGTGATCTAGTAGTAAACATGAAATGAAGTGTTAGGAATCCATTCATCCTTCCTAACCCCATTTAGAAAACAAGTATGTACAAAGAATACTCAAGATGTGTATCATATCCAAGAAAATACAATGCACAGGTCTACTTTAACTTGCTTTTAAAATTAACCTTATCGGGGTGCCTGGGTGGCGCAGTCGGTTAAGCGTCCGACTTCAGCCAGGTCACGATCTTGCGGTCCGTGAGTTCGAGCCCCGCGTCAGGCTCTGGGCTGATGGCTCAGAGCCTGGAGCCTGTTTCCGATTCTGTGTCTCCCTCTCTCTGCCCCTCCCCCGTTCATGCTCTGTCTCTCTGTCCCAAAAATAAATAAACGTTGAAAAAAAAAAAAAAATTAAAAAAAAAATAAAATTAACCTTATCAAAAAAAAAAAAAAAATTAAAACAAAATAAACGAAATTAAGCTTACCAGTGCCAAATACTGCTGTGGAAGTAGAAGGCCGCTCAACTGGCGAACTCTGTACAACTTCTACTATGTTGGGGGACAGCTCTTGATTTGCAGGCTCTATCTGAGGATGACTCTGCTGGGTGGGTTGCACAAAAGCTGTAGCCTGCGTTTGTTGCTGAACGGTTAAAATGGGTTGAGGGATCGAAGGCTGGACATTAGGACTAGTAGAACGAACAGAACCACTTGCACTTCCAAACACTGGAACATGTTCCACAGGCCCTTCTGACTGCATCGCTGAAAAATAATTATAATATTTAATATATGAAGTTTCCTATTCTTAGCAAACTTGGATTTTTCCCTCCCTACTATGTTACAGGTAACATTTTACAGTTATTTGTGTATGTATCTCTCACCACTCACTAGGCAAAAACAGTGTGAGTAAAGGTAATTAATGTATTCTGCATTTTTGTGTTGCCTATGTGACTGACATGGTAGTGTGCAGTTTGGTGGTTGAATTAAATAAGTCTCTGAAACTCTTTGCATCTATGATTTTATTTAAACCATAACCAAATAAGATAAATTAAGAAGCTCAAAAACAAATTACACAGTTTTATTATTAGTAATGAGTAAGAAACTAGCCATGGGAACACAGTGAAGAAAATACTGAAATGGTCAGACAGTTTCAGTGAAAGAGTGGTGTCTGTGTTGAACCAGTGGTTTAGTATGCTTTCGAAGGTGGCTTTCATATCATCTTCCTAAACCATTAGAAGTAAATATGTTGGCCTTAGAAAAACATGCTATGTACTTATAGGTGTGTTATTTTCCTCCTCCTTCAGCTTAAAAACAATAACAACCAAAAAAACAAAGCAGAAAGAAAGGGAAGGAAGGAGGAAGGAAATTCACTGCATTAACAAGTATCCTGGAAGGCACACACTTGAAAATATTAACTGCCCACTTTTACTATATGTTTGTCTTTAGCTTTAGTGGAAGCCTTATTTATCCTTGAACTTACTGTTATCTTCTCATAATAAATCTAAATGAGTAGTCAGTCTGATCAGATTTATTATTTTACTTACCTTCCTGTGATTCCACTTGTGTAGTGGGCATCACTGTAGCTGTTGGGGTTGTAGTAGGATTTGTAACAGTTGCAGGTGTGACCATTGGGCGGATACTAGCCCTGGGTGTTGACTTATTCCCAGCCATAGCTGCAGCTGTCACTTTACTTGGAGTAGACACAACAGGAGTTGGCTTGATATTGGCTGTTGGTGGGTCTGATGTGCTGGCACTTACAGAGGGGAAAATGCAAGAATAACGATTCATATAAAGTTACTATAAATACTTCTTATAAAGTACATATATTCTATCAAAACAAAAAGTGCCACATAAAGTAATCTGGATAAAGAACAAAATTGGAGGTACCGCAATCCCAGATTCCAAGATACACTGGGGTGGCTTAGCTGGTTAGGCATCCGACTCTTGACTTTGGTTCAGGTCATGATCCCAGGGATGTGGGATCAAGGCCTGAGTCAGGTTCTATGGGGCTGACAGGATGCAGCCTGCTTGGGATTCTCTCTCCCTCTCTTTGCCCCTCCCTGCTCACATGCACATGCTCTCTCTCATATAACTCTTAAAAAAAAAAAAAGGATATACTGCAGTACTCAAAACAGTATGGTACTAGAACATGAACAGACACAAGATCAATGGAACAGAATAGAGAGCCCAGAAATAAACTCATGATTATATGATCAATTAATTCATAACAAAGGAAGCATGAATACACACAGAGAAAAAGACAGTCTCTTTAACAAATGGTTGAGAAAACTGGACAGCTATATGCAAAATAATGAATTTCTTATACCACACACAAAAATAAACTCAAAATGGAATAAAGACCTAAATATGAGACTTGAAACCATAAAAATCCTGGAAGAGAGCACAGGTAGTAATTCTCTGACATTGGACATAGCAGCATTTTTCTAGGTATGTCTCCTGAAGCAATAAAAGCAAAAGCAAAAAAGTTAAACTATCAGGACTACATAGAAATTAAAAAAAAAAAACCCTCTACACAGCAAAGGAAACAATCGACAAAACCAAGACACTGTACTGAATGGAGACGATATTAGTAAATGATACATCTGATAATGAGTTAATCTCCAAATCACATAAACAAATAATTCAATTAAAAAATGGGCAGAAGAACAGACATTTCTCCAAAGAAAACATAGAAATGGCAACAGACACATGAAAAAGTGCTTAACACGACTAATCATCAGGGAAATAGAAATCAAAATCAAAATGAGATATCACCTCATACAAATCTGAGTGCTAGTATTAAAAAGACAAAAAATAACAAGAGTTGGCAAGGATGTGGAGAAAAGAGAGCACTCATGCACTGCCAATAGGACTGTGAACTGGGGCGCCTGGGTGGGTCAGTCAGTTAAGTGTCCGACAATGGCTCAGGTCATGAACTCGCAGTTTGTGAGTTTGAGCCCCGTGTCGGGCTCTGTGCTGACAGTTTGGAGCCTGGAGCCTGCTTTGGATTCTGTGTCTCCCTTTCTCTCTGCCCCTCCCCTGACTATGCTCTGTCTGTCTCTCAAAAATAAAAAAATGTTAAAAAAAAAAGAATGTAAATTGGTGTAGCCACTCTGGAAAACAATATGGAGGGCCCTCAAAAAATTAAAAATAGAATTACCATATGATCCAGTAATTCCACTAGTGGGTATTTACACCCTCTGAATACGAAACACTAACTGGAAAAGATATATGCACCCTTGTGTTTACTGCATTATTTACATTAGCCAAACTATGAAAGCACCCCAAGTATCCATCAACAGATGAATGAATAAAGGAAATATGGTATATATACACAGTGGAATATTACTCAGCCATAAAGAAGACTGAAATCTTGCCATTTGTAACAACATGGATGGATTTTTTTTTTTTTTAATTTTTTTTTTTCAACATTTATTTATTTTTGGGACAGAGAGAGACAGAGCATGAACGGGGGAGGGGCAGAGAGAGAGGGAGACACAGAATCGGAAACAGGCTCCAGGCTCTGAGCCATCAGCCCAGAGCCCGACGCGGGGCTCGAACTCACGGACCGCGAGATCGTGACCTGGCTGAAGTCGGACGCTTAACCGACTGCGCCACCCAGGCGCCCCATCATGGATGGATTTAGAGTGAAATAAGTCAGCTAGAGAGAGATAAATACCATATAATTTCACTCATATGTGGAATTTAAGAAATAAAATAAATGAACAAAGGAAATAGAGACAAACAAAAAACAGACTCTTAAATATAGAGAACCAAGAGGGGAGGTGGCAGGGTGGGAGGGGTGAAACAGATGAAGGGGATGAAGAGTACACTTATGTAGTGATGAAATAACTAAGGTAGGAGAATTGTTGAATCACTATACTGTATTCCCTGAAACTAACACAATACTGTATATTAATTACACTGGAATTAAAAAGAATAAAAACAAACAAAAAACACCAAGTTGTACACTGAAGTAGGTGAATTGTGGGGTTTAATTTATCTCAATAAAGCTGTTATTAAAAAAAATAATAATATCATAATAAAGAGCACTATGTGTTTTCCTCAGTGAGTGTTTAGTAGGTACAATTGTGTATGAGCTCAGACCCTGTATTCAGTTTTTCCTAACACTGCTTTGGGTACTTTTGGCAATCCTTGAAAAAAAAAAAAGTTATAGAGTGCAATTCTGTATTTTTTGTTCACTAAATGTTTCAAAAGTCTTAGTGAAAAAGTTTTGAATTAAGCATTAAAACTACAGTAAATGCTCTACAATCGTGCATCTGATAATGTTCTGTTTGTCCTGACCTCAGGTCTTAGCCTAGCCTCTGAAATTTGTTATCACAGAACATCAAGAGAATATCAGTAGCCTTGCGAAGTCTAAAAGATAAAAGATATCTTGTTTCTTTTGTTACAAAGGCTTACCTGAGAGGACTGAAAGGATGCTGAAAACAAGAGTCTGGAAAAAAGAGTTTGCAACTACACGATGCAGTTTGTACAGATAAACAGCTCTTTTAGACATAATTTTTAATATAGATTTGTTTTCCTCCTCAAGATCACTCACTCTTGTCCTGAACTTTTAAAAGAATAAAACAGATAAACTGTGACAGAACTAAACTCCCATTCCTCTTTCACCAGAAGCTGGAGTTGTTTCAATGTGATCCTGCCTCTGCTGTTCTGGGACCCTATAAAAAGAAATATTATGGATTATTTGTCTACCGCTACAAGAGTTTCACTAAACAATGCCCATCAAATATTTACTTTATTAATTCTCTCTGTATACTTTGTTTAGCCAAAATTTACTGATAAAGGCCTCTAAATCATCAGACACCTTCAAGCACAATGTACAAGGACAAAATGACTTGTCATTTACACAGAATTAGCTAACTACCTTAGTAGTAGGTTCTTGAGGCTCATCTCTCTGCTCAAGGTGTCTCTCTTGATGCTCCCGGAGTTCTCTTTCCAAGCGACTAATTCGACCTTCATACTGGGACTTAAGAGCAGTCATTCGAACATCCAATTCATCTTTCTGCTGATCTAAGGCTCCATTCCTTTGTTTAAGCTCCTCATTTTCTTTAGTTAGCTGATCTTTTACACCTAAAGAAGAAATCACGTGATTCTATTATTATAATCAAACAATGGAAGTAAAGAACTTTTATGCATTTCATAGGTACACAAAGGTTGTATCAGATTCTATTCCTTAGCTTTAACATCTACAATTAATTCTAATACACAATACATCTGAATAAATAAATATCTACATAGATCTATATTTACTACTCCAATATAAAAAATACTGTACCATAAAAATGTGTAACTATCTCTAAGATCTCATAAAGATAAAGGATACAGCATAAACTGTAGTCAGTTGTAAGTCCTTTTATAAATATAGCTTTTAATATTTCAATACATTACTAAAATACAAGGTTATAAATTCCAAAATTCTCATTTCATACAACCTATAACATACTTAAAAATAATCAGGTAACTTTACTTTGTTTTTAATGAAGTAAGTTGCTGGGGACACTATATACAGATCATTAAAAAAATTGCTTACAATAAAACCCAGATGATTGGGCATTTTATTTACCCACTAAGCAGAACAGCAAGCAAAGTGCAATTAGTTCCCAAGCATTCCAGCACTGGGTCCTTCACAAATCGGACATGATATTCTCCACAAAGGCCTGGAGGAGCCCCCAGAAAAGTAAGGCACAGAAAAATCATTGGGCTAGTAAGAGCCAATGCTATGTAGGAATTTACAGAAGGGCCTCTTGACAAAGCACACAGCGGACCCAAAGGATCTCCCAACAGATGGCAGAAACAGACACACAATAAAGGAGAAGGACCACAGTACTTCCTATTACCAGCCAAAAATTAGGAAAAACTTCATAAATAGATCAGGGACATCCTCATCATTTGAAAATTAAGACTGTTCTAATTTTGTGTCTAAGAGAAATCAACCTAATATTTAAGTTCAAACTCTGGCATATACAGAAATTTACCAGCTAAATGCGCAATTTTTGATTTTGCTGCTACAATGGCCTTTCTTGTTTTTTCTTCCTTTTCAGTTATCTGCTGTCGGAGTTGCTCCTCTTGTGTGGTTCTATCTTGAAGATCCTGGCGGAGTCGTGAAAGCTCAGACTGAAGCTGCACAGTCTGTTCCTGCAGATTTCTTGCTTCTGTCTCTTTTTCAGATAATGTCTTTTAAAGGAAAGCAAAGTATTCATGTAATTCAATTATACCAATATAAACTGTACACCCTGCAGACTTAACATGTAAAACTTATTAATTTGCTTATTTAGATTAAATGGAAATATAAATGTAAAATGTGGTCAAACCATTCAAGTGGATACCTGAAGACGATTAGATACTATTTACACACACATCATTCATGTATAAAAGATAAATATCCATAAAAAAGATAACAAAAATGCTTCCATATGACAAGAGAAACTGTCAGTGTTTAACACATATTTCAAGTATTTAACAAGGAAACAATTAGGGACACATACACTCTTCACTACTCTCAGTCATACCTTCTGCAGATTCTCTACTTGACTCTCCAGTGATTTTGACTTTGTTTCAGCTTGATTGAGGGTTTCTTTGAGCTCCTGCATTTCCTGGACTGAGACATGCTGTTCCTGGTGGTCTCCAGAAGATTGAGCCGAAGTCTCCATGGCCTAAGATGACAAACAGTAATAATATACTTCCACATTTATACTCAATAATTCCACTTCCAAAAGTTCATCTAAGGTAATAATCACAACTATGCAAAGAAATTTATCTTAAAAGGTATTCATAAGTGAATTTTCTATGGAATAACTCTAATGTCTGAAAGTAAGATGTATTAGTTAAGCAAGTTAGAGTCTTCTATACAACTGGATAATAGCCATCTAATCAAAATGATGCTGCACTATCAATGGATCTCTGACATACAAATATATTTTCACAATAACGCATTAAGTGAAAAAGCACTCAAGTGCTAATGCAGTCAATACTAAGGGGTAATAATTTTGGATATTTTTACATTTTATTTATTTTTTTATTTGAGAGAGAGAAAGAGTACACATGTGCAAGTCTAGGTCAGGGAGAGGGATAGAGGGACAGGGAGGGGGTTGAGAGAGAGAGAGAGAGAGAGAGAGAGAATGAATGAATGAATGAATGAATATCTTAAGCATGGAGCGTGACATGGGGCTCAATCCCATGACCCTAGAATCATGACCTGAGACGAAATCGAGAGAGGGACGCTCAACTGACTGGGCCACCCAGGCATCCTGCATTTTGGATTTTCAAAATACATTTTCTAATCTAACAGGTGCTAAATATATAATTAAGTTAACATATGTTTGTTTTTACTTCTGGGAATTAATTCAGATTCAAAATGTTACAAGAACTAAACAATTCCTTTTGATAGGTGGCTAATATACATTACTTATGTAAAACTGTAATAAAATCTGATTAATTATAAAGAACTATCATTTTTTATATACACAATTTTAGTCAGCAATAAGTTAGAAGAACAGGTCTGAAAAAGGAAAATTTTTGAAGTTGGAACACTGAACTAAAATAACAAAGCATTTACTAAAATTTCTTCATGAATTTATAGTGTAACTTGAGGCAAATTAAAGAGATATCTTAAACCAAATAATCATATATAAACTTATAGTTATGTTCAGAATCTAAAAACCAATAAATAAAAATTATAAAGAAAACTTATTACATGAGTAAAAGCGTATAAAACAAAGTTGTGTATGTCAAAAATTATATATACAAACATACAAACATAAAGAAAATTACTTCAAAATACCTTATCCTGTTGTGCTTTAAGTTCTTCATACTGAGTCTTGTATCTACGCCCAATCTTCTTGACTTGAGTAATAGTTTTGACTTTTTCCTGGATGTCAATTATTTTGGCATCTAAGTCCTTTTGGATGGTTTCCTTTTCAGTTCTTACTTTATTTAAGTCTTCCTTTAGACTCTGGATTAAGTTCTGGTTGTTCGTCAAAGATGCATTTGATCTAAACAAACAAAAAAATAAAGGAGAAAATAATCAAATGTTAGTACACAGATTTTAATCCACTTCTGCCTGATACTAAAATACATAATTTCTACTATATTGGGTGTTGAGTAAATACGTTAGGCTTTGTAGTCCACATGTAGTCTTTGTCACATGTCCTTTCTTTTTTACAGTACTTTAAAAATGTGAAAATCTCTCAGTTTACAGGCTGTGCAAATACAGGCATGTAGGTTATAGTCTGCAAACCCCTGTACTTTATCAAACTGAATCTGAAATCACATGACCTGAATTAAGAGTATGGGTTTAACAACTACTACCTGTGATCTTGGGTACCTTTCTGAAACTCAGTTTCCTCATTAAGTACTAATTATTATCTCTCCTACTTAAAATGCCAGACTGCTATAAAACAAAAGAATATACGTGAGAAAAATCTGTAAGCTGTCAAGTATTACAGAAGTAGGAGCTAACATAAATAGATAACACTAAAATTTAAACTTAAAAAAGGTCTCAGAAACATTAATTTTAATTTTAAATTTCTTAACTTTAAAAAGGCATCAGTTCATTGTAAGTTCATTTTAAAAAATTTCTTATTTAAAAACTTTCTTTATTAAACACTTTCAAAATACTCATAAATAAATGCTAACCAAAAGAAGAAAAACCTGCTTGCAAAAGTTATCAACTGTTAAGAAAATAAATACGTTTAGGTTTAGACTCATACCAAAAATGTAGATTTTTAAAAAGTAATAATCATATACATAAAAGCATAAAATTAAATTACTGCTTGCTTGGCTCCATAAAGTAATAAAGGGAAAGCCACATGTAAAGGCTGCAGCACTTTTCATTCTTTCTAACTCAGGAAGCACTTGGGCAGTCAATATATAAAGAGTAGAAATAAACTCAAGATTTCATATATTAATATAGAATTTAAGATTTCTTTCCATATACCTTGCAATTTCCGCTTTAAGTCTCCCAATTTCTTCAGTCAACTGCTGAATACGCTTAGTATGAACTTCCTTTTCAGAAAGGAGCTTCCGATATTCTTCTGTATCTGGATCTTTCTGTTGACTTACTAGATGCTAGAATAGCAAAAACGCATAATATGGTTATATAGGTTTTATGAAACTAATGTACTATAATAAAATAGCAGCATATCTAATTATGTTTGCTGTCTTATACATGGTGATCAAGTACCAAACTATAAAATAAGATTGAAGGTTTATTTACCTAAAATCCCTAGCCAAAATGGGAAAGGGAAATAAACGTCATTATGCATTATTTTTTTATAACTGCAAACAAATACTTCAAAATAGTTACAAACAAGTCAAATAAATGAATCTAAAGAAATTATAAGCTTTTAATATTAAATATCCACTTTCATTAAAGTGACATTTACAAGAAAAAGATGTCTATAAATCATTACAACTTAAAAATATGAAATTATAAGCTTTTAATATTAAATATCCACTTTCATTAAAATGACATTTACAAGGAAAAAATGTCTATAAATCATTACAACTGCATAAAAATAAACTAAATTTAACTGATTCCATTGAGTCAGGAAACAGTGCAGTGAAGTTTACCAGGAACATATCTAGATTTGGGAAGATCACCCTCCTTTCTTATTTTTCAGATTGCTTGTGTGATAAAAACAGGAAAAAATGGGCTCTAAAATTCTATAACCCTATTCGGATCATAACAATTACTATTCTAGACCATTTTCTAGGAGCCAGGTGCTAAGTGAACTGCTTTACATTTATTAAACTTTTTGTAAAATGAAAAGTGGCTCGGAAATATTAAGGAACTCTCACAAATTGCATAACTACTATCGGGCAAGGCAGATTTCCAATCTTTTGTTTAAATATGGAGCTGGAGTTTCTAACCCTCTAAATCAAAATTATACAGTTTTGTCCCCCAAAAAGTTTTCAGTGAACAAGTCTTTTTAAAGTGCTTCAATCAGCTAGATAAATTCATTTTTTTCATGTACAAAAATATTTTAGAGATACAGGAAAAGCGTAAATTTGGAATTTAAAGAAATAAATTAGCCATTTCTCATCCTCTTAAATGTTGTCCTATTATTTAAAAAATCAACACCTCCATGTTTAATTGCATTTACCTGGTTACGTGCTTTCCAACGTTTGACATCTTCTTCTAGTAACTTCTTCTCTGCTTGCAACATACCGCTTTTCTCACTCAGCTCAGCATTTGCTTCTTGTAAGGGTAAAATATCTAACTCCAGTTTCCTTACCTGAAAATAGTGCCAGTATTTTTTTGAACATCTGATGTAAAAACTCTAACATTATTAAAAATGACATGTGTTTACTCTTGATTAGGAAGTCCCAAACCTTTGCTTGCATCTGCTGTAAATCCTGTTCTAGCCTCTCTTTTTCTTCTCTTAGCATCTTATTGGTCTCCATCACTACATTCATTGTTTCGGTTTTCTTCATCAGTTCTTCATGCTGAGCCATTGTTTTTGCAGTTACCTAAAGATTTCAAACACACGTGTATACCAACATCCAACAGTAGGTGAAGACTTATCTTTTCCTACCAGTTCTAATCTTTCCTACAAAAAGTAAAAAGGATTTAAATGTCAGCTTTTAAATGGAAATTTTTGAAAGTTGTACATGTTTATTTTTCTGTGATGCAGGCTAACTACAAGTTTAAAATTATAGGGATGAAAACAAAAAGATAAAAATCCCACTAATAAATAATCAGTTCTAACACTGGGTAAAAACATTAATCCAGATCTCTATTATCTATTAATCTTTCTCTATTCTTTTTCTTGGTATACTGAATTTATTAATAGTTCTAAAATGATATTATTCCCCCTCCACCATGTTCCCCACTGTTTAGAAATTCTTCATTTCATTCAGTTGTTTCATCACTTTGGTTTTGAGCAATTCTACTGAATATTTCTTCAACGGTGACGAACTTCTCTGTTCTGTTCTCATTGGGTGTAATTATCCATCTTTTACATGTTACTTTATTTCCTCACCATTTTTAAAGCTATGGCTCGGGTCAGAGGATAGTGTTATAGCAGTCAATCAAAAAGAAAAACCATAGGCCTTCCTCCTCCTCGCCCTGCTGCCTTGATTTAAGCAGTCTTCGTTTTTCACAGTAGTTAATTTTCTAGATATGTCTTGTAGATCTCAAAGTACTAAAAGGGAAACTCCCATTCAAAAGCAACTTATCTTAAGATACTGTAAGCAATTCTAATTTCTTTGTCCATTTGAAATATATGTTATGCTCTAACAAATCCTGTCAAACATAACCACTGTCCACATAGTTGAACTTCTGGGATCAAGAAAGTATACTTTGATTCCAATCCTAACTGGTGGGGCCCATCTAACTCAACTGTGAAAAGACATATCACACAATCACCTTCTGCTGATTACATGGCCTGCAACAGCCCTCCAGCTTGGGGTGACCTGCTAGAGGAGTGGGGGTTTCAGGTTGGAGCCTGTGGGACTACTGCTATGTGTGGTGGTGGGGGAGGGGGCTCTAGCTGCATCTCTGGTTTCTTTTTTAAAATCTTAGATGATGCCCCCCCCCACTTCCAAGCCATTGTCCTTTCTTCACTTTCTACTACCACCTCTTACTGAAGCATAGACAGCACCCCCTCTAATCCCCTCTGAAAATGGCCTTTGGGGACAAATTCAGGGTTTTCCCCATATCTTCTCCCCAACCTTAACTGAGGACTGTGTTTTCCTTCTTCTTCCTCAAGTGCATTTTTACACTATCACCACTGAACACCTTCCATGACACTTCCTTGCTTTGGCTAGAAGCCATCAGGTAAAGTTGGAGAGAATTTCAGACTTCCCTTGTGTAGTACTGGAACCACATTTACTCTCTCTCCACCAGCTTGATAATGAATATTGGATCCTCAGCCCTGCCGTACTTGGCTTTCATTATTAAATGATGTGGGATTTTTTTTTTTTTAATATTTATTTTTGGGAGAGCGCAAGTGGGTGAGGGGCAGAGAGAGGGGGACAGAGGATCTGAAGTGGGCTCTGCTCTGACAGGCTGACAGCAGCAAGCCCAATGCAGGGCTCGAACGCATGACCACGAGATCATGACCTCAGCTGAAGTCAGATGTTCAACCGACTAAGCCACCCAGGTGCCCCAAAACATGGATTTTTTTTAGTTCAGGTTTTGACAAAGTGAAAGTAACAGTCACCAGGGGTACTCAAACCTGCCAGCCCTCAATCTTGTTGGTGGTTAAACTTGGAGAAAGGCCACAGAAGACACTTACAAGCACACACAATCCCCCTGAATGAGTTGTTTTCTTTTCCTAGAATTGCATTAGCTTTTAAAAATTGATCCTTGCCATCCACCTGGGTCTCATTTGCAATCTGACAAATGGAACAAAAAGAACCCTGAATTCGGTGCATACTTTGCTTTTGGTGCTGCTGCTTCTCATGGTTCTCAGCAGAGATTAAGAAAGAACGTGCACACAGCAGATCCCTGATATTGGTGGGCCTGATTTCCTGGCAAATTGCTGTCGTTTTCCACTTTTCTGTTCAGGACCACTGATTGCTGAGATGTGGATGCATACTGAAATTAAAGCAATTCATTGTGTTCTAAAGTTTTTTTGTTTCTTTTAATTCAGTGTTCGTGTAAAACCACCTTTTGAAGCAGTAACTCTCAAATCTGAAGAGCAATTGATGTTTCCATTAATTTAATTAAATCCTTACTTCTAAGGATTTAACATCCTGTAAGTAAAGTTTAATATAACAGTATTTCATAAGCAGCCTTTTTATTGTCAGACTATTGCCTTTTAATATAGTCAAAAAAAAAGTGTGCGTAAAGAAAAAGCTATGATACAGGGTTACCATCCTACACTGTTCATGTTTGGGTATTATTTTTTATATAACGTGTGATATTTCTTGACTCTTTCTATTGTATGTAAAAGCTGGTTCTCCCATCTAACTTTGTTGGTTGGGCGTTTTCTAGTATTATTTGCCGGAAGGAACACTGAGAGAATATGCCATCTTTTTAAAAATCCTGATTCTGCTTTTTTTTCCTCCAAATGTTAATGCCACTGATTGGAGGGTTTTATATATTACGAGATATATTTGAATGGGTTTTTGTCAAGATATAATTCTGAAACTTTTCATTTCTGTATGAAAATATAAACCCCATAAATCTACTCACTTTCCCCTGGGGTTGGATGGCTTTTGTCTAACAGCCATTCCAACTATCATTTAAAAGAAGATAAATGAGTAAAGGTCATAATTTCCTTCCTTCCAGATGTGAAGTTCTATTATTGAATCTCCTTAGAATGAGCACATGCAATTGTAAGCTTCTGGGTGGTAGCGTGGGTTAAGGAGTTGAGCTTTTGCTGTGACCATCCATTCACCTCAGCAACTTCTTTTCCTTTCTTGGTTGACAGTTTTGACTATTTTTTGCTCCTTGCTGAGGAAAAAATGTTCTGTAGCAGTTTCTACCCACAATTTTATCCCAGAATAATTACTGACATACATATGACAACTATAATAATAAAAAAGAGAACTGAAATTTACTTAAGCACTCACCATGCACCAGACATGTTTCTAAATGCTTCCCGTACTTGAACTCACTTAATCCTTATTATTATCATCCCAATATTACAGATGAGAAAATTTAAGAGCAGGGAAAATAATATACCCAAGACACACATCTAACGGTATGAAGCTAGAATTTAAAACCAGGCAATCAAGGGGCGCCTGGGTGGCTCAGTCGGTTGAGCGACCGACTTCGGCTCAGGTCATGATCTCACGGTTTATGAGTTCGAGCGCCGCTTCAGGCTCTGTGCCGACAGCTCGGAGCCTGGAGCCTGCTTCGGATGCTGTGTCTCCCTCGCTCTCTGCCCCTCCCCCACTCATGCTCTGTCTCTCTGTGTCTCAGAAATAAACATTAAAAAAATTTTTTTTAAACTAGGCAGTCTGATTGCCACTAGTCTTTTACCATTACACTGTACCACTATTTAATAACGTTTAATAATCTGAGAGTATAGGAAAAACGCTTATTTCAGATTAAATTTTATGTCTCAAGAAACTGAAATGTGCTCTCTTGATTTAATAACTGCTTTCTTGGGGCGCCTGGGTGGCTCAGTCGGTTAAGCGGCCGACTTCGGCTCAGGTCATGATCTCATGGTCCGTGGGTTCGAGCCCCGCGTCGGGCTCTGTGCTGACAGCTCAGAGCCTGGAGCCTGTTTCGGATTCTGTGTCTCCCTCTCTCTGACCCTCCCCCGTTCATGCTCTGTCTCTCTCTGTCTCAAAAATAAATAAATGTTAAAAAAAAAAAATTAAAAAAAAAAATAAATAAATAACTGCTTTCTTAAAGCTTGGGATACATACCTGGACTTTCTCTCTTTCAGCATTGAGACTATCCTGCAGTTCCTGCAGCTCTCTTTCTAAAAGTTCAACTCTTTGACGATAACGCAGACTCTCAACCTGAGCCACCTCAAACCTGGTTTCAGCAATTTCTTTTTCTCGTCGTATAAATCTACAGGAATATATAAAATTTTATTTGAGTAAAAAAAATGCCACCAACACAACATTTTAAAACTTGGATAATCTTTAAGATGACAAATCTATTCACTTTAGTAACTATTTTTACATGCTTTCATTAATAAGTAACGAGAGATGCTTTTTATTATAGACAATGGCTTCAGAAATGTGTATCTTTAAAAAAATAATTGAGGGGCATCTGCTGGCTCAGTTGGTTAAGCAGCCGACTTCAGCTCAGGTCATGATCTCACAGGTTGAGTTTGAGCCCCGGGTTGGGCTCTGTGCTGACAGCTAGAACCTGGAGCCTGCTTTGGATTCTGTGTCTTTCTCTCTGACCCTCCCCCACTCGCATTCTGTGTCTGTCTCTCTCTCAAAAATAAACATCAGAAAAAAAAAAAAATTGAAAGGCATTTAGTTTTTCAAAGAACTCGCTCAAGTTCTTACTATCAGATTCAACTGAAAGTCGTATCTTTAGCGTGGCCTATGTCTAAATGTCAAAAGTGACTGCTGATAGGGTAGAAGTGGGTTTGTTGGCCAATAGGAATGGAACGAGCTTTATAAATAAATAGCAGATAACCCCCACTTCCCTAATTTATGCATTTATAGTTACATCACACAGTGCTTGCTATACCACAAAATAAAGCATTAAGAATATTATTGGATTTACCTGAGAATTTCTAAAATTTGTTCTTGAGATTTTCCTTCTTCACTTAGAGAGACATTTAAGGGACCCTGTACACCTTCCTTCACAGAGGCAACAACCTTGTCACTTAATTTTTCAATCTGATCATGAAGTAATCGGTTTTGTTTCTCTAGATCTTCACAGCGAGACACACACTTGGAAACTTCATCCTGTAAACAAGAGTCTATCATAATAGCAGATTTTCTGGAGTACCTGGGTGGCTGAGTCGGTTAAATATCCGACTTCAGCTCAGGTCATGATCTCACGGTTCATGAGTTTGAGCCCCACATCAGGCTTTCTGCTGTCAGCAAGTAGTCTGCTTTGGACCCTCTGTCCCCTTTTCTCTCTGCCCCTCCCCAGCTTATTCTCTTTCTCTCTCAAAATAAATAAATAAAAAACAATAACAGCAGATTTTCCAATCAATGTATATTTAAAAACCCCCATACCTTTAAATTCTCCAGAATACTCTATCATGATGTATAATAATACCTTTAACATTCTCTCTCTTTCTTCCCAAGATGCTTTGCACTCCAATAACTGTGATTCTGCTTTCTGGGTTGTTTCTTCCAAATGCTGACGGACTGATGCCATTTTGGAAACCTGTTCCTTGGCAGCTTGTAGAGCTTCAACATCAGCAGCATGGAGCATCAATTCTCTCTCATACTTATTCTGAGCTTCCACAGCTATTTTAGCCTGTAAGAAATTATTTCCCCATTGACACAAGATTAAAAACTCATAAGGCTAGTCAGTATTTTCTGAAAAGATGCACATTACATTCTTTAAAAATCTAAATGTACCAAAATAAAATACTTAGAAGTTATGCTGTATCTATTTAATGAAATATGCTGCCTATAAGAAATTCATGTTAGACCTAAAGACACTTGCAGATTGAAAGGTAAGGGGATGGAGAAACATTTGTCATGAAAATGGAAGTCAAAAGAAAAGTCGGAATAGCAATACTTCTATCAGTATCAGTTAAAACCAAACTTTAAACCAAAGACTGTAACAAGAAATGAAGAAGGGCACTATATTAAAATAAAGGAGACTATCCAACAAGAAAATCTAACAATTGTAAATATTTATGCCCCCAACATGGAAGCATACAAATATAAAACAATTAATAAAAAACATAAGCAAACTCATTGATAATAATATAATAACAATAGAGAACTTTAACTACTTACATCAATGGACAGGTCATCTAAGCAAAAAGCAACATGCAAACAATGACTTAAATGACACACTGGACCAGATGGACTTAACAGATATATTCAGAACATTTTATCCTAAAGCAGCAGAATACACATTCTTTTCTAGTGCACATGGAGCATTCTCCAGAACAGATCACACAGTGGATCACAAATCAGGGTTCAACAAGTATAAAACGACTGAGATCACACCACCACACACCATGCGTATTTTCCAACCACAACACCATGCAACTTGAAGTCAACCATAAGAAAAAATTGTGGAAAGGCCACAAATACATGGAATTTAAAGAACATCCTACTAAACAATGAATGGGTCCACCAGGAAATTAAAGAAGAAATAAAAAAATACATGGATGCAAATGAAAATGAAAACATGATGATCCAAAATCTTTGGGATGCAGCAAAAGCAATCACAAAAGTGAAGTACACAGCAATATAGACCTATCTTAAGAAGAAAGAAAAATCCCAAAAATGCAACCTAACCTTATCCCTAAAGGAGCCAGAAGAAGAACAAATGAAGCCCAAAGCCAGAAGGGAAATTAATAAAGAGCAGAAATAAATGACAGAGAAACAAACAAACAAAAAAATATCAGAGCAGATCAATGAAACTAGGAGCTAGTTCTCTGAAAAAATTAGTAAAATTGATAAACCCTTGGCCAGACTTATCAAAAAGAGGTCCCAAATAAAATCATGAATGAAAGAAATCACAACCAACACAATAGAAATACAAACAATTTTAAGAGATCATGAAAAATTATATGCCAACAAAATGGGCAACCTGGAAGAAATGGATAATTCCTAGAAAGATTAAATTCCCAAAAGTGAAACAGAAAGAAACAGAAAACCTGAATAGATTGATAACCAGCAAAGAAATTCAATCAGTAATAAAAAATCTCCCAATACAGAAAAGTCCAGGGCCAGATGGCTTCCCAGGGGAATTCTACCAAACATTTAAAGAGTTAATAACAGGGTGCCTGGGTGGCTCAGTTAGTTAAGTGTCCGACTTCGGCTTAGGTCACGATCTCGTTTTGTAGGTTTGGGCCCGCGATGGGCTCTGTGCTGACACCTTGCTCGGAGCCTGGAGACTGCTTTGGATTCTGTGACTCCTTCTCTCTCTGCCCTTCCCCTGCTCACACTGTCTCTCTGACTCTCAAAAATAAGTAAATGTAAAAAAAAATTTTTTTTTTAAAGAAGAGTTAATAATACCTATTCTTCTCAAACTGTCCCCAAAAATAGAAATGGAAGGAAAACTTCAAATCTCATTCTATGATGCCAGCATTACCCTCTGATTCCAAAACCAGACAAAGACTTCACTAAAAAAGGCAAATACCCCTGATGAACATGGATGCAAAATTCTCAACAAAATACTAGCAAATCAAATCCAACAGTACATTAAAAGAATCATTCACTGTGATCAAGTAGGATTTATTCCTGGGCTGCAGGGGTGGCTCAGTGTTCGCAAATCAATCAATGTGATACACCACATTAATAAAAGGGTAAAAACCATATGCTCCTTTCAACAGATGCAGAAAAAGCATATGATGAAGTATAACATCCATTCATGATAAAAACCCTCCACAAAGTAAGGACAGAGAGAACATACTTCAACGTAATAAAGGCCATATACGAAAACCACAGCTAATATCATCCTCAATGGGGAAAAACAGAGCTTTTCCTCTATGGTCAGGAACAAGACACGGATGTCCATTCTCACCACTGTTACTTAACATATAGTATTGGAAGTCCCAGCCACAGCAATCAGACAACAAAAAGAAATAAAAAGCATCCAAATTGGCAAGGAGTAAGTCAAACTTTCACTATTTGCAGATGACATGATACTTTATATAGAAAACCCAAAAGACTCCACCCAAAAATTGCTAGAACTGGTACACAAATTCAGTAAAGTTTCAGGATACAAAATCAATGTACAGAAATCTGTTGTATTTTTATACACCAATAATGAAGCAACAGAAAGAGCAATCAAGGAATCATTCTCATTTACAACTATACCAAAAACCTTGAGATATCTAGTAATAAGCCTAACCGAAGAGGTAAAAGATCTGTACTGTGAAAACAAGAAAACCACACAACACTGATGAAAGAAACAGAAGACAACAAAAAGAAAAAACATTCCACACTCATGGATTAGAAAACCAAATACTGTTAAAATGTCTATACTATCCAAAGTAACCTATACATTTAATGCAATCCCTATCAAAATACCAGCAGCATTTTTCACAGATCTAGAACAAATAACCCCAAAATTCGTATGGAACTAAAAAAGACCCCAAACAGCCAAGGCAATCTTGAAAAAGAAAAGCAAAGCTGGAGGCATCACGTTTCTGGATTTCAAGCTATAGTAATCAAGACATAATGGTACTGGCACAAAAACAGACACATAGGTCAACAGAACTGAATAAAACCCAGATGTATGTAAGACAGAATATCCTAAGGAAAAAAGTCTCTTCAACAAATGGTGTTGGGAAAACTGGACAGCAACACGCAAAACAATGAAACTGGACCATTTTCTTAATGCCAAACACAAAAATAAACTGGATAAAAGGCCTAAATGTGAGACCAGAAACCATCAAAATCCTAGAGGAACAGGCAGGAACCTCTTCTGACATTGGCTGTAGCAATTTCTTACTAGATATGTCTCCTGAGGCAAAGGAGACAGAAACAAAAATAAACTTTTCAGATTTCATCAAAATACAAAGCTTCTGCACGATGAAGTAAACAATAAACAAAACTAAAAGGTAATCTACAAAATGAGAGAAGATACTTGCAAAGAACGTATCTGATAAAGTGTTAGTATCCAAAATATATAAAGAACAAACTCAACATCCAAAAAAAACAAATAATCCAGTGAAGAAATGGGCATGAAGTGACACTTTCCAAAGAAGACAGCCAGGTGGCTAACAGACATATGAAAAGATGCTCAATGTCACCCGTCATCAAGGAAATACAAATCAAAACTACAATGATGGGGAGCCTGGGTCGTTCAGTAGGTTAAGTGCTTGATTTTGGCTCTGGTCCAGATCTCACAGTCCTGAGACTGACCCCTGCCGTCCACCTCTGTCCTGGGTGTGGAGCCTGCTTAGGATTCTCTCTCTTCCCCAATGCCCCTCTCCCTGGCTTGCGTGCTCTCTCTCGCTCTCAAAAACAAAACAAAACAATACACCCCAATCTACAATGAGCTATCACCTCACACCAGTCAGAATGGCTAGAATTAACACCATAGGAAACAACAGGGTTGGCGAGGATGAGGAGAAAGGGGAACCCTTTTACACTGCTGATGGAAAAGTACAACCATTCTGCCATTCTGGAAAAATGTACAGGTTCCTTAAAAGTTAAAAAAGAACAACCCTATGACCTAGTAATTACACCACTACAAGATATTTATAAATACCTTTTGTATCTGCAGATATAAAAATACCGATCTGAAGGGACACATGCACCCCAATATTTATAGCAGCATTTTCAATGATAGCCAAATTACGGAAAGGGCCCGAATGTCCATTGACTGATAAATGGATAAAGAAAAGGTGGGGTGTGTGTGTGTGTGTGTGTCCGCGCGTGCATGATGGAATATTAACCACAAAAAAGAATGAAGTCTTGCCATTTGCAATGATGTGGGTGGAGCTAGAAATTATCATGCGAAGTGAAAGAGTCAGAAGAAGACAGATACCATATGATTTCACTCATATGTGGAATTTAAGAAACAAAACAAATGAACACAGGAGGCAAAAAAGGAGGAAAACCAAGAAACAGACTCTTAACTATAGGGAATAAACTGAGGGTTGATGGAAGGAGGTAGGGGTGGGGGATGGGCTAGATGGGTAATGCTCTAAAGAGAGCACTTGTTGGGATGAGCACTGGGTGTTGTATGTAAGTGACGATCCTACCTTCTACACCTGATTATATTACACTGTTAATTGGAATTTAAATTTGGAGAAAACACACCACCATCCCAAAAAATAAATAAAATTGGAGAAAAAACAACCACCATAACAAAAAAAAAAACTCAAAACAAGGAAGAAATATGAAAGAACTGTTCAAAATGAAACTTATGAAGATGATACAACAATTTGCAACAGGCTTTATAAAATAAAAGCTTAAAAACAACTCCGATATGTAAAATACATGTGCATACACATACATAAACACAAACTTAAAGTAAACAAAAGGAAATAAGAATAATTTATTTGAATATTGAATTATTGATACATTCTTTTATTTTAATTTGCAATGTTACACTGTTTGGCAATAAGCCAAGGATAATTTTTGTCTAATTTACCTTTGAAGTATTTTCCCCTGTATTCCACTTCTGATGTAATCTTCATACATGTACATACCATATATATAAGCAATAAAGAACTATAATCAAATGACTATTCATATACCACTCAAAGATGAGAACATTACACGTCTTCCCATTCTATTTCAGTTTTACTATTACTGGTACTTTTATATTTTTCCCCATTTGTCAAGGTTGCTTTGTTAATGGTTATTGCACTATTTGCTTTTAGTCTTCACATACACTTTTCAGCTGATCTTAGTGCAAGTTCCACAATGGTGAAAATAACTGTATTTCTGTACGGTTTACCAATCCTCAAGATGCAGTAAGATACTCCAAGAACTGCTCCCTAGGATCAAACCTCATTTCTCAGTAACTGGCTACATGATCAACACTTACTTGTTCCTGACAGTCACGTCTGGCTTGCTGTTCATTACTCAAAGCTGTGCTTGCTCTCTGAAGAGCTTCTTGTACTTCATTCTGAACGCTGTTAAGTGTTTTCTTTAACTCAGATAACTAAATCAGAAGAACATTAATTAAAACCAGGGTTAACTGCAAGACAATTATTGTAATAATTAATAAAATAACCAGGGTTATTTTAAAGACAAATTTTTAAAATCCTACTGGCCCAAACAGACTTACTAAATTTAAAAGATAACTTGAAGTAATACTGCACAAATTTCACAGGCTTATGTTCACTCCTTACTAACATCTGCAAAAGTTAATGCTCAGGCAGAGAGGCTTATAAAAAACAGCACTGATATCTACTACCATAAAGTAGTCTAAAATACTCAAAAGGAAACACATATGGACCTACAAAGCAGTGTAAAACATACAACTAAAATTGTTAAATATGTGTCCATTCAGTATCAGTTGAAATGAACTGGATGGTAACTAATAAGCTACTTAATTCAAATCCTTACACACACACACACACACACACACACACACACACACACACACAGATTGATATGGCTAATAATCTAATTTACCTGTTGTTCCATACTTTCTATGGCTTTTCTCTTATCATCCTGAAGTTCCTGTTTTTCCTTCTCTACTTCCATCAACTTCTTTTCCAACTGTGTCTGAAACTCAGCTGACTCTTTTAAACGAACTTCAATATTCTTACGTACTTCTTCTGTCACCTTTACCACCATCCAGGTAATAGAATACAAAAATTATACACATCTAAAATTATACAATTAGTTTCTCTAAATCTAAACTTCACAAGTACTAAAATTAACATTTGCTTTGTATTAAAAAAAAAAAAATCTACCAGGGTGCCTGGTGGCTCAGTCAGTTAAGCATCCGACTTCAGCTCAGGTCATGATCTCACAGTTCATGGGTTCGAGCCCCATGTCAGGCTCTGTGCTGACAGCTTGGAGCCTGGAGCCTGCTTCTGATTCTGTGTCTCCCTCTCTCTCTGCCCCTCCTTGCTCTCTCTCTTTCTTCTCTCTCAAAAATAAATAAAGATTAAAAAAAAAACTTAAAAAAATATCTATCAATGCTAATCAGTTTTGAATTTTGTGTGTTTTGTTTTATCTGGCTTATTAGACTGAAGTATTTTTCAGATTTAAAAGGTAAACACAATGATATCCGTCAAACTCATATTTACTATAGTACTTACACACAGCAAGCTTTTATTTAAAAAAAAAAAGTTAAGAGGCATCTGGGTGGCTCAGTTGGTTAAGCGTCCAACTTGGGCTGAGGTCATGATCTCATGGTTTGTGAGTTCGAGCTCCATGTTGGGCTCTGTGCTGACAGCTCAGGGCCTGGAGCCTGCTTCAGATTCTGTGTCTCCCCTCCGCCTCTCTCTCCCTTCCCTGCTCATACTCTTATCTCCCTCTCAAAAATAAATAAACATTAAAAAAAAAAGTGCATTCAAATTAAATTTAAAATTGAATATACCTGTTTTTCCTTGTTAAGAGATTCTTCTAAACTAGTAACCATTGCTCGATACTGTTCCACATTACTAGTACTTGTTTTGAGTCTCTCCTTCAAATCATTCACCTGCTCTTCTGCTTGCCTTAGCTGACTCAGAAGATCATCCACATCTTCTTTGTTGCTAGGCTGACCTAAAAGATTTAAGAGCTCTCTTAAAACTAACATTTTAAATGGCTGTTATCAGAGAGTTTGTGAAATTAGGATTAAAGCTCAAATGTAAAAGTACTTATCTTGAAAGTATATTTGAACACACACTAAATACCAAAATAAAAACAGGTATTTCTCCAGAATATTATTTCTTCAAAAATCAAATATTTGAAATCTGCCATTACAAATATTACAATGAAGATATTTAAAAGAGAAGAATAAACATTTGAGCTAAACTGAGGAAGCTACTTGAAGATATTACCAGGTTACTAATTTACTTTTTTAACATTGTTTACTCTAAAACACTAAATCTTAAATTATTTAGTCCAATTTTCATTCTAAAATCCATGGAAAAGGAAGAAACTACAGATTAAAAAGGATGTTTTCTTATCATGTGATGTATCAATATGGACTATTATTGGATAATTACACATCCACTTATGTATCATATATTTACACATGTACATATATTATGTTCTTCTTAAGATTACCTGGACCAAAGGCTTTGCATTTGAAATGGTACATTCACAAAAAGAAACAAAATCTAATGAAACACATCTTTTACCTAAGGCTATCAATGAGCAATGATTATGAATACTACTCTAAAAGAGACCAAACAAATGAATTATTTCTGCAAGTGACCCTTACTACAGATTCAACAAGGGAGAGTTGAAGATTTAAGTATTAATCCTCCTCAAAAGAAACATTTTACAAGTATCAATAAATGGTTTCAACAACTGGAAAACTGGTCAGGTGCCATGCAGAACTATTTCCAGTCTTCTGAGTCTGCAAATTTATTAATTTAAGCCTAAAACAGCTTTTCTATATGAAGAGTAAAAGGTTTTTTTTTTTTCCTCTTTTGCTATTATCCAAAAAGAACATAGGTTATTTATTTACAGGGTATGTTATGAGCCTCAAAAAGTACTTTGTTATCACTTTACTTATTTATTAGTGTATTTACCTTTGCCAGTTCTCTGTGAGGACTGAGAAGCAAGCTGAACTTCCATATTACTGAGGTGCTGTTTTAATGTAGCAATTTCCTTTTGAGCATTTTTTAATAGTTCTTTTGTGTTATGATGAAGATTTGTCTCAGTATCCAGTTGTCTTTTTGTATCCAAAAGTTGAACCTAAGAAGAAAAGATACATTAACCTTACAAACACTATCTTTCAGGTAAGCAACTAGAGGTTCACCTTATCATTTTAAAACACTTTAAACTCTGGCCAACATAGAGTAACAGAAATCAGATACATCCTCCCATCTGAAATAACTGAAAAAAAGAACTATGATACCTGAGACAGGAAACAAAAGAAGCAAGCCCTGTAATTTCCCTAGCTTCCTGTGTGTTTAGGCTTTGACAGAGGGAAAGGGAAATAAGGCAGAAGCAAGCAGACTCCTTGAACTGAGAACACATAAATGAAGAGTACAGGAAGACTAAATTAGTTCCTAATTCCTAAGATAGACTATCACAGAGAGCTGTACTGATAGAGTACCCAAGAGATTTGCAGAGGATCCCTGTTGAATATTCAACAAAATAGTCATCAGTACATACATGTGAAATTACCCCAGACAGGCTTAAGAATCATCCAAAGAGACTGAGTGAAGAGTGTCTGGTGTTCACAGAGAGTCAGGAATAATGCCAATTACCAGCAGCCAGAATGAAAAAACTCATAATTCACTGGACACTGGGACTAGTATACAGGAAAGTCTTGCCTCAATAGTGGGGAATAATTAGTTACAGACTGAACACTGCTTTGGACCTGCCTAAAAAATCATAAAAAGCAACCCTCAAGAGAAGCAAATTATTTTCAATTGCTGCATCCCAGAAAAAAACACGGGATTTATAGGAATATAAAAATATCCAGCACCCAATAGGATAAAACTCAAATAATAGCACCCAACCAAAAATTATTAGGCACACAAGGAGGCAAGGAAAACTAACAGCTTCTTCAAAACCATGCTTCAACAGGAAATGGCAGTGTACCTACATACCAGCTTCATTTCCAGAAATAAACAATCTATAGAAATTCATAACACTAACAGACTCACATCTAGATTTCTAGTAAGTGTATGCCTTTGTTCCACCTCATTTTCCAACTTCTTCTTTAAATGAGATATCTCATGTTCCAGTTTTTCTATCTGGCCACTAAGCCTTTGTTTGGTTTCCGTTTCAGATCGCTCTAATATTCCCTAAGGTAAAAAAAGATTTTTTTGGTTATGCTTAAGAAAGAAATTAAAAAAGTAATACAGAGAAAATGAAAGGCTATAGAGCATTACAACCCATTTCTACATGAATAAATTAAAATCTAGAACATTTACCAAAAAAGTCTTCTGACATTTTTTGTATTAAAATATCTACTTAATAAAGGAAAAGAGACATATTGCAATAGTCATTCAGACCTCCTGAAGTTTTAAAATAAAAAATAAAAACAAAAATTTAATCTTGTAAACAACTCAACTGCACAGGACTCTGTAAATATAGATTTCAGGGTGAAAACTGCTAAATGCATGGTTTCAATCAGTTCTCTTTCAAGGTTTTATTTATATAATGCATGACAAAAGTGACAGAAAAATGTTCTAATTAAGAACCTGAGAGGATGCAATGTTAAAACTACTTATTTAACTAGAACATTTTTTTCTACAGGTGTTTTTTTTTTTTTTTTTTGGTTACCTGAATCGTTTGCAGATTAGTCAGCAGCAAGTTTTGCCCTCTTTGTTCGGCTAACAAAGACTCTCTTTGTTGAGAAAGGCGGACTTCGGACAATTTAAGCATCTCCTTTTCCTTTTTCAAGTTTTCTGCTCTTACCTTGAGGCAAATACAAGTAAAAAAAAATTTAAAAGATCCCTCATTGTTATTTCTTTTTTTTTTTAATTTTTTTTTTTAAACGTTTATTTATTTTTGAGACAGAGAGAGACAGAGCATGAACAGGGGAGGGTCAGAGAGAGGGAGACAGAATCTGAAACAGGCTCCAGGCTCTGAGCTGTCAGCACAGAGTCCGTCGCGGGGCTCGAACCCACGGACCGTGAGATCATGACCCGAGCCGAAGTCGGCTGCTCAACCGACTGAGCCACTCAGGCACCCCCCTCATTGTTATTTCTTAATGCTAATTAGAGACGAGGCCATTTCTTCATTACATAAGAATTTATAACTCTTAATTTTCAGGTGTTAAAATATGAAGCAAAAATTATGGGAATATCAATAGACCAAAGGAAAAAATCTTGCAATTACCACAAATACTTAATGATTTCTCTGCTCTTAACAAATCAGACTTTGAAACAGCCAACAAAAAAATCTAAAACATCAGAGTAAAACAAAATTGCAAAATTTTGCTACCTTCATACCTATATATTATTAAATTATGCAAGTTTTAGAATCAAAGCTTGGTTTCTAAGTATCTGGTTTGAGAATGATGACGGATTTATTTCCATTTTTTCTGCCTCATGAAGAGTACACTCTGAGTCTCAGGAGATTTGGAAGGGTGCTCTGAAAACAAATATCCTCAAAGTATTCATAACTACACCATAAATCATAAATGAGCAATCATAAAACTTACTCTCCCAGTTTGAAAAAGTGATGCTGTCCATTCCCCACAAATGAGTGGAAACATAAAAATGAAGGGATGTAGCTAACAGAATTAGAAAACCTAGGTATAAGTCCCAACCAACCCATCTCTCACGACTATCTCAAAGAGGAAATTATTTAAGTTTTGAGTCTGTTTCTCAACCGGTAAAATGGGGGACAAGTGCACCTAGCTCACAATGATCAGAAAGTTGTGAGACAACTTTACAGAACAGTAAACATTAATAGAATTCATCATCAAGAATCCAGTATAGTTGAGGGGCGCCTGGGTGGCGCAGTCGGTTAAGCGTCCGACTTCAGCCAGGTCATGATCTCGCGGTCCGTGAGTTCGAGCCCCGCGTCTGGCTCTGGGCTGATGGCTCGGAGCCTGGAGACTGTTTCCGATTCTGTGTCTCCCTCTCTCTCTGCCCCTCCCCCGTTCATGCTCTGTCTCTCTCTGTCCCCAAAATAAATAAACGTTGAAAAAAAATTTAAAAAAAAAAAGAATCCAGTATAGTTGAAAGTACTGCCAATTTCTAGTAGATATTTGTATTCATGTTGAAATTCAGAAATATAATTTAATGCTAATAAGATTTTTATATTTTTGTCACAAATGAGCAAGAATGAATGAAATATTAATTTGTCTGTTAGAGAAAGAGTGATTTACAAATTTAGTATGAAATGGAAGACCTGTAAAGAAATCTTAGTCCAGAAAAACAAATTTCTTTCCCCATTTAGTTTTGATAGAAATAATCACTAAACTGATGCACAACTAGGTATTTAGAAACTATGCTAATAAGGATTTGAAATCAGGGAGCCGGGTGTCAGTCAGTTGGGCGTGTGACTCTTGGTTTCAGCTTGAGTCATAATCTCAGTTTGTGGGTTCGAGCCCCATACGGGGCTCTATGCTGGCAGCATGGAGCCTGCTAGGGATTCTCTTTCTCCTCTCTCTGCCCCTCCCCTGAGCGCAACGTACACTCTCTAATAAATAAGTAGACTTGAAATCCATAAACCTCTCAAACACCTGTATCATATCAACCAGTGGAATCAAAGTAATAACTAAAGAACACATGCCAAATGCAATTTACAATGCAAATCAGATGAGGGAAATTGGTCTCACTTCTGCAACAGCCAGCTTTTCATTTGCTCCTCTCAAATCTTGCGTCATTGTATTGATAATCTGTTCCTGCTTTTTGAGTTGTTGCAGTAAGTTTCTGATTTCTCTCATGTAGGGATGTTATTTCTCGACGATATCCTTCAACATTATCTTGTAACATTTCATAGCTTATGTGAAGAAAAGAATTCCATTAGCAACTGAAATACTGAATCCTAGCTTATTCATTAAGAACTTTACAACAGACTAATTTCACACGATTAACAATATGAAAAAAGTACCTTGTGTAATAATGTAAAACCTTCAACTCCAAATTTAACAGTTAAATTCAAATTCTAAGTAAACTTTAAGTTCTCATTTCATGCTGAATTAACTTTTTAAGCTAGATTTTGATTCTTTTTAAGCTAAGAATTTTGATCACATTCAAAATAGCACCAATATAATGTTGATACATGAAACATCCACCACGATACAGAACACAATTTATTTATGCATGGTTGGAGTTTTGCAGATCCTTTTTTCCTCTATAATTCTTTCTATTATGTGCTTGAAAGCCTACAAATGGCTGGCTACAGTTATCAACATAGGGGAAAAAAGGTGCTTATATCTGGGGTATCAAACTGTTGGGACTGTATGGAGGAAACAACCTGCCATATGCTTACAAAAACCTAGTTTTATTATGTAGTATACAGAAATACATTTCATTCTAACTTACTAAACTAACAAGTATTTGACAGACCTACTAAAACTATAAAATGAGGTTTACTATTACTTTTATAAATGACCAAGAAAGTGAATTTTCTCAAAATTAACTGTCTAGTGCTTGCTTCTCTTCTACCTAGAAAAGGCTGAATAAAATTTGCTCACATTCTTCTCATCCTCTTATGCATTTATGAAATAATTAAGTCCTATAGAAACAGTAGATTGTTCAATCTCAGGAAGGAAAGCCAGCAACATTCTTCACATCAATTTCAACTTATTAAAAAACTACCTGGCCTACTTAGGAAATGCCCAAGAGAATCATTAATCAATATTCAAAAATGAACCCCTACAGCCCTGGATTACAGTCCACAAATGAGTAAACTTTTGCAAACTAATCCTTGAACTGGATTCAACTGAATATTGAAGTTCAGACTATTTTTACTAAGACTATTAACTTATGAATAAAAGAAAACTTACCGTTTAGAAGCAAAATCTAGTTGTGTAGATATTTTGGTGTTTTGTGATCGCAAATCTGTAATTTGATCCTGAAGTTTCTCAAGCTGCTCATTTTGTATTTTTCATTATCTGCCTTTTCTTTTTTGTAATTCTCAAAAATTTCCTGCAACTGAATATTGATGAAATTATTAAAAGATGACCACCTGTGTTCTCAAAGAATTCTAACCAAGATAAAGTGTCATGGTGTGTTCTTACCTGTTTAAGAGCTGCCTTTGCTTCTATAGCCTCTGCTGACTCAATTACAGGTACCGGAGCAGGAGTGGAAGCAGTCTGTGATGTACTTGAACGTTTCGGAGTTGATGCAAGAGAAATAATCATCTAAACTTGAAGCTTCAGAAATGTAAAAGTAATAATGTACATCTCTTTGTACATATGGCATTGCCAAAATAAACAAGCTCGACTTATTTAAATGAAACAGTAAGATTACAGAGATTATGAAAGAAGGAATCTAATGAACAATCTACCAAGATCACTTTCAGTTTCTGGTCAGAGACAATATTTGCAAATGAAATGGTGAAACAAGACATAACTAAAAGGTCATGGAGATGTAATGTATAGTATGGGAATATGGTCAGTGATAGTGAGTTAACTCTGTATGGTGACAGAAGGTAACTAGACTTATAGAATGTGGGAGTCAATTCATGTTGTATGGAAATGTCAAATCATTATGAGGTACACCTGAAATTAATAGTATATTGTATGTCAACTATACTTAAAAATAGACAAATATAGTAATTCATGGATTCTAAGATGCACACTTGTCAACAATGGTCAGAATTTCTTCTTTCTTAGTCATACCTAAAACGATTATATGTTTTAGGATTGGTGATGTCATGATCGATCAATCACATATAGTAGATAAATTTGAAGCTACCATCAGTAAACACTGCTTATGTTGCAAAATCTATTCTATAATATACATTTAAAAAATATTTCCCAAAATTACTTGGAATTTTTTAGGATAGTATGTAAAAACTTACCTTGTAAAGGAATGGCAACTCCTGTTGTTTGTGACAACAAAATACGGTACATATCACGCTGACGAACTATAGAATCAACAAGCTGCATTTGATGTTGTCGTGACTCCCGGAGTTGTTCTAATTCAGTGAGGGCATTCTCAAGTTTTAGCTGCAGCTCAGTGATTCTGTAGGAAAAGAAATCAGTCTATTTCACATGACTGAGATTGAGTTATAATATCTACTATAAATTCTACTGTATTTCAATAAACTATAAATTAATAAGCATTTTACCATCTATCATTAAGCATAATGTTTTGTCTCTCTTATCCTTTCCTTCTTCTGCTGGTATTTTAAGAACCACTTTAAAAACCTCCACCATACAGTACTCAGGTACTCACCAATGTCACCTGAAAAATCTGTTTGCAAAATCAAACCAATTCCACTCAGTCCAAATCTCAGTCTTCTTAGCCACTGCTCTTTCTCTGGCAACCAAACACATTTTTGGAAAAAAATTCATTACTCTGCTTGAGTAATTCCTACATTACCTTCTCCATGAAGCCTGGTCTGTTTCCTTAAACCTAGGCTAGGTCCTCCACCTCTACACTCTCAAAGACAGACTTCTAGCCATTACAGCACTGAACACACGGGACTAAAACTATCCTACTTATTTATATACCTTATTCTATCTTACCATCAATCTCATCCACAAATTGAGATCCCTAAGAGTAAAAAAAAAATTTTTTTGTATTGTTGCTCAATTCTTTTTTCCGTTAAGTCATCATATTCCCAGTTTACAACACTATTAGGGACACGTAAGAACTTTTTAATAAATATTTTTGCTAAACAAACTGAGGTAATCAGTTGCTTACTTGGATGAAGTTGTTTCTTGTTCCTCTCTTTCTCTGGTTTCCCCAAGTTCCCTAAGGGCCACTAAGAGACGTTGATTTTGCTGTTGAAGTTCTTCAATATTTCTATAAGACACTAGATGCTGTGATATTACTTCAGATGAACTACTTATATCAGCGGAGCTCACTTCCTCATCACGAATTACATGATTACCCCTTGCTTCCTCAAGTTCCATCAAAAGCACTCTAATCTAAAAACAAAATTTTAATATATTATCAAATAGCATTGACTTTGATTCTGGAAATGTTTAGAATAAAAATTTTCAAATGAAAATATTACTTTATGAAAGCCATCAATATTAAATTATCTTAATATCAAGATTGTTTTAGATATTAAAACTTAAATTTTAATGGGAAAAACTATTTTTCATTTCTATAAAAGTGTCAATGAAAGCTGTTGTTTTTTTTAAATCACCAATTCACAATTCTAGAAGGATGGTCCCATTTTTGTAAAACAGTGGCCAAATAAAACACAAAGAAATATATACCTGTGTGTGTGTGTGCTTGCACTTGCATGCTTATGTATATATTGTATGGTGCGGAAGAAGGACAGCATGAAAAATAGATTTTAATTCCATTCATATGAGGTTTTCATGTATGTGCGTAAACCTACACATAAAATTGAGGATAAAATATATGAACAAGATAGATCTACATTCTTGACTTACTCAGTTGGAAAAAAAAAGTTCCAGAGTAATGCATATAGCATGGTTTTATTTCAATAAAAACAAGAGGTGGGGGGGATGCACCTGGGTGGCTCAGTCAGTTAAGCATCCAACTTCTGATTCTGACTCAGACTCAGGTCCTAGTCTTACAGTTCACTGAGTTCAGCCCCGCACTGACAATGCGGAGCCTGCTTGGGATTCTCTCTCTCCCTCTCTCTCTAACCCCTCCCATGCTCATACTTGTGCTCTCATCAAAATAAATAAAAAAAAACAAAAACAAAAACAAGGAATGCTTATACATGTTCATGAATGTTCACATGTGTCTGCATATATATGAAAAAAGACATGAAAGAACTAGTCTATTAGCACTGGTTATATTCTGGGACTTGAGTAGGAGGCAGAAACTTTACTTATCCTTGAAATTATTTCATTTATTACAATCGGTACTTGCAATTTGAAAATTTATCAAGTAGTTAAAATATAAATGGGAAGGGTGATGAAAAAACAAAAAACAATGACTAGCCTATAATTCTGTTAGAGTAGTATCCCTAACTGATGAGAATTTCAGATGCAGTAGTTCTATCTTAGATACCTGCAGATTCGATCACTACTGGGCAGTCTATACAGAAAAAAAAAGAGAAAAGAAACAAAAAATTCTAACCTGTTGTGAAAGATCTTTTATTTGTATTTCCATTCTTTGATTGTCCTCTTTCAAGCACAGATGAATGTTTGTTGGCTTTATCAGTGTCCTCCTGCAATCGTTGAATCTCCTTTAAAACATAAATTCTAATGAAAATTCTGTATTCCCTTCTAAGATCTATACCAATAAAGTAGTTATATGAACAATAAAAATACAGTGCTCAACTACTTCTGTATAAAATAGTAGTTTCTAAACAGTTACTTCTCTACAAACATGAACATATACACTTCTTAATATCTCAAGTACTGCTTATCATTATGCTAATGCAAACAATGGAGAATTTGCCACTCTGAATTAACCGTAAATTACAATTATACAGCCACATGAAATTAATAGTGTATATCAAATAACATCACACAAATACTCTCAAAAGCTGTGTTACTGAGATGAAAACAAAGGACTGTATTATAATGCTAATCATTAATACGTTACTTATCTGCGAATACATATCAAAAGTAAATGTTGGGTAAGGGATGCATAAGACTTGTATAAAAAAGGCATCAGGAATTAATTCTAAAGAAGCAACAACCTATGTTTCAAGGCTGTTAAAAAAAAAAATAGTATAAGCAGTGTCTTGCTAAGTTTCGCATCACAATATCACTAGGGATTTAGGGGCATACTTTTAAGGAGCCTGAAAAAAAGCACAAAATTGTTGAAATCTTATGCTTTATCTCAATCCATACAAATTTTGCCTCTTGATGAGTTTTTTTTACATAATAATGTTTTAAATACTATCCAAGTGAAAGATGGCTCATATTTATCCTGTGGTTTCAAGTACCTGAATGCACTGCCCTAAAGGTATGCATAAACCATTTTCTGTAGAAACAAGTATGTGACAAAATGAAGAAGGCAAATACTCATGAGATGGCAATGATACAAATCTGCTGAGTTTAAAATGGGATTAACCACGATGCCAAGGAAGAAGCAATTTGGTTATAAAACTCTTAAGTATCTAACAAATGAACATCACAGAATCTAGACTGGAGGACACATGATATTGGTTATGGACAAAAGATTCTACTATAAAGAAGATACAGAATTATCTATAAATTCTTTAACTAGTTTTAAAAAAGTATGTAAAGGATTTTATTGTTATACCTGCACATTAGTGAAAAACAAATAGGTTTTCCCACAATGAACATCTGCCCCTCTACTTCACTATCCTCTACAGACAATAAGCTCCAGGCAAAACACTCTCAACAGTGAGAAACTCAAGATGATGTAATTATATCCAAGGGACTTCTTTCAAACAATGGGGTTGGGGGTGTGTGTGTGTGCAGATTTTAAATGCCAATATTCTGTCAAGGCAAGACTGACAGATGTCATATAACGCAGGAGAAAGAGACCATTAAATATATATACCCTGATTTAAACTGACAACTAAACTGTAATAGCAACAGCAACAAAATTTTAAGTTTGAATTAAGGACCCTATTTATTTATACTAATCTCCAGGAAAAAAAAAAAAAAAAGAAACTGATCAGTTTAGAACAGCAGATACAAATGGATTTAACTGAGTTTTCTCAATAAAATTTGTTTAATAAACTTTGACTACTTCTCAGTAATATTAATAGTTGTACCCTAAAAGCAAAATTATCAGAAAGTTTTTTAATCATTATCTAATAAAAAGGAACCTTAAAAGGGAAGATATTTGTGAATTTCCTTGGTACTTCCAATTGGCAAAGAACAGTTAACAAAATAATGTACATAAATATTTGCCAAATTATGAAATGTTATAAAAAAGGACTTCTTCTCTATGGTCAAACAATGTTACCATTTCTAGACAGAATATCAGAACCTGACTGACAAGGAATGACGGTGACAAATTTAAAAGAGTTCTATTACAAAGAGACTGTTATTTTAATTTGAAGAAAAGCCCAGCGGGATTTGGCTATTCATCATCCACTAGAGAATCCTACAGAAAACATCTCTAATGTCTTAAAAAATATAAAAGGCTCCCATAATTTTAGCAGAGTAAGAATACAACATTTCCTTATTACAGGTGTTTAATAAAGTAGAATTACTCTATTGCTGAAAAAGCACGATTAGCCTTTCCCAACTCAAACACTTTAATTCTAGGAAAGAATTACCTAGTAAATCATGTGTCATCTATATTTTTCCCACAGCTAAAATTTAAGAATGGAACCAACCTTCATAGCTTGTTCAAGCTTAACAGATAAACTTGCCACAGCTTTCTGTGCACGTTCATACTCCTCACGCTGGCGTTTCAAAATTGGTGCTTTAGCTTCAACTTCTTTCACTATTTCATCTAGATATTTATTAATTCTTTTATTCTCTAGTTTCTCCAAAAGCAACTGATCTTGAGTTTCCACATAAGCATTATACAGCTGAAAGGAGAAGAGGGATTGTTTCAAATCTGAGCATAAAAACAGAAGTATATACCTGTAATTGATACAGCCTCATAATAAACATGTGTTAGCACTTACATAAGACGTTAATGTTTATTTACTATGTTATAAGAACCAGAAACCAAGAAAGCTTTTCTTGGAATGTTCCAAGAAATCATCAGATGATTTTAAGAATAATTTTTCTCAAAAAAAAAAAAAAAAAAAAAAAAAAAAAAAAAAAAAAAAAAAAAAAAAAAAGAATAATTTTTCTCAGCATTAAATTTCAGCAAATTTCCTTTTGCTGAAGGAAGACAGTAAGATTTAAATATCATTCTTACCTCAGTTAATTTCATGCCAGGCTTCACTATCTTAGCTACAGCTGCTGCAGTAGGAGACATGGCTGCAAGTTCTTCTTCAGATAATATGGCTCCTGTGCCAAGACATAGGAATCTAGTGTATTTCTGTAATATTTCAAACTAAAGCCACTAACAGTTTTTTCAAGACGAGTAAAATGTGACACCTATGAAGCATTACATACAAATTCCTATGTGGATTTTACAATGGGGTATCAAATTGTCAGGTAACATAATCCAATTCTAAAAATCATGCAGTTAAGTATAGTTAAAGATATTCTGGAAGTTGACACATAAATTATGTGTGATCAAATGATAATTATACTTGACAATATAGTAAAGATACAGTTAGATATTAATTTTAAAGTAAAAAATTCTAATTCTATAAATTAATGGAGTTTCCTTTATCACAACATGATAAAGAAATACTATTAGCGGAAATTAGTAAGAACTATGTAGGAAGTTCTAGTACTTCATTCAAGCCATTATTAAGTACCTATTAATCCATACCTTTACGTTTGTGGCAGAAAGCAGGTCATTTGCATTCTCTAATTCCTTCTCCAACTTTCCTATTTTCTCAAGCGTTTCTTTTTCCATTTGATCTTTAGATTCCTCCACTTCGAGAAGATGATCTTGAATTGCTTTATTGGCTAAAAACGTTTTTAAAGACAATATCCAAACACAATTAAAATCTTGGAAGTTTATAAAATGTAACAGAATAGTCATTATTTTTCCCTTCAGTAGACAACATTAAATTGTAGACAGGCTATGGTTGACAGTCATCCTCTGAAAGCTCTTGCTCTACATTCCTTAAATGTCCTAGCCTGGTGAATCTACTTCTCCTTTGGATGTCTCCAATCTAAGGGGAAAATAAGGGAATTCAGATTGTAAAGAAGTGGCTCTACGTATCTCTTTGATTTTATTCTGATCTTTAGAACACAGAAAATGACTGGAAAAAGATCATACGAAAATAACTTACATTACAAATAAGAATATAAGAAAATCAAAGACCCTAAAAGACACAATTTACAAACTGAAATGTTAGGCTTATTTATGGAGTAAGAGAATACCCAAACTACTCATCAAGTGTCTCATAAATGGAAGAAAAATTTCCTTTAGAAATCAGACCATATATAGGATTATAAGATGAAAAAAACAGAAAACTAGTAGCTAACTCTATTTTCAAAATAGAAAATAGCTGCTGAAAATAGAATTCAAAGTTTCTTACTCCAAGAATCTTTCTTCTATACCAAATTTTGTCTCTAATAAGATTGCCTTCCAAATCCAACAACCTACACAAATGTAAAGAAAAAAAAACACCTTTTATCTAAAACCAAAAATAATCCCCATAATTTAAATCTTACCTTCTCCAGCTTCTTTCAAAAGTTTGTGCAGTTCATCTACTGCTCGGGTCAGTTCATTGCTCTTTGCCTCGGAGTCATCAGCAGCACTCTAAAATTTAATCTTACAAAGTTATTTGACATCCAAAAATGCAACAGTAGGACACTAAAATGTGAGGCTGGGCATTTACCTTGTATAGATTAGAGAGTTTTATGTGAGCATTTAATTCATTGTGGAATTTCTCTTCCATACTGGCCTGCTGTTCCTTGGCCTGCAAAAAAGACCCAATTACAGCAGTCTCATCTGAACTGAATTTAGAATGCTTATCAAAGACTAAGATAAAAAATACAATTTGCAAAGAGATAAAAATTAACATCAATTTTCATGATAAAGGTGAATTACCTTAAAAACAAAAATATGTTTTTATCTTAAAGTGTAATATATAAATACTAAAATTAACCATACTCATTTTCAAACAATATATTGGATATTGGATAAACTACGTGATTGCCTTTTCTGGGTCTAGCTATTTTAACCTAGCTACATCATATCAGTATCCTGGCCATTTTATGGTGCCAGAAATAGTTCACAACATGAGATCATTTTAAAAATAAGAGCCTCATAAATGCTTTTTTTTTTTATTTTTTTTAATGTTTTTTTTATTTTATTTTGAGACAGAGAGAGACGAGCATGAGTGGGGAGGATTAGAGAGAGAGGGAGACACAGAATCCGAAGAAGGCTCCAGGCTCTGAGCTGTCAGCACAGAGCCCGATGCGGGGCTCGAACTCACAGACGGTGAGATCGTGACCTGAGCCGAAGTCGGAAGCTCAATGGACTGAGCCACCCAGGCGCCCCGCCTCATAAATGCTTTGACGATTTTATAAAAGAGAAATTTTAAAGTGGTCTTCTATACCTCTTTTAGTTTGGTCAACAGCTCTTCTACATGTTTTTGAAGATTCTCATTTGACATCTTCAAGCCATTCATCTGTTCTTCCATTCTGGAAACCTAGGAACAAGAGAGTTGGGTAGAGGGACGATGTTGTATTAGCTGAAATTAATTTTCAATTACATAACATAAACGTATGTTTCGATAAACATAAAGTTTAGCTGCCAAGTGAAAGCAAAATAATCCCCAAACCCCAAAAAGGATTTCATATAAAATATGTATATGTAAGAGAATGAAAAATAACAGCTCACAGAACAACACACTTGGATTTAGTTGACAAAACTTATCACCACTTCTTAAACATGTCTTAAAGATACATAAAAAAAATAGTAGAGAGTATCAAAATTCATCAAAGAAGATCTTAAAATATTTAATTATATGCCACTGGTTCATTTCCTAGGCCAAATGTTTCAGTTATGTCCTCCACATTTCTAACATTATAATACATTTCATTTGGTATACCCATGGAATATTTTTGTAATAACCTGGCACATAAATGTAAGTTTTAACCAAAATGAAAAAAAAGTTTTACTAACTTACCTCTTCTTTTTTGTTTTCAAGATTACATTTAAGCTCTAGAATCTCATTTCCTTTTTCCTCTGCCAAGAGCCAGAAGTTCATCAGTTTTAGTTTTCAACTCTGTATTCAGCCATGTATTCTGATTATGTAATAACTCCTTTTCTTGCTCCAAACGTTTTTCTCGATACTAAAAATATCCAAGAAAATCATGTTTACAGTTAAAGACAATATAGGGCTAATAAAAGATTTTGTCTGTAGCTAAAGAACACAAGCAGAATCTTATTTTAACAGAAATAAGTATTTGCATGCATTCTTAACAGAAAATAGGTAATCAGGTAAGATAATCATATCAAGAACTATAAGAAACAAACATCACATAAACACTTCAATTAAAATGGCCATAATATTTAATTAATTCCCTGATATTAAACAAAAACAAAAACACAGATTTTAATCACTCCATAGATAACCTGCCCACATTTAAAATTTAATTTAGGGAGTTTTAAGCAAACATTGTATTTTGTGCATTAGAAATTATTTGTTACTTGCTTTAAACAGAAACATCAGAAGCTTGAAGTTCATCCAGTTTTAACTGAAGATCACCCTTTGTGGCATTGCTTTCTTTAAGCTTTTCATTTAGACGTTTAAAATCCTCTAGAAAGGTCAGAAGAGAATTTGAAAATAATGACTAATTAATGCTCAGAGAAACCAAACATCAAAGATACATCTCTAGAAATACAAGCAATTAATACAAAGTAGTTCTCGACTTCTTTATTTTGTTTCTGTCATACTTAGTTATAAATTTAATTTAAACATGCAGATGATAAACCAAATTTATGCACCCAAGCCAACATATAACTTACACTGGTTATTTTAAATGCAGTATCTTAAGCTAAATATGCAAATTAGCATTAATTTTCCTAATATATACCTACAGATCTATTAAAATTTCATAAATAGCCATTTAAGTTAAAAAGCAGTGATAACAAAAACCTACTCAACAGAGCCAGAACATGTACATGCTTAGTTTTCTATATACTCCTTACAGCAAAGTTTTATTAAATTTTTTTTTTAATGTTTATTTTTGAGAGAGAGTGAGCATGAGTGGGGGGGGGGGGAAGAGAGGGGGACAGAGGATCCAAAGCAGGCTCTGCAGTGACAGCAGTAAACCCTATGTGGGGCTCAAAGTCACAAACTGTGAGATAAGGACCTGAGCCATAGTTGGATGCTCAACTGACTGAGCCAACCAGGTTCCCCTACATGAAAATTTTATTAAAAAAAATTCCGGGGCACCTGCGTGGCTCAGTTGGTTACTGTCCAACTGGTTCCTGGGTTCAAGTCCTGCATCAGGCTCTGCACTGATGATTGAGATTCTCTCTTCTTCTCTGCCACTCCCCTGCTTGTGTGTATACCCTCTCTCTCTTTCAAAATAAACAACAACAAAAAAAAAGTTTCAATTTTATCTACCTATTAGTTGATCAACTTCATCAACAAATACTCTGAAGTAACTTTTCTGAGACTGGAAAAGTATACTTACCTAACTGAATAGTACTGTATAGCAACATAAGTAATTGAAAATTCTTCCATTAATAAAACCTCAAAAATTTTTAAAAAGTAACGAAAGGGAATTTGATACATTAAACTGCTTAAGAGTCATGTTTACCTTAAAACATCAACTGTTTCACATACTATCTACTATCTATCTTACGTACGTGTATTACTTAGCTTATGTTCCTGACTCATAACTCCTTCAGTCTGTAGTTTTAAATATGAGCTCTCCTTTCAGGTTCTTCTACATATTGAATGTTTATGGACAGTTTATTCCAGCAAGTGTGTCTGTATAAAATGAAGGAGTTTAGCCTCTACAACTAAACACTTAAACTGCTTCCAATCTGATGTTATAAATAACGCTGTAGTGTTAGCATGTAAATCTTGGTTCAAATTACAACTTCTTAGAGATGTTTTTCATTTATGCATACTTATCTAGACACTGCTTTAAAACCTTGGTAATGCTCTAAAGACAAACGAGTGGCAGACACAATAGTATATTACATTGAACTATATTCTGTGCTATGACAAAGAAACACCAGCAACAGAAATGGACTGTGGATTATTCCTAGCACTGTAAGAAGAGACAGGAAAGAGTGAAGTTAGAGCCTAAAGTATTTTCTCATACCTGTTAAATATTCAAGTTCTTGAGATAGTCTCTCATTGGTTCTAACTAAGTCTCTTTTCTCAGCTTCTAATTCTTCTTTTGTCCTTGTAAACTGGCTCTATCATGTAAAGGAGAAGCATAATACATTTAAATTAAAAAATAAAGTTGATTAATCATTATAGGAACTTGAACACAGAACTTTAACATTAGCTGTGGTTTAAGAATGGTTGGTTTTTTCTTATAACTTAATACATTTAAAAGTTTAAAAATTACCCATAATCTCAACACTTCTATTTATATTTTGCAGTTTTTAAAAATTATTTTTCATAGCTTATGAAAAAATTTCCCATATCATTATTTATCACTTGGAAATGTCCTAGTTACTTAACATGACTTTGTAGACAGGACATTTCTAATTTTTGCTGCCATAAAATACAATTATGATGACTGTCACTGTATTTACACCTTGGTTCAAATTATTTTTTTAAGAAAGAGCCCTAGAAATGGAATGTCTTAAACCTTTAATATCTTTTGTCAACTGTTTTACAGCAAGATAATGGCAATTAATATGCTTTGATTCATAAGCACCAATCTCAAGCCACTCATGCCAGAACTGAAGATTAAAAAAAAAAAAAAAAAAAAAGAAATCAATGTTCACAGGAGGAGGTAAAAAATAATTACCTGATTGTTTTATCTGCATTTTTCCTTAAAAAAATTTTTTAATTTTTTTGCATTTTTCTGATTACAAGTAAAGTAGAGCAACCTTTCACATTGCCATAGACCATTTGTGCAGCTTCCTGATGTTTTTTTTTTTAATTCCTTTGCCCATTTCCCCTTGAATGATTTTTCTTTAAGGATGAAAGCAGTCATGTATTAAGGATCCAAACAGTCATATTTTAAAATGAAAAATACTTAATAGCTTCCTTGTGTTTTAGTTCTATGCAGAAAATTTTAAATTTCTATTGGATTAAGTCTAGCACTCTTTCCCAGTGTAGTACCTTAATATACCAAGTACATTTTAATTTCAAATCAAACACAAGTTTAAAAAAGCAATAGCAAGAGGCTGACATTCCATCTAGTTTCTCACGGACTATGACCACTTTATTAAACCAATGGGGTGACCAATCCTCATGATCATATTCCATCTGTTATTCTTCTTACTACGCTAAAATGATTATGATATGGATTCACCCATATCCCCAACCAGATCACAATAGCTGAATACTGCCTGAGCAATAGTAATATTAGAGAATTTCTAGGTAGGTTAAGTAGGTGGACAGATAAATCTGTGAACGTCTATCCTACCTACAGTTCTATGGCACTTTATTTACAATGTGAATTTCTGGAAAAAAATCACAACCTTAAGAACTACAGAGTTAAAAGCAAGTTCCCTTTTATATTAAGCACTAATACATTCTGATGAGTAAAAAAATGCTCAATCAATAAAAACACATAAAGGACCAATTAAGGAATATATATTTATGCATTTTTGTTTAGTGATAGAACATGCTTCATTTTCCCATTAAGTAATGAGTAAACACAACCAGAATAGAATACTTCCTCAAGTATCATGTTTATAGTTAGCTTTATTCACAAAAATAACTTTTACCTGAATGGCAATATTGCGATCCTGAGCAACTTCAAGTTCTTTATTTTTCTCAGTTAGTGCCTTCAGTTGATTGTCTGAATAAAAGGAATTTTATGAACTTAAAAACTGCAATGACGGTTTTCATCCAATTGCCAACCATATGTATTTCAAAATGAAGAAACTGAGACTCAAAAAGACCGAGTTGTACATTCCAAATTCATGAATATTCCAAGTTTACTTGTAGACCAAATGTTTAAATGTGCTATCCTGTCTCCAAAATCACATTTTTGATCATTCTAACCAACATTTACAGAAAAACGCATATGCAGTTCTCACGTTTATCATTTTTCAAGGACATCTGAGTCAATCATAAAGAGTAAATTATATTTACAAATAAGAAAATTGAGTAAAAAAAGACAAAACCAAGAAAGTAAATAACAACATTTAAAGTATAGAAAATATATACAGAGCAAATAACAATAATGGATAATTTTAATTCAGCTTGTTTATCACTTTAAAAGAGCCTTTACCATGGAGGGAAAAAGTTATGCTTGATACTGAATTATCAAACCCACAATCTCCACTCATAATGGTCTATCTTCCCTTGTACAGTCCTCTCCCTTAAATGCACACAACTAGGAAAAATATACTTCCTGAAACTTTCCTCCATTAAAATACATCTATATTATTTACGTGCTAGCAATTTAATGACTAAATACATTATCACTATTTCCGATATTAAGTTCTATTTAACCAGTTGGCTTATTATACAGAAAAATCTTGTTAATTAGTGTAAAATTTTCTATTTTGCACTTGTATCATTTGCTGCTTTCCAAAAGCACAGATTTAGAATGATAAACTAAAAAAACACAACTAATTGTATACTCCTAGAAGGCATACTAGATGCTTATTATACAGAAAAATCTTGTTAAATAAGTCTAAATTTTCTATTCACACTTGTATCATTTGCTGCCTTCCAAAAGTGCAGATTTAGAATGACAAACTAAAAAAAACACAAAAATATATTGTATACTCCTAGAAGCCATACTAGATGCCTTGTGTAAATAGACTCATACACCTGTAAGTATAAAATAACCAAACTTACGCAAAATTGTGCTAACTTCACACAGGAAGGACTGCATGTGTACTGTTCAGCACAGTATCAAGTACATAGAAGACAAATGATAGGTTACCCTCATCTTTTCCAGATCTCATAAAAGGAGCAATAATCCAGTAATTTTCCTGAAATTCTTAAGTACCACAGCCCTACAGACCTAGTTATCATGCCAAAACAGAATACAGATGGATGAACCAGATGTAGCTACTCGAGAAATTACTTATACCTTCATTACATGTGTATATATACCATCATACATATATGTCATATTTTTTAAAAAATTAAGTGCTTCAAAATGAGCTGAAAAAAACTATGACCTAAATACTCGATGGCCACAGACCTGGTTAAATAAAAAGGTTGAAGTGTTAACCATTCTCTTGACTATTAGCTTCTGTGTTCCCAATCAAATTAAAAATCCAGCTATCCCTAATAATACCATGTCCCTACTCTAGAAAGCTCTTTCCTGACATTTGCTTCTTCTATCATAAGCAAACATATAATACACATCATTTTCCTAAGAAATGCCACGACCTTTAAGATCTTGTGTACCTTCTAGAACTTAATTGATAGAAGGAAACTAATTAAAAAGGAAATTACTCATCTTTCACAAGAAATGGGCCTTAAAGAGGAAATATCCTGGGATTCATACACATTGTAAAAATTGTGACAGTTAAAATTATACTAATAGAACTAATAGGCTTTAATCTTCAACATGCAATAATAAAGTCACTCTCCTTAATCACACTTTCCGTTGCACAATGCTTTATGACTTTTTAAAATTCTTTCAAACATCTCTCATTTGATCTGTACAGTTGTGTAAGCAGACGGACAGGTGGTTCTAAGCCATTTTATATGTTATGATTTACATGTGGCAAAAGGAACTTTTTAACAGCAGAATTGGAACTCAGATCTCCTGACCATTAAGCCCTATGACAATCAGTATTTTCATAAATAGTAATGTTTCCAGGGCACACAAAAAGGTATCTAAAAATCTCCATTCTCCAAGAATAAAATAAGGACACAATTAGATACTTACTGAGCTTCTCGAGCTCAAGCCTCAAGCTTTGGCACTCTCGGGTTTCATTCACAAGCCTCTCCTGACTGTGGGACAGCCTCTTCTCTATCTCAAAGTATTGTTGTTCTTCAGAGAGCAGAGAAAAAAATCAAACACACATGTGCACATACTGTCAATACTGCTACTTATTTTTAATAACATTGATTTTAATAGTTAAGACACAGTAATTTGAATCGCACTCCAAATAAGAAAATTTAAGTAAAGATACACAGAGCACGGAAAGGACTTAACATTTCCTTACATACTTATCTATATGTATATATGAACATATACACGTATATAAAAGAAACAAGAACGAAAGAGAGGTTACAAATTACTTCTCTATTCACAAGACTGAAATTCTTCAAGGTAGGCAAATCTCTTATCTTAGTATTTCCCCACACATTACTTTTTAGCATAAAGCTGACACACGTACAAAAAACCTTATTAAATGGAGGAAGAATACTTAATTAAAAACTGCTTTGTTTTAAAAGGTTGTGTAAATAGACTCATACACCTGAAATTATAAAATAACCAAATTTACGCAAAACTGTGCGAACTTCACACAGGAAGGACTGCATGTGTACTGTTCAGCACAGTATCAAGTACATAGAAGACAATGATAGTTATGTATAAATTAATGAAAAGAGTGCTGTATACAACCTTGAGTGTTGGGATTCAGGGAATTATTAAAACATTTTTTTTTTAACGTTTATTCATTTTTTGGGAGAGAGAGAGAGAGAGAGACAGAGACAGCATGAGCGGGGGAGGGGCAGAGAGAGAAGGAGACACAGAATCCAAAGCGGGCTCCAGGCTCCGAGCTGACAGCACAGAGCCCTCCCTGTACGGGGCTCGAACTGATAAAACCGTGAGATCACGACCTGAGCCTAAGACGCTTAACCGACTGGGCCACCCAGGCGCCCCCAGGGAATTACTTTGTAACACCAATTCCTGCTTGATAATTACATTTTTTTGAAGTGATAATGTATTCAGAATTTTCAATCATTTAGCAAAAACAGCACCATACCCCCCCCCCAAACCAAGAAACTTACAGAGTTTGTATTTCTAACGATAATCACGGTGGTCTTAATCTCTCTTCAAGGGTGTTCAAGTCACTGTCGCCGGTAACTTTACTTGAGGGTCTGCTATACGTATCTATAAACAGGTCTTGATATACTTTCTAGTAAACTCCAGCTTTTACAGAGAAATCCAATGTATCAAACTTACTTAACCTATTTACGATCGCTGCGTTTCCAGCGCGGTGTTATGCACCTACTCATTTTGTGAATATCTACATCGTTACTGGATCCGCTCGAAGGGCTAAAAAACAGAACTAGGTGCACGAAGTGGGTCAGTTCGACAAAGGCCTTTGAAGGCAGATGACCGGAAAACTGAGCGGCAATCGCTAGCAGTTTACGTGCAACAGTAGACACGGTACTCTAAGCTTAGAGGAGAGGGGTCGCGCGGACTCCGGCTAGTCCGGAGTAAGGAAACCCAGATCTTCACAATTTGTGTGCCGACCAACGTTAAGTGTCCCTATGTGAGACTACTCTAACTACAAAGAAAACGGAGCTAAATGTAAATTCAGTTAAAACAAACAAAAGGGCTCCTTCATTTCAAACTGTGAGGGAAGCAGGTAAGAGAAGGCCTCAGGAGGGCGAGGCAGCACAGGGAAGCGATGCCATCAGCGAAGTCGTACGCAGAAAGCGAGCTTGCAAGGGGAGAAGACCAGCCATGGCTACGGAGTCCGGCCCAGAACCAAGGGCGGGAAGAGCGTCGCCCACTTACCACTCTCCACCTTAAATTTCTCATGCCGCCCCTTCAGGCCATCGATCTCGGATTGCTGGTCGGCAAGGAACTTTTCAAGTTTGTTCTGGACGGACTTAGGCAGCTTGTTCGCTTCCGTGCGCTCCAGGACCTGCTGCGGCACCGCCGCCATGTCGATGTGGCCGGGGCCGCGGGCTAGCGGCCGGCGGAGCAGAACCGGAGAAGAAAGGCGAAGACCAAGAGGACCCAGAAGCCTGGGCGCCCGCCTCGACCACCTCGCTCCGGGGCTCGCGCGCGCCTGCCCGCCGGAGACTCCCGCGGCGGGACCCTGGGAAATCGAGTCCTGCGTTAGGCGCCGCCGAACGCGCCACAGCGCCCGCGCCCGAAGTGCGCGCGCAGGCCGCCGGAAGGTGGGCACCCTGGGTATCCGAGTTCAGAGGCGGCCTCTGACCCGGCCGGGCACTCTGACTTCCGGCTCCCCAGTCCACCCGCTCAAGCCCCACAGACCTGTGGGAAACGTAGTGTTTTGTTTTTTTTTTCCTCAATCCCTTCGGTGAGCCTGATTGCGCACCGCCCATTCCGCTTCCTCTTTTCTCCCGCCCCCCGGCTCTCCTCAGGCCGTACACTACTGTCCGCGAGATGGCGCCACGGAGTATTCGTCAACTCACGTCCCTCCGTGAAGAGCCAGGCGACCTTACCGTCAAAGCTCCGGGATGCCATGGGTCGTCCTCTTGGCGGCTTCTAGACACTGAGCCACTAGAGGGCATCGGTCCGAACACGGTTGAACGGCAGGCGCCGGGCTACCGCCACGCTCTCAATGGCGCCCGGAAGGGGGCGGGGTGGCGACCGCAGTCCCTTTGGCTGAGGTGCTGCGATGAAAGAAGGGGGGCAGCGTGCGTCATCAGTATGCGCCACTTGACTCCCGAGACCCTGGGTTTGGAGTGGGAAGTGAGGTGTGGGAAGTCTGTCGCTTTCTGATGATTCATTGGCTGTGGAATTTGGACCCGAGGGGAATCTGGCCCCAGGAGGCTGGTTCTTGCACCTTAAACCCCTTTCTCGGGAGGACGGACGGTTCGACAGGTTGCCTGTCATGCGTGCAGAATCTGACTGCAGGTGAGTCGGCCTACGGGTGTAATACGTGAGTGTGAGGGTTGAGTGTGTGCACTCGGGCTCAGAGAACCTCCTTTTGAAGGAAGGAAGTAAGGAAGAGACCGAGTGTAAGAAACATATGGGCAGACACTCCGGCACGACATTCAAGTCCAGCTTTGACAAAACTTAACTTTGTTTAAAACGGCATACTTAGAGCGTGTGTGTGTGTGTGTGTGTGTGTGTGTGTGTGTGTGTAGCGGAGTAACAGTGAGCCAACAGGAATTTAAGGCGCTCGTTTCATTTTTCTTTGTTTTAAGGTGATACTGCAGAAAGTGTTACCATATGTCTCTACTTCTTGAATGGAGAAACTATATACAAAAGTTTTGTGTTGTAACAAAAGTTTTAAAAACACAGTGTTAAAAACCGCTTATCACCCTGCCTCTATAACAGAACTACTTGTTTCCAGATCGTAATTCTGTGACTTTTAAGCCGAACCTGTAGATTATTTCATATTTAAATATGCCTCTGAAAGAATTTATTAGGTCCTTTATTGCAAATAAGTATTCCTAATGTCATCTCCTGCAGTTCCCACAGTAGCAGCCCTTTTGTGAATATCAGTAAGGAAAGATTGATTTTTCCTCCAAAGTATTTTATGTAAGCATGTTAACTAAGGTTGCTGGTATGGGTAGCACTGTCTTAGGTCCTTAGCCCACTATTCGTGATTTGGAAAATGCAGATATGCTGTGTTTGGACTCACAGAGTCCTAAAATTAGATGGGTTTTCAGACTTGCCTGATCCAAATTCTTTATTTTGTAGACTAGGAAATCTCTCTTTTGTAGAGATTGAGGCTGTCTCAAGTCACAGTGCTTGGACAATTTGCATAGCTTATGCTGTCACACAATATTTCAGGATAAATTGAACTGTATTAGGCAAGATGTACATTTTTAGTAGGGTCTTTTGTAAAGTATGGTCAGCTATAAAAAAGTTTTGAAAGAAGCACTAAAGTAATATGGTTACTAGGTGATAGTTTGGAAAAAATAGGATTGCAAAGTTACATTTCATTACTTTGGAGTCATTGTCACTGCTTTTCTTGAAGAATTAAGGATTATTAAGACAGAAGGAAAAGTAGAATAGCACAATGGAGAAGAGGAAAGTTTAATAGGTTAAGGCACTATTAAAAATGGAAAGCCTTTAAATTTATAGCAGCGTTACTGATTTAGATAGGCAGTTCTAGACTTAGTCTAAAGAGAAATTTTGTGCAAACCCGATTTGCTTGCACAGTTGTTGGAAAAGAGCTAGGAAGAAATGTAATGCATTTTGAGACAAAACTGAACAGGCTTTTTGAAAAAACAACACCCCGTAGACAGTTTCAAACTGGAACCATTTGCTGGGCTTTACTTTTGGAGTAATGGAAAAATCATTGTGACTGGTGATTTTCTTTACGGGTGTCAGATATGCCACTGCAGCATATGTATAGTTGCCTTGGCTTATTGTGCCAAAAGTTTGAAATCTTTTCCAGAACTCAAACGACTCTTATTCCTATTCAAAATGCTGCAGCTGTCATCCATAAACTGGAAAGAGAGAGCAGAACAGAAGTTACCCTTAGTAAAGGGTTAATTGAAACACCAACTATGATTCCTCAGTATGAACATAGCATTTAAGGACATGGATTCTAGAGCTAGACTGCCTAAGTTGAAATTCCACTTTTGCCACTTACCAGCTTTGCTGCTTGAGCAAGTTCCTTTTTTTTTCTTCATCTATAAAACAAGGGTTATTAAAAAGGGGGGGTATAGTAATAGTACCTACCTCATGCAGTTTTTGTGAATATTAGATATTACCACATGTACAGTACTTAGAACAAGGCTTTTATACAAAGTAGAAACCACGTAAATGTTCATTATTCTTGCATTGCTATTTATCAAATTTCATAGTTCTAATTAGACTGTGAGTTACTTAAGGGTAGAGGTCAAGTATTATTCATCTTTGTGCCATCCGACCTGGCTCAATTTCTAGCACATAGTAGTTCTTCATAGTATGCTTATTGAGTAAATGAATTTGATTCTATCCTCCCAATGAGCAGCTCAGAAATTGTCCTTCTTTCCCGTTTTTGAAATGAGTACAATGAGGCTCAGCTTAGACTATCAAAGATATTACAACTAAGGAGTAGCAAATTAAATAAAAAAAATAGGTGTGTTGACTGCTAGGTTGGTTTCCTCTCCCTTATCTTAGCTATAGAAGTGGGTTTATCTTTTATGTCAACTCTAGTTGATTGGTATCATTTCCAGCAACACTGTATTGAGGACTCTGAAGCTACATTTAAACTTTGCAGGAAGAATTCCCTATTTAATAAGCAATCTCTGCAAGGCATGGGATAGAATCAGGGTAGTACCACTTCTGTCTGTGTACAACCTCCATGATAAAAACATTGCAAGTTATACTTTTACTTAAGAATGCTGTATATTTTTTTCTCATATTTAGGAGATAGAATTATTCTCAGTAATGGGAAGAACCTACATCGTAGAAGAGGCTGTTGGCCAGTATCTTTCAAACATAAATCTCAAGGAAAGGCTTTTGTCTCTGGTCTTTTAATTGGACAGGTATGTATCTTTTAGTGCATTTATTGATAAAACAAATTACCTTGTTTATTTAAAATTAAAATATGCTGTTTAACAATAGCATAAGGTTAGGGAATGGAAGAATGGAATGTAAAAGAAGAACTTAACAGGGATCTTTGAGGAAAAATATAGAGAAGCAGGACAGACCCCCAAGTTTGCTTAAGTGAGAACACATTCCTTTTGATAATGTAAAAGTAAATTATAATGTAAAATAAACCCCAAAATTAGAATTTTACTGACCAGATTATACGTATCTTAATGTCTTTCCAAGTGTTTTATACTCTCATCTATCTTATTAATTCCTAGTTGTCTAATTCTTTGCAAAAGTAGCTTTTGACAACTTTATTTCCCATTGTTTATCTTATCTCAACCTTGGTGGCAATAGTGGGCATGTCTTTGTTACATGCTATGGTACCCATTTTACTGATTTTTTTTTTTTAATGTTGTTTCAGTGGAAAGGGAGGAAAGGGAATAGGAGAAATTTGGAAAATTAGACAAATTTATTTACCTTTTAGAGTTAAGCCTTAAAAATCAACACAAAATGGATCAGAGATTTAGACAGTTATGTTAAAAAGCATAAGCACCTCCTGATTTATCATATAATCAGCAGGTAGGACTGGTCAGCAGTATAAAGTGACAACAAAAGGAGAGTCACAGACACACTGGCCCTACCTCTATCTAAACACTAGTTAGAGAAGAGTGCACTGTGGCCCAAGGGCTTGATTTTGATGCCTAGGAGTAAAAAGTTCTATTGTAATAATTTTCTTTCTGAGTATTTTATCATGATGCTTTAGAATCTTCGAATTGTGTAATTAATTTTTTTGTTCTCATTCTATCCAGATTTTCAAGCTGTTTCCTTTTATAATTTGGTGCCCTCTGTTACCTACTTACAAAGAATGTACTGTCCAGAAGAGTCATGTGTTCACACCCCTTCATGATATTCTTGTTTTCAACATCATTCTGAATGAGCCTAGTTAATGTCAGTCTAGCCCTGAGAGACCGGTTCATTTTCAGGGTTTTCATACAGCTGATTTCCTAACTTGTAACGCAGAGGGTAGACCCTGTACTGTTCACACAGATAATACCACCCTATGAGGCCTCACATTAGGTAGCCAAAGTACCTCTTGGCAATAATCTGAACTACTTTGTGATTCAGGTTACTTGCATCCAATATGGGGCTCTTTTTGCTGGGAGCTCTTTTTTTTTTTTTTTAATTTATGTGTTTATTTTGAGAGAGAGAGAGAGAGAGCCCACCTGGGGAAGGAACAGAGGGAGAGAGATCCCAGGCAGGCTGTGCACTGTGTCAGCACAGAGCCCAATGCGGGGCTCGAACTCAAGAATCATGAAATCATGACCTGAGCTAAAGTCATATGCTTAACTACCTGAGCCACCCAGGTGCCTTAGGAACTTTTCATTTAAGGTTTTCGATTACCCTTTATTTAAGAAAGTTTAAGGGAATGAGAGTCTCAGAAAAAGACGTAGTCAGTAAAGATAAAAGGTCAGGGAGAAATACCCTTTTCCAAACTTGCCTTACTCGTATAGGCTTCTAGAGCTTGGCAAAACCACCATCTTACAAATAAGCCTCTCACGTTTTAAGATCTTCCTTCTAGTCTTTCCTTCTATTGCCTTTTCATCCCTTCTGGTATGTTTCTACTTAAACTCATCACTTTCTCCTTCTTCAAGCTTGCCTGTTTCCTACTCTCTGGGTCAGTTTTTTCTTTTCTTTTCTTTTCTTTTTTTTTTTAAAGTTCTGCTTTCTTAATCAGCATCTACCTTTTCCTGTGTGTATATGAATATAACTTTCTGGAAAAATTACTTTTGTAGAAATAATTTCTCTTCCTTTGTATTCTATGCCAGGATGACACTCATAATAGGAGTTTCAGGTCATGTATGAGAATGACACCATGCTAACTGGTTTTGTCTGCCTTGTTTTTACTTTTTCTTTGTAGTGTACTTTCACTGTAAGGAGGTTGAGCTATTAAAAGTTCCCTAAATTTATCTTTTTTTTAATTTTTTTTAACGTTTTTTATTTTTGAGACAGAGAGAGACAGAGCATGAACGGGGGAGGGTCAGAGAGAGGGAGACACAGAATCTGAAACAGGCTCCAGGCTGTCGGCACAGAGCCTGACGCGGGGCTCGAACTCACGGACCTCGAGATCATGACCTGAGCCGAAGTCGGCCGCTTAACCGACTGAGCCACCCAGACGCCCCCCTAAATTTATCTTTAGATAGCTCACCTTTGGTTACTATTTAATAGTTATTAAAACTGAGGAACATAAATCTGATATCACTTCAATTATGTGTCCCAAATCCCGTTTGTTTTTCCGTGGACAAACATGTACAAATTCGCTCTATCATTGTTTCAGTGAAACTAAGACACACAAGATAATTTTTTGCTTTATTTTACTGAGTTTTTATATTTGCTGAGCCATCCAATCTGTTCAGATTATTTAGAAAATAAATATGATAACTAGAAAATTGACAAAGCGTTTTATCTTTTAGTTAAAATGCAGTACATTCACTCATTCAGTAAACTGTTTTTAAGAACCACTAAAGGGGGCGCCTGGGTGGCGCAGTCGGTTAAGCGTCCGACTTCAGCCAGGTCACGATCTCGCGGTCCGTGAGTTCGAGCCCCGCGTCGGGCTCTGGGCTGATGGCTCGGAGCCTGGAGCCTGTTTCCGATTCTGTGTCTCCCTCTCTCTCTGCCCCTCCCCCGTTCATGCTCTGTCTCACTCTGTCCCAAAAATAAATAAAAAACGTTGAAAAAAAAAATTAAAAAAAAAACAAAAAACACCACTAAAGGACCACTATATGATTCACATTCAGGATGTCCAAGCAAATGAGGATCTGATATTAAGTATATCATGTATATAAATGATACGTGAGGGAAACATTGCAAAGTTATCCATGATAATTTGTTTCCCTGTTAATTCCGTTGTAATGCAAGTATTAGCAATTTATGCTGTACATATATTATTTTTGCATGTCGTAAGAGCTTTATGTTCTTCGATCAGATAACACTCTAATAAGCTTTTCTAATTTGTTTTTAAGTGTTCTTCACAAAAGGATTATGTCATTCTTGCCACTAGAACGCCACCCAAAGAGGAACAAAATGAGAACCTCAAACATCAACAAAAAGCTAAGTTGGATAACTTGGATGAAGAATGGGCCACAGAACATGCCAACCAGGTCATCATATTTGTTTTTATAGAGTTAAGTTGTGCTTATTGACTGACAAAATAAATGCACTTCAGCCTCAGACAACTAGACTAGGATTTCAGAGTACTCGTTTTTAAGTTTTCAAAACTTGCATAGTACATCAAAGATAGAAATATCTTGTGTCTAATTTAAAAATGCATTTTCTTACTTGAGGTTAAGTCACCCAATATTACCTAATAAGTGATGGAACTGGGATTTGAACCCAGGCTGATTTGATATATGTGCTGCCGAAGCCAGCACCAGGCAGTCTCATTTGAAAGCCTTTGATTTTATATGCTCTGCTTTTCTATTGCTAATCTTTATCCATTGTAGGGTTTTTTTTTTTGCTTATTTATTTATTTTTGAGAGAGAGCGTGTGCACACAAGTGGGGGAGGGACAGAAAGAGAGAGACACAGAATGTGAAGGAGGCTCCAGGGCTCTGAGTTGTCAGTGCAGAGCCCAATGTGGGGCTTGAACCTGTGAACCATGAGATCAATGACCTGAGCCGAAGTCCAATGTTCAACCAACTGAGCCACCCAGGCGCCCCTATCCATTGTAGTTTTTAACCTGTCTTTGTTATTTGTCCTTTAGCTTATTTCTGAGTTTTCTTTAAAATAATATAATACTACTAATAAAACAATAATAATATAATACTAAAATAGTACTAGTTATTGATAATATAGTTGCTGGTCAGATTGTTTTAAAGACTTCATGTAGAATAAAATGATAGGTTTTTTTTTATGTCCTTAGAATGTATGTTGTAATCAAAGTTACCACAAACCAATTGTAAGAGAAATGAAATAAAAGTAGAAAAGTACAGTAAGAATATAGAATGGTGAATGATTAAATATCTGCCAATGGCTAGATTCAAACAGGTTCACAAAAGGTTCTAAACTTGCAATATGAATAGTACTGCCAGCAGAAGTCAGAGAACACACTGAAGACACAAAGGATAGTATGAATAAATGACCCAAAGGCAAGCAATGGTTACAATCAAAACACCAGATATGTAAAAGAATGTAGTTTTAGACATAAGGCTGTGAGGATGTTTATGGATGGTTTTGGAGCGCTATCCTAAGAAGTGAGGAGTTTGTTTGGTAGATGGTAGCTCTGTGGTAGACTTTCAGAGCTTCCTTTAGAGAAGGAGTTAATATGATTGATCAATAATTGAGGAAATAATTTCAATACCTTGGTACAGTGTAAATGGAGGGTAGAGAGACTGAATATCAGTTACTGTAATAGTTCAAAAAAAGATGATGTGAGCCCGTCCTAGACTCTAAGCTTTGTGAGGACATGGGTCATGTCTGTTTTGTTTATGGGTATATCCTCAGTGCCAAGTGTAGTATTTCCATGGTTACAAGAAGAACTCCAAAATGTTGGATAAATGAATGCATGAATTAACTAATGCAGTGAGCTAAAACTTCACTGCCAAAACGCTCCAGTCACAGAGCCAGTAGCAAGATGATTTAGTGACCAAGTAGACTGGGAGTGAAGAGCTATTGAGAAAGTAGCTAAACATGACACATTTCTAGCCCAGATGTTTAGGAAGATGGTGTTGCCTTTATATAAGGAGGAAAAAGATTTGGGAGTGGGTGAGAGGGAATTCACTTAAAAGTAGTTATTGAATGGATATATCAACTAATAGGAAATGTTAGAGTAATGTAAAATAATGATTTCCATCTCCCATCAACTTTAAATTTTTCAGAGTTGCACGTGTTTATCTGTATGTTTGTATGTGTAATAGGAGTGGCGTGTAGTAGAAAATACAAGAAATTTTAATATCTTCTAATGAAAATAATAAATATTTCAAACTTAAATTCACAATGGTTTCTAAGTAACTTTGGACTCTAATTTTTCTTCTGGTTTCTTATGCAGTGTATACTATATATGCATGTATATAATATGCATAGAGAGATAATATTGTATATGTTTACACATACACACATACACACACACACACATACACACACGGACATAAAATTTTTATAGCAAAATAAGTTAACCGTTTTGCCTCTAGAAAGAAATCGCTAATTTTATGTGTTATGGTGATTTTGAAAACATACAGATTTTCTGTGCTAAATATGAAAACTTTGTTCTTTATTTATATGTCAAGCATATGTTACTATAGTGAATAGAATTTATGAAATCTGAGGGAACTACCAGCAGACACAATGTAATATATTAGGATAGACTGGTATGTAAGAAGACTTAACTTTGTGATCAGTTTTCTTGTGCACTGAGCACACAAAAAATAACCAAAGCATTTTGATCTCTGAATTTAGATGATAGAAAGAAATCCATATGGTATTAAGAACTAGCCATAGTCATGTGAAGGGAAATAACATATTGTGGAGGACAAACTAGTAGTTTGGATCAAAATATGCATAACTTCATAATCTACAAGTCCACCTCAGGAAATTTATTCTAAGCAAATAATGCCATGAACATAGAAAGCCTTGCTAGAAGTTTTACAATATTATTTTAGAGTAAAGGGGTGCCTGGGTAACTTGGTTAAGTGTGACTTCGGCTGAGGTCACAATCTCACAGTTCATGAGGTATAGCCCTGCATCGGGCTCTGTGCTGATAGCTTGGAGCCTGGAGCCTGCTTCAGATTCTGTGTCTAAAATAAAAAACATTTATTTTAGAGTAAAGAAAAATTGGAAATAACATTCATACCCAATGTAATAAATAGGTACAAAAATTGAAGTAAACATAAAAATAGGAAACAATGGATTTTCAAGTCAGATGCCCTCTATTCAAATCCTAGGCTTTTAACATTCTTCTGAATATTATAGGAATAGAGAGTTAGTTGAGAATCACTTTCTCTTAAAGAACTTCCAGACCATCGCATACCAATGATTATAGCACGGGCTCATGTGATAAACTCCATGGGAAAACAACACCAGAGTCTTGTAGAATTGGGAGATCAAAGTATCAGGGAAGGCAGCTTCCTCAAGCTGACTTTGACGTACAGTAGAGTTCAGTCATGTAGAAGGATAAGGGAAAACCAGTTCAGGCTGAGGGAGCAGCTGGAGTGAAGGTTGAGAATTAGAAAGCTGAATACATGTATGGGAAACAGAACTTTTGAATGATACTTGAATATTTCAGGGAAAAGTAGCATCAAGTGAGGCTCTGAATATCTGATTAGCTAGATTTTGGAGACTCTGAAATACTAGTAGTAGATAAAATTTATGTATTATTTAGGTGACTGACAGTGGAAGCCATTGAAAAATTTTAGAAGGTATCTCACAAGATACTTTGATCTTGTGAGAAAGGGGTTTTGTTTATTGATGTAACTAAAGGGTATCATTATTAAATGGTTTAAGTTATAAAGTATTTTAAGATAAAAATTAAGGACACTTTAGAAAGATTGTGTACATACTGACACCCCATTCATCATGGTTATCAACTGTTCTTAGTATTTTAACCAGTTTTTCAAAGCTCCTGTATACCTGTATATGTATATCTGTAGGATATACATATAGTTAGTACTCAGTAAGTATTTGCGGATTTAGTATTTAGCTTCTCAAACACCAAACATTGCATATAATGCCAAATGCTTATGTTAGCTAATACTGTATTTCTATTTTTAGGTGTCCAGAATGCTACCAGGGGGACTTTTAGTTCTTGGAGTATTTATCATTACAACTTTAGAAATGGGAAATGATTTTCAAAATGCCCTGCGTAGAGTAAGTCTGAAATATCAAAAATTCTTAAGATGATCAAGGTTTACATCTTATTTGAATTGATTATACATATGCAATGATCCTAGGCATATTTTAGATTAGCATTTCATAATCCTTTATGCTGGGATTATGTTAAAACAGCTTTTTCATCTGATTGCATAGTATTTTGAGTGTAACAAAAGGTCAATATTTCTATTTTCAATCAAAGCTATTTTAAAATAGCTTTAACTTAATTTTATTTTTTAACATAATTTATTAGCTAACATACAATGTATACAGTGTGCTCTTGGCTTTGGGAGTAGAGTCCCATGATTCATCGCTTACCTGTAACACCCAGTGCTCATCCCAACAAGTGCCCTCCTCAATCACTTGGAACTAAATGGAAGTTCTAGCAGAGTACTACTATTGGACAGTACTTGTTAAACCACTATGACTTGTCTCATGATAGTAAAAAATTATCTTTAAAATTAAACGTATTAGCTTAACTTCCTTTTAGTTCCAAGTGATTGTTATAATGTGAAATTAATAGGTTTTGTGATTCTTCATGTGTTAACTTTCTCAAGATTCTGAGAGTAAAACATAATCAGATACTTATTCTGGACTATCAGATACTTAATCAGGACTATCATTAGTCCCCTCCTTTTTGTTTTATTCCTATATCAGTGAATTGGGTAACATAGTCCATAATTAATTATGAAGGCCCACAAGCTGTTTTCCCTTAAGCCCAAATCTAAAGCAAACTCTGTACAGGCACCTTTCATCTCTTTTAGCACTCGGGATCCAAATGAGTCTTCATAAAGTTCTTTCCCACCCCAAGAGAGAAGGGGACCCTATAATCTTGATAAATGCAAAACCCCACAGAATCTCCAAAAAACATTTCCTAGTAAAAAAGTGTGCAGCCAATAAGAATCACAGATGCTACAGACTCTTCAGTTTTGTAATCTTCTCTCCTCTCAAATGTCCCATATTAAATCTTTGTACCTAAAGGAAAAAGGGAAGAAAATGGAGATATTCCCCTCCCCTGGCAAGTTACTCAACTTTCTGCTGTTTTTTCCATTTAAATAAATGTACCTTTCACAGTTGTTTATCCTTTTTGACATTTTGAAATATAAGTCTAGACATTTTTAATTGCATTTGTTGTGCATCCTTTTGTGGTTGGCACTGGATTGAATAAGGTGAACTTGGGCTCACAGCTAGAGAGAGAGTGGTGGTCCTCTTTCCTTTTACTTTTGTATTATTTTTGTTCCTAAGAAGGAAGTAAGACTTTAGAAATGCTATATTTCAGAAATGATGGAGTATCAGTTTCCTAACTTTGTTTCTATTGCCCTTATTGAGGCAATTTGTAAGAAAAACCTTATAAAACTTGTGTCTTCCATAAGGTCTTTGTTGAGAACTTTGTTATATTACATACTATCATCTTTGAAGAAATTTCTTCATTATCAAGAAAGTTGTGCCTCTTCTCAACAGTTGTGTTCAGTTTATGGACCATGTGAATTAGGTAACAGATTAGGTTGGTCTGTGCACATTACTGTTAGGAAGCTTTGAGTCACATTTGTGACCCCTCTTATATCAAGTATGTATTTTTAAAATTCTTATTTTGGCATAAATACATGTCACTGTTTCTAATTTTTTTTTTTACTTTTATGTTGTTAGTATATTATATGTACTTATGTAGTGCCTTACATCTTTGTGACATTTAAATAAGAAATCCCAAATGGGTGACATGCTTCATTTTTATAGGTTAAAAATCACTTGTCATTTCTGATTCTAATTAAAATAAAGTATTATTCTATACTTTAATGTTAATTGCCCCAAATTAATTTCTCATGTCCAGTTGATTAATGACAGTGAATTGTATGTTTATATTTAAAACCTGAATTATACATCCCTAAAAATGGAATCCAAAAGCTTAATATTCAGTCACTTTTTGAAGACAAAAAATTTAACGATAGAATCATGGAATTTTAAAGCTAATTGGGAGCCTAGGGACATTATAATTATCTTTTTCTGCACTCATTTTTGTTCTCTTATTTTGCATTCAGTTGATGTTGTTTCCTCTCTTTCAGCTAGTATTTGCTATGGAAAAATCTATGAATAAAAGGAGACTGTGGAATTTCACAGAAGAGGAAGTCTCAGAACGAGTGACACTTCACGTTTGCTCTTCTACAAAAAAGTATCTTTTGTATAGGTGTTTGTATTTTAAAATATATGAGACCAAAATAATGTTCCTGCAAGTAGTTTCCCATTGATTTAAATCATCATTTAAAAAACAGGCATAACTTGTAAGTTTTTCCTGTATATAACACATAATTAGGACTGCCAATAGTAATTATGGTAGTAATTGTTGTTAATCATGTCTTGGATTATTAAAGACTTTGAGAAAGGTGGGAAGAACTGGGGATTCTGAGCTCATTAACTGCTAACTACCCCTGTACATTGCAGCTCAGTAGGTCCTGTACAGAGAGGTAGAAGCCCAACTTACAGCTGAGACAAAGTAATTCTTTTATCATGATAAATTTTCACCCCCAGTTCAGAATGGTCAGTTCAAAGCACAGATACACTGATTTGGACAGTGTAGAACATCCAAGTAATTATTATGTCTTTAGCCAACATCAAGTGACACTAAAAGCCTCTTTAGGGGCTCCTTAGCTTCTTTTTCTCTACATCTTGTCAGAGCAAGGGTACCTCCCAAGCAAGAGGCAGCCACACCAAGGGAGCTAAGCAGCGCAAGGGCCTAGTGAATTAGGACGTGGAAAAGGCAAAATTCAAGAAGTGATCATTCCTGCCGAAGCTGAGCTTACAATGCCTTTGGTAATTAAAAGTTTCATGCACAGGACCTTTGACTCAGTAAACATTTTCAGACTGGACTCCTTTAAAGCAGTATCCTATTATAGAGGGTGTGTATTTGAGGAAAATTCTGCAAGTGCTTGCATTCTATTCATTGTGATTGGCAGGATTTTAAGCAATAGGAAATAGTTTACAGCATTATAGGTATCATAATCAGAACGATTTTTGTGTTTTATAAATTTATGCAAAATATGGATATTTTTATATGTTTAGTTACAAGATGTATACGTGCAAACATATATGTGTATTATTTCAGTATATAAAGTCTGATTTTGTTAAAAACTCTTGGATGCATGCACTTTATTTTATTTTTTGATGGTTTTTTCTTTTGATTAAGAAGAATGAATTATCTTTTTGGTCATTTCTACCCTTAACCAGTAAAGAATATTTTGTCGAACTTATGATATCCATGATCCAAAGGTAAGAAAAATACCTCTTTAAAGATTTTTGTATTGCAAATTATTTTAAAAATAAAACTAAATATTTAGTTTTAATAATTTTCCATTATTTCACTTCTTATTGATGTTCACAGCCAACTACAGTTGTTTATTTTGAAATGTGATTAATTTCATTACAAATAAGGAAAATTTAGTTTTTTTCATTGTTAAAATATTTTTCTTAAGCTTCCCCTACCTACTTATATATTTAGTATTCTATTTGAGTGGCTGGTAGTAAAAGTATCTGGGCTTTTGGTAGCTAGCTATATTGCCTAGTAAGCAAGCTATGTACTAGCAGAATCCAGACTAACATTTTGCTAAGATGTCTAAAAGCAGTGTGAAAAAGTAACTTTGCAGTTTTCTGTTAGCAAGGTATAGGACAGAAAGGAGAACATCTGACACCTAATAGTTGCTCAGTGATTATTTGCTCTGCATCATAAGCTTCAGAATTGACACTATTGAAGCTACAGGTGAGAAGAACCAGAGGACTTGTCAGAATTCTACCCATGAACTATCTGATTCTTTTTCAACCCACCACTGGGGGATGGAGCTGCCAAGGCTGTCTGGAATGTGCTGAAGAATAGTGAACTTAATGCATGCTTCATTTCTGTTTAGTTTAACCTATTGCCCTTTGATGAAAGAAGTTGGCCAATGTGTTAGATAGCAGTTGTGTGAGTTATCATGTTGTACGTTTTATGATGTTTTATTGTTCAATATATTTTACCTAAATCACATATTTTATGTTTTGTTTGTTTTTTACTTTCCCCACTGCTAAAGAGTTCAGCAAAACCAGCAGATTGGAAGTATCAAAATGGACTATCAACTTCATGGCTTTCTTTAGAGTGTACAGTTCATATTAATATTCACATCCCGCTGTCTACTACTTCGGTCAGCTATACTTTGGAGAAAAATACAAAGGTATTAAGGCAAAATGAATTTCTTTAGTGATTGCTGAATAGATAATCTGCTGTTTTCTGGTTGAGCCATTCATTTTATGATCCTCATAAATTGCATACTAATTATAATGATATTATGAGTGACTAATTTATTCCCAGCCAGATTAGAAATTTAGAGATAGGACAGCGTCATAATGGTAACACATTTAGCATAATAGGTGCTCCGTAAATATTTGTTAATTAATATGTAGTTAAGTACATTGTAAAATACAGTTACATAAAATACAATTATTTAAAAGGTATACGTTTGGTCTTTAGTTTTGTTTTCACCTTTCCAGTCCTTTTTTGTATTTCTGTACCATTTTTGTTCATGTCTCATTTCTCTTCTTTTTTTTCTGTTGAAGGAAGCAGATGGACCTTGCTTATTTTTTCCCCTTTTATACTCCCTTATATATTTGTTCTTGAGGTTCTTTCTCTTTTCTCACTTTTTTAAGATAATGAGCATTACTGAATTTTATTTGACTGTGGTCATGTAATTATTAAGCCTTCTAAGTCTGTGATATGAATGTTAGTTTGGGATAAAGTTTAGAAAAACTATTATTAAATAGGAGTAAGGTGCTAAAAATTGGGGGATATACTTTTTTGTTGTTTATGAGACTGAATAAAGACACAGCACAGGGATATAGTCAGTGATAACTGTAATAGTGTTGTATGGTGACAGATGGTAGCTACACTTGTAGGCATAGCATAACATATAAAGAAGTTGGGTCACTATGTTGTATGCCTGAAACTAATGTAATGTTTTGTGTCAGCTATACTGAAAAACAATTTTTTTAATATACAAAGCAAAAATGGCAAAATGTTAACTCAAGAAATAAATAAATACCACACTACTGATTACCACATTAACATTTCAGTGTATCAGGTGGGAAAAAAGTAGACTCTAGGGAGTTTAATTGAGACGGCATTATATCTGAAAGATATCCATGTTATTTTTTTAAGAATGGACTTGTACGCTGGGCCAAGCAAATAGAAAATGGTGTTTATTTGATTAATGGACAAGTTAAAGATGAAGATTGTGACCTGTTAGAAGGGCAGGTGAGTTGAGAGAAAATCATCTAATGAAATTATTTGTACTTAAGGAAAAATTAAAAATGACATATTTAGTTCTTGCCTTCATGAAAACAGTTTCCATCTACTTCTTATTTCTAAGGTCTTTTATTTTTTTTTCATTTTTTTTTAATGTTTTTTTTGAGAGCAAGAGAGACAGAGCACGAAGGGGAGGGGCAGAGAGAGAAAGGGAGACACGGAATTGGAAGTAGGCTCCAGGTTCTGAGCTGTCGGCACAGAGCCCGATGCAGGGCTCGAACTCACAAACTGAGATTATGACCTGAGCCGGAGTTGGACAGGCAACCAACTGAGCCACCCAAGTGCCCCCTAAGGTTTTTTAAAGTAAAGCAAATGTTTTTTCAGAAAATTATGGAGATTATTTCTGAATTAATTGGATCCTGAAATCTGAAGAAGTACATGTCATCTAAATTCTGATTTCCAAATTGTAAACTGCTGCTTAAAACTAATTAGGAGGAGGAGGTACTTAACATAGATAAAACGAAGAATAGATTAATCATAATAAAAACATTAAAAAAAAAAAAAAAAAAAAAGACAAGAAACTAAAGGTACATGTTCTACTTTGATAGCAGTTTAAAGGCTAAGTTTGGCCATTTTGTAGAAGGAATCTATACAAACTTCTAAAATAGCTTTGATCTGAGGAGAAACTTTGGTAATTTCCCCCTTTAGTGCAAGGGTCAGTGAACTTTTTGTAAAAAACCAAATAGTAAATATATTAGACATTGTCGGCTGTCTCTGGCAGCTATTCATCTCTGCTGTTGTAGCATGAAAGCAGCCACGGATAACATGTAAATGAATGATCTTGATTGTATTCTGTAAAACTTTATTTACAAAGACGAGAGGGAGTCTAGACTTGACCCATAGGCCATAGTTTGCCAATTGTTGCTTTAGAGAAATAAAAGTAGGGAATTAGTGGTTTTTAAGAATATATGTTGATTGATAGAGAATACACAAAGTAACATATCTATAGAAAAAGCTAATATGAAACAAATAATAAGACTTTCTTTTCCTCTGAATTACTTAGAATATGTAGGATGACTCCTAAATTATCTTTTATATTCCACTCAGATCTCAATAATCAAGTTTTTTAACTTTTGTGTTTTTTCAGAAAAAATCTTCTAGAGGAAATGTTCAAGCGACTAGTCATTGTTTTGATGTCAAAGTGCTAACACATTTGGTAAATATTTTAAAATACTACTTATCTAATCAAAATACTTATTTATTAGAATAATCATAATGAAATTGTTCTGGTTTTATAATTAGAGAATTAAAGAACTTCAGAAACATAAGGTGTACAAAATGTCCAGTTCTAGGAAATTTATTTACCAGAAACATTATTTTAATGAAACCTATTTTGGTGTTTTGCCTCAAGGCTGTTAAAATTTTAGCATCAAGTAGATAGCAATTTATGTGCGTATTTTATATATGTGTATATATACATAATGTATATATATACACGTATAACATATACGTACATACACATACATACATGTGTGTGATATTTTGGGTTATAGGTTTTATAAGCAAAGTTGTAGTTCTTAACAACTTAAAATGATGTGTGCAGAGATGTGCCAAGAGTTGTCATATACTTCATTTTGAAGTATATTTATACCGCCTCTGATTTGTTAAAAATCACACAGCATTAGCAATTTTTATATTTTTATATGGTTGTTTTAAATTACACACCTCTTCTTTTCAGAAGTTGAGAATTGGATATCTTGAAGAATAAAAAGTTAAAGCCATTAATTATTCCTAAAAGTATGCATGTAGAACAGGATATTTTTTTGTTGTACGTTATTTTACCTAAGTAAAATAGACTTAAAAGTAATTTTCATAGGAGGCTGTTTTCCTTTCTTTTCCTTCTCTGTGTTTAGCAATAGAGCGTTTACTAGATTGTCATTGGACTTAATGCCAATCAACATAGTTCTCAATTTCTCTTGTTAGTACCTTTGAGGTTAGAAGTGTCCCTTGTTTTAAAGCTATTCCTGTACCTGTATGCTTTTTACTAGATATGTAAAACATATACATTAGATATTAAATATATAAAATAAGACATTGTGTTCCTAAGTGGAATAGTTGTATCTAAAGTCTTACTTGTTAGGTTTTTTTTTCACAAAATATTTGTTGAGTGTATATAAGGGTTAGGCACTGATTGTGTTAATAATCTCCCTGTTTTAAATTCCTTCATTGCTTTATACTGACTAGTTAGAAAAGTTTCAGAGGTTTGCTTTCTGTGCCTTTAAAATTCTGTTTATTTTCTGAGCCATGTGTCTTGGCCAGTACAGTCATTTCTCTGTCATTCAGGCAGTCAGAATCCTATCCATACTTTAAGATCTACCCCAAATGCTACCACCACTTCTGTAAAGTTCTTGGTCACCATAACCAGATGGATCTTTTTCTTTTCCAAAATACCATATCAGTGTCACAAAAATTCCTCCAGTTATGACCAAGTTAGGTTCCCAGAGTCTCTTTTAAGCTAGTTTGTTCCTGAGTCCAAAGAAACCAAAAGGAGTTGATCTTTGTAGCATACAGGTACATTTCCACCAAAAAGGAGTAAGTTAGTCCTTATATCTTTTGAAAACTCTCCTCCATCTGTGTATGTGTGTGTGTGTGTGTGTGTGTGTGTGTAGTCTTTTATATATAGTCTAGTACTTTGTGGAAAACAGTGCCCTAATTTATACATGTATATGTTAAGAATGTGTTGTATAGGGGCGCCTGGGTGGCTCAGTCGGTTGGGCGGCCGACTTCGGCTCAGGTCATGATCTCACAGTCCGTGAGTTCGAGCCCCGCGTCGGCTCTGTGCTGACAGCTCAGAGCCTGGAGCCTGTTTCAGATTCTGTGTCTCCCTCTCTCTGACCCTCCCCTGTTGATACTCTGTCTCTCTCTGTCTCAAAAATAAATAAACGTTAAAAAAAAATTTTTTTAATAAAAATGTGTTGTGTATTGTAAGACATATAAATTAGATATTAAATACATAAAAAAGGGCATTATGTTGTAGTAAAGTTCTGTGTAGTGGATAAAGGAAGCCCAGTATTCCTCCTCCACCTCACCTTATTGATATATCAATGATCTCTACAAGTATCATAGGCTTCTTGCAGGTACAGTATGAGCATTATCACCCTGCTGCTTGGTTTGAGGATAAACTTGTTTTAACCAGTCCTGGAACATTTTGAATTTTTTGGTTTACAGATTTTTTACCAATAAGACCTTGACTGTATTAACTTTAAATTCTTTAAAAAACACACGCAAAAAAACCCCAAACTAACTTTGCCTGAATTACATTAGACATTAACTATTCATGTGCTCTCAGTAGCTACATAGTCATGTCTTTCAGTTTCTTCACCATTTTTCCTCCTTTTTCCTGATTATTATTATTATTATTATTATTATTGCAGAGGCGCATAGCACTATTCACAAGTTACATGATTTGTGTTTGTTCTTCAGAATTGACCCTATTTATTCCAGGTATACTTAGAATTTTCATTTTTACTGTGTCCCATTTTGGGGGTTGTGTTTTACTTCAGAGTACATTTAAAATACTCAGAAAATAATATATATTTAATAAGGAATGTGAAGGCCTTTTAGTAATTTATGGAAGGTATTTTCAAACACTTGGTTCAGTCAGAAATTCTATCTCCCTTCATGAAATGGCTTATATAATGTTTAAATGTTTCATATAGTTAATAATTGGCTCTTAGAACTTAAATAGATTTTGTCTTTCAGCTTCTGAATTCAGACCGCAGATCCACAGCCACAGTCCAGATCTGCAGTGGCTCGGTAAACCTTAAGGGTGCCGTGAAATGCAGAGCTTATATTCATAGCAGTAAACCCAAGGTTAAAGATGCTGTGCAGGTACAGAAGGAATAAATGCTGTATGAAAAACAGAAGCATGTTAACATAACTATTCAAAAATCCTAAAATCTTATTTCAATCTCTGATTTCATAATTATTAATTTGATTTTAACTGATAAAGGTCAAATCTCTTAGCTAATCCAAATGTACCATGTCGTTGGTCCCAAGATTTTCATCTGTAGGATATCTGGTCTATGCCTTTTTTTAAAGTGATGATTATACATATTTATTCAGTGATCCACAGTTTTGATATAGTAGTACATTTGAAATGATCTCTTCAGAAGGAAGTTAAACTTTATAAATAACAGGAAAAGTATTCATTGGAAATATTATTACCTAGTATTCTATAATCTGGATAATTCAGAAATTTAAAAAATGACTGGCACTTTTGTTATAATTATACATTTCCTAATTTGGAACACTAGCTTATTTGTTTAGATACAAAATTTCATTCATTTATTTGGTTTTAATTAATTATTTAAATGAAGGCTAGGCAAATGTACTGTTAAACTGTTAACGTGTTAATCATGTTAAAGCAATGGATATTAAAAAAATGGAATGATGTGGGGCGCCTGGGTGACTCAGTCACTTAAGTGACTTGATTTGGGCTCAGGTCATGATTTCATGGTTTGTGGCATGGAGCCCCACATCAGACTCCACACTATCAGCGGTTGGGATTCTCTCTCTGCCCCTCCCCTGAGCTTGCTCTCTATCTCTCTCTCACTCAAATAAATAAACTTTAACAAAAATGAGATGATGTACCACCAATTATTGTAGTGAACATGATTATACAGGGAGGTCAACTATGTTGGGGGGGGAGTGGTAATAAAATAATGCAAATCTAAAGTCACGGATTTCATTTCTTATTGTGATTTTTTTTTTATAGGCAATGAAGAGAGATATATTGAATACAGTTGCAGATCGTTGTGAAATACTATTTGAGGATCTGCTTTTGAATGAAGTTCCAGAAAAAAAAGTTATGAGTATAAAATTAAGAACTTTTTGTGTGTGTTATCAATACAGTAATAGGATGTCAAAATGTAATAGATATGTTATCTTTTGTAACTACCTATATCTGTCTTTTATAACGATATGGCATCTTTTACTTTTTTTAGCAAATGACAATTTTTCAGTTGCCACCCCCCAAAAAAATGTTTGAAACACCTTATAATAGCAAATCTGTCAACATTTTTAAAATCTGAGGGAGGGTTTTTTTTGTAAACTCTGCATGAATTTCTGCCAGAATGGGTAAACTGTATTAACATTTTAAAGCTAATATTATTAAATTAATATCTGGTGTTTAAAAAAATTTATCCAAAACAAAATATTTATTAGTGTTAAGTATTATATAATAAATTTTTAGTAGGTATTAATTTGTAGTATATATGCAGTTGATCTTTCCTAAGTTTTTTTGTATACTAATTTATACTTCTCATTATTACTATAACAACTTTATTAGATTTGAAAAAGACTGGGTCATTCTGTCTTAACCTTTTATAATTATTCCATCTTTTGAGAAATATAAACTATACCATTTATGTAATTTGTGTTAATAATATTTTTTTTTACTCAAAAGGAGAATTATAATATTGAGTATGCTTTTTGAAGTTACACACTTTTCTCTACCTTCCAACCATTCAGGTGTGAGTGCATTTGCAATTCACAGTTGAATATGTATCTAAATGAAACATGTACATTAGCTTGTTAAGGGAATATTTTTATGTTTATAGGAAAATCTTCTCTGTATAACTAACTTCTTTTAAGACTACTGATAGCTAGTATATTAGGTTTGGTGGACTAATTATCTCTTTTATATCCGTAGTATGATAGATTGGTGGAATTGCCAGATTTAATTTAACATTTGTCCTTTCTGTACTTCACAAGTAACCCTGAAGCTCCATTTAGTAATAATGTATAGTTTGCTGAGACATGAATTTGAATTTTATAGCAGTTGGATTGAGATTTTTGTTTTGTGAAGTATGTAAAACCTGGTCAATTAGTCACCCAGCCTACCAGCCTATCAGCCTCGTGTCAGTGTGGCCTTGTGTGTATGTGTGTGTGTGTGTGTGTGTGTGTGTTTTAATTCATTTACTGTTTTTGAGAGAGAGAGAGCAAAGGAGGGGCAGAGAGGGAGAGAATCCCAAGCAGGCTCTGCACTGTCAGTGCAGAACCCACTGCAGGGCTCAATCTCATGAACTGCTGAGATTATGACCTGAGCCAAAATCTAGAGTCAAATGCAGGGTGCCTGGGTGGCTCAGTCAGTTAAGTATCCAACTCTTGGTTTTGGCTCAGGTCATGATCTCATGATTCATGAGATCGAACCTCCCGTTGGGCTCTGACCTAACAGTGTGGAGGCTGCTTGGGTCCTCTCTCTCTCTCTCTCTCTCTCTTTCTCTCTCTCTCTCTTTCTCTCTCTCTCCCCCCTTCTCCCTCCCCCGCTCATGCACTCTGTCTGGCTCAGACAGAAATAAACTTTAAACTTAAAAAAAAAAAGAGAGAGAGAGACTTTTAATAACCTACTGAGCCACCCAGGTGCCCCAGTGTGACCTTGTTTTTACTACTTAACTTTGTGTATGTAATAACTCTCCTGGTGCTAAACATTACTTCACTTTCTAAGCAACAGACTGTGCTATAATTGAACTGTGAATTTTAGGATTTTTGGGGACGTAGGGATACATTCACCATTAATGCCAAAGACCTACCCTATCACACACTTTAGTTAAATACTCTATTTAAAGCATTTAAAAATGCATTGATATTGTTTTATATTAAGTGAGCTAGTGTTTTGAAATTTTTGGTGATGTTCAAGTAGTAAAATTACTTCTCATAGCAGTTGTGATATGTATACGTTAAGTTTGATGTATTAGAAGTTAATGTTACAATCTAATATTATCCTAAATTTTCAATAAAAATAAAAGTTTTCACTGGTAATTGAGTGGCCTTTGAGGCCTTAGCTAATTACATTAGCCTGTTATAAGAAACTGTAGCCCAGAATAAAATAATACATTCCTAATTTCAATGTGTGGACAATATACATGCTACAGTAAAAATTGCAGTAATATAATATTACAGCTAGGAGGCAGCCTGGTCAAATAGTAAAATTTTTCTCCCAGTTCTCATATGAAAACAAGATATTAAGCAGAATCTGGTAAGAACACATAATTTTTAAGTCATAGCATTTCCTGTGACACTTAAGGCCGCCTTCATCATCTTCTGTTTATAGTTTTATAAAGCTACTACTAGTTTCCTGACAAGGAAATATAGATTGCTACTAAAGTGAGCCCTAGTTTTCTATTTGATCTGTATATTGGTAGCTTATTTAATCACATCCATTGCTGAAAGAGGTCATTCTTTACACAATATCTCTATCTTTGTTAATAGTTCATTAGAATCATGGTGTTGAACTAAACAATTATTATGTGTTTATGTAGACCAGTGACTATGTTAAAAATTAGGGGAAGTATTATATTTTACTTTGTGAGTATTCAAAGAATGAAATACTGTTTATTTATATCCAGATTATTTTTTCTATTGATAATTTAAGGCTGTTTGCAAAAAGGTATTACAGTTAACAAGATAACAAGATAAATACTAGTGGTAAGAATGAGGTAAAGGGAAAATGAAAAAGAAAGCAGGATGAAGTTACAGTAAGATTCGTATATAAAACATGTAATCAGCCTAGATCTAGTAAGATGAAGTCAGTGGTAAGATTAGTGTGAAATGTACTATCATGTCCTGTACACTTGGTGTAAGTGGGCCACTAATTTGGCTCCAAACTTACATGAAGAAGAGAAATACTATTTTTATAAAATCCATTGCTTGTAAGAAGTACAATAAGAAAGTAAGAAATAAGAAAAACAACTATTTCTGAGACCAGGGACAAAATTCTCTATTGAGTATTCTTTCATAGGACAGTGGATATTACAAGAATATATAAGTAACAGTATCTTCACACTGAAGGCAGTGGGTAAGTTTACATTTCATAGGAGCATCATGGAGTCCCTTGCAGAGGCCAGGGGTGTTAAGGTAAAGCAGAATTCAGTAAGAGCAATTTTGTGTAAGATCAATTAGAAAATGAAAAGACCTTTTAGGTTTTGTTTTTATTAGTGTATATTTTTATATACTTATCAAATATATCACTGATCCTAGTGACAGACCTATCTAAATATTGATAATGTTCCTTCTCCATTTAGATTCTGAAAAAGAGTTTCACATCCTCCCTCACCGAGTTTTTGTCCCCATTCCGGGATCCACTATAATGTTATGTGATTATAAATTTGGTGATGAGTCAGCTGAAGAAATGAGAGACCATTTTATAGAGATGTTAGATCATATGATTCAAATAGAAGATTTGGAAATTGCAGAGGAAATAAACACAGGTAATTATATAATGTTACTTAAGAACCTCATTAAACTTTTCCTAAGATTACCTATGAGGCATCTAGTTTAAATATGTCTTTAGATTTCTTTGACACTAGTTCTGTTTGATATTTTCAAGACATTTAAAAATGTGTCTGTTTAATTTCTACATATGATGAACATGTAGTCAGTGTTTTCTTGGAAAATTCTACCAAAATTTAAGATACTTAAAATTTTCTAAGCCTAGCAAGTAGATCTTCATTAAAAAAATTCATCCTTAAATAAGTGGAATATATAGCTCTTAAGGTATTTGTTTTATTATATGGAAAGTTTTCTTAAAATTCATTATCTTAATATTTGGTTAAGCATAATGTCGCAGTGTTTTTTAAACACTTTATTAAACATCTTTTTCATATATTGGCCTCTATTTTCTTGTCTCTTTCATATAATTGGGATACTAAGCTGAAAAAGGCAGTTCCAAACATTAGATCAACTTTATTTTTATAGAGCACAGATTTGCCATAGCATCTAATTATGTAACATAATTTCTTCCCCTGTCACTTTCACATTTGACCTTACATTTTAGAAGGCTGTTTTTGTTTTGTTTTGCTTTGCTTTGTTTTTGTTTTGTTTCTAGTGAAGGCAGGATATGAAAACATATCTATAAATAAGTGTACAAGAGTGTATAGCAGGCTTCCTGAAACTTTAAAAATATGTGATGAAACATATTAAACATATTTAAACATGTTATTTAAACGTATTAAACATGTTTAAACATATTAAACAGACGAACATTTAAAAATATGTGATTTTTTTTTTATGCTGGTAATCTAGTATAGAGATGGATTAACTTGAGTAGGAAGAGTTTAACATTACAAACACAAAGGAACAAAACAGCAACTTGGAAAGTTTAGCTTTGTATACTTAAACGTATCCTGTGTCAAACTCATGATTTCTAGATTATATGTTTTTCTAGTATTATATGATGTATTGAAGATACTACTTCATTATGGGAAATGTGCTTCTTTACGGAGTCTGCACTGTTTTTGAAATGTACATAAATCCCAAATTAGTGTTTGAATGATTACTTAAAAAATTTTTCTTTTAATTTATTTATCTTGAGAGAGAAAGAGAGAACATGATCAGGGAAGGGGCAGAGGGAGAGGGAGATAATTCCAAGCAGGCTCTGCACTGTGAAGCCTGATGCTGGGCTCAGTCTCACAAACTGTGGGATCGTGACCTGAGCCAAAATCAAAAGTCGGACACTCAGCCGTCTGAGCCACCCAGGCACCCCTGATTGATTATTTTTGATTGCCTATTCTGTATTAAGCATGAGGGTTCTAGAGATCAAATATAGTCCTGACTATTAGAAGCTCATGGTATAGTGGGAAATAGAGAAAAATGAGTTATTCTAAAACAAGGTGATTAGTTCTATAATAGAGGGATGAACAGAATTATCACAACATTCAGCACAGGAATTATCCTTGTCTGGGATTAGAAAAAATCTGAGAGCATTTGTGTTCATTCTGTGACATTTGAGTTCATTTTGAATGATGAATGCACTAAAAGTAAATCTAGGTTTTTTTTAGGAATTGAACACTAGCATCAGATGTATTGTGGCCAAGAATATGACTTGTCTAGAATTATATTAGTTTTGCTTCATCAAGTTTTTGTTGAATTAGAAGGAATGATTTGGTAATTAGCATATTTAATAACAAAATAACATATTCCCAAATTATGGGACAGGGTAAAAACAAACATTTTAGTAGAAAAATCAAGTGCTTTTTCATTAGTATCCTATTGGTTTAGAACTATATTCACTTATTCACTTCTTTATTTCTCAATTTATTTGTCACTCATTTATTCATTTACTAGTTTACTCAAAAATATTAGATGCATAATTTTATGGAGATAATATTTTAACTGAGTCCAGGTGTGCCACTTACATCTGTGTGACTTTAAACAATTCACCTCTGAACCCCAGATACTCTTGGGGTTGATATGAGAATTTAATATAAATGTTAGGGAAAATACTTTCTAAACAAAAAGAGATACATAACTGTAAGATGATATTAACTAGCATTATTATAAAACTTTTAAAAAATGAACCTTCTGAATTATAATGAAAATGTTAACATGAAGTATAAAAGTAGTATTTTATGGTATACATAGATTTTCCTAAATATTTGAAATTAGGGTTTTTGTGTAAAATCATAAAAAGTGGAGTTCAGTTGTTCAAGTTCAAAAATTAAAATCAATTACTGTACATTTAAGGGTGTTAAACTTGTTATAAGTATCTGGCTTAATTTTCTAAGTATTTGGTGTTATTATTTGCTGATTATTATTATTTCTATACTATAATATACTTGCCAAGTAGTTGCTATGTTGAAATACATATTTTGCCAGGTAAGTACCTTAAAATAACATACTTTAAATGACTTAAGGGATGAAGAACAATTTGTTTGTAAAAATGACTCACTTAAGGTGAGGGATAACTGTGGCTTTAGAATTTCTTAGGTGTGTTAGTCATCTCCTACTAGATATTAACTTAATAACTCAGATGTATTTTATCTACAGTATCAGCTAAAAATTTGGAGACCTACCTTTAAAATCTGGTGAAACTCATCTTTGCCAATTGTGTCTTTTTATTAGAGCTAATTAATTGTTGTTTGGTTAAACATTGATAATTATGAAGGAAAGAGAAAGTACTAATGAACATGTATTTTTACAACTACATCACTGGTTATAGTGAAACCTCATTACTTTAGTATTCAGGGATGGGGAAGAAGACCACTAAGGAGTTCAAGTCCTAACATTTTATTTAAAGCATCTAAACAGTCCTAACTATCAATAGCTTGGAATAAATTGATCACGTTGATAACTTAGCATGCATTCATTATGCTCTTGTTTTTTCTCGTTTGTTGACAGTTGCTCTTACTTTCTCACATGATTAATTTTGGGGCTTGTCTGAAGTTAACATTACCTGGTTTTAAGGAATGATAAGATCTAACTTCCTATCGAATCATGTTATTTGCATTTAAATTTCAGATAACTAGGAAAATGACATAATGTCTGAGATTTGAATTAAAGTCCTAAAAGTCCCCACCAAAACAAGCACAAATAAGTTGTTATGGCTCTGCTTCAGTAAAATGATCTCAGATTTGTATCAAAGCAATATGATTTTGTATGACAGATTCAAAATGGAAATAGAGCAATGAAATATCTTTTTTTAGAGAAGTAAATTATTTGTGCAGAGGATTTGACATTACTAGAGCATGACTTTTGCAGGTAACAATTCAATGTTAAATGTGTAAGCAACATCATGACAAAACCATTTTTTGTGCTCTTTAAATACAAGTACTCAAGTAAAAAAAAAATCCTTTAGCAAATAAGTTTAATTTCTGCTTCATCCATTATTTTTATTTGTTATCAGATACAAGGATTTTAGTGGCCCCCAAAAAAAGTTTTTTTATTTTATTTACTAATAGAAATTATTTATTTACTGACAGAAAAGCCAGAGTTGTGTGTGTGTGCTACCATGAATAAAAGTGTGCTGTTGCATTCAACCTTTTGATCTATAGTGAAGTTAGGGAAATATAAAGTTAGGGGTGGGCTAATGTAATCTAGAACTAAAGTGTTAGAGCCCTGAGAAAACTAGAAAACTGGAAATATAGAAGACTGAATGGTTCTGGAGATAATCATGATAAGAGTTTGTTAGCCTTTGCAACCAATTGTGATATGGGAGAAAAAAAAGAGAGGGGTTTTGTGTTTGTCTTTAAGTACTTTCATCATATGCTTGAAGAGGGAAAAAGAAACAGTGATAGCCTAGATTGTAATGAAGTAGTTGCTAAAGATGATTTCTGAAAATGACAGTAAACTTATCTTCATGGGAAATCGGTAAAAATAGGCATTTTTTCTTTCTCTTTCATTCATTTTGGTACCCACAAATAACTGTTTCCATAAGTTTATGTATCATACTTGTGAGCCTGTGCTGTTATATTGAGATATAAAGATGTCTGTAAAGACATTTTAAATCCAGGAAATTAATCTATTTTACCTTGAATTTATTTTTTTTTTCAGTATATGAAGTTTATTGTCAATTGGTTTCCATACAACACCCAGTGCTCATCCCAAAAGGTGCCCTCCTCAATAACCCATCACCCACCCTCCCCTCCCTCCCACCCCCATCAACCCTCAATTTGTTCTCAGTTTTTAAGAGTCTCTTATGCTTTGGCTGTCTCCCACTCTAACCTCCTTTTTTTTTTTTTTTTTTTCCCTTCCCTTCCCCCATGGGTTTCTGTTAAGTTTCTCAGGATCCACATAAGAGTGAAAACATATGGTATCTGTCTTTCTCTGTATGGCTTATTTCACTTAGCATAACACTCTCCAGTTCCATCCATGTTGCTACAAAGGGCCATATTTCATTCTTTCTCATTGCCACGTAGTACTCCATTGTTATTTTAACCTTGAATTTAAACAGTAGTTATTGTCTCTCTGTGTTCTCTTGTAAACAAAGGTATCAACATGGGGCAGATGCTTTCAGATAGTTCCCTAGAGCTCTATAGAAGAGCATTTGATTACCACCTCTGAGGGAAGGAAGGGAGTCTGGCTTCAGGATCCCTCCATTCTTGTTTTAGCTGCGTAATTCTATTTTCATCTATTTTACATGCTGGGATTTTCTGTCACATTCTTTAGCACTAGGAAAAAACATGAAAACCACTAGTCTATGTGATCTCTAAGGATGTTCTTGGTTCAAACACTTTTTTTTTTTTAAGTTTATTTACTTTGAGAGATAGAGTATATGCACTCTGGTTAGAGGTGGGAGGAGGGGCAGAGAGGAGAAAGAGAGTCCTAGGCAGGCTCTGTGCCGACACGGGGCTCAAAGCCACAAACTGTGAGATCATGACCTGAGCTGAAGTCAGGATTCGGATGCTTAACCGATTGAACCACCCAGGCGGCCCTTTAGTTGAAACACTTTTTTTAATCAATGTTAAAGAAATTCAGCTAAACCAACCTACATAAATTATTGCTAGTATAATGAAATAGAGAACTTGTATTTGAATCCTCAGTCTGCTATCCATTACCCTCAAATATGCACTTAACTTCCCAGGTCCTATTTTCCATCTGTAAAATGGGATAAAGAGTTGCCTTGCTTAACATTGAGTTGTTTTAAGGTCAAATTTATGATCATATTTTGCTTGAATACAGTAGTCCCTTCTTATTTGCAGAGGATAAGTTCCAAGACCCCCAGTAGAAGCCTGAAACTGCAGATAGTACCGAACTCTCTATACTGTGTTTTTCCCTATGTGTATGTACTTGTGATAAGTTAGTTTATAATTAGGCACAGTAAGAGTTTACAATGATAACTAACAATAAAATATAACAGTCATAACAGTATACTATTAAAGAAGTTATGTGCATGTGCTCTTTCTTTTTCTCCAAATATCTTCTTATATTTATACTCCCCCTTGTGATGATATGAGATGATAAAATGTCTCATGAGATAAAGTGAGGTGAATGACGCAGGCATTGTGACCAAGGATTAGGCTACTGTTGACCTTTTGATTGCTGTGTCAGAAGATCATCTGCTGTTGGACTGCAGTTGACTGCAAGTATCTGAAAGATACTTATCTGCAGATAAGAGGGTACTACTGTATGTCAGGGCACCCCGGTGGCTCAGTTAAGCATCCAACTCTGGATTTCAGCTCAGGTCATAATCTCATGGTTTGTGAGTTCAAGCCCTTTCGGGCTCTGCGCTGACAGTGTGGAAGCCTGTTTGGAGTTCTCTTTCTCCCTTACTCTCTGCTCCTTTCGCAAAATAAACATGAAAAAATTTAAAGGGTTACAACTACATATCAAATTTCAGGTTAGATCCAGTCAGCAAACTTTTTCTTTATAGGTCCAAATAGTAAATATTTTAGGCTTTGTGGGGCACATAAAGTCTGGCCCATGGGCTGCAATTTGCAAATCCCTGCTTTTATTATTAATATCTAATTATTTGAAGTTATTAATTGTCAAACCATCAATAAGAACGATAGAAATAATCCCAATAAGAGTGAAGGTTACCCTGCTCCTATCTGGTTTGATTTTTGGTATCAGTTTATTTCTACTACCATATAGTAAATGAATTATAATTTGTGGGAGTCACTCAGAACTAGCTCTATGGCTGTTTGATTTCAGACAGTTATAAAATTACATACAGGATTTTAAAAATTATCATCTTAACATACATTCCATGAGATTGAATTGGCCTGCATTTGATAATGAGCAAATACATTGTGTTATTAAAAAAAGTCAAGTTGAAGGAAAATGGAGCTTGTTGTATATGCTCTTTATAATATTCTTTAAAATTAATTTTAAAATGGTAATTCTCATTTAGGAATTATATTAAATTATTATTATCCTCTTGCAGCTTGTATGAGGTACTCTGTGAATACTGAAGCTTCATGGACAGCACAGATGATGAACATCCTGAAAACCAATTAAAACTAGAATAATACTGAAAATTCAGCAAAACATAGGTATTTAATTTCTTTTATAACATTGAAAAGATATTTTGAATTTTGAGTTTTCTTATTATTTTAAAATTATTTCCATTCCATTTTTGCTTTCTTAGAAGTACTGGTTTAAGGAGTATTTGAGTATTATGGAAAGTGCTAGATCCTGGATATGGAAAGATTTATAAATAATGCATTATCTCAAGTGCCCTCGAACATGATACTTTCTGTTAATTTTTTTGGTGTTTTTAGAAGAAAAACATGTTGAGTTTGGGACTCAGTATAGTTGGGCCAGTGCTTTGCAAACTGGTGTTCTTTGCAAAACTGTTAACGTAGAAGATTTTGGTATGTGTTCTATGAAAAAAGTCAAATGCAAGTCTGGAAATTCATAATGAATTTCAAAATTTTATTTATTTATTTATTTATTTATTTATTTATTTATTTTTAAATATATGAAATTTATTGTCAAATTGGTTTCCGTACAACACCCAGTGCTCATCCCAAAGGTGCCCTCCTCAATACCCATCACCCACCCTCCCCTCCCTCCCACCCCCCATCAACCCTCAGTTTGTTCTCAGTTTTTAAGAGTCTCTTATGCTTTGGCTCTCTCCCACTCTAACCTCTTTTTTTTTTTTCCTTCCCCTCCCCCATGGGTTCCTGTTAAGTTTCTCAGGATCCACATAAGAGTGAACATGTATAGTATCTGTCTTTCTCTGTATGGCTTATTTCACTTAGCATAATACTCTCCAGTTCCATCCATGTTGCTACAAAGGGCCATATTTCATTCTTTCTCATTGCCACGTAGTACTCCATTGTGTATATAAACCACAATTTCTTTATCCATTCATCAGTTGATGGACATTTAGGCTCTTTCCATACTTTGGCTATTGTTGAGAGTGCTGCTATAAACATTGGGGTCCAAGTGCCCTATGCATCAGTACTCCTGTATCCCTTGGGTAAATTCCTAGCAGTGCTACTGCTGGGTCATAGGGTAGGTCTATTTTAATTTTTTGAGGAACCTCCACACTGTTTTCCAGAGTGGCTGCACCAGTTTGCATTCCCACCAACAGTGCAAGAGGGTTCCCGTTTCTCCACATCCTCTCCAGCATCTGTAGTCTCCTGATTTGTTCATTTTGGCCACTCTGACTGGCGTGAGGTGATATCTGAGTGTGGTTTTGATTTGTATTTCCCTGATGAGGAGCGACGTTGAGCATCTTTCATGTGCCTGTTGGCCATCCGGATATCTTCTTTAGAGAAGTGTCTATTCATGTTTTCTGCCCATTTCTTCACTGGATTATTTGTTTTCGGGTGTGGAGTTTGGTGAGCTTTTTATAGATTTTGGATACTAGCCCTTTGTCCGATATGTCATTTGAATTTCAAAATTTTAAAGGCTCCAAGAAGTGTGGCAGTCACTTTAACATTGTTCAGACTTACTAATGGAAGAACATGTAGACTGTTGTTAAGTGGAATGCCAGTTTGAAAAATGCTTTGTAAGGATTAAGACTTTTGACTGAGAGAAGTTAGGAAATTTAGTTGTTTTTGTTGTCACTTACTCATTAGCTGATTACCCAAATTCTTTGTACCAAAGTGTGTGTATATGTGTGGGTCTGTGTCTGGACTTCTCTGGTCAGTTTTGTTTTGGTTAACTTACAATTATCAGAAAAAAAAATGAATAAAAATAAGTTACCAGTACAGGCTAATTCTTAGATTTTATAATGGTGGAATCTGAATTTTTGTAGTTTTAATAGCTACACAATTGACTTTGCCTTGTAACGTTTGAGACACACTGCTCATTGGAGCTCTCTTATGGTTTAAGCTAGTTACCATGAGATGGCTTGGATGTCATTGTACATATTTATTTTATTTAATTAATTTATTTTTTAAAACTTTATTTAAATCCAACCAATTAATATATAGTGTAATAATGGTTTCAGGAATAAAATTCAGTGATTCATCACTTACATATAAAACTCAGTATTCATCCCAACAAGTACCCTCTTTAGTACCCATCACCCATTTAGCCCACCCCCTCTACCACCCCTCCAGCAACCCTCAGTTTGTTCTCTGTATTTAAGAATCTCTTATGGTTTGTCTCCTGCTCTGTTTTTATCTTATTTTTCTTTTCCTTCCCCTATGTTCATCTGTTGTGTTTCTTAAATTCCACATATGAGTGAAATCATATGGTATTTGTCTTTTCTCTGACTGACTTATTCAGTGTACATATTTATAGAAGGCTTTTTGGGGCACGTGGGTGGCTCAGTCAGTTAAACATCTGATTTCAGCTCAGGTCATGATCTGATGGTTCGTGGGTCAAGCCCCACATCAGGCTCTGTGCTGACAGCATAGATTCTGTCTCTCTCTGCTCCTCTCCCACTCATACTATGTCTCCCTTTCTCTCAAAAATAAATAAACATTAAAAAATTAAAAATAAAAAAAGAAAGAAACCTTTTCAAGTATGTGAGTCTTTCTCTTAGGTGAGTACACATGTGTTAAAGAGACATGCTTTTTTTTTTTTAGGGTTTTGTTTGCTAAGTGGTGAAGTACATGGTTACCAGTTCAACCTTGGCAAACTGTTCAACTTACAGCTGTATTTTCCTCCTCAGACTTTGCTGGCTTTTAGTACATATATATGTGTGTGTGGAAGTATATGTGTTTGTGCATGTGTGTCTCGTTTAGGCGCATCAGTCACCTGCATTTCGGAGCTGAGGATCAGTTAAGCCTTTCTTTTGCTCATCCCATTTCCACGTGTTTTGTGTTTGTTTTACTTGTAGGTGTGATTGCAGCGGTTGCAGTTGCAGTCCTTGCTGCGGGGATCTCCTTTCACTACTTCAGTGATTAGGGTGAGACACAAAGAACTTCCTGATCATCCAGAGAACACTGACCAACAATTATGAATCATAAAGATGCAGACCATCCATCTACATTTCAGACAGTAGCAGCCAGATCTGCTGCCAATAATGCCTACTAGGTGTGTTTCTGACTAAATGGAAATCACTAGCTGCCTCATTTAGCCCTGCTTATATTATAGATGGCTCAGGCTTGCAAAAATAAAGTTGTGCATATAGATGGAAGTTGCATGTCACAAATCCTTATTATCTATTTTCAAAAATGTTCAAAATGATGGCTTACTTTCATAGATTTTAGTCCTCTTGATCTGGATTGCATATTGATCAGGATATTGAAAACGTGAATAGTCAGGGTTGACTGTATAGCTTAGTAATAGAATAACTGGAGAAATTTCTAAGAAGTGGGGCAACTACCTATTAGGTGAACTCATACTCTAGGACCTTTCTAAGGCATACTCAGTTACAAAATACTGATTGAGTTCTGGTCAAGGGGTAAGGCAACCTTTTCAGAGAGGTTTGAGTTGGTAAGGATTGCCATAAATCATGTGCTTTCTCAGGTTAGCATATCATACATGTTTTAATATATTAGACATTTACTTCTAGTGGTACATTAGACTAGGTACTACAAAACTAAATCCTGAATAAAACCTACTTTTGAATGCATTAATCAGCTCAAAGACAGTAGGGAAGTTTCTGAGAATCATACCTCTATTTTGACTCTCCCACAAAAATGAACACATTTTGAGTTGGGAATTGTGAATACTCTATTAAACATGCAAGTGGGCAGTGGTTACTCAGATGGCAAATACTAGTTGCAACACTGCCAATATACAATTTGCCTTGGACTAGAAACAAGGAGATGAATCTGAATCTGACATGCTGTCCTAGCCAGTACAGTTGAAGTTGCTACCCAGTTTATAGTATCCTATAAATACTTCTGGCAGAAGCAAGATACAGCCTCAAGATTTCCATAGATTATGATAAAGCAGTATAGATTACCAGTGCACATCGAAACCAGCTAGCATGAGAAAGCTCCCGTAGAAATAATAAGCTTTGGATTCAGTTCTCCAAGGTCTCATCACCAACTTCTATGAAAGATGGAACCACAGGCACAAATGAGAACTAAAGAACTGCTAAAAATGAAAAAAATGTTACTTGAAATTAAAAAAAAACCAAAACCTCAAGCATGTTGAATATCATGTTAGACTCAACTGAAGACACAATAAATAAACTATAAGTGAGTTCTAAAGAAATTATCCAGTGCTCAGCAAGGAGAAACAAGGAACAAGAAAATAAAAATATTAAAGAGAAGTTAAGAGATATGGAGAGAAGAATTACAAAGACTAGAAGTATTACGAGGAAAGAATAGAGAGGGGTGGAGGAGTGGCAATATTTGAAGATAACTATTTTCCAGATTTGTTGGAAAAATATGACTTCATGATTTCAGGAAACGTATTATATCCCAGGCATATATGGATCAAATCCATGCCTAACCCAAAGTATTAGAACAAAAAGGTAACCAAATACAAGATTTTAAAAGCAATCAAAGGGACAAAAAGATCACCAATGAAGGCAAGACAGTCACATACTTAGTAGGCTTCTCAATAGCAACAATGTACCCAAAAGATGATGGATTCAAAATTATGAGAAAAACTAATTATCAACTTAGAATTTATATGAAGCAAAACTGAAATGTTCTGATGAAAAACAGATTTTTGCCATCAATAGACTTTCGCTAAAGAAACTGCAAAAGGATGATCTTCAAGAAGGAAAATGATTCCATAAGGATGATCTGAAATTGAAGGACTAGTGAACAAATAAAGTGATAAACATGTAAATCAAGTGTTGTTAATATAAAACAATTGTAATGAAAAAAGTGTTTTTAAGAAGTAAAACTGTAAAAAAAAAATGTAAAACTAAATAAACATTTTATGCAACATGAATGTGGACTTCTAAAATAGGATATAATTGAAAAACTGGATAGTAGCTTATAAGATGGAAGGAGGGTGGTTAGAATTAAAGTGTTCTGAGGTGCCTTTATTGTTCAGAAAGTGGTTGAAGATACTGTTTAAAGTATGTTGAATATATATGGTAAAATTTCAAGTGTAACTGCTAAAAATAGTAGATAGGGAATGAATCATTGCAAAGGATAAGAAGTTTAAAATAATGGAATAGGAATACAGTAACAGTACAAAAGGAAGAAATTAGGGGTGGAGAGGGGCAAAATAGATAAAATCATAGTAACAAGTTAAGTAATACTATTAAACTTGAATAGACTAAACCCAGTTCAACAACAGACTGATTAAGTTTTTAAAATCCAGCTGTAGGCTAGGTTTTTTAAAAGATGAAAACACAGACAAATAAAATTTGTGTAGCTTTGGTGATATTAAATCCAAATTAGATTTTATGGTAGTATTATTAAAGATGGAGAAAGCCACCAAATGATAAAAGGATCAATTCACTAGAAATAAATAACAATTTTAAATTTGTATATACTTTATAAAATGACCTCAAAGTACATAAATTATAGGGCTAGACCAACAAATTGAACAACAGAGTGGGAAATTTCACCAACTCTCAATTATTGGTAAATAAACCAAGCCAAAAATGAATGGAAAACCAAACTTGAATAATACAATCAACATACTGATTCAACAGATTTAAAATAATCAGCAATTAGAGAATATTCTTATGCATTTTATGTTAGCGAAAGTTGACCATGTATTGGGCATGAAATTACAGTAGTTTTAAAAATCAGTATTAAATGGATAATCAGAAATAAGTTTGAGATCAGTAAGAAATGTTAAGTTTTTTAAAAAGCATACATTTACATGTTTTAAAAACATAAATACTTAGAACTTAATTATAAGTACCACGTTTGGAGAAATTGGGTGGTACAGCAGAAACTGCACTGAAGGAAATGACTTTAAATGCTTAAAGTTTTTAAAAAGCTTGAGTATGTAACTTAAGAAAAGAACAACAGAATAAACAATGTTGAAGCAAGGAGATACAGGCAAGGGAAGAAATCAATGAATTAGAAAACAAAATCACAAAGTCAAAGTTGTCTTCATGACAATAAAATTGGCGTAATTGAACAAGAAGAAAACAGGGCCCAAGTAGACAACATAAAGATTGAAAAGGATTCTTGGGGCACCTGGGTGGTTCAGTCAGTTGAGCTTCAGACTTCAGTGCAGGTCATGATCTCACAGTTGGTGAGTTTGAGCCCTGCATTGGGCTTGCTGCTCAGTGCAGAGCTTGCTTCAGATCCTCTGTCCCCTTCTTTCTCTGCCCTTCCCCTACTTGTGCACTCTCTCAAAAAACATTTAAAAAAAAGGATTCCATACAAATAGCAGAGATGAAAATGCTGAGACTGACAGAAGCATCTTAATATATTTGAAAACTTAGACAAAATTGATTAAGGTCTAGAAAAATACAATTTCTTTAAATTGTCTAAAGAAGAAATAGACAAGCTAGATAGACTTATTCAATAGTGTTGAAAAGTAAGTAATGAAAATTTTTTTGACAGACTAGCCCACACCTACAGATGTTTCTTTTTCAAGGACAATACTATTTAAACATCTCATGCAAACTCTTCCAAAGACTCTTCAGCTCATTTTGTGGATCCAGTATAACCACTCATAGTAGAATCAGATTACTCCTACATTCAGTAGGAGAAAAGAAAATTCCAGACTCATCCCACACATTAACAGATATTAAAACCAAAAGCACTATTGATCAGCTGAATTCAACATTATATAAGAAAGGATGGTGCAGTATGACTAAGTTGTATTTATACATTTAAAATCAGGAACTCAATAAGGATGCTTTTATCACCACTTCTATTCATCACTGTCCTGTAGACATAATGAGCAAAGAACAAATCAGACATTTTAAGAGGTTGTGACTGAGCACATGAAAAGATGTTTAATCTCATAAGTCATCAACTAAGACCATGGTGAATATCATTTTACATCCAGTAAAATGAAAAGTTAAGAAATACGACAATATTAATGAAGAAGATTTGCATCAAGAAGACATTTACAGGTGGGGTTGTAAATCAACACACAGTTTGCCCTGGAAAGCAATTTGGCAATATCTTTTAAAGTAAACCATATACATACTCTAATACCTGACCATTCTACTTGTACATATATACCTTAGAGAAATTCTTTCCATATGTATACAAGAGTACATCTGTGAGAATGTTCAAGGCAGCCTTATTTGTAATCACCCAAATGTTTATTGACAAGAAATGAAAAATAAATTATGGGTTTTGTAATTTAATTTAATAGGGAGAATGACCTAAGAAAGCAAGTCTCAGAAGCCTGCAGTATGATAGATAGCTTTTATAAAGTTTAAAAACAAGCAAATCTCATCTATATTACACAGGAACACATGATAATTTTTTTTAATGTGGCAGAGTGATACAAAAGATTCAGGATGTTGATTACCATTTCAAGGTGGGACTAATGGCAGAGCAGGAAGACAAGAAGGAACAAATGAATAGATGAAACATTATTGGTGATTTTTTAGTTCTTGAGTTGAAATGGGTTACTTGATACTCACTTTATGTACCTAATGGTATTAACATATATATATATATTTTCTTGGTTGTCTACTACTAACAAATGACCCCCAAACTTAATTGGCTTAAAACAATGACTGTTTCATTTCCCGCCCCCCCCCCAATTTTGAATTGACAGGAATCAGGTTGCTCTTCACATGGTGTAGGCTAGAACTACAATTTTCTAGGAGCTTGATTAGGTTTGAAACATCCAAAATAGCTCATTCATATGGTTGGCAGTTGATACTGGCCATCAGCTGGGAACTCACCTATCACACCTCAGTTTTCTTCTGTGTGGCCTGTGTGGCTTGGGGTTCTTCCATCATGGTGACTGGGCTTCTTCCTATCGTAATGACTGGGATTCAAGAAGTAACATCCCAAATGTGAGCATTCCAAGAGGAAAGAAGTAGGACCTGTGTGTCTTTTTGAGGCCCTGGCTTAGAAATCTCAGAACATCACTACATTGTGTTGGTCAAAGTAATCTACAGGACCAGCCTAGATTAAAGATGAAGGGGAAAAAACCTTTACCTCTCAATGGGTATGCATATATGAGAAGGAAAGGATTTGATGGCAACCATCTTTGGAGATTATTATCATAATATACCCTGTGGACTCTGGACATAGCAGTTCATGTTCCTGATGTGGAAAATGAATTCACCACCTCTCAAGACACCTTAAAAGTTTCATCTTCAGATTCAGGCTCAAGGCCCATAATCCCATCATTTGAATCAGTTTCAGGTACATGATGAGCCACCTTTACTTCAGTTCTTCTCAATATGAAGATGCATGAACTAAGAAACAAGTTTTCTTCCCCATATATCCATATGGTAAGACCGGCAATAGATTCTTGTCTGAAAGGAGGGAAAATGAGAGGTACAAAGCAGAAAATGGTTCATAGCAATTCTGAACTCCCAACTGGGCACATGTCTCTAAAATCATCATGATTCTAGGCACAGGGAGTGTATGTTAATTATGGCCTAATTCTCAGCTCTGGCCCTTCCCTGTGAGATTTTGACTCTAATCTGAGTTGTCCTTTTCCATGACAGTGCCTTGTTTGAAGTTGAATAGTTTTCTCAACTTGCTTCCTTGTCTTTGAAGGTTGAAGGCCCAGAAGCCTCTTTTTATTTTGAACTGCCTCTTCCTTTTAGACCAAACTGATGTAATTCCTTTAAAAATATTGTGTATTTTCTATGAATCAAATTATAATCCACTCCATTCAGCAAAAGGCACACCCACAAATCTGTTCAAGATAGGCCTCTCCCTCTACTTTGAGCTAAGTGCCAGGATGCTGAAAGACAACATCCTTAAGAATCAGGTACCAATTGCTTTGCTGAGTGGACTAAAATAAAATACATGCTTATAAGATTCTTAGAAGTCTTTTTGTCTAGCTAAGAGATCTATGAGGCACTGGATTAAATATTTCTGACGTCTTAAAGGTTATTCTAGCTGTACTCTCGATCCTAACTTAACTTGTGCTTTGTTTTACTTGCAATTCCCTAGAGTTGAGCATTGCCCAGAGGTCATTTCCTCCTCTAGAATTTCTTGCTGGCTGGAAAAAGGTGTTCAGGGCCTTTATATTTCCTATAAAGTTTGCTCCAAAACTGAACAGTTTCTTACTTAGTTCATCTCTCTTTCCATCTCTGATCAAAGCCAGTAAAAGTCAGTTGGAATTTTCAGTATTCTGTCTGGAAATCTCCTTGGCCAGATCCACAAGATTATTCAGTTATTTCTTCCAGTTTGTGATTTCCACAAGTTCATTAGTTCTACCTTTCACATTACTGCAGGTGAAAGTGCCTTTCATAACAAGGGTTGCCTTTCAGTAACAATTTTTTCATTGTTCTTGCCATCATTGTTTCCTGAAGGCCTTAAAGCTTTTGTCTCCTTCTAAGTTCCCATGTTAAGGCTACATGTTTTGGCTTTGGCCCAGTGCTACTTTATTTCTAGGCACCAGTTTCTGTTTTGGTTATCTCTTCATAATCATCTCAAAACTTACTGGCACTAGCCATTTTATTAATGGTTTTATTAATCATTTATTTATGATTCTATAGATTGACTGGGTTCCGCTGGCTCAGCTGAAAGGTTCTGCTCCACATGATGTTAGCTTGGGCTTCAGTTATCTAAGGGCTGTGACATCCAAGATAGCTCATCCACATATTTGGCAATTTATCTGCTGCTTTTCCACATAACCTCTCCACATGGCTTAGGCTTCTCAAATCATGGTGGTTGGATTCCAAAAGGAAGAGCCCCAAACATCAGTGTTCAAAAAGCAAGGAAGTGGGAATTGTTACCTCTTAAAGGAGTGGGCTTAGAAATCCCAGAATGTCATTCTTCTATATTCTATTGGTCAAAGCAAACAGGGCCAGTATAGTTCCTAGAGGAGAGGGAAAAGAAGTTCACCTCTCAATGGAAGAGTAGCACATGCATACGAGGTGGGAAAGAATTAATGACATTCATCACAGGAGACTTATTATACATATGTTCTTTAGTATATGTAAAATATTAAAAATGATAAAAAATACAAGAGAAAGGAGAGAATTCAAGAAGTTATCTAGGGAAATAATTACTATTATTACTCTAAAAACATAATCCATATATTATCCTTACCACAAATTTTCTATTTCTTCCTGTTTCAGTTTTGGTAGTGTATATGTTTCTAGGAATTTGTCCATTTCTTCCAGATTACCCATTTTATTGCCATATAATTGCTCATAATATTCTCTTATTATTGTTTTTATTTCTGTTGTGTTGGTCGTGATCTCTCCTCTTTCATTCTTTATTTATTTGGGTCCTTTTTCTTTTCAATCAAACTGGCTAGTGGTTTATCAATTTTGTTAATTCTTTCGAAGAACCAGCTTCTAAGTCAGCCAGGAGGAAATCAAACTTTCACTCTTCGCAGATGACATGATACTTTATATGGAAGACCCAAAAGATTCCTCAGTGGGGAAAACTGAGAGCTTCCCCCAAGGTCAGGAACAAGACCGGGATGTTCACTCTTGCCACCCAGGCTTCCCAAACAAATAATTTTTTTAAAGCAAGTATAACTAAATTAATATCAGGAAAACAAATTTATAGTCATTTGTAAGTGGTCATTACATAATGATAAAATGGAATCCTTTTGCCAGGAATATCTATCAATTTTAAACATATATACCTAATAAAATGTCATAAAATATCACGGCACAAATTGATAGAATACAGGGAGAAAGTGACTAATGTACCATCAGAGATTTTAGTACAGTGCTTGCAATCCTTAATATATCAAGATATCAACAAAAAAATAATATCAATGTAGATATTAACCACATGATCAACAAGCTTGATCTAAGAGAAATATATAAAATACTGCAATCAGTAATTAGCCAACTAATCATTCTTCCCCCTCTAGCACACAAAGATTTCCAAAAGTTAATAAATTAGGATATTGTAAGACAGATTACATTTAGGAACACAATGCAATTAAGTAGAAATTAATAACAAATATATATTTGTTACCAAAACAAGTGTGTGTGTGTGTGTGTATACAACTAACTCCTGTGTCAAGTAATATAATTATACTGTAAATTTCAAATTATTAAACTTTCACTCTTTGCAGATGACATGATACTTTATATGGAAGACCCAAAAGATTCCATGAGAGAAGGGAAGGGGAAAAAGTAGTTTCAAACAGAGAGGGAGGCAAACCATAAGAGAATCTTAAATACAGAGAACAAACTGAGGGTTGATGGAGGGGCAGGGAGAGGGGAAAATGGGTACTAAGGAGGGCATTTGTTGGGATGAGCACTAGGTGTTGCATGTAAGTGATGAATCATGGGAATCTACTCCTGAAGCCAAGAGCACACTATATACACTGTATGTTAGCTAACTTGGCAATAAATTAAAAATAAAAGTTCTCTCCAGTCCCCCACCAAAATGAAAACAACAACAAAATAAATTTTTAAAATCTCTTAGGGGCGCCTGGGTGGCTCAGTCGGTTGAGTGTCCAACTTCGGCTCAGGTCATGATCTCACAGTTCGTGGGTTTGAGCCCCGCATCAGGCTCTGTGCTGACTGCTTGCTCAGAGCCTGGGGCCTGCTTCAGATTCTCTCTCCTTCTCTCTCTGCTCCTCCCTCGCTCACGCTTTGTCTCACTCTATCTCTCAATAAAATAAAAATAAATAAATAAATAAATAAATAAATAAATAAATAATAAAATCTCTTAAATGTGCAAAGTAGTCTGATTGCAGAGGCTAAGACTTCCAATACTATGTTGAATAACAGTGGAAAAGGCAGATTGAGGATGATATTAGCATTGGGTTGTTCATATATGGCTTTTATGATCTTGGGGTATACTCCTTCGATCCCTACTTTCCTGAGGGTTTTTATCAAGAAACGATGCTGTATTTTGTCAAATGCTTTCTCTGCATCTATTGAGAGGATCATATGGTTCTTGTCCTTTCTTTTATTGATGTGATGAATCACATTAATTGTTTTGCGGATATTGAACCAGCCCTGCATCCCAGGTATAAATCCCACTTGGTCGTGGTGAATAATGTTTTTAATGTATTGTTGGATCTGGTTGGCTAATATCTTGTTGAGGATTTTTGCATCCATGTTCATCAGGGAAATTTGTCTATAGTTCTCCTTTTTAGTGTGATCTCTGTCTGGTTTTGGAATCAAGGTAATGCTGGCTGCATAGAAAAAGTTTGGAAGTTTTCCTTCCATTTCTATTTTTTGGAAGAGTTTCAAGAGAATAGGTGTTAACTCTTCCTTAAATGTTTGGTAGAATTCCCCTGGAAAGCCATCTGACCCTGGACTCTTGTTTTTTGGCAGATTTTTGATTACTAATTCAATTTCCACCAAAAAACTGCTAGAATTGATTCATGAATTAAGCAAAGTTGCAGGATATAAAATCAATGCACAGAAATTGGTTGCATTCCTATACACCACCAATGAAGCGACAGAAAGAAATCAAGGAATTGATTCCATTTACAGTTGCACAAAAACCATAAAATACCTAGGAATAAATCTAACCAAAGAGGTGAAAAATCTATACACTGAAAACTGTAAAAAGCTTATTAAGGAAATTGAAGAAGACACCAAAAAATGGAAAAAGATTCCATGCTCCTGGATAGGAAGAACAAATATTGTTAAAATGTCGATACTACCCAAAGCAATCTACATATTCAATGCAATCCCTATCAAAGTAACATCAGCATTCTTCACAGAGCTAGAACAAATAATCTAAAATTTGTATGGAACCAGAAAAGACCCCCAACTGGCCAAAGTGATCTTGAAAAAGAAAACCAAAGCAGGAGGCATCACAATACCAGACTTCAAGCTATACTACAAAGCTGTAACCATCGAAACAGTATGGTACTGGCACAAGAGCAGACACTCAGATCAATGGAACAGAACAGAGAACCCAGAAATGGACTCACAAATGTATGGCCACCTAATCTTTGATGAAGCAGGAAAGAATATCCAATGGCATAAAGACAGTCTCTTCAGCAAGTGGTGCTGGGAAAACTGGACAGCGACATGCAGAAGAATGAACCTGGACTACTTTCTTACACCAGACACAAAAATAAACTCAGAATGGATGAAAGACCTCAATGTAAGACAGGAAGCCATCAAAATCCTCGAGGAGAAAGCAGGCAAAACCTCTTTGATCTTGGCCGCAGCAACTTCTTACTCAACACCTCTCAGGAGGCAAGGGAAACAAAAGCAAAATGAACTACTGGGACCTCATCAAAATAAAAGCTTCTGCACAGCAAAGGAAACAATCAGCAAAACTAAAAGGCAACCGACAGAATGGGAGAAGATATTTGCAAATGACATATTAGATAGAGGGTTAGTATCCAAAATCTATAAAGAACTTATCAAACTCAACACCCCCCAAAAAAATAATCCAGTGAAGAAATGGGCAAAAGACATGAATAGACACTTCTCCAAAGAAGACATCCAGATGGCCAACTGACACATGAAAAAATGCTCCACATCGCTCATCATCAGGGAAATACAAATCAAAACCACAATGAGATACCACCCTGCACCTGTCAGAATGGCTAACATTAACAACTCAGGCAACAACAGATGTTGGTGAGGATGCGGGGAAAGAGGATCTCTTTTGCATTGTTGGTGGCAGTGCAAGCTGGTGCAGCCACTCTGGAAAACAGTATGGAGGTTCCTCAAAAAATTAAAAATAGAACTACCCTACAACCGAGCAATTGCACTACTAGGCATTTATCCAAGGGATACAGGTGTGCTGTTTTGAAGGGACACATGCGCCCCCAAGTTTATAGCAGCACTATCAACAATGGCCAAAGTATGGAAAGAGCCCAAATGTCCACTGATGGATGAACGGATAAAGAAGATGTGGTATATGTATACAATGGAGTATTACTCAGCAATCCAAAAGAACGAAATCTTGCCATTTGCAACTACGTGGATGGAACTGGAGGGTATTACGCTAAGTCAAATTAGTCAGTCAGAAAAAGACAAAAATCATATGATTTCACTGATTTGAGGACTTTAAGAGATAAAACAGATGAACATAAGGGAAGGGAAACAAAAATAATATAAAAACAGGGAGGGGGACAAAACAGAAGAGACTCATAAATATGGAGAACAAACTGAGGGTTGCTGGAGGAGTTGTGGGAGGGGGGATGGGCTAAATGGGTAAGGGGCATTAAGGAATGTACTCCTGAAATCATTGTTGCACTATAAGGTAACTAATTTGGATGTAAATTTTAAAAAATAAAAAATAAAATTAAAAAAAGTATTACAAAAAAATTAAAAAATAAATGTGCAAAGTGGAAAAAATGATGGGAAAATCACATCTGTATTTTTTTTTAATGAATGTGAATGTAATGTACAGCCGTGGTCTTATGCTTCTAAACTTCTGTGGGACTAACACACTTTATTAGTATTAAGTCTCTGAAATTCAAGTCAATTTCATGTGTGATAATCATTGTGTGTTGAAAGTGCATTAATTTGTTAGAACAGGAACCCTGTAGAGGAGATAATCATGCCATGTCAGCAATGAATAAATGTCAGCTTTAAAAATGAATTACTGTTTTTGAGATAACATGATTAAATCAAGCTAGTATGTGCTCAGGGATTGGGAGTGGGGAGTGGACATTTTGAAAAATAAAATAGCCTAGGGTGAAACACCTGGTTTTATGAAAGTGGTTTTTTAGAAGCATTATCTTTATATTATGAAAAAAAAAGCTCTGAAAGATAAAAAAGACTTTGATACTTGTTATAGATGAGAGCCTCAAGTAAAGATATTTATTTTATGTTTATGATATCAATTTATGTTTCCTTTGAATGCTATTGCCCAAATAAGGAAAATCCATAACTGAAAACTGAGATTATGTGCTATATACCTAAGACTTGTTTTGTCTACCAGGGCCATGGCCACCACGGTAATTTTGGAGTTGTGCGACCTACCGAAGCTTTATCTGGATTCCAGGTAACTTTCTTTTTTCCCTGAAGAATTGACATGGACATGAAATATATTAAGACAGACTTTCTAATCTTAGGGAATCCCAAATTTTGTTGATAATGTATGCTTTGTATTGGTGACTGGTAAACAAAGAGTATAATGTATCCTAGAGCATAGGCACTAGGATTGGGAGACCAAGGTTAGGTTTAGACTCTACATCTTACTAGGTGTATAAACCTGGACAAGTAAACTAACCATAAACTTCAATTTCTCCATCATCTGTATTAATTAACTCATTTAGTGTATGTGTGTGTGGGCAGACCCTTTCTCAATGTATATGTATACCAAGTCATGGTGTTGTATCTTTTAGACAACTTACAATGTCAGTTACACCTCAATAAAGCTGAAAAATTTTTGTCTCCGTCCTTGAACAGGACATATTAAAACCTTTGCTGTGCCCTCCTCTTAGGGCAGTTGTGAGAATCAAATGAGATAATGTATGTTATGTATAACATTATATTATATATAATATAAACCATGAAATGGAGAAAGTGTTAAAGAGGTAGGGTTGAAAAATTGGAGGTCTTGAAGAACATATACTTTGAGAGTGAAAGTAAGAGGAAGAACAGAATAGAGATGACTGTATTTAGCTAATCAGAGGGGCATGGATGGATACTAATTTCTTCACTGAAATCCAATATCAGCTGGTTCCAGAATATAGGATCTCAAACAGTAATACATAAACAAAATAAAAATAAATCCCCATGTCTTTTAATTTTAGGAATGTGTGCTCTCCTAGATTGCAAATCTTTGAGAAGAAAGAATGACTATATCTTACCCATTTTTATCACCTACTTCCTATATCTAACATAATTACTTGTATGTATTAGACACTCAAAACTTGTGGAAAACTAGTGTAGATAAAGAAAAAGAAAATAAAAATTTTATCGTGAGGTAATAGTTTACAAGATATATTTGAACAACTAAGTATATGATCATGATTATATTGTACAAAAAAAAATTCAGTATAATAGTCCTCAAAACTCTGTAGATTTCTTTCTCATGTGTGTGTTAATATTTATTTCACACTTTTTTTAAGAAATAATTTAACTTATATTTATCATGGTATCCTCAGTCAACTTGAAATGACAATTTTTGGGGAGATCTCTCATTCAATTCAAATATTTAGAATTTTTAATAAGGTCCTTATATGCAGGAATGTGTGTGAGGTGTTTGGGATAGATGAATTGCATCCCACCATCTTCGTAAATTAGCTTCTATTTACATGAGCATATCTTTCAGAGGTTGTATCTATGTACTGTACGTACCATTATACTTCATAAGTATCTGTTAGTAATAGTAATAATGATAATAATAATAATAACACTTGAGTAATACCTATGTAACAGGCACTGTTCTAAGTAGTTTGTTTACATGATTTATTCACTTTTTCCTCACAGTCCAGTGAGGATGTGCTATGATTATCCTTATTTGACAGATGAGGAAACAGGTACAGAGAGGTTAACTAACTTACTCAAGGTCACTGAATTAACCCAGGTAGTCTGGCACCAGTGCTCAGGCTATTAACCACCATTACTAATATATACATGGATATAGATGCAGGCATTACCTATTGCTTGTTTAAATGTCTCCTTTCTCTACTGTAAGCTCCTTAAGGTCAGGAACACTACATGGCACATTGCAGCTCATCCATAAATATTTCATGAACGAATGAATGAATAAGCTTCTCACTTACTAAGATAATTTTGCTGTTCCCTAAAATATTTCTCTTATTTTAATATTACTTTGCAACTGACACTCTTGGTTCTTCCAAGGCTATTCCCCTTATTATTTGGGTGGTTTGTTATGAGGCATGTTACAGCATTTTAGACCTTTACATTTAAACTTCATTCTTTTGCTGAGACAAAAATGATCTCTTCTCCTGCCAAACATAATAGCGGAATGAGTGTTTACATGAGGGGAGTTTGTAATCCAGGATTTCTGCAGCAGCGGGTTTCAGATATTCTAGTCAAATCCTGCCTTTTGTCCGACTCTTTCTGATGAGTGTTACCATCAAAGCTGCATTCTGGCATCCATTAGTCACCAAGTGCTTATTTTGAGAATGGTTGCTATCATCACTTACTCCCTACAAAGGTGCCACCTAGTTACTTTTGTTTTGGCAATTATGGGTTAAATACATTCCTGGGTTCAGTCCTGCTTAAGCTTGCTAGTTCTCTATTTTAAATGCACAGTTGATACAAGAGTAAAGCTTTCATTGAAGGAATCTTTCAAAGCACTCCTTTTTATTCTTCTTTTTAATAGATGAAAATTTTTCACTGCTTAGCTATGCTTTTCTACCCCTGCCCTACAAAGCTGTATCACATTGTAGTTAAAGACTAGCGATTGAGAACTTACATTCTTAAAATATTGTTCTCTTTAAAGATATCCATTTGACTATCATTCCTTACTGCCTTGTCATCATCTTTTTAAGTATTTACTTCCAGCTCATGGAATTAATGTCAATCTAAAGAGACATTCCACTAAGGAGTTTTTTCATTATTAATATCTCATATGAAGATCCTGTTTGTTTGTTTGTTTCTATGGCTTTTTGAGTCCATTAATTCCCTAGCAGAGAACTCCATAAAGGATTAACAAATTTGTTAGCAATTGTTTGATAGGAGAAAACAGTTGGACTATTTTTTTTGTTTCTTATTTTATATGTAATTGCCCTGCATATATCTCTCCTAGAACTTTTCCTCCTTGTGATATGTCTAGAATTCACCAACTTAGAAACAGGCCAGAGGATATTTAAAATGCCTTTCCCAATTTACAAAGAGGAATAGAAGATGGAATTTTAGGTTCATTAAAAGAAACTACCTATTGCAATGACTATATGTTAAGGACTTGTCAATGTATGCTGGCCATAGTTAGGAATTCTATATTACCCATATTTGTATCACCAATATCTACAACAATTACAGGCCTTCTTTTTCTTTCCCATTCTTTTTCTCCTTTATTCTCTTTCTCCAGTTGAGACACAGGGTTTCGTAGTCTAGGAGAGAGGTGAAAGTAGAAATGTGAATTTGAAAGTGATCTGAATGTAAGGTGATATTTAAGACTATGGACAGAAGGGGGCTACCTTGGATGAGTGTTTGGCAAAGAAGACTATTCATACTTAAATGAAATAGTCAGTAGGATAGAAAGCAAACAAACAGTGTATTTTGAAAGAAGCCGAAAGAAGTGACTCAAAAAGAGGGGAGGTGGGCAGCTCTGACATATGCTTATTAAGAGATAGAATAAAATAGGGAATAAGAATTGTCCACTAAGTTTGACAATATGACTTCAACTGTAATTAGAGTGTTTGAGACAAAGGCTGGATGGGAGTGGGATGAAAAAAAATGGAAATGAAGACAAAGATAGTGGCTGTAGATAGTTCTTTTGAGAGATATGACTGTATAGGAAAGCAGGGAACTGAGGAATAGCTGGAAATTTTAAATTATAGTTATGTATATTTTACATAGTGGGCAATTTTAAAATTCATTTACAAGCCAATATGAATAGTATGACAAAGAGAAAGGGTGAAACATGATGAAATGAGAGGGAAAACACTTGCAGGAGAAAAATGGGTGAGAAGGTTGGCTCTACTGCTCAGTTTGGTCATGAGTCTTAGCTGCATGGACACTTGCGTTATAACGTCAGTGGAAACAGTGTTTACATGCAGGTGCACATTGTAGATTGGTGATGGAAAGGTGAAATAGGGCTCGTCTGATAAATTCTATTTTCTCAGTGAAATATGAGGAAGGTGAAGTGCTTGAAGTAGGAAGAAAATCTATAAAAGGCTTAAGGAATGAGAATCTATAAAGTCTTCATTTAGGAAACTGGAGACTAGAACTTGTGACAAAGTCTGATTTGAACATTGGTCCACCAGGGGAAAATAGGCAAAACTGTTTTAAGCACACTTCCTACAGGGAGCCAATTTTTGATGATTTATCAAGCACTATGTCTTCATATACGGGCCTTAGTGCTTCAGCTCTCACTCACCATTATTTCCTACAGTGATTCAGACCCCTAGAAGTTTCTTTTATCTTCTTGCTCAGTTCATTTATGTGTTTAAAAACATTTTTCAAATTATATTTTATTTTGCATTTCCATTTGTTTGTGTAGGAGGAGAGTTTTGCAAGTGTTTTCAAGAGAAATAGATCTCTGAACTTCAGTTTCATCATTTTTAAAGTCGAATAATACTATCTACTTGTGGAATTGTGGTTAAGAATTAGACATTATAGGGGCTCCTAGTTGGCTCATTTGGATAAGCATCTGACTCTTGATTTCGATTCAGGTCATGATTTCCCGGTTTATGGGATCAAGCCCTGCCTGCATTGGGCTCCTCGCTGACAGCATGGAGACTGCTTGGGATTCTTTCTATCTTTCTCTCTCTCCTCCCCTCCCCTGCTCACGCACATGCACGTGTTCTCTCTCTCAAAATAAATGAACAAATAAACGTTTAAAAAAAGAATTAGGGGATGCCTAGGTGGCTCATTCAGTTAAACTCAGGTCATGATCTCACAGTTCGTGGGTTTGGGCCTCACAACTGGCTCTGTGCTGACAGCTTAGAGCCTGGAGCCGGCTTGGGATTCTGTCCCTCTCTCTTTGCCCCTCCTCCACTCATGCTCTGTCTCTCTCAAAGTTAAATAAACATTAAAAAATTAAAAAAGGATTAGATATTATATGTATAAAATGCTGGCCCATAAAAATAAAAATTAAAAAATGATATCTGTATAGTTGTAATTATTATCACTACTAGATAATTTTTTGTCTGTAGAATAAAAAGACTTTGCTACTACTCTGCCTTTTTTCCTAAATAAGGTTAGCTTCTGAAATTGTATTTAAAAGAAATACTACTTTTTTTTTGCAACTTTAATGTGGCGCAGTGTTTCTAAGTTTATGTGTGTGTGTGTGTGTGTGTGTGTGTGTGTGTGTGTATCTTAATGATTTTTCTTTTTTTGTATTTTGGGTTATATAATGTTTTTAGGATCTTGATAATGTAATACTCAAGAAAGAAAAGACTTCAAAAAGAAAACTTATTTCCTTGTGAGACTTTATTCTTATCACACTAGAAAAATTATAAATTTGAAAACCCAAATAATAACACTGAGGAAAAAACAAGGAGTAAAAAAGCCAACACATAATTCAAAAGGGATTTTGAAAACTGTCACATTATTCATATTCTCTTTGTCTACAAACATGTGGCTGAACACTACAATGTTTTATAGTAAAGACTTCTATGCATTTAAGTAACTAAGAAATGCTAAGTAAATACTTTTAGTGTACATGTTTTTTTTTCCCACAAATTAAAATAGCCATGGCCATACTTGGTGTTCTCTAAAGGAATATAGATACTATGAAAATCAATGCTCAACTTGTAAAGGAGAAATATGAGATGTTGACATAGTGACTCTTTATTCAATATCTTCCTCCATGTTGGTCTGATCTAGGGCATGTGTCTCTCTTTCAGGTAGTAACCCATATTCATTTAGGAAAGACTCCACATCCCCAGCAAAAAATTCTTCTGCAAACTGTTCAGAAACACTAATAAAATTGCTTATGAGTTCCCCACCTTTGTAGACAAGCAGTGTGGGGAGTACATCTGAGGAAAAGCGGTCCCTAGCACCTGTATTAGAAGCTTTTATTTTACAAAACTTGACCATAGGGTATTCAACTGCAAGGCATGTAAAGCTACTGTTTAGAGCATCACAGCCCTTAATGCCATCTTCATAAATGTGAACAACAATTGTGGTGATTTTCTGCTCCTTTTCAATAGTTTCCAGGAATTGCTCCCCAGTTTCCAGCTCATACACAAACCCATATCTAGGCCCAAAACTCAGCTTCTGGTGCATATCCTGCATACACTGTCTTCGGTATTTACGAAGGCAATTTTCATCTTCTTTGTCCCGGTGGATTAGTTCATATTCTTGAATGCTCATCTAGGAATAAACACAAGAAATGACAGAGATCATTCAGTCAGAATTTATATGCTTTAGACACAAAAGCATATAGACTCAAAGTTTGCATGTGCTATTTTCTCCCCCTCATCCTACCTCACTCGTGGTGTGAAGGCCTTCTCCTTGACCACTTTTAGTCTTTGTTCAAATGTCACCTTCTTTGGCTACACCACCTAACAGAATGCCCACCCTATGCTCTCTATTCATTATATTGGTTTATTTTTCTTCATAGCAATAAACACTACCTGAGATTGTGTTGTTTATTTATTTATTTAATAATAGTTTTTATAACTGATAGGTCCCATGGGGCAGGAATTTTGTCTCATTCATCACTCTTCACTATCTGCTGTAGTGTCTAGAATATAATAGGAGCTCATAACTATTTCATGATTAGAGCATGCCTAAATATTGCTGTGGAGCCACGAGATGATCACCAGTAAGAAATGTGCTGCTGAACTACCCATCACTTTGGGTAAAAAAATCCCAGCAAGTTCTACCCTGGAGTGGCTTTCATAAAAAATAAAAAGGTATAGACACAAAATCTGAATGTGTCACTCAAAAATGCCTTTATGTTTCTGATGCAGTCTGTTGAGAATTAATATATAATGAATGGTATACACTGGTTTAGAGATAATAATCCATAAGGTGATATATTCCACAATGGAAATCACTTTATGGGTTTTTAATTAATATGATTATTATTGTTATTATTATATAGATAATGCATGCTAATTATAAGGATTCAAAAATGGCCTAAAAGCTAAAGGAAGGAAGGAAGAAATAGTGAAATTTTCTCACTCTAATATTCTGAGTTTATCTCCATTAACATTTTAGAGATCATCTTTTAACATATCACATGGAAATACACATTATATGACAAGTAAATTACTGTGATCTTTTTGTTAATGCTGCTTTAAAAAAATCATGATACCTTAAAAAAAAAGTGGTTTATTCTGCTTATCTTCTTTCTCCTACTTGGAAAAAGGAAGTTGAGATCTCTCAACCAATCCCATCCTTCCAACTAACCAATATTGTCAAGTTGGTGAGTGTCTTTCCCTACTTTTTTACACACATGTTCATATAATCATATAAGCATAAAAATATATGCAGTGATGTGGTTTTTTTCCCCATTGCTCTAGAGAATGGGATTGTATAATTTACCATACTCTGTATCTTGCTTTCTCATATTATAGAACTGCCTGTAAGTCAGCTCATGTATTTGTAACTAATTCTCTTAATAGCTGCTATACATTTTTTAATATGGAATATCTTCACAGGCATTCACTTCATTTCCTGTTTTTTTGCCAATATAAATACTATAATATATATTTTTGAAATATATCTATTTTATAATATCTCTAAAGTGATTCTTTCAAGTAATTTTGACTAAAAACATTGTAAGTTATTTATTATTGATTTCTCCTTACCTTTCTGCTGAATCTTTCTTTTGAGTCTTTGTTATCTCTACTCTGAGGAGAAGACATTTGTCTGAGAATCTCCTTCTTGCTTGGTGGAACTGAATCACTGTCTTCACTCTCTAATTTAAACTTTCTCCAATCATTTATTACTCCTTTGGGTCCTGAAATAAAATAAAAAACAAATTGTTTTTATTTTCAAAACGACTATTTATACAACTTAAATTTGTATTAAATATTGCCATGGGAATAGACTTGTCATCTTCTGCATCGGAAATGAACATCTTGTTTTGGCTAGAAATTTTTGACTGCCCTGCTCATAAAAATGTTTTCCCAAATTAATCTTGTTAAGTGGGTTATGGCTAAGAATTTTTCTGAAACATCTACATCAATGAGAATACAAATTATACACTTTGAACTATTGGCAAAATTTGAGGGTAAATTTGTTAGAAATTAGAATGTAGAGAGAAACTAGAAAAATGGCACGTTTATTAATAAGAAGGAAGCTTCAGCAATAAACTAAAATTGGCACCCACTATTAACAAAGGATACTAGGATTATTAGGGAAATAAATTGAAATGATATAAAGATCCAGAAAACAACAATAATAATAGCACATACGAGACAACCAGTGAGAGTAGACCTGATCTCAATTAACATAACCAAAATGGCTTTAAGAAAATTATTACATAATCATCCAGTTCCTTTTAAGATTTTAAGAACCTTTTACAAATGTAGAAAAGCTGGGATTTGAAGATTTAGGAAAAATTAATAAAATCAAGGATGATCCAACTGGAATTCAGATGTTTAGTAGCCGTGATAAATAATAACAGTGTTGGGGCGCCTGGGTGGCGCAGTCGGTTAAGCGTCCGACTTCAGCCAGGTCACGATCTCGCGGTCTGTGAGTTCGAGCCCCGCGTCGGGCTCTGGGCTGATGGCTCGGAGCCTGGAGCCTGTTTCCGATTCTGTGTCTCCCTCTCTCTCTGCCCCTCCCCCGTTCATGCTCTGTCTCTCTCTGTCCCAAAAATAAATAAACGTTGAAAAAAAAATTAAAAAAAAAATAATAATAATAACAGTGTTTGGAAGGTCTAAATTCTTGAAAATATGGAGTTTTAAATATCCTTCACTAAAGATTAGCCCTATCTATACTTTTAATATTGTATTATATATGTGGATATACTCGCTCTCTCCCCCATATTTCTAATAATTTTTAAATTTATATAATATATTGGGATGTCTGGGTGGCTCAGTCAGTTGAGTGTCTGTCTCTTGATTTCAGTTCAGGTCTCTCTCTACCTTCCCCTCTGCACCTCCCCTGCTTTCTCTCTCTCTCTCTCTCTCGCTCTCCCCCTTTCTCTCTCTCTCTGTCAAAAAAATAATAAAATAAATATACATATACATAATATACAATATGTACTTTTAATATAAAGTTACTTATATTAAAAATTATATTCAATCACTGTGTTCTGTTTACTTGTATAGTCTTCATCTTCTAGATATGTTTTCTGTCTATGCAAAATATGCATGTGTATAGCATGTGTTTATATGTGCAGAAAAGGGCATCTTTTTCTCTCGTTATTTTTACAGGTGGTAGTATATTATACATACTTTTTCTCACCTTGCTTTTTTAAATTCATAATATATCTCAGAAATTTTTTCATATACATACATAAAGAGGATCTTCTCTTTTTTAAAAAAATGGGGGCATGGCATTCCATTGTGTAGATGTTAAATTGCTTAAGTAGTTTCTTATTGATGTATACTGTTGCTTCCACATTTTTTCTATGATATATGATTCTGAATGAAGAACCTTGCACATACATTTTTTTTTTTCTATCCATGCATTCTGTCTATAGGTTATTGTAGTAAAATTGCTTGGTCAAAAGGCATATACATTTCTTTTTTTTTAAATGTTTTTAAATGTTTTTATTTATTTTTGAAGGAGACAGAGAGACAGAGCATGAGTGGGGGAGGAGCAGAGAGAGAGGGAGACACAGAATTGGAAGCAGGCTCCAGGCTCTAAGCTGTCAGCACAGAGCCCGATGTGGGGCTTGAACTCACAAACTGTGAGATCATAACCTGAGCTGAAGCCAGATGCTCAACCGACTGAGCCACCCAGGCGCCCCTAAAAGTATATACATTTCTAATTTTGATACTGCTATACTACTTTTAAGGAAGTTGTGCCAATTTACACTCCTACCAGTAATATATGAGTATGCCTCTTTCCAAAGTGTGTTATTAAACTTTTTACTTTTACAAACCGTATGAAAAAAATGTATCTCACAACAGTACTAATTTCATAAGTGCTATTTAAAATTTTTTTAAACATTTATTTATTTTTGACAGACAGAGAGAGACAGAGGCTGAGCAGGGAAGGGACAGAGAGAGAAGGAGACACAGAATCTGAAGCAGATTCTGACGAGCCTGATGCAGGCTCGAACCCACGAACCGTGAGATCATGACCTGAGCGGAAACCAAGAGCTTAATGAACTGCACTACCCAGGTGCCCCATAAGTGCTATTTTTAAAATGTTTACTTTTTAAGTTTTGAGACAGAGAGATAGAGAGCAAGCAGGGGAGGGGCAAGGGACAAGGACATAGAATCCCAAGCAGGCTCTATGCTGTTAGCACAAACCCCATGTGGGGCTTGAACTCACAAACTGTGAGATCATGACCTGAGCGGAAACCAAGAGACAGGTGTTTAACCAACTGAGCCACCCAGGTGCCCCAGTGCTGTTGTTGTTGTTGTTGTTTTAATTGACCTATCTTTTGCTCATTTCTCCATTTGATTGTTGCTTTTTTTCTTACTGATTTGTAAGAGCTTTCAGTATATATTAGGAAATTAACTCTTTGTCAATTGAATTACAGCTGGTTTCCCCCAATTTGTTAAATGCTTTTTGGAATTTGCTACTAATGACTTATCAGACAGCAGACATTCTTTCTTCCCTTTCTCCCTTCCTCTCCTCCCTCCCTGTTTGTTCATTGGTGCCTTCTTTCCTTCCTCCCTCCCTTCTTTCCTTCCTTCCTTCCTTCCTTCCTTCCTTCCTTCCTTCCTTCCTTCCTTCCTTCCTTCCTTCCATCTTTCCTCTCTCCCTCTCTCCCTTCTCATTTTTATAGCTGAATTTATCATTCTTTTATGGTTTCTTGGTTCTGTGCCATAATTAGACAGGTATTCTTCACAGTGTCATTATAAAATGAATTCCCATGCATTTTGTTAAGTACTCATGTGAATTTGGGGCTCCTGGGTGGCTAAGTCGGTTAAACATCCGACTCTTGATTTCGGCTCAGATCATGATCTCACTGTTAGTAAGCTGGAGCGCTGCATCAGGCGCTGATGGTGTGGAGCCCGCTTGGGATTCTGTCTCTCCTTTTCTCTGCCCCTCCCCACTTGTGCTCTCTCTCTTTCTCTCTCTCTCTCAAAATAAATAAAATTTTTTTTAAAGTACTCATATGGGGGCGCCTGGGTGGCTCAGTCGGTTGAGCAGCCGACTTCGGCTCAGGTCATGATCTCTCGGTCCATGAGTTCGAGCCCCGCGTCGGGCTTTGTGCTGACAGCTCAGAGCCTGGAGCCTGTTTCGGATTCTGTGTCTCCCTCTCTCTGACCCTCCCTCATTCATGCTTTGTCTTTCTCTGTCTCAAAAATAAAACGTTAAAAAAATAAAATAAAATAAAAATAAAGTACTCATGTGAATTCATTCAACCTTCTTTCTAAATTTAAAGACTCCATTTCATATTATTAAAAGACAGAGGAAAGTATTAATTTAATAAGGTTCAATAGAGTTTTTAAAAAACCCTAAACTGTTACTTTTACATATTTTTAAGATGTTATTTATTTTATTTATTTTTTTTTTATTTAAAAAAATTTTTTTTTCAACGTTTATTTATTTTTGGGACAGAGAGAGACAGAGCATGAACGGGGGAGGGGCAGAGAGAGAGGGAGACACAGAATCGGAAACAGGCTCCAGGCTCCGAGCCATCAGCCCAGAGCCTGACGCGGGGCTTGAACTCACGGACCGAGAGATCATGACCTGGCTGAAGTCGGACGCTTAACCGACTGCGCCACCTGGGCACCCCTGTTATTTATTTTTTTAATTGAAGTATAGTTGACAGTATATTTATATTATATTTAATATAATTTATAATTTGTTATATATATTTAATATATGTACATATATTAATATAATTTATAATATAATTTAATATTATATTTAACTGAAGTGTAGTTGACAATAATATTATATTACTTTAGGGTTTACAAAATAAGTGAAGAGGCTTAAGAGGTACAAACAACTTTTTTTTTCTGAGAGGGAGAGAGAAAATCCTAAACAGGCCACACACTCAACGCAGAGCCCGACACAGGGCATGACCATGAGATCATGACCTGACCAGAAATCAAGAGTTGGATACTTAACTGACTGAACCACCCAGATGCCCCTACAAACCGAACTTTTAAACTTGAACCATGCTATTTGACTTTTAAACTCTTAGTAGAGGCATATACACAGTCGTGTACAATTTAACAGATTAGGAAAACAGGCTCTGGGTGAAATGAATTGAAGTCTTAATGTTTTCTGGAGGAATACTGAAATGCATTTAATTTAAGAATGTTTTATCATTTCTTTATATTTTCAGATTCAAAAAATTAAAATTAAAAACTCTACCTTTTGGTCTACTATTGTTTACAATTGCAAAGAAAGTTCATAGTGGGAGAAATTAGAGAGGAAGGAGCTTAATTATACTGTACATAGAAAGGTCTTATAATAGTTGGGCAGTAAGAAATTCTCAATAATAAATGTTTTTCTCATTCTTTGACCTCTAAATAAAACTGCTTAAGAGTATTTGACTTCACATTCATTTTTCCACTCAAGTATTTTTAGATGATTCCATGAAACCATTCAAATATATTACTTAAATTTCATACTGAATAGTGGCAATAAGAACATTAGAGATCTCCAGATTTAACTTTAATTTAATAATTATTATTTTCTTCTAGATTTGCTTACCTGTATGGGTAGCCTGTCCTTCAAAGTCTTCCTCCAAACTTTGGCTTTTGGCTTCTTCCATTTTAGGGATTAGATTTGATATAATCTATAGTATGAACAAAGAAGTAATGATTATATATGTATACATATACCTTTCTATGTACAGTATAATTAAGCTCCTTCCTAACTTCTCCCTCTATGAACTTTCTTTGCAATTGTAAACAATAGTAGACCAAAGGTAGAGTTTTTAATTTTAATTTTTTGAATCTGAAAAAAAAAAAAAAATATATATATATATATATATATATATATATATATATATGCGATTCTATTATTCTCCTGCTGCCAAGTTCCACAGTAGGCTAAGAGTTATCACTAAGTGATAAAGTGTTCAGTATGTTTCTGTCTGCCTTGTAAAAGGACATCAATGTAATGTTTATGTTATTAAAGATATTTTGACCTAAATATTTTACATAATTCATAGTTTGTTTTTACTTAAAGAGCCTTCAGTTTAAATCTATGTACTTAGTGAACATTATTTATTACATAGTTTTTTATTTTGTTACCAAATATCATACAATTATATCCCAATATTTTATATAACAACACTTTTAAAATTAATAATAATTATAAACTTACTATGAATACTATGTGCAGACATTGTTCCAATTACTTTATGTGTCAAAAATCATTTAATTCTCACATAGCCATATGTGGCGGAGATAATTGTTAATGTCATTTTACAACTGAGGAAGCTGAAGGACAGGGAGTTTAAGTTACTTGTCCATGATTGCATAGTAAGTGGTAGAGCAAAAATTTGAACCTAGATTTAATTGTAGAGCTAAATTTTAAGTCATTACACTCTTATGGAAGTTAACATACGGAAGTAGAGTCATTTTGTCAATATGGTTTGACAAATCCAACTTCTGAACTGGCATTAACGAATAATGACCTAAGAAACAGTGCTGTTCAAAAACTAATTCCATAACATCTCTCCAGACCATCAAGCAAGTTTTGGTGAAATCACCCAACAAGCAGATAACAATTAGTCACTATGCCTATAGAATTTTGACTAAATAAAATGTCACAATATCTACCAAAAGTACATGAAGTTTTATTCATGGGAAACTCTTTGATGTCATTATATAGAACCTATTTATTCTTTGTTCACATCAAATCCAACTTATGTACTTAGTTATCTTTCCAACGTCTGGAAAACTCTATTATACATAGTAACACATTCCCTGCGGGGTCCGTATAGATGTGACTTTTTTGAAATTTTAACGTTTATTTATTTTTGAGAAGAGAGAGACAGAGCATGAGCTGGGGAGGAGAGAGAAAGAGGGAGACACAGAATCCGAAACAGGCTCCAGGCTCCAAGCTGTCAGCACAGAGCCAGATGTGGGGCTTGAACTCAGGACCCTGAGACCATGACCCGAGCGGAAGTCAGACGCTTAACCGACTGAGCCATCCAGGCGCCCCATAATTTTATTGTTTCTATCATTGTAGTCCTTACTCAGAATCACTGGATGTCAAAGGTCTTTGCCAATTTGATTTTATCCATTTGAACAAGAAAAGCCTTTTAAGCAAAGGCTGTCGAGAGCTCTTGGAGACTGTAGATATGGATTTTAAATCATGTGTCTTTCTCATGTTCATGTAAAAGGGGGAATATAAGCAAAATAAATGGTTTGAGTCACTTAAAAAAAGCTATCAAGGGAACACCAATTTATTACACAATATTTATGTAACTATAGATGTAATCAAAATATTAAAATTCGATGGATTTAGTAATTAAAAAGAATAAAGGAAAATGGAAATAAATAAATGTTAGTTAAAACATGCTACTTAAGGGACACCTGGCTGGCTCAGTCAGTAGAGCATACAACTCTTAATCTCAGGGTGGTGAATTCGAGCCCCACATTGGGTGTACAGCTTACTTTAAAGTAAACAAACAAACAAATAAGCATTATATTTAAAAAGCTACTTAAGGGTGTCTGGTTGGCTCAATTGGTTAAGTGTCCGACTTCTACTCAGATCATGATCTCACAGTTTGTGAGTTTAAGCCCTGTGTTGGGCTCTGTACTGACAGCTCAGAGCCTGGAGCCTGCTTCAGATTCTGTCTCTGTCTCTCTGCCCCTTCCCTGCTTGCTTACTGTCTCTCTCTCTCTCTCTCTCTCTCTCAAATATAAATAAACATTAAAGCTACATAAACACTAAGCTACTTAATTACTTATTGCAATTACTTAAAAATAATTTTTGCATTTAAAAAAATGAATATTTATTAGTTTGCTTCAAAAGAACACTTCACAACAAAGTAATAGAAACTTTTTGATAACTTCAATAGTTCTTTAGTCCCTAGAGAAGAAGACACTCAACCAGACTTCCCTCCACCGCCTGCAGAAGTATAGAGCTAATTTGGGGTAACTACGATTCATGGTAAATACAATAAATACACAATAAGTACATTAAGACTATCTAAAGATAATTTTTATTTCAAATGTTGAAGAAAAAGAAGCATAACTTGCTTCTTGGCTTGCCTCTTGCCAACCTAGTTAGAAATCCAGTAAAAAAAAAAAAAATTCATTTTCCAAAAAGACTTTTGCCAATTTGTTTACTGAAAAGATAATCCCATTACTTGGGGAAAACTTGATTCATTGATTCAATTAGTATATTTTAAGAATAGACTATGTGGCCGGCATTTCCATAGGCTCTGAATTACATGAAGAACAAAACTCTTCCAATATGACACTTACAAACACTAAGACCTAAGCCAGCTAGGTTGTCTATTTAGTAAAAACCAGAGCCCATCTTTACCTAATGCCTTCATTTGAGTTAGAGTACAAAGATTGATAAAATTTACTACTATTTACTACTAGGGAAACCAGTCAACAGATACAAATTGAAAGAAACATATTGAAACATATTTGCTGACACTGCTTGAAGATTCTGTAGAGGAGACACAAGTCCAGTATAATTAACTTATTGATGTTTTTGATCTACACTCCTATTAATAATATTCCCTGTCATCACCTCACTCTGGGGTTTTCTGATTTCCTCAAATAACTTATCTTTTTCAAAATTAGCATTAGTATCCTAAAATTAATTGAATTAGCATTTGGAAGGTGCTTAGATCCAGACACATAGTGAGTGTTATGTGAGTCTGTAAAATAAAATAAAAATATGTATTTTATGTTTGTAATACAGTACAACAATCATTTAAAACATATGATCAGCATTTGGTTTGCAGTGGTATTCCTAGTGGTTAAAAAATTCCATGTCTGCTTTGGGTTAAAGGTTTTAAAATAACAATAGGATGTTTACAAGACTTTGGGTATTAATAAGCTCATCTGTGTGTGATTGAAAATTGGTGATAAAATAGGGTGAGAAGACAGAAAAGTGCTTCCATCCCCAAATTTGCTGTGGTTCAGCAGTTACTGTATTTTCCATCTTATGTATTATAAAAATCTGTAATGTTGTTCCCTTTTGATTTTAGATATATATACATGTTAATGAGACATATAGTTTAAAATATAATTTTACCAGGTTTGGGTTTTATTTTCCTCTTAGTGTAGGATTTTAATAGTAATTTAAAATAATGGCTGATAGGGAATAACATTTCTCACACTTTGCTCTTAAAACTCTAACACCTCCCATAGTGATGATCTAGAATAGAAAGGAAGTGAGTAAAATTCTTAAACATTAGTTTAAAAAACTCTTTAAAAACCCCAAATCTACCCCTAAACTATTTCATTATTATCATTATCCTTGTTCACATGATACTGTGATGATGACATCTGTTAATCATTTTAAATATATTGACCTGATCTAATCAGACTATCTAGTTTACAATTGACTTGTACATTCTCAGTGTTCTGAAGAAGAGCTTTGCCTTCAATACTAACTATTGTAGTTTGCTGGTAGATTTGCAAAAACTAGAGTCATCTCCCCACTATGCTCTAGATTGACTTCTCTCCTAGCATCCACAACAATTTTTTTAGGACTTATTTTTACATTCCTTTTCCTCCACTACTGTAAGCTTTTTTGAGGACAGGAACAAGTTTTTTACTTGTTCTTGTCTTCTTATAATTGTTTCACATGTTATAAATACTCCATAAGTTACAGCAGCCATTTAAAAATTTTTTTAAATGTTTATTTTTGAGAGAGACAGAGGCAGAGGCAGAGAGTGGAGGGGGGTGAGGGCAGAGAGAGAAGGAGACACGGAATCTGAAGTAGGCTCCAGGCTCTGAGCTGTCAGCACAGAGCCCAATGCAGGGCTTGAACTCACAGACTGCAAGATCATGACCTGAGCCAAAGTCAGACACTCAACCCACTGAGCCACCCAGGCACCCCTACAGCAGTCATTTTTAAAAGAAACCACTATGTGCTAGATACTTTATAGATACTGTTTTTAATTCTCAAAAAATTATTATCTTCATTTTTCAGACATGGACTCTCAGGTTTCAGGAGATTCCGTGACTTGCCAAAGCTCACAGAGCTTGTAGCAGTAGATAGAGCCAGGGTTCAATCCGAATTTGTCTGACTCTCAAACCTCAAAACTCCTCATTTTTTTCTGTTCTTTCATTACCTCAATAAAATGCTAAAAGGAATGAATGAATTAACCAAATAAATCAGCCTAATTTTTTTATAGAAGCATTAAAACCAAGATGAGAATATGAAAAATAATCGATCAATAAGCTACCATGTTCCTAAATTCCTTGAGATAGTAGTTACTTGAATGATAAATGTCTCTGTTTTGCATTAAACCTCACTGATTTATGCTGAGTGTAACAGCATAAATAAATAAATAGTATAAGTAAATAAAAGCAAGTGTAATATGCAATAATATGTCAGTTCTGTATCAAACTGAAACTAGAAAATGCAAAGTTATGGAAACATTATACTTAGCTTTGTATGGAGATTTGGCCAGCCAAGTGATATTTCACTCATGGGATTCGTATCAACCGCTTAAGAATTAACTGTATACTCCAAAGAATGGTATTTGAATTTTTAAATGTAATTGAAACAACAGTCTTTAAGATCAATTTCTAAAATTAAGTCTGTTTGCTTCTTAGTGCTATTATTATGTAGCTCCCCAAATCTTCTCAATGTGTGGCATATATTTGAAAACTAACACTTCAGTCTTTCAAACTGTCTGCCTCTTTTCAATTTGTCAGAAATCACATAAACATAACTTCCTGGTATCTTAGTCTGCTCAGGCTATTTTAACAAAATACTATAGACTTCTGGGGCAGAAATTTATTTTCTCACAGTTTTGTAGGCCAGGAGTCCCAGATCAAGGTTTGGCAGGGCTTTCTGGTGAAGCTTCTCTTCCTGGCTTGCAAACAGCCACCTTTACTCTGTGTTCTTGCATGGTGTAGAGATTGAGTTCTCTGGTGTCCCCTCTTGTAAAGACACTAAATCTATGGATCAAGGCCCTACCCTTGTGCTGTCATTTAACCATTACTTCCTTCCTTACTAATTAGTATCTCAAAATACCATCACAGTTAGAGTTAGGTCATCAACATGAATTGTGGGGGGCACAATTCAGTCCATAGCCCCTGGTTCTGTTTTGTGACAAATTATCTAAATTATGTAGATGCTGGCTGTTATTTCTGAGTCTGCCTAGCCTGCCTTTTCCTTAATTTCTGAAGCCTTGCAGCCTCTGGATTTCTCAGGACTCACCATCTATCGTCTAAGAATTACAATTAGTGCAATGAGGCATACCTAGGATTAACTTGTCCATTTTTTTGGATTCTTCACTAGTTCTTTCCCTGCTTCTAGACCCATGTTCCTGAGATAACATAGAAGGCTCTATAAAAATATAGGGCAGGAAGCCCCTGCATGCCAAATAATATAAATGCCAGTTATTTCCTTGGCCAGTTTCTGGGTTGCACTGATGCCCTAAGGAAAGTATTGGTGTCTGTACTAACTACAATAGAATGTAGACTATTCAGGCATAACAAAGAATGAAATCTTGCCATTTGTAACAACATAGATGGAACTAGAGAGTATCATGCTATGTGAAAGAAGTCAGTCAGAGAAAGACAAATACAAAATGATTTAACTCACATGTAGAATTTAAGAAATAAACAGAGGCTCCTGGGTGGCTCAGTTGGTTAAGCTTCCGACTTCGGCTCAGGTCATGATCTCCCAGTTCGTGAGCTTGAGCTCCGCACTGGGATCTGCCCTGACAGCTCAGAGCCTGGAGCCTGCTTCAGATTCGGTGTCTCCCTCTCTCTCTCTGTCCCTCTCCCACTCGTGCTCTCTCTCTCCCTCTCTCAAAAATAAATAAATGCGAAAAAAAATTTTTTTAATTGCTAGGTGGAGAAAAATCTATAGAAATTCTGCTTCACCTTCACTTCTTTTTTGTTTAGTTTTTATTTAAATTCCAGTTAGTTAACATACAGTGTAATATCAGCTTCAGGTGTTCAATTTAGTGATTCAACACTTGCATACAACCCCGGTGCTCATCACAACTGCCCTCCTTAATCCTCATCACCTATTTAACCCCTTCCCCCCCCCCTCCTCCCCTCTGGTAACCATCAGTTTGTTCTCTATAGTTAAGAGTCTGTTTCTTGGTTTGCCTCTCTTCTCCCCCACCCCCGATCCATGATAGTTTGTTTTGTTTCTTAAATTCCACGTGAATGGAATCATGAAGTATTTGTATTTCTCTGACTGACTTATTTTTGAAAGAAACCCTGATTTTGTGCCTTGATTTGTGCTTTATTAAGGGTGTCACTCTTACAGGGCTTCACATCCTACCCTTTTCTACCTCTAACCATACATCTCCTTAGGTCTGTGCTCTCCTGTTTTCCAAGGTGACTGTGAACTAATCTGATCAACTAAGCCAGGCTAATGTTCTCACCAATGCTAATATATTAATGTCAGATGTTTTAACCCTTGCCATGACTATCTTTCCCAATGTCATATTGGACTCCTATAGCAAACAGTTCTGCTTTTCCTTTATTAGTAAAAAAGTGCTGGGAATTTCACATCAGATAGGTCTAATAGCACCATGTCATATCATAGGAGTTATTACTGGGTTTGTGGAGACCTCCATTACCTCTCAAATCATAAAGATAGCTATAATGATTTCACATAAGACATAATTTCTTCTTTCTCTATCCCACCCCTCTATTTTATTTACTGACATTGAGAACTGGAGATTTCTAGTAAGAGTAATGTTATGTTAGGTCCAGTATCAATGTAGAGGGAATTTTATGCCTTATAATATGTCAGTTAATTTCTTGAATAATTCTCCAATTGATTAATTATATATGTCTTCTCCTCTGAGGAGTAGCTAAGCTTCTTGTGGGTAAGAACCATGCATTACAATACTTCGAGTGACAGTATAACATAGTAATACATAAACACTTGGGTTCAAATATAGCCCTGCCAATTATTGACTGGGTGACCTTGAACAAATCACAAAATCTCTCTGTGTTTTAGTTTTCTTATTTGTAAAATTGGAGTAATAATAGTGGCCACTTCAAAAGGCTGTGTGAGTATTAAATGATATGCAATGTATCATGTAAAATGTGTAATATTTAGTTGTAGAAACTTAATAGATGTTGAGCAAAAATGATAATTAGTAAATAATTAAACATTTTAAATACTAAAATACAATATTTAAAATTAATAATAGATGTTGTCAAATCAATATAAATTTTGTTTTGGAATCAATGCATTTATGCACTGCTTATGTCTAATTATCTCTCCCACCCAAGAATATCTCTGTGTGTGTGTGTGTGTGTGTGTGTGTACATGTGTGTGTACACAGTCACACATATATTATACATTTATCTCAGAATTGTTTTCTATTCTATTTTATTAACTAAAGTTTATCCTAATACTTTGATTTATGCTAATACTTTGGTTATCTTTATCCTAATACTTTGATATACTTCTAGTAAGGTCTGTTTGCCATAAAACATTTAAGACATTTAAGAATGTGAAACCTGAGGGGAGATTCATTTGGTGAATTACAGGCTAATTCAGGTTGATTAATACAGGTAATACAGGCTAATTAGCCTGAAATACAGACTAATAAAACGTACATGAAAATGCCTGGAAAACAATAGTAAGATTTTCTGAAAAGTGCATAAGTGGAAAATGAGAGGTGGTGATTTAAATTTGATTTTCCATTTTTGTCGTAGTGGTTTATATATTTTTTCTGAATTTCGGTTATTTAATGGAGGAGGACTTTGCAGAGATAGTTACAATACTCAGGATTTATGTTGCTGCCTTTAGTCATTCTAGTTGTTAATTTTGGGGTAGGTCAACTTTCACATTGTTTTTTATCATAATGAAAGTTTTTTTTTAAATAAATCCGCAGAATCATGAATGCATCATAGCACACACTATCCTCAAAATGGCTGTCACAAATAGATGCTGAGCAAATGGTTGACATCAAGCAAACGTTACTTTTCTTTCCCTTACATATAAAACACACACCTTGATGCCATGGAAAACATCCCTTTATCACTTTCACTCTCCCTGGTATCTAAAGTTCATAACAACTTAGATAGAAGAATTGTGATAGAAACTTTGATAAGAGACACCGCAGAGTATATATAATGTTTAATGGTTCCTATTTTTCTCAAATTGTTTTGCTTTTTCAATATAAATGAGACTGGACAGGTGGAAGATGTAAGGAGTCTTTTAAACAATTTGTAGGTGAGGAATGCATAGCAAATGGCAGTCTTCTATTTGTCAGCCAGTATCATCAGTTACAAATATCCTGGGAAAATATAAGCTTCCAAATTATAACTGAGTTTTTGCTCCTAATGAAAGAAAAAGACATTAACCTATTCAAGTTTGCTCTTACTACAAACAGACATTTCCTTAGTTGTTCTGAAGCAAATAGAAATGTTGGAATCTTGCTGGAAATTCAGAGCAGATACCTTGTTTTGAATATCTGTATATCTCGTAACTATACTTACTTTAGCACTTACTGTTATAATTACAGTAGACATATTATCATGAATGATTCATATATGCTTTGACAACTTCTGTAATTCAAATGCATTTTATAAACATAATATTTACTCAAAAAATTGCCATGATGAGTTAGATGATCTCTAAAATTTTTTCTAGCTTTAATGTTAGGATATATATACGTATAGGATATATATATAAATGGATGCTATAGTTGAAAGCTATTTTTGAAGTTAATAAAAAAACTCAATGACAAAAAAATGGGAAAATTTTACTTCATTTTCATGAGGCAAACTGTAAAGATTATTATTAATCATAATTACCTCCACAATGAGGCAAAACAGAAGAAAATATAGTCAATCAAAAGAAAAATTGCACCTAATTTAACAAATACCACAAACTCCCTATATTCTTTTCTTTTCCTTATTTTTATTTTTTTAACGTTTATTTCTTTTTGAGACAGAGAGAGACAGAACATGAACAGGGGAGGGGCAGAGAGAGAGGGAGACACAGAATCCGATACAGGCTCCAGACTCCGAGCTGTCAGCACAGAGCCCAACGCGGGCCTCGAACTCACGGACCATGAGATCATGACCTGAGCCAAAGTCGGCCGCTTAACCGACTGAGCCACCCAGATGCCCCTATTCTTTTCTTTTAAACCATTACTTCTGTGTCATTAAATTTTTGAAGTAACCTTCTGAAACAGCTATTATTATCCCCACTTAAATAGACAACCCCTCCCTGTAAAAACCCCAAAAATGTAATACTAAAAATAAAACAAAAAACAAGAACACACAACTGGTTAAGTGCCTGGTTCTAAGCCTGAGAATGCTTTCTCACTGAGCGCAATACTCCCTTTCACAGCTCAGGAGTCATATCTTCAAATGCAAAGTGCAAGGAATCATCCCTTCTTTCCTTCAATTCTCTCTTCACTCAAAGGGAGGACTGAAGAATTTTAAATTTCAAAATTAATTCGCTATTCATGGTTTTATTTAACTATCTGAAATAACTATCTTTGAGTCTGGAATATCAGACTCAAAATTATGTGTTTACTCTGAATTTACATTAGTAAAGATGAGTAGTGCCAATCTCTTTAAGAGGGAAAGATCCGCAGAATTTGTTTTACAGTTAGATAAGTCATTGCTGAATGTTACTTTGAAATATTTTAAAAGAACACCCATGAGCATTAAAATCAGTATTCTTTCCCCCAAGGTAAAATTTTAAAAATTGTATGAAGAAGATTACCTGCAGACTCACAGTTTGATTCTATGTGCCTCGTATCCTTGGTTATGTTCGGTAGATGAGAAGGCCTGTTTACTGAACTCCACTTGAACTTGGACAGGTTTAAGCTCAGATTTAAGATCCCTGAATATTGATGACCCTCGCAGAAATAGCTCTGAACAGGTAATAGGATTAACATAAGAGATTTACAAAGCCTGTTCATTAACAGTTAGGCAAAGACAAACTAAAACAATGAAGAACTTCACGTTCTGTGGTAAATACAATCTTTGTCCACCTATTTTATGT